>NC_065904.1:3750000-5000000 GCF_905147045.1 Nymphalis io
GCTGGTACAGGAAAAACGGAAACCACAAAAGATTTAGCAAAAGCTCTCGGTCTATTATGCGTTGTGACAAATTGTGGAGAAGGCATGGACTTCAGAGCTGTTGGTCAAATATTAGCAGGGCTGTGCCAATGTGGTGCATGGGGCTGTTTTGACGAGTTTAATCGCATTGACATCTCTGTCTTATCCGTAATATCAACTCAACTTCAATGCATTAGAAGTGCCTTACTAATGAAGCTTAAGCGATTTACTGTAAGCCTAAATAAATATATAAATGGTTTTATTGATCTATTATTGCTATATCCATTACAATACATGTGTTATTTTTATTAGTTTGAAGGTCAAGAAATCTCCATGGATAGTAAAGTAGGGATTTTTATAACAATGAACCCAGGCTACGCTGGTCGTACTGAACTGCCCGAATCAGTCAAGGCACTTTTCCGTCCGGTCGTCTGCATTTTACCAGATTTGGAAATGATTTGTCAAATTTCTCTTTTTTCTGATGGCTTTCTTACTGCTAAGGTATTTATGGAGATTATTTTGTCTATTTTAATAAGTTATATAGTCAATTAAAAAGGAAATACATATTTGTATATATTTGCATTATATGTGTCTATTTTAGTAAAATAGATATATCTATCTAGATATAATTATCCTTAGTTTTATAATATAAAATCTAATTATTTTCAGGTATTAGCTAAAAAAATGACAGTTCTATACAAAGTAGCTCGGGAGCAGTTGTCTAAGCAATCCCATTATGATTGGGGATTGAGAGCTTTAACAGCTGTGCTACGAATGGCGGGGAAACTTAGAAGAGACTCACCTGGGCTTAGTGAAATAATGGTGTTGATGAGAGCTCTCAGGTAGCAATACATGTAGCAAAAGATAACATCAAGCCTCGTGAAACTAGTGTCTATTTTGTACATTGCGAGGTTATGATAATATTAGCTTTTCTATCCAGAAATTATCTATAACAGACAGAAATAAAATCATCACATCGCGTACCTCGGAAAGCAGTAAAGCTTGCTTAATTAGTCAAGTAAAAAAATCGTTCCCTTATCTAAATATTTATAAAGTATTGATGTGAAACAGATTAAACAATGTATTAATTAAAATATTTGCTACTAAAGAGTAAATTATTAGTAAATATTTGCTTCTAAACATGAGGCATTATGACACCAATAAGTGTAGTGTAGTCAGTGCGTCCTCGTATTTTGTACATGCGACTAACACAATAAAATTCATATTTTTTTAACACACGACGATTAACGCTCTCTATATATTATATAGAGATATGAATCATCCAAAGTTCGTGTTTGAAGATGTGCCACTGTTCCTTGGTCTTATTAAAGATCTTTTTCCTGGACTTGAGTGCCCTCGAGTCGGTTATCCAGACTTCAACGTTGCAGTCGTGGAAGTACTTGAAAGCGATGGATATATTGTCCTTCCACATCAGGTATCATAAATAAGTTTAAATTTATGTAATTAACAGCCAGTTTGAACGGATGAAAAAATTCAGATTTAATAATTCAAATATTAAACGGCCTATAGACTGCTGCTGATTACGCCATTTGCCTATTGCGTAATCAGCAGCCATCAATCAATAATAGCAGATTAAAGTCTACGTAGTTAATCTAACTTTGATAAGCTGTTCAGAAACTGGAAGTGTGATCACAATTATCTAATCAATACGTTTTGATAATGTGAAAAAGTTTTCATAATTATCATGTGCTGTCCTCATTTTTTAAATTAATAAAGCTTATTTTGCAAAAACTTGTCGGCGAAGGTTTGTATGGTTGACCTACAATATAAACGGTTTATGTTGACCTTATTCTAGCTTTTCGTTTACTTATATAAAATATCCATAAGTTGCTGATTGCTATTATCTATTTATTATTTATAAAATTATAGTAAAAAAAAAAAAATACACTCATAAAAATAACAGACTTCGTAAAACGCACTGACTATATTATACTACATTTCGGTACAGGTAGACAAAGTAGTCCAAATGTATGAGACAATGATGACGAGGCACTGCACGATGTTGGTAGGACCGACCGGGGGAGGCAAGACTGTCATTCTCCAGACACTGGTGAAGGCACAGAACAATCTTGGACTACCCACCAAGCTCACTATAGTTAACCCTAAAGTATGTTGCGATAAAAAATAATTATAGTAATATTTTATAGTTACTAGTTATAGTAATAGTTTCTCATTAATAAACTTGGTAACGAATATCATGATAATGCTGAGTAAACAGAACATTTTAATTTATTGTTTATTAAAGTTTGACATTTTTTTAATTTTGGTATTAGTTTGCTCACGGTCTTGAAAATCTTTTTCTATACTTTATTTTTTATATAACTGATTGTGAAATTAAATATGTACCACTTGGGACATTTCAAGGAAAATAACATCGAAAACCACTTAGTCTGAATGCTGTGTATAGTACTTTGGAACAAATTTTTGAGTTCGGTCGATTTAAATGGAACCCTTTTATATTTTAAGATCAAAAGTATTTGTTATAGTAACTCGGTGATAATATGAAGCTCACCAAATTCATCATCATGACAAGTGGCATTCAAAATGTCTCGACAATTTTTTTTTCTCTTTACTTTAACTTTTTTCTTCGTTGCTTATATCGATATTTAGTTAAAACATATATTTTTGTGTCTAATATTTTTTTTATTGAATGGGTAAGCGGAAGAGCATATAGGCCATTTGATGATAAGTGGTCACCAACGCCCATAGACATTGGCATTGTAAGAAATATTAACCATCGCTTACATTGCCAATACGCCAACAACCTTGGGAACTAAGATATTATGTCCCTTGTGCCTGTAATTGTGCTGGCTCAATTACCCTTCAAACCGGAACACCACAATACCAAGTACTGTTGTTTTGCGGCAGAATATCTGATGAGTTGGTGGGACCTACCCATTTGAACTTGCACAAAGCCCTACCACCAAAATACAATTAGTATTCGTATATTCATATAACATAGCTATATATATACCATAGCTTTTAATACTTTCATTGTTTATTTTCGTGACGTTACGTAAACGCACCAATTTATAATCTTGTAATACAGGCTTGTTCGGTAATAGAATTGTATGGAATTCTTGATCCCGTTACCAGAGATTGGACTGATGGACTTTATTCTAAAATATTCCGTGAAATGAACAGGTATATATGAAATAATATATGATATTGAAAGTATTTTATTTGGTACTAAAATAATATTTAATTTATTCAAGACCTGCAGACAAAAACGAACGTCGGTATTCTCTATTCGACGGTGATGTTGACGCTTTATGGATTGAAAATATGAACTCCGTAATGGATGATAATAGGCTTTTAACACTCGCTAACGGAGAACGAATCAGACTCGCTCCATATTGTGCGCTGTTGTTCGAAGTTGGAGATCTCAATTATGCATCACCCGCAACAGTTTCAAGAGCTGGAATGGTGTTTGTGGATCCAAAAAATCTTGGATACCAACCTTACTGGGAGAGGTATGGATATTATTTAAATTCCTTTTTTTACTTCCAATCAATTTCCAAAATCCAGACAGTCAAAAATCTGAATAATCCGTAATAAGAATTAATTGGTCGAATTTATGTTTTAGTTTGTTTTTTTCTATCTTAGTTAAAAATTGTGATCCTATGTCGCTTTTAAATAAAAATATTTGTAGCAAATTCGCGTTGGATTATCTATCTACTCTATAACTAAATAAATCTCGTACCAGGTGGCTACGAAGCCGGAATGACGAAGAGGAGCGCGAGCAGCTCGCAGGTCTCTTCGAACACTACGTGGCGGGCGCCATCAACTACATCGTGTTCGGTCTATTCGGGCTGCAGCAGCAGACACCACTTAAAACCATCGTTCCGCAAACACCACTCAATTTGGTATACCCACTTGATACTTGATGAACAAATGAGTATAACAAACGAAATTAAATAGACTTCTAAAATAAATTAATATAAAATTGAAGACATAAAATAGCACCAATAACAGATATAAAATATTAATTAAATTGTTATAGGTGATGCAACTCTGCTACATGATAAGCGGTCTTCTGCCAAACAGAGAAGATACTAACGAAGAACTCGATAGAACAGTCGTTGAGTGTGTATTTATGGTGGTAAGTATAACTTCGCAAGTACATTTCAAAAACATTTTAATTATTTGGCGTGTGACGATACAAAGAATGCAACGTATACTTCTCTTTTCATTTCGTCACAATTGTGATGTCATATATGATAAAATATTTTATAAAACATAAACTAGAGGTTATAATATAGATTACTGATGTTGCTTTACTAACAAAGCAACTGAGCTAAACGTATAAAAAATAAACATATGGAGGAAAGTTTTAGTATTTATTGATATAGTACAATTGAGCTATAAAAACACATTAGAGGCACCTTGTATTGATCCTGGTACCTCTCACATGCTAAGCAAGCGCTCTACCATCTGTACTACGCTCCCGTTGAAGACTTAAGGGACTTAAGACAATACCTTGAATAGGAGTTTTAGGACTAAATGTTATAATCTACTAAAAAGTAATAATAATTATTATAAGTGAATTAATTTTCTTGTGGGTTCTCGGTAGAATCTACATTTCGAACCGGTTTTTAACCATGACGATTTGACGGTTGATCGTCTCTATCTATTGACGGTCTACCTATTTTAAATAAAGTAAATGTATATTTTATTATTTAACTATGCACTTAAATGTATAAACTTAAGTAAATCATTGAATTTAATTAATTATTGTTCATTTTAAACCAATTTTTATTTTCATCATTTTATACGTATATTAATATAATTATTTTAATATACAATTGGTGTGATCTGTATTTAATATTAATTACTTGTTAACAAATATATTTGCGTGCCTATCGTGTGCGAAATGTATTAGAGACTTATAAAGAAATCATAACATTTGTAAAACTGTGTTTCATGCAAATAAATTATTATTATTATTAAAAAACAAATTGGAAGCGCCGGGTATCGATCCCGGTACCTCTCGCATGCTAAGCGAGCGCTCTACCATCTGAGCTACGCCCCCATTGAAAACTTACGGGAATTACATAGACAATACCATGAATAGAAGTTTTAGTACTAAATAATATTATTGTGCTATAAAAAACACATTGGAGGCGCCGGGTATCGATCCCGGTACCTCTCGCATGCTAAGCGAGCGCTCTACCATCTGAGCTACGCCCCCCCTTGAAAACTTAGGGAATTACATAGACAATACCTTGAATAGAAGTTTAGTTTGTAGTAGGGGGAGGACCCCCGTTCGTAACAATAACTTAATAATGATCTTTAATAATGATTTTTTGTAATCGATATTTGTAACATAACTGTTATTTGTGACCCATCCGTCCGACCGATGTAAGATTGTACAAGCGTCTATTATTTTCGGTATTCCTATTTAAATTTTACTTTGAAGCAATAAAAAGTCTTAAAATTTTCGGATAACGCTTGAATCTTTACTTTTGTATTATATGTATTTTTTTAATATTTTTACAATTTTTAAAATCATTAAATTAAGAAAATAATATGTTCGTCATTGCAAAGTTATGTCGATCCGAAAAATTTACATCTGTCAAAAAGATCAAGCTAACTTGTACAGGGTATAGGGTTTAATGCAAGCCCGTCTGGGCAGGTACCATCCACTTATCTGCTGCTACCTCGTTGAAAGCGCATTGGCAAATATGTCTTATAGCGCCAATATATATGGGCAGTACTCGTGACCACCTAAAAAACAGCCGATTATAGTAGTGCTATATTGTAAAGTAACAATAAAAATGCATCATACAAGATTTTTGCAACTCATAAAGTAATAACCAAGCCTTGAGTTATCTAAAATAATAGCAATAATTACTTATGATTTATTCAACCTCAAATGTATATTATAAATAAAATTATTTATTATTCACCGGCGCTACTTTGCTTATGAGTTCGGGACATTAAAATAAAAACTCAACAAAGACGGCAAAATGTAAAATATTTTAAAACAAGATTTACAACTTGATATCTTTTATTCAAAACTCTGGTACAATGAAAGCTATGAAAATTTAAATAACGATTATTCAAATTAAAAAAGATGGAATACAAAATGAATTTTAACTTGATTATTTAAATTCAAACTAACGAGCCTCGCTGATAGTTCTCATTATTTATTTAAATATCATTTTATCCTATTTCATTTAAGGCTTTAAGCTTAATTGTAATAGCTTTTCTATTTGTTCAAGTTATTTAATAAAAATAATTCGAGTTTATCCATTTTATCATATTTATTTTTATTTTCAGTCCATGTATAATAGTCTCGGAGCAGCGATAGTTGATGATGGGAGATTCGACTTTGATAATTACGTGAAGAAAGCTTGTCCGATGATGTTGGTTGAAGACACTCTTGAAAAGAAAGCTACTACCAGTAAGTTTATGTGCAATAATTTAGTAATAATTTAATAAATTACAAATTTATAAATTTCTAAACGATATCCACCAATTTTAAAAAAGTAAAGGTACTATTATAAAAAAAATTAACATAAACAATAAAACTGAACAAACAACTATAGCGCTAAGAAAAGTTGGAAGTTCAAATATAGGCAATAAGTATTACAATAGCTAAAAAGCTCGGCGGCTAGTAGCTAGGTAATTATGATGATCATCGCGAGATCCTGGACTTAATTCCTGGAATTGTTATATTCCTGGGCTTCAGACAGTACGTAATGCTTACGTAGGTACGTAAAGTCCTGCGCCTAAACTCTCTCCGGTCGTGACAAAGTAGAGTAGAGGAACTCACTCTTAATTCATGCTACTTTTAAAATTAAGATAGAGAATGATGATGATCTGATATCACTGTATCTATTCAGAACACTTTCCCATGGCATTCCCATCGCTCTACGACTACTGCCTCGAACTATCGACCAAGACGTGGGAGGCGTGGGAGTGGCTCGTGCCGGAATACATCCACGACAGGGAGCTGAAGTTCTCCTCAATCCTCGTACCCACCGTCGATACACTGAGATTGACTTGGCTCATCAAAATTATGGAGAGTGTAAGTATCGGATTATGTTTGCGCACACACTTGTGCACTATAATATCTCCTACGTAGTTGGCTAATCTCTCGTGAGGTTGGTCGCTGTGGCCGAAATCGGTCTAGAGGACATTATTATTATATTATATATAGCCAAAGGGAAAATAGTTTAGTATATTTTACTCCTCTGTTTTGAGTGATTGCCGAAAGATTTTGTTCTTTTCTTAATTGTTAGCTATAGAGAGATTTATAGCTATTTAAATAAGAGAAAAATAGTCTTCGCAAATTCGTATATGTTTTCCTTAAATTTTAATGTTTATGATCGAATTTCAATATATAAAAAGAAATAAAAAATGGTGTCAGTTCATCATATTATATTTGTTTTTTAGGTTGAAAGGCCAGTTTTGCTCGTTGGTGATACCGGTACTTCAAAAACAGCAATTATATGCAACTACTTACGAGGGTTGCCAGCTGATAAATATGTAAGTTTTCGTTAAATTTTATGCAATTGAACAAAAACGCTATATATTTTTTCTTTCCAAATATGTTCGTTCACAGGCCAATTAAATAAATCACACCCTTTGACCCACTCTGATACTTAATTGAAGTACTAATATTTATAAATACAAAGGAAAATCCTTAATTCTTGCTTTTTTTTTAAATAAATATCTTTAGAATAATGTCAGTTCTTAATAATATTTTAGAATTTTTATGTGTAATATTGATTATTAAATTTATTGTTTTTTTTTACAAATATTAATTAAAAATATGGTAAAAAATTCAAAAGTATTTTAAAATATTTTATTATATTACTAGTTAAGCATTATTATTTCACAAGGTATGTGACGAAATGAGAACAGCAGAAGTTCCAATGTCAGCATGTACTTTTACTGCGTACGACGCCAACGTATAATTTAGGCAGATTGCGTATCGGGGGCGTAGCTCAGATGGTAGAGCGCTCGCTTAGCATGCGAGAGGTACCGGGATCGATACCCGGCGCCTCCAGTACATATATTTTTTAACAATTACAATACATTTATATTATAACGCTAAAACTTTTACTTAACATGTCGTTGGTAAAATTTTTAAGTATCGGTCTCAGTTAAAGTGGCTGCCAATCAGACTACGAAGAAATTTACACGCCTTATCTCTTCTCTACTCTATTCTTTATATCGATCTCACACCATCTTACTTTAAAGAACGCTTTAAATTTCTTGGTTGCGATAGAGCACACAACCTGCGTTCTTCGGATGATAATAAACTAGTTACCCCCTGCAGCCGGACAAACCTACAGTAACTCTTTTACTGCAAAAACTATCAAACTTGGAATGCACTACGTACAGATATTCGGCAGTCGAATTCATTGAGTATTTTTTAATACCGCTTGAAAAGCTATTATTTGTCCATTTCCAAGTAAGGTATGTATGTATGTATGTATGAAATAGTATGTAGTTTATAATTTATCTATATATAATTTTATACTCTATAATTATATATAATATGTATATGCTATATAATAATTATATATATATATATATATATATATGTATGTATGCATGTATATGTGTATGTATGTGTATGTATGTATTATTATATGTGGTTAGTGGGATAAGTGGGATTATTAAATATTTAGTATCTCCTTTTTATATGTAAATGCACTCACCTGTTCTCTTACAAAATTCTTTCACCAAAGGTTGTCTGTTAGAGATCGCTATAAGCGATAAGACCGCCTTTGCGCACCATTTTTAATTTTTTTTTCTTTGATTGTTTCCTACTTCTCTCATTTTATGTATATGTTGTGCAAAAAGTGTTAAATAAAATAAAATAATTTTTTCAATGGGGGCGTAGCTCAGATGGTAGAGCGCTCGCTTAGCATGCGAGAGGTACCGGGATCGATACCCGGCGCCTCCAAGCTTACTACATCACTATACTTATTGTTTTTATGACTTGTACAAAATATACACAATCTTTCAAAGGAGATTAAATCATCAATGCTCGCTTAGCGTTAGAGAAGTTGTTTTTTGAAATGTTTTACAATGGTATTAAATTTAGGACTGCAATTTATTTTAACTATAAAAACGGCACGTAAACTTCATTAAAACCGCTATACAATAATAAAGTGCTCACCAAACAAGCGATGGGGACTAGAATATAATATATTTTATAATTACTTCTATGCAGAGAGAGATACAGAATAACCGTCTATTTATCTTAGACAACCATTAATATTACAAAATTATTCAGAGGTTCTTAGAACTACATTAAACTTAACTAATACTTCTGTGGTATAATATGTATACGACTTAATAAAAATTAGACTGCTAACTAAGAAAAATGGCTCACATAGATATAGCTGTGTGTGCGCTATAGTTATCTATATCGTGTCTATATCTTAGAAATTGGTTATTGGTCTAGTGGCTACATGTAAGGCCGCAGACCCGGAGGTCCTGAGTTAAAATCTTAGGTCGTTCCAAAAAAATGTTATTGAGATTTTCTGTCGAAAATTCTCAGTTGCAGCCCGAAGTCTGGAAGTCGATAGTGTGTACACTCCCGTGCCTCGGAAAGCACGTAAAGCCGTTGGTCCTGCGCCTGAATTCTTTCTGGTCGTGTCGGATTGCCGTCCCATCGCGTTATGAGAGTTAGGGAATAGAGAGTGCACTTGTGTTTGCGCACTATAATATGTCCTGCGCAGTTGGCTTATCTCTCTTGAGATTAGCCGCCGTGGCCAATCGTGGAAATCGGCCTGGAGGACTTATTTTTACGTAAGGAAACGTATGTGTATAGAAATTCATCACTAGTTCTAAGTGCAATATAAAAATATTAATAGAAATTAAAATGAACAATTGTTCCAGTTAATTCAGCAGATGAACTTCTCGTCTCGCACGTCGTCTATGGACGTGCAACGGAATTTGGAGTCGGTGGTTGAGAAGCGTACCAAGGACACCTTCGGACCCCCCGTCGGCAAGAAGATGCTGGTGTTCATCGATGATATGAATATGCCCATTGTAATTTTTCCGAAAAAAAATTAGTTATATAATAATAGGAAGACTTTAGTTATTTTTGATAATTCAAATTCATTATGATGATGACGATGTCTTGTTCTTATTGAATTCTTAATGAAATTAAGTTAGATAATGAAGAAATAAGAACCAAGATTATAAAATAATATTAGATAATATTAGCCAGAGTATATCTTAATAAGACGATCTTAGTAAGAAAGGAACGACTACCACATCTGCCATCATTGAAATACCTTTTTATAGTAATCAATCAATACACACATATATATATATATATATATATGCTTTATTATAAGATAAGATTATAATTAATATAAACAACCACCGAGTCGAAATGTAGATTGGACTCAAAAGTAACCACAAAATAATAAATCATTAATATTTAAAATATAAGGACCATCTTCATCATCTACAACAAAATTCAAAAATGAAAACATTATTATGCTGCAATGCAGACGAGAAATTCTAAAGCTTCATAATCCATGTCACTTATCGTTCAGGTGGACACATACGGAACTCAACAGCCCATAGCCCTTTTGAAGTTGCTCTTCGAAAGGAAAGGCTTCTACGACCGAGGCAAAGATCTCAACTGGAAAAATCTTAAGGATATAGGATTCCTCGCTGCAATGGGAAAAGCGGGCGGGGGTAGAAACGATGTGAGTTTTAATTGATTTTTTTATTTTTAATCTCTCGCCTTACCATTTGTAAATAGAAAATTGATACTAAACTGTAAAATGCTCTTCAATGATGAATTATCTATAGTATAGAGTAATTGTCAATGTATATAACATTATATATAATGTAACAATTAATTAGACAAATATATTTAATTTCAAGTTTTCACTTCTATCGGCCGTCCCTATGACTACCTGTTTTTTTACTTATTCTAATATATAACGTAACAATTAGTATTAAATGAACACAACACCTTCTAGTGTCAATAATCGAAGCTCCTTCAAATCGCATTTATTCATCGAATAATAAAAAAAACTCGCACTAGACACACTGAAATTATTAATATATATATATATATATATATATATATATATATATATATATATATATATATATATATATATATATATATATATATTATATATATATATATATATTTACCAAGTTTAAATTAAACTAAACAAAGTTTATAAATGAATAGTAAAAGCGTCTTAATGTCCCGCTGCCTAGCTTAGGCTTCCTCTCCTCTTGTGGAGATGTAGAGCTTTATCGGGTTCTCCTTCAACGCCGATTGAAAGAATTTTATTCACATCCTACATGACGCAAGTTTCCCACGATAATTTCTTTCACCGGCAAGCAGTACATGAATTATAAATACATGATTTAACCCATGCAAACTTGTGTTTTTTTATAAAATATGAATAGGACATATGAGCCACCTTAAAAACAGTCACCCCCGCCCATATACATTTACGCCATAAGAAATATTAACCATTCCTTACATCAACAATAAGCCACCAAGCTTGTGAACTAAGATGTTATGTCCCTTGTGTTTGTATTATGTTATATTACTAGCTGTGTAAATATTTGGACCTCTAGTGTTTGGATAAGATTCACGTGTTCTAAACATTTTATTCTTCATTTACTGAGAATCATTTTCGTGTGAACAAAACTGGATTCTATTCGACATTGGAAAGTTGAAAATTAAATTATTTAAATAGTTTTTACTCGAAAAGATAATTACTTGGTTTGCTAGTTACTGGTGAATTGTAATAAATTTAGAATTGTTCATACTTTAATTCCGCGAATTTTAACGATAGTAAGTTTCCCGAATTGGTCGGGAAATCAGATCAGTTTAACGAGATAAGAGAATATTATACTGCCAACTTCCTTACAAGAGTAGCACTCTCTGCTGCCCCAATAAATTTTAATGTTTCGAACCAGGATTTAAGCCAAAGATTTCCGAATTTGCAGCCATCTAAACTATCTTCTAGACTTAGGAGGCAGTCACGCGCAATAACACCCAAAAAACAAAACTGGTAATATCTGGTAAATATAGAACTTTTATAATCGCTTAAATATTGTCAAGAATCTAAAACCAATTTATAAATAAATTCCTCAGACTCGAGAAAACCCAGCGATCAAAGCTCCGCGGTATTTTTTTAAGCATTGTTGCATACAATGAATATATTTATATTTAAAACAGTTTGAAGAATAATTTTATTCAAGGTCCTCCAGTGGTCCTCTAAAAAGTCACATAAAATAAACTTTGCCATAGAAACGCTCGTTGACAATTTTTTAAACTAATTAATTGCGCTTGAAAATAAGAGCAAACTCCATATCGTTTTCATTATCAGTGATGATATGCCTTCTTGTTAAAAATAAAAATTAACTTTCAAAAATAAACAGACTCGACATACTATAATCGTATTTAATCTTCTCTATCACTAGAATGAAGTCGCTTTATTGCTAATATCGTTAAAAACGTTATTTATCTTGACCGTTATTTCTACACGCTCTGACTGGAACTAGTCTACGTTACAGTCGAGCATACTTTACGATCTACATTTTTACGAACAAAAACACGGTGGACTACAATTTGTACAGGAATTACAAAACACAATAATTCATAGAAACAACATCGTAGATTTTGAACAAGGACCATAATGCGGTGTTCGTGGTGCATTACGTCGACGAAATATGCATCCGCTTCTCCCTACTTTTTTTTTTTACAACGTACCCGCCATGTTTTTTGCCGAGCTGTTACAAACAAAGACAATGATAATTTTATCTTTGCAAACAAAAAATACACAAATATATTCAAAAAATTTTCCTTATTTTCTTGTATTTAAAAGTTATGGGTGTTATTACTTGCAATATTGTAAAAAATATAGCTACGTTAAAAATAATTAAATTGACTCCATAGAAACATGTAAAATACATTTAAAATAAAACTCATTCATTAACATGCGTTAAATTACCTCCGTCGTTCTAGTGAACGATTAGGAAAATATTCGATAAAAATGTAGTTTAGGCTATATTATATACGTTAAAATGACAGATTTTGAAGGATTTTCGTCACAAACTAAATTCCACGATGGTGAAGCCGTGATTTTTTCTAGAATTGTAATATATTTGTCACTTCTTAATTTATATTCTCCATTAAAATTATATAAAGTGAGCTTGAAAATTGGATTTTTAATTTAATTTGGAGTTAGTTATACGGATAAGGCTGAGCCTCGTTTAGTAGCTATGTAGCTTATATACATAGTTGCAGATGCCGATATATTTAATTTTAATTATTACAACAATTATTGGGTTTTTCTATATAAATTTTATATAATTTTCTTCTATATAAATTTCAGTAGCTTGAAATCGGGAAGTTGGTGTATTACATGCCACAAACACATTCGTGAGCTTTCGTGTCATATCTCAGATAATAAAAACAATGAAGAGTAGGGTGCACCTGTATTTTGACATCAATATTCATTCATGTCTAAGTATTAGCCGGTTTTTTAAATTGTCTGTCTTGAAAGAAAATTGGTATGGAGGAAATTATTAAACAACGGCAAGAAATTAATGCTTAAAATTATTAATTTCAAAAACCAATTCATAGCAGTTTGATTTTTTTATTAGTGTTAAACATTGCAAGGCAGCAAGTAAACGCGGATCTCTTGGATTTCGTTCATATTTAAATTAAATGCTTTCGAAACTTATGATTCAACGCATTTACTTGGAGTTAAATTAATGTAACGTTAACTGAAATTGCAGTTTATAATATTATAACTTTTAGAAAGATAATGAAATATGCATGTATTTGTTCGTAGGTGGATCCGCGTTTCATTTCTATGTTCTCAGTATACAATCTGCAGTTCCCGTCAGAGGCGACGTTAAGCCACATTTATGTCTCAATCTTGAGAGGACATTTTTCTATTTTCCCGGAAGAAATACAGGATATCGTGGACAAAATAGTTCAAATGACCCTTGACTTATACAAGGTAAGAGGTATCATAAGAAAGTAACTTAAAGTAAATCTATATGTTGTGCAAAACAATAAAATTTTATATAAATTAATTTTACTGGTGGTAGAGCTTTGTGCAAGCTCGTCTGGGTAGGTACCACCCACTCATCAGATATTCTACCGCAAAACAGCAATACTTGATATTGTTGTGTTCCGGTTTGAAGGGTGAGTGAGCCAGTGTAATTACAGGCACAAGGGACATAAAATCTTAGTTCCCAAGGTTGGTGGCGCATTGGATATGTAAGCGATGGTTGACATTTCTTACAATGCCAATGTCTAAGAGCGTTGGTGACCACTTACCATCAGGTGGCCCATATGCTCGTCCGCCTTCCTAATCTATAAAAAAAAAAAAAAAAATAAAATAAAATAAATTTATTTGCCTAATCATGCCAATAAAAATAACAATAGAGGATTTTTATATATAAAATATAATATATTTAAATATGCATATTATCGAATATACTTGTGTCCTCTGTTAATAATAGGTAATATTATATCTGGGGAAAAAAAAATTTAGAAGCGAATAGATTAGCCTATTTCTACAATACATGCAAGCTAGTATCTTTAAATATAGTCTAAATGAATATTAAATATCATCAGATAATAATAGTGGACCTGCCACCCACGCCTGCGAAGTTCCATTACATCTTCAACTTGCGTGACCTGTCCCGCGTGGCTGCTGGTCTGTGCCTCACGCATCCGAACTTCTTCAGCGAGAAGCGCAGTGTTGTTAGGTGCTGGAGAAACGAATTCACTCGCGTCATTTGTGATAGGCTTATTAATTTACAGGTGACTTTTTTTTTTTTCTTTTCAAGTACTCCCATATATTGGAGATTATATTGTTTTCATACTCTTTATGATTTACATTAGATCTGTTGTAGGAGGATGATACAAAATTACCTAAAAATTATATACTACGAGTATACGTGATAATACAACTACAACGCGACGTTTGCTTTTTTAATAAAAAATAAAATATATAATTAATAATTGTAAATTATATTATTTTGATAATAATGCCTATGTTCCATATTTTCATATCCTCGACGCATTATGTCAAATATTCAATTTTAAACAAATTTAATATTGTTATAATATTATTATGCGATATACTGACAAAACGTTGATTGAATAATAGGATAACGAGTTAATGCGTGGACACATTCAAGAGCATGTTGCAAAATATTTCCCGGAAGAAGAACCAGTCGTTCTAGAAGAGATTGTCGTACCCGAGGACGATGAGAAACCTGCTGAAGAAGAGGAGGATGGTAAGTTAATATGGACTTAACTATAGATAATATAGAAAAACTAACAATGAATCAAATTGACCTTTTACACATTCTATCTCGTGTCTTTAACATGTATAATTATTATTACTTATAAAATTATGGATTAAAAATGTGCATCTTTACTAGCGAAGGTCAACTGTTACTATCTTGAACATCACCAATTATTTTTTCAATAGACATAGATATAATATAATAAAAAGAATAACTAATAATTGGAAGAATAATATAATTGTAGATTATCGTTGTTAATTATTAACATCAAAATTTCTTTTGTACGCAGAATTTGCGATATCTGATGCGAAACCACGTTCACAAATTGCTGATGAGCAGGATGAACAAGTTGAAGAGGAACAAGTGGAGATTGAAAAGGAATTAACCGTAAGCGATCTTAAAAGAACCTTATCATAATTTAATTGAAATTTCATTAACAATCATGATTGAAAATATATTATAGGATTATATTATCAACACTTATTCTATAATGTTATGTATTTGTGAAAAAACTCAACTCATAAAATTGGTACAAGGAACAATCATGCACTTAGTACTTATTATTCGACTGTTATTACATGGTTATTACATGGTATACATTCAATAATTACATTTTTAATATTTACAGTTGGAAGAATATGTGCTTCGGGATCCCCTTCTATTTGGTGACTATCGCAATGCACTCGATGAAGAAGAAGTTAGATATTACGAAGATCTATTAGATTATGAAGCAGTTTATTTCCTATTTCAAGAGGTACCTAATGAATATTTTTCCATTTAAATATTAGTTTAAAATATACTCTTATGTGTATGGAGATCCGAAATGAAGAATATATATAAAGATACAATTACTATAAGGCTTACATTAAGCAATTTGTTTTATATTATTTAAAGTAATGCTGAATATTTACTTATTTATTTATTTGTATTGTATGGAAACAATCAGTACATAGTAAATTTTGTAAATATCAAATATTAACAAATCATTACCAATAAAAAAGCCGAGATGACCTAGTGGTTAGAACGCGTGAATCTTAACCGATGATCGTGGGTTCAAACCCGGGCAAGCACCACTGAATTTTCATGTGCTTAATTTGTGACTATAATTCATCTCGTGCTTGACGGTGAAGGAAAACATCGTGAAGAAACCTGCATGTGTCTAATTTCATTGAAATGATATCACATGTGTATTCTACCAACCCGCATTGGAGCAGCGTGGTGGAATAAACTCCAAACCTTTTCCTCAAAAGGGAGAGGAGGCCTTAGCCCAGCAGTGGGACATTAACAGGCTGTTACTGTACCAAAAATAGTTTCCAATGATTGAATAACACATAACATAGTACAGGCGTAGTACAATGGATAAAATTATTATCAATTAATTAGAAATTTGGTTTAAAAGGAACTATAGCTTGTTTAAAACTGAAATAAATATCTTTATAGTATAAAACAATTTAAACAATCTGCTTATAATAAAAAGAGGACAGGAAAGAAAATCACCATTACATATACATTAGCACCCTAAGAGGAAATCCTTGAGCTTTACTGACATCATATGATTAAGATTCTCGACGAGTACAATGAGCGAGTAGGCAAGATGTCGGTGGTGCTGTTCGAGGACTGCCTAGAGCACCTGACGCGCGCACACCGGGTGCTGCGCACAGATCGCGGAAACGCTATGATCATCGGCGTCGGGGGTTCCGGGAAGAAGTCCATCTGCCGTCTCGCCGCATTCGCTGCCGGTAAGTGCGAAAATAAATAAATAAATAATTTCTTCAAACAACAACTCTGGCGGCTTTAAACAATTTTTTTTTTTATAGAATAGGAAGGTGGACGAGCATATGGGCCACCTGATGGTAAGTGGTCACCAAACGCCCTTAGACATTTGCACTGTAAGAAATGTCAACCATCGCTTATAGCCAATGCGCCACCAACCTTGGGAACTAAGATTTTATGTTCCTTGTGCCTGTAATTACACTGGCTCACTCACCCTTCAAACCGGAACACAACAATATCAAGTATTGCTGTTTTGCGGTAGAATATCTGATGAGTGGGTGGTACCTACCCAGACGAGCTTGCACAAAGCCCTATCACCAGTATATATATTTGATGTTTTTATTAAACTTATCGAGCGATACTTAAATATATAGTTTAATTAAAACAACACCTTAAAAAAGCTATTACTGATCGTAACGTAGCGTAAAAATGTAATAATTTCGTGTTTACATATTATAAAATATAATTATAGGATGTGAAATGTTCGAGATCACAGTGACGCGCAACTACAACGAGAACACGTTTAAGGATGACATGAAAAGGCTTTACAATCAACTCGGAGTCGACGGCAAACCCACCGTCTTTTTGTTCACCGCGGCGCAAGTTTGTAAAATGTCACATTGTAAAGTTGATTCGTTTTACAATTTGGGTATTTCGAGGAACATTAAAAATCGAAACACATTTGTGGCATATTAAAACTTACGAGAAATTAAAAAAAAATGGTAACTCGATTGATTGTTAAAATTATTTCTAATCTAGATTCTTGAAGAGGGATTCCTGGAGTTTATCAATAATATTTTGATGATCGGTATGATCCCCGCTCTGTTTGGTGATGATGAAAAGGATGCTATCATAAATGCTGTTCGAAACGAGAGTTCAGAAGCTGGCTACGGTGTAGCTAAGTATATCAATTTAATTTATGGAATATTTAGTTTCATGTAAATTTATTACGTAAATAATCTTTTTTTAATATTGTTCATAAAAGTGAAATTCTACGTTATTTTTTCGGTTAAAATAAATCTTATAACAAATGCTTTATTTCGGCGAATCCCTAAGCTACAGCTAAGCGATTAATATATTTCTTTTAACTATGACATAATTACTGTTTACAGGGACGCTGTCTGGAACTATTTCTGTAACAAATGTGCTGACAATTTGCATGTCGTCCTCTCTATGTCCCCGAGTGGTGACTTATTGAGAAACAGGTTAAGTTCAATAAATATAAAATCGATATATTCGACAACTGCCTCTTTTATCTGAATACAAAATTTCTACTTTATTAATGGCTTACACTTTTCGCCTTCGTATTCCTTTATGCACCCGAATATGAAATTTCATATCATATCATGTTTTTATTTCCAGTTGAACTATTTAGAGATTCAAAACTATTTATCTTTTAGTTAAAAAGTTTACTTCTAAGTAATAAAGTATTTTTTTAAGTGAGTTGCATTTGCCGTCCCATCGGATTATGAAACTTAGGGAATAGAGAGTGTAACATGTGTTTGCGCACACACTTGTACACCATAATATGTCCTGCGTAGCTGGCTAATCTCTCTTCAGATTGGCCGCCGTGACCGAAATCGGCCTGGAAAACTATAACCATACTAATTTGCAATAATTACTATTTAATCTTAAACAAATAAATAAAGAGATATACTTCCAAAGTAAAGAGCAAGTAACAGAAACACATTTGAAACAAAGAAGATGTACATGTTTATAAATACTAAAAAGACAGATGGAGATACTACCAGACAGAAATTCGTTGGCTTGTTGATCCTTTAAAATTACTTATCTAAACATACTATAAGCTATTATCAGCAATATACTTTTCTTGTTTAATTAATTTAGAAATTGTTATTTGTAAACAGTAGTAATTCTACTATTATATAACCGTGAAATAATTTTTTTATCAATATCATCTCTGTTTTTTTTTGTGGATTATTTTTCATGACTGAGCTATTTTTATGGAATAGGTGTCGAAGTTTCCCTGGCCTCGTGAACAACACAACGATCGACTGGCAGTTTCCGTGGCCGAAGCAGGCTTTACTCGCCGTAGCTAACGTCTTCCTTGCTGATGTTTGTATTTTAACTCTTATAAGTGTGATTTATTTCACCTTATATTTTTAGGACACCGTTGTAACAACTTTAATATATTTCATTTAACAACACAATTATTAGTATATTAAATCACTGTGCAAAATATACTTACTCATATATATGTATAATAATAATTTATGAAAGTTAAATATAATAAATAAACTAAAATTAAAGAAAAAAACAGTCTACATGGTGTTTAAAATTAATCAGGTTCAAAAAATTCCGGAAGAATTCCGATCAATCATCGTGGAGCATGTTGTACACGTGCACATGTCAGTGGCGCACTACTCAGCCGAGTTCCTGTTACGATTGCGACGGAACAACTACGTCACACCTAAACACTACATGGACTTCCTAACTAACTACCTAGCACTACTCAATGAAAAGGACGCCTTTATAGTGGCACAGGTTAAAATATTATAATTACTCTAAAAAATTTAACAGTCTTACATAATAAAACATTTTGTTAATATTGATTATTGATATCATATTTTTAGTGTGAGCGGCTGATTGGTGGTTTGGCTAAAATCGAAGAAGCAAATGTTCAATTAGAAGACTTGAATGCTAAGCTGGCAGTTCAGAAAGTGATAGTTGCAGAACAAACAAAAGAATGTGAAATATTACTAAAAGAGATATCAACAGGTTAGAAAAAAAAATACATAAAACAAATCAATAAAATAAGAATAAATTAAACAAACACCTATTTCTTATTAGCTACCGAGGCAGCCGTTGCTAAGCAAACCGTTGCTGCTATAAAAAGCCAGGAGATCACAGAACAGAGCAAAGTGATAGCAGAAGAGAAATCAGAAGCAGAAGAAGCTCTGTCGGCGGCACTTCCAGCGCTGGAAGCCGCGAGATTAGCGCTTGCTGACTTAGATAAAAACGATATTACTGAAATTCGATCCTTTGCTACACCCCCAGAGGCAGTCCAAGTAATTATTAATTATTTTACTATTAATCTTTAAGATTTAAGACTCAATAGTGAGAAATGTTATGCTAAATTTTGGTTACCACGTATTATATGCACTAAAAATAAGTAAAGACTTTAATATTGTGTTAATGAATATTACAATAACAATTTTTAGGTCGTCTGTGAATGCGTCGTAATAATCCGAGGTATAAAAGATGTAAGCTGGAAAGGCGCTAAAGGAATGATGGCTGACCCCAACTTCTTACGAAATCTTCAAGAAATGAACTGTGATCTCATTACGCAAGCTCAAGTGAAGGCGGTGAAGGCGCACATGAAAAAGAGCAAAAAACTTGATACAATGCAGCAGATTAGTAAAGCAGGGTAAATACATATTATACAAAAATATTGTACGTAGATACAAATCAAATTTTAATATTAATGTATGTGCATGCACTTTTAGATACGGTCTCTTAAAATTTGTAATAGCAGTATTAGGCTACTGTGCAGTATACAAGGAAGTAAAACCAAAAAAGGATAAAGTAGAATCATTAGAAAGAGAATATACGGAGGCTTGCAACTATTTAGCATCTCTGAACCGAGAGATTGATCGTCTTCAGCAAACTTTGGACGGGCTGAACAACAGATACGAAACTGCTATGTTAAGAAGGCAGGAGTTGCAAGAGGAAACAGATATTATGATGCGAAGATTAATAGCTGCGGACAAGCTCATGTCTGGTCTGTCGAGTGAACAGAAGCGATGGACGGAAGATTTGGCTGCTTTATACGTGGAACAATCTAGACTTATTGGCAATTGTCTGTTGGCGGCCTCTTTCCTTTCCTACGCCGGGCCGTTCTCCTTCTCTTTTAGACAGACAATGTTGTATGAGGACTGGATGGGAGATGTCCTCGAAAAGGGTATTCCGCTTACTACCCCTTTTACGGTTGAAAAAAATTTGACGAATGAAGTTGAAATTAGTGGGTAAGTTTATAATAACTTTGTAATTGAAAAATATGAAAAAAATTGTCCAACTAAGTAATTCTCAGTTTAAAATTAAATTATAAATATTTCAAAATTACATTTTGAAATATTTTTTATTTTATATTTATATTTACATTTTGAAATATTTATTTCAAAATTACATTTTGAAATATTTTCAGGTGGAATTCCGAAGGCTTGCCGCCAGATGAGTTATCCGTACAAAATGGAATTCTAACAACGAGGGCTTCTCGATTCCCTCTATGTATCGACCCTCAAACTCAAGCGCTTACCTGGATCAAGAGAAAGGAAACTAAGAATAATCTTAAAGTACAGCTTTCTTATAAAACAATTTATTCAAAACATATTTGGTATATTTTAAGTGGTCCAATCAAAACTAATATTAAAACTGGAAGATAGGTTTTTTAATCCATGCCACTTAAGGGTGGGTTAAAGTTGGTGCCCATTAAAAAAATGTGTTTATGATTTAGTTTTTCATGTTCAATTAATATTTGTAAGAAATTCATATACATATTACGTCAAGAGAATCAACTGAATACGCTTGACGTATTGATAACATAATGATAAAAAATTTGAAGATTTTCTCATAGTTATTGTAATCTCCCTTACTTAACATTTTAAAGAAAATTAGCAAATACATAAAAATATCTTACACGTTTACTGCTTTAGAAGTTCAATAGTAAATAGTAACTATTAAAGTGAAATGAAAAATCATTTTCCATTGATAGGTGCTGTCTTTTAACGATCCACAATTTCTCCGTCACTTGGAAATGGCTATAAAGTATGGAATGCCGGTTTTGTTCCAAGACGTTAACGAGTACATTGATCCGGTCGTGGATAATGTCTTGGAAAAAAATATCAAAAGTAAGTATTTGTTGGAACCGAATGCTTACAACTAGTACTTCTACTAAATTTATACATATTTGATGTATTAGCAATCCGCTTCGACTTAACTCGCGGGTGACAATTAAGACTTTACTCATATTTATGTTATTGTTTATAATTTTAATTGATACCCTCACCTCTTATATATGTATTAATGGTAAAATATCGTTTAGTCGAAAGCGGTCGCACGTTCGTGATGCTGGGCAGCACGGAAGTTGATTATGACCCCAACTTCCGCATGTACCTCACCACCAAACTCGCCAATCCACAGTTTAACCCGGCAGCCTACGCGAAGGCCGTCGTCATTAATTACACTGTCACTGTGCAGGTAAAGACCCTATATCTGTGGTAAAGACATATATTTTTTAAGATTCCAATGTATGATGTTTACGGATTGTTCTGGCAGTTAAACTATTGCCTATTAAGTGTGAAAAAAAACATTTATTTTCAAAGATTAAAATAATGGTTAATATGATTTCATAGACTCATACGTTTATTACTAAATATAATGAGACTTTCTGAAATTTTAAGCTATATCAAAATTACAATTAAATATTTATCCATATTTTTTTAAATCCGTTTGGCCATTTTTTAATAACCTACTTCAATTAGCAATAAGGGTGATTAGACCTTTAAAATTATGGTTTTGCATATTCTTAGACTTATGACGATTAAAAACATCACAATAACAAACACTTTAATACACGCTTATTGATTACCTGCCTTAATTTTAACAATAATATATTTCACAAAATAATACCTTCTCCTCAAAAAGGCAGAGGAGGCCTTAGCCCAGCAGTGGAACATTCACAGGCTGTTACAGTACTGTACAAAATAATATAAATATAATCTCCAGGGCTTAGAAGACCAACTACTCAGTGTTGTGGTTCGCGCTGAACGAGCTGATCTCGAGGAGCAGCGCGAGAGCCTCATCATCGAGACGAGCGCCAACAGGAGTTTGCTCTCAGGGCTCGAGGACTCACTGCTTAGGGAGCTGGCCACCTCCACCGGCAACATGCTGGATAACGTGGAGCTCGTGAATACGTTAGAGAACACAAAGTCCAAGGCTGCTGAAGTGAGTAATAGAAATAAACACAAATAGGTATTATTTAGGCAATTTATCGCTGTTAGTGACTTATATTACATCTTTTGTTCGGTTGTGTAGTTTTTTAAGATAAAAATACACACTCGCTACTATTTGTTTAATACAAACATTTATTATTATAGTTTAATGAAATAAACTCAACAGAAAATACGATTAACTTTCAATATTCTTGATTTCTTTTATACAATATTTAATAATTGAATATTTAATTATGTACTCGCTACTTGTATTCTATTTCAATATTTTGAGATTCAATACTCTTTTTTGTTATTACATACTTTGTGTGCTAATGATATGTCTAATTAATACCAAAAAAAATTTTCTCAAAAAACATTCCCATGGACAAAGCCAGGGCTCTAAGCTCATAATCATAATATTTATTTTGTATTATAAAATTAGTTCGTATCTTAATATTTAAAAGAATGCCAAAGCCATTAGACTATCATAGTTTAGCCTCGTAAGTATATAAGTTGTTCGTGTAATGTGATTTGAATGTATTTAATTTATTGTTATATGCAGGTAATGGAAAAACTTCAATTAGCTGAAGCTACAACGAAAGATATTGAAAAATTGCGAGACGGCTATAGACCGGTCGCTAAGCGCGGCTCTATACTCTTCTTCGTGTTGTCGGACATGGCGAGCGTCAACAGCATGTATCAATACTCCTTGTCTTCGTACCTCGACGTAAGCAACAAAGAAGTATATATAACAAGTAGACCTAAGTAACCTAACAATTTAAATTTCACGTATAATATTTTGTGGGAAAAGAAAGAAGCTCAAGTATAGCTGAGTCGAAACACAGCATTGGTTTTCAGCTGACCTCTTTACCTCAGAAATTACGCAAAATCATTAATAATAATCGTTTATTTTCTAATTTGTCTGTATTGATCTTTATCGAAGGTATTGATGCATAATGTAACCCGGCCCGTAAACTTACTCATAAGCCCTCTTACTTTTTCTACTTTTTTGCGAAAAAAATAGTCTAGGCACCAAATAATTATCTTTCATACAAATGTATATACTGAGTTTTTATGTAAATTGCCAAGATAAGCGACTCGCATCTCAGACCTAGTTGTTCTGTTAATTACAGCATTGTGTACAAGATATTGATTATTTTTTAATTTAAAATTATAAAAAATAAACTGCATACAATTAGAATTTTAATTACCATTTGTTATATGTACATTATTTTATTTTAAACAAATCAATAATAATCAAAATAGTTATTGGTGATTGATTATGAGTAATGAGTACTAGTGTAAGTTGCTTTTATTTTTTCCAGGTCTTTTCCTTTTCATTGCGTAAAGCGATGCCGAATGTGATATTGGCGAAACGATTGAAGAACATTATCGATATGTTGACTAAAAATGTATACGATTATGGATGTACAGGTTCGTATATAATCAACTTACAAGGGTTTGAACAGCGGTGAAATAGGAAGTTGAACATGGGATTAAGTATAAAAATATACATAAATGTACATTCGTTATATATTTGTATAAATTAATATCCCACAAAATAATGTGTAAAGATGTTTCGCTAAAAAAAGAAAGACTACAATTAAATTTATTTATTGCAACAAAATATGACAGTACATAATATACGTAATATGTGTCTTAAATTGAGAATGAGTTGTGAATGAAAACTACTTTCTCCCAGGGTCATTATTTCAGTAGAAAAATTTACCAATATATAACAGTTAGAAGCTGTTTGTAATCTCTATCTATACATGCTTAAAATATTAAATTAATTATTTCTTATTGTTACTTTTTAAAGGCATATTCGAAAGACACAAGTTACTGTTCTCCTTCCAAATGGATATAAAATTAGAACAGAGCGAGGGCAACGTCAGTCAAATTCAATTGGACTTCTTTATTAAGGGTAATATTTCCTTGGAAAAAGCCTCCAGAGCTTGTCCTGCAACTTGGATACCGTCACAGGTATTTAGTAACATCTCTCCACAGACTATACTTATATATTTTTAAAGGTTAAAAAAGTACCAACTCATAATAAGAAAGCTTATGATTAATTCTTTTTTAATTGTTTATTTTATTGTTTTGTGCAAACTCGCGTCACAAAATTTGTCCCATTCTTTTATTATCCTATCACCAAAGGTTTAAGAATGTTTTGCTTATGTTACTATTGCACATAATAAATACGTTCGCCTGACATGGAAATTATTTCTGATATTGTTACAGGGGTGGCAAGATATTATGAAACTTAGTGCAGACTTCTCGGAATCATTCGGTGAATTACCCGACCATATAACTAGGGGCCTTGAGAAATGGCAAACGGTAAATTTGTCGCAAGACTTATCCACGATAAAAATAGCTACTTCTTGTTAATACTATGCTTAAAGTATTTTATTCAGCGTTTACTGTTAAATATGGCATTTTCTAACTAGTATATCTTATTATATATCTTATTTAGAATATTAGCAATACTCGTTTAATAAGGACTCAATAAGGAAATTACTAATGATCTTATTTCTCCCTCCAATTAAGCTTAAAGCTTGTGTTAGGAGTGGGGACGACAACAAATAACTAAGGACTCAGGATCGAACTTACAACTTTTACGCCGCTAGACAGCCCGTACAACATTGCGCTATTGAAACTTAAACTACTTATATATTCATATGATGTTGGAATCGCTACATTATTGCTTTTAAGTGGTACTAAATAATACTGCAGCTGCAGATGAGCTTGTATTATCGTCATTGTTCTCTTGTTGAAATTGAATATGAAAACTATTTTAGTCTAATGGGAGTATTTTCAATCGCTGCAATAAAAACCAATCCCATGAGCTAATTGCTAAGTTTTTGTTTTATCTTTTTAATTCCCAGTTAGCACATATATTTTTTTATTATACATTATACATATATTTTTCTGAGTTTGAAACCTCAATCATCAGGTAAGATTCGAGTGTTTTAACCATGGGTCATCTCGGCTGTTGTTTTTAACAATAGCCATAAAATATTTTACTTATATAGTTGTTTTACTCATTAGATGTATCAAATAATTCTTCCCAGTGGTTTGATAGCGACACGCCGGAGTCGTCGGAGATGCCGGACGGATATCGTGAGAAGCTGAATCCCTTCGAGATGCTAATGGTTCTGCGCTGCTTCCGCGTGGACCGCATCTACCGCGCACTCACCGACTACATCACCATCACCATGGGCGAAGACTACATCACGCCACCGGTTATCAGGTCATAACTGCAAACTCAAGATAAAAATCCAATTATTCATAACAATTTCCTAGATATAATTATATATATATCTATCACTATGGATGACCAGTCAGCAAGTCGAGATGGCCCAGTGGTAAGATCATAATTTTATAATTCATCTCGTGCTTTTCGGTGAAGGAAAACATCGTGAGGAAACCTGCATGTATCTAATTTCATCGAAATTCAGCCAAATGTGTATTTCACCAACCCGCATTGGAGCAGCGTGGTGAAATAAGTTCCAAACCTTCTCCTCGAAAAGGGAGAGGAGGCCTTAGCCCAGCAGTGGGATATTTACAGGCTGTTACTAACTTACTTATGGATGACCGTCGATAAAAATATTTTTTTTCTTCAGTTTTCAGTAAAAACTGCACAAAAGACTTTCACAGTAAACGGATAACACTATAAATTTATTTTTAGGTATATATATACATATTTACAATTAGGTGATAGTGGAAGGCACAATAGGCGACCAATGAGCGTTTCGATTAAAGCCAAATTAATTAATATAATTTGAATCAGCATTTCAAAAACAATAAGTTGAGCTTACTATTAGAACATTGAGTGATATTTTTGCTTTAATCACAACCTTATGATCAACTATGAGTACTACTTCGACAGTACCTGTACAATGCAATAAACAGACATGATGGACTTGCCCGAGATAGAATAGTGATTTCATTTTGAAAAAATACACTATACTATATTATTAAGACATGCGTTTTATATAAACTTGATAATGACTTCGATAATAACATCAAAAAGTCTCGACATGATCTACGAGCAAACGACGCCGTACACGCCGGTGGTGTTCATCCTCAGCCCCGGCTCTGACCCGACGGCTGACCTCATGAAGCTCGCCGACCGCTGCGGTTTTGGTGGCGGCAAGTTCAAGTACCTTTCGCTCGGACAGGGACAGGAAGGGGTAAAGAAAATGCTTTTCTCATGAAAATATATAATATATTATATAACACTGTCCATACATTGTAATTTCATATACTAGTATATACAACGTCATACGTATTACAACATATATATAATAAACAAACCTTTGATTTCATTTTAATATTGCATTACACATAGCTCTATACGGAAATTGGTATGAGTTGAAATAATTCAAAAGTATATAAATAATAATATGTTTAATTGTAATAAAACAAAATTTCTGTCAGTCTTATATATTCACTTAAATTTAGATTTTTAGAATCATAGGTATTTGAAAAATAAAACACCCGTGTTATATGCACAAATGCAAAAAAAAAATTGATGTAAAACTTTTAATTTGAAAATTATAATTATGTGACTTTTTTTGATAAAACGACAAACTGCAATATTAATGTATAAATCTAGCATATGTTAAAAATATTATTTCTCTTAAAAAACGTTTATTACTCTGAAGATTTATGGCTTTTAGTTAATTTATGAAAGTCGAGATGGCCCAGTGGTAAGAACGCGAGAATCTTAACCGATGAACGTGGGTTCAAACCCGGGCAAGTACCTCTGAATTTTCATGTGCTTAATTTCTGTTTATAATTCATCTCGTGCTTGACGGTGAAGGAAAACATCGTGAGGAAACCTGCATGTGTCTAATTTCATTGAAATTCTGCCACATGTGTATTCTACCAACCCGCATTGGAGCAGCGTGGTGGAATAAGCTCCAAATCTTCTTCTCAAAAAGGGAGAGGAGGCCTTAGCTCAGCAGTGGGACATTTACAGGCTGTTACTAGTTAATTTATGCCTGTTATATGCATGATTAGTATTAAGGGCTATATTACAAATTCGAAATACCGTATTGTACTACTACTTAAACTTAAAATGTTCTTTTTGATGTAATATATCTATTAGCGCGCTTTTGGGTTAATCGATTCGTATTCCGTGATGGCAAAGGACACGACCCTTTAAACTGACACTGATCAAAATCTAATTATTACGTCTAGTGTCGGAAAAACAACACGTGGCAGCATGCGTAATGAAATTCTATCTCACTCCCTCACCAAATAAAATTTGGATGAGATAGTACGTACTTGAAGATAAATTCTTCAATTATATATTAATATGATGACATAATTATATGATTTAGAAATTTATTTTCAGGCCGCCCTTTCTTTACTAGAAGGAGCGATTTCTCATGGCCAATGGTTGATCTTGCAAAACTGTCATCTACTGGTATCGTTTTTGAGGGAACTGGAGAAACAACTAGAAATGATGGAGAAGCCTCATCCCGAATATCGACTCTGGCTGACTACCGATCCTACGCCTACCTTCCCCATCGGTATACTGCAAAGATCACTCAAAGGTAATGTTACACATTATAATGCATAGTATAATAAATGTGAAAAGACTACATATGACAGATATAAAAGTGGCAAAATGTATTCATTATGGATTGGTTCGCAGTTGTAACTGAACCACCGAACGGTCTGAAGCTAAATTTGCGCAACACATACTTCAAGATGCGCGCTCACGCACTGGAGGAGTGCGACCATCCTCAGTTCAGGAAATTAGTTTACGTTCTGGCGTTTTTCCATGCTGTCGTTCAGGTACGAAAAACTTATACCAATTTATTTTGTGCTTTCTCCATTATTAATACGATTTATATTTCTAAAATATTATAAGTCAAGTTGTGCACTGTGGTAGTATTATAAATTAACACTGTCTTGTAACTTAAAATAAGAAAGAAGATTGAGATTAAAAATTAAACGGTTCAGGAGCGCCGTAAATACGACAAGATAGGTTGGAACATAGCGTACGACTTCAGCGAATCGGATTTCGTGGTCTGTATGCAGATCCTGCAATGCTACCTCGAACGCTGTCATGCAGCCCACGGACCCGTGCCATGGGCCACGCTCAAGTACCTGTTTGGAGAAGTAAGTAGCACAGTAGTAAGTTACCAACCAATAGTATGTACCAAAGAGTTAATGACCATTTAATGAACTCGCAAAAGTTATCCGTACAATAATATGAAATTGACTTTTACTCGTATTGCTTTCTTTTATCAGTGTTTCACATAATTCTCATTTTATTCATTTATTTTGCGAATGTGAACAAGAAAAAAGTAAATAAAATGCAATATAATAATACGCAATGTTAGCGGAAAAATAAATAGGTTAATAAATAATTTAGTTACGTACATAAAACATTATTGTTTAAATATGTTTTTTGTTTTATACTTACAGCTATCTGCTGAATAACGTATGCGACGTTTTGCAACGAATAATTTAATTAAGCTTTGTACATTTATACACTGCAACAAATTGCAGGTAATGTACGGTGGTCGTGTAATAGATGATTTTGACAGAAGAGTTGTAAAAACCTACATGGACGAGTACCTCGGCGACTTTTTGTTTGACAAGTTCCAGCCTTTTCACTTCTACCACGATGCTAACTTCGACTACGTGATACCGCCGGACGGTGAACGAGAAGAATACATTGGTAAATCAAAATAAACATTAACAATTTGCCTATACTTCATTTTTTACAAGCTTTTATTCTCACCTTACACACACTACGTATGTTTTGGTCAAATTCTGCAAATTTAAACCAGTTCCAACTAATCAATTAAACTGAAGTGGTAGTGGTTATACCTGCCACTAGATACAAACTAGTGTATTTATATGTGTGTATACTACATACCTATATATATATATATATATATAGGTATGTATATATATATATATATATAGGTATATATATATATATATATAGGTATGTAGTACTAGTAGTAATCTAGTGGTGAGTCTTGTATATATACATATATATATATATATATATATATATATATATGCTTGTGATTGTTTCATTGGTATCTAATATTTTTAAGAACAAACGCTATCGACTTAGATTAAGTTTCATTAAATTAGTTTTTTATACTATTTTATAACAAAAAAACTGCATAAAAAATATTGAAACGTTAAGAAATTCAACGGAACGTGGAGTGTGTGGTCTGATTAAATTATACCGAGTCATTTTCATTTAATTGCGAAAACGATACAGACTCATTTATCTACTTTATTTAAAGAGATGGAAAAACAAGAAGCAAAATACTTAATATTTTTTTATCCATTTCTAACATAAATTGAGAAAGAGTTTCTTAATCAGTCAATCTGATATATTTTTAAATAGATTTTATCGATGTACTGCCGCTCGCAAACACTCCTGAAGTGTTCGGTTTGCATCCGAATGCTGAGATTGGTTACTTCAGCCAGGCTGTGCGCGAAATGTGGGCACATCTAATCGAGCTGCAGCCGCAGACCAGTGAGTCCTAACGTATCATGTAGATTTGAAAACTACGCTCGACAGATAATAAATGTTATTTTTTCGTTTTCTGAGTGTTTCGCTCACTTTTAACATTATTTTTCATGCCGCTAGCAAGTGTATTCGGTAAGTATTACCAATCTTTTTATTATATATTTCTTTATTGACATGAGAACACTAATAACAACCCTTATCTTGCATTGCAAGCATATGCATCAATTTCGGCATATATAACTTGGTTACAAATGTTTATCTTCCATATGATGCTATTTAATAGGTATACCTATATCACTCCGTATCGATTTTGTTTTGTTATTTTTTTTTTTTTTGCACAAGACAAAGTGAGGACTTTTTTTATTTTATTTGCATAGTAGTAAGTCTTATCCGGACGTGTTCATAATTAAAATTTCAATTCAATTCATAAAATAATTTAAAAACATGTCTCTTATGAAAATTTAATAAAACACATAGCGTTTACATACTATATATTTATACTTTTTTTTGTCACATGCAAACAAGTGGAATCTAGTGGTGAGTCTTAGTGCTTACCATTTTTTTTTTTAATTATTCAATTTAATTTAAAGATATATCGTGTTATAGCATCGATAACACTTCTTCTAATTTCAATTAATCAGGTGAAGGTGGTGGCTTGATGAGTCGAGAAGAGTTCATCGACTCTATCGCGGTGGACATCCTCTCCAAGCTGCCGCCGCTCTACGAAATCTGGCGCGTGCGCAAGCAATTTGAGATGAACATCACTCCCACGGTTGTGGTGCTGCTACAGGAACTCGAAAGGTTGTAAATCGAACTCTAAAAGCGATTTTTGCGATTTTAGGTACAAAACAAACTGATGCATACCTACTTTCTACTTTACTTATATGATTATTATTATTTACGATAAGTAAACAAACCAATAAAAGTTTAAATTTAAATTTGCTTCGTCAGATTTAATCGGCTTATAAGCAAGCTACTAAGCACGCTAAGTCAACTTCGCAAGGCGCTGGCTGGCGAGATTGGCATGGACGCAGTGCTCGATAACGTCTCGAACAGCTTGTTTAACGGGCAGCTGCCGTTCGTGTGGCGGGCGCTTGCACCCGACACTAGGAAAGGGCTCGGCGGATGGATAGACCACTTCATGGCGCGCACCAAACAGTACTCCGACTGGGTTTGTGGGTCAATCGTATTACTGAATTAGACCTTTTAGATCGTGGATAGCGGACACACTGCCGCCTACTATTATTTATTCAGAATATATGATAGCAAATACTTCCATATGACTTGCAAATAAAATCTATCACCAGGCGACAATGGAGGAGCCGGTGGTTATCTGGCTATCCGGGCTACATATCCCCGAATCGTACCTGATCGCGCACATCCAGGCAGCGTGTCGCGCTAGCGCACGCGCTCTCGACCGCGCCTCGCAGTACACGCGCGTTACCGTGCACACCACGCCCGACGACATCGAGGAACGCCCACAAACTGTGAGCTCGATATTTGTTAAGCTTTAAGAACGTTAATCAATTAAATTCAATTTGAAATTCATTATTTTTTTATCTGTTTTCACTTATGCATTGTATTGCCGGTCTTCTCTTGCTATTTACAGTATACCTATGCTTTAATATAATGTTGATCAGTAATAGATACTCTAAGTTTGAGAGAAATAATGTTAGGTTAAACACTATGGGAATTATTCATTATTAGAAAATAGATTATATTCAATATAACAAATATTATATGGTTATAAAATAAAGTTCGTTCATAGTGTGAATAAGTTGAAATGGTGTGAGTATGCTGAAAATTAACTTAAAAATCTATTCATGCCAAGAATGTATAACATTGCAGGGCTGCTATGTTCGTGGGTTATACTTGGAGGGTGCTCGTTGGGACTTGGAAGACGGTTGCTTGAGAAGATCACATCCCAAAGTGCTGATCACTGAGTTGCCCATCATGTACATCATACCTATTGAGGCTCACAAGCTTAAACTACAGGTTTTATTACTTTTTTTTCTGTTAGTAATACCTATGTCAAAACATTAAAAGTACTATTTTTTTTGTGGTTTCATCCTAATAGACTCTATGCCGTATAACCTTGTAACAACTTCACACGTAAATATTGGATAGTTAAATATAAACAACGCAAAAGACATATGGTGACAATAATTAATTTTCCATAAGTTATAACATTTCCTACCTTTTATCCTTTAAAATATTCCAACAATTCTTGTATTCACTAAAAGTAAGTGGAGAGGAAAAAAGGAGTACCTATTAATAATTTAGTGACTAAATTTACTTAAGTGATAGTCTTGTGCTAGGAGTGGGTGGACAATTATAGTCTAAGGAGTCAGGATCGAATCAGCGACGTTTAAATTTGGCTGGCATCGAGCCGTAAAGCGATGTGAATTGAAGCCGTCTACAAGTTTGATTTTAATTTGGCTAAGTAGGAAGAACAATTCCATAATTAACAATTACTTTATAATTAACTATTTTTATTCAATTAAGATGTACATACAGTATCCAGTACCTACATCTTAATTAAATAAAAATTGTCCTGTATTTTTCAATTATTTCAAATTATAAGGAAGAGAAAAATTCTTAAAAATAAATAGTTTATATAATTATATTAAAATATTTGAATTTGTCAGAACACATTACGAACTCCAGTCTACACGACGTCGTCACGCCGTGACGCCATGGGAGTGGGTCTTGTATTCGAATCTGATCTCTGGACCACGGAGCACTGCAGCCACTGGATCTTACAAGGAGTCTGCCTAGTTATGAACACTGATTGAAAAATCTACAGCAATCATATCGAGATACCAAAATTATACCTATAACCTCTTTGTGTAGTATCAAAAATCAAATGACTACTTGATTAAAAGTAATTGCATGATTTGTGAAATGACATTATGAGAGAAACCGTGGATCCTTTGGTCTATAACTAAGGTCAATCGTGTGGATATTCATTGAAACCCCACCTACTCTATGCTTTTATCTTTATAATTGTATACATACAATACCAATTATATACCCATATTAAAGTATTTCTTTAAATGGTTCTGGTATTCAAAGTTATTTGGTTCTGGTTGATTGGGAAACGAAGTGAATTTAGCAACAACAACCAATTAATCTTATATTATAATGTGTGTTACTTTAATTCGTAACTTTGAACAGATACATGCTTTCTAAACATGTGAAATTAAATATTGGTTTGTAACAAATTGACGTCCTTTATTTACAAATACAATTATTTTAATAAGAACTAAGACTTTAATAATTTTATTTTATTATTATAAATTAATAAATAAGTTGTTAGAATTTAATTTATATTAGAATGAATAATTATTTTTACTTTTTAGTTATTGAAAGAATAAAGACTGTCTTTTACATGTATTGTGGTTTTCTTTTTTGCTCTATTTTACTAGATTAAGTCTCCTTTGGAATAAAGAAATTGAATTGAAAAGAATTGGAATAAGCATTTGGTTAATATTATAATATTAAATATAATTTAAAAAAAAACCTTACGAAATATATATATATATTATTAATTATTATTACATAATAGTAGCAAATTGTTCGGTCTATAAGGTTTATATCTTTTTACATTTAGCGTATGCTTGTGGCAAACATAAGTTATAAAATGACATACTCAGAAATTCTTTTATTGGTTGCCATTTTACCCAGCCCTTGTTTTGTAAGAAATCATTTGACGGCTCCTTACCCACATAATGTGGATCCTGAAATAGAATAAATATAAAACAAAAAATAATACAATAAAACAGTTAATTCAGAGGAAATTGCAATATTTTACACCTTTTTTTAATACTGCAAAATCATTTATCTTCATTATGTAATTACCATATCCGATACAGACTGGCTTAAAGAATTACCACTAATAAAGTTTGTTAGTTCATAACTTTTAATAAAAGAAAAATGCAATTTAGATAAATAATGTATCAGTAATACGAACTTACCACAACTAATAAGCTAGAATCAACACCATTTACGTGCACACCCATTATGCCCTTTGAAGAACAGTCAACATCACCTCCCATCATAATGGGGCTACCAAATTTTTCAAAATGGTTTTTCAAATTGTCAATTATATTTTCTAGATTATCACCCTTATTGACATGAAGTATTTTGCTCGGCACATCAAATAATTTATCTATTACAAGGCAAACCTTTAATAAAAAAACATGCATTAATCATTTATGTATTTAAGCAGTTTAGAGAACACACACGATTTATAAATATACCTCAAAACTGCCAATCCATTGCCTGGAATTTAAAAAAGACTGTGGTTTATCTTGCATTTCAACTAAAATATTCTGAACATTTTTAATGCTCGGCACTTCGACAGAATTATTAAAATTAAGTTTCATCCAGGAACATATGGTTTGTAATGTTCGATATCCACATCCCCAGCCCTGGAAAAATAATAAAATTATCTTATTAGTTAGGCCATTAAAAAGTATCACAGGTTTAAAACATTGTTTATAAAGAAATTATATGTGATACCTAATAATTACTTACCCTGTCGTCGAAACCATCACATAAATAGTGATAATATTCATAATTCCCGCAAACTAAATAACAATTTTTAGAAAAATTTAGGTGAAGACCTTCGTGAACATTTGTTGCAAGTTGAGTTGACATTTCGAGTTTTTCTCAAGTATTACCGCAGTGACTGTCAGAAACCTCACATCATACAGCCAACTTATGAGAAAGGCAACTTAACATTTTTTACGTAAACAGGGTAAGTTATCCAACTATAGGCACATTAATGCAATTTAGATAAATTTAATTATTTTTAAAAAATTGTGTTTTATTTTGTAGCCTAGTTTCTTTTTTTTTTTCTAAAACAGTTCCCGAATAAACCAGTATGTATTAATTACCTCTCAATAATATAAAAAAGAACTAAATAAAAGTTCTTTTTACTTGTAGAATTATTGTTACTTGTACAAAAATTGAATGTTGTTTATATTGTAATACATGTAAGCCACCTATAAGTTATGTATATGTGTATAAACGGTAAAATGCAACTATTAAGTCATTTCATCCCAATAATTATTTCATATAATTACTTATTATTATAAACCATTTCATATAAATAATATTTAGGTAAATAAACAGAAAAAAATTAGTTACATTATTTTCTCTCTCTTTACACTGTATAATATTTTTTATTTGATTTTACTCTTTCCTTCGATTAAGATCTATCTTTTCTACCCACTGAGCTATCAGGATCTGAGATAACATATTATGTTATCTGAATAATATTCCTACGAAAACAGTATATCGGAATACTGAATAAATTATATATTTGTGTAATATATACATACTATTAGTATAACCAACCGTTTTATAATAAGAGCCTGGGACATTATTCACACACGGCCATTTGATCCCAGTCCCAGGATATTATTATTATTATTATTTTGTATCTTTTTTTATATCTCCCTTTTAACAGGAGTAACTTAACTATCACGCGGGCCATGACCAAGCGTGATAGGTTTGTTAAATATTAAATTGACAATGGTGATGTGAGGAACTTTTGTGTAAGACGTGTGGTGTTCAGTATGACTGCTTGTTGTAAAAGTGCGAGAGTGGACTTGGACATTTGGAGAATATTGAGATTAGTCTTGAGTGATTTTGGGATAACGCCTGTACTGGAGAGAATGATTGGTAAAATTTTCACTGTGTTTATCGACCATTGTTTTTTATTTTCATTAGCCAATTCTACGTATTTTATTACTAATAGTATGTATATATTACATATACATACTATTTATGTATTTTATTACTTTTTCATTGTGTGTACTGAGTAGGTTGTGTGTGTTACATACTGCCATATCGACTATATAAACTATTTTGTTGTTTTTGTCTACCACTGTTATATCCGGTCTATTATAATATATGGTTTGGTCGGTGATGATCGTTCAATCCCAGTAGATTTTATAATAATTATTTTTTAGAACTTTACAGGGTTGGTATTTATAGTAAGCTACTTTATTTGTTATGAATTTATATTGATGGGCTAAGTTTTGGTGAATTATTGCTGCTACTTGGTCATGTCTGTGCTTATAATCAGTTTGGACGATTGACTTGCGAGCACCGGTTATGTGTTTAATCGTTTCTGAACTGCTTTGGCAACGTCTACATAAATCAGTCAGTAAATTAGCTGTGCGAGTAATATGTTTCTGATAGTTTCGGGTGTCTATTACTTGATCTTGTATGGCTATCATAAAAGCCTCTGTCTCGGGGAATAACTCACCACGCCGCAGCCACTCGTTCGACGCTTCCATGTTGACATGTGCTTGGCTCAAGTCGGCTCGATGTCTTCCATGCAATGACTTTTGTGACCACATACTAATTTTTTGTTCTTTATTAATTATTTGTTCACTTGATTGTTTATTTCTATTATGTAGGTTAAGTGGAGTGAATTTTTTATCAGTTTCTGTTATGTATTTATGGACAGGAGTACTTTCTGCCTTATCATGAAAGTACTTTCTCAGCTTAGCTATGAGACTATTGTGCAAATTATGTATATCAATGAAACCTCTTCCTCCTTCACCCCGTGGTAGTGTGAGTTTCTGTATACAACTTTTGGGGTGATGTTTCCTGTGTGTGGTCATATGTGTGTTTATTATTCGCTGTAGTTTTTGTAAATCAGTTTTAGACCAATTTATAATTCCAAAGGAATATGTGATTAATGGTATTGCATAGGTATTAATTGCTTTTGTGCTGTTGCGTGAATTTAAATGTTTTTTTAATATTTGATTTTAAACTTTTGTATCAATTCGTTTTTTATTTGTTTGTGTTTTATTTGGTTAGACTGGTGAAATCCTAAATACTTATAAGTGCTCATTTCATCCATTGCTTCTATTTGTTCTCCCGTTTCTAACATATATGTATTTGTTCCCGTTTTCCCCCTATTTATTGAATGCATTTTACATTTATCAACCCCAAAGTGCATTTGTATGTCCGTAGAAAAAGATTGTGTGACGCCTGTTAGTTTTATAAGTTCGGCTTTAGTAGTTCCATAGATCTTTGTATCGTCCATGTACATTAAATGGGAAATAAGACAGTGTGTGCCATTATGTTTTAGTTTGAAACCAGCATTAGTATTATTAAGTAAATTGGAAAGGGGGTTGAGTGCCATACAAAACCATAACGGACTAAGTGCATCTCCTTGAAATATTCCTCTTTGTATTTTAATCGGATCAGTAGTAACTGATGCGTTATTCTGATAAACTTTAAGTGTGGTTTGCCACTGAGGCATTATACAACTAAAAAAAATTATAAGTACCGGGTCGATCTTATAAAGTTGAAGTACACGTAGAAGCCAACTGTAAGGTACCGAATCTAATGCCTTCTTATAATCGACATACATTGTGTAGATATTTCGTTTGCTGGTCAGTGCCTGTTTCATTACTATTGTATCTATAACCAATTGTTCTTTACATCCGTGACTATTTTTCCTGCAACCTTTTTGTTGTTTTGCTAAAATTTTATATGCTTCTAAGTGCTGATAAATGATTTCGCTAATACATCCTGTCATTATTTTATATATTGTTTGTAAACATGTGATTGGTCTATAATTTGCAGGATTTTTAAGATCTAATTCTTTAGGGAGCATGTAGGTATCCAGTTGTTAAAAACTTTGGTATGGTTTCTGGTGATTTGATGAATTGACATATGTGATTATGAATGTATGGATGGATGCAAGTGAGTTTCTTAAGCCAAAAATTATGAATGTTATCAGTACCAGGAGCTTTCCAGTTATTTGTGCGTTTGATAGTCTGAGTGAACATTTCTATTGGTATGTCTTTAAAATTCATTTGCTCTATATGCGTATTATCTCCGATGTTCTGAAGCCAGTTGGCATTTGCATTATGTTGGACTGGATTTGACCAAATACCCGTTCAAAATTCGTGAAGTTTTTGTGGTGTGGTGTATTCAGTATTTTGAGTTAAAGTGTTCTGATTATGTGTTCCTAAATTTCTGTATAATGTTCTTTCATTATTTGTAAATGTCAAATTTTGTTGTTTTCTGTCTACATGTTAAGTATCGTTTAAGCCTTTTAGATGCGGCATTTAATTTTTATTTTAATGTGTCAAGAAAATGTTCTAATTCAATATTTGGTTCCTCGTATTGACTGTAGGTTTTATACTTTACTTTAATATCTTCCACGGTTTTGATTACTCTCTGGTTTCTATTACCTGCAATATATTGGGTTAATCTTCCAATTTCTAGTCTATACTTTTCAATTCTTCTCTGCCATGTCGGTTTTTTAAGGTATTTATTTTGTACTGTATCATTGCTTACTCTAAAAATTGTGCCATTTCAGACAGCTGCTGTATAAGCTGCTCAGTAAATTAGTGCATGTAAATGTTTAAAATCTATGTTGTTATTTAAATGTTTCGGGAGGATTTCATTACTCAATGTTCGTGTAATATTAGCAAATTTACGAGTAGTTTTTTGTTTTGGAATATATAGTCTTTCTTCTGGCTGCATATCTTTAAACCTATTTATTGCGTTATTAAACTCTATTTCGATAAAGCTGGGTGTTAATTTACTATTTTCTAACAAAAACTATCATTTTCGTTTTCAGTCAAAGATATAACGTTACCTAAAGTGTTTTGGGGCTGGCTGTGATTTGAGTCTGTTGAAGCTATATCTGATTCTATGGGTATGTTGTGTTCAGATTGATTTATTGCATTTTGTAGTTTTTTGTTTATTTCTATCTTATCTTTATTTACAAAATTATTGAAAAATATAACTCTTCGCTGATCTGCAATTCTTTGTTCTGAAAGATGTGAAAGGTGTGGATGTTTGTCTACAACGAGCTCAAATAACTTTTTCCGATAATCTATTTAATTTGTTTTTATGTTTGTTGATTCAAAATAACATCGGACTATATCTTCATTAATTACATTGGACCATTTCATTCGTTTATTACTGTTTGAGTTTATCTGTGAGGCTAGGTGTTCGGACTGGGAAGATTGTCTGAGTGGAAAATCTACTTTTTCTCCCTCTGTCTGTATTTTATTTGCCACTTCATTTCTTATCTCATTTAAAACGTTCTGTGGTAGTAATTTGCGCCTGAGAATAGCACAGCAGAATAACATATCGTTGATCTCCTAAACGTTGTCGCGATACTTGCATATTGGGGAATTTCTGATTAAACTGCTCGTGCAATAGTTGTAAATAATTATTCATTTGTGTTGTTTCGCATTTAGTAATTAGTAAAGATGTGTGGCATATAAAGCGGTTCATATCCTGAGACCATTTATTTCGCACACGGTAAGTACCAGCACTGAGCGCAGCATTGATGGCACATGCCTCCTGCGCAACAGCTGTTGGCATTGAAATATGGGATGAACATCGTGATGTTGGTGAAGAGCTGGGTGACTCGAAAAAAGTTGCAGTTGAAGAAGGTGATGGAAAGTTTGAAAAGAAGTAAATTACTGGTGGTAGGGCTTTGTGCAAGCTCGTCTGGGTAGGTACCACCCACTCATCAGATATTCTACCGCAAAACAGCAATACTTGATATTGTTGTGTTCCGGTTTGAAGGGTGAGTGAGCCAGTGTAATTACAGGCACAAGGGACATAAAATCTTAGTTCCCAAGGTTGGTGGCGCATTGGATATGTAAGCGATGGTTGACATTTCTTACAATGCTAATGTCTAAGAGCGTTGGTGACCACTTACCATCAGGTGGCCCATATGCTCGTCCGCCTTCCTATTCTATAAAAAAAAAAAAAATGATTTGAAAGGGAAGTAGATGAAGGTGAGGGTGATTGGTCGGCTGTAAAATATTCTTCGAGGGGAATCCTCCTGTTCAGTCCCCCATCGCCAACGGATCGCATGCTGTGACATCCAGCGTCGGCTCCAGATACGCCCCGGCGACCCCCGGGCAGTGACCGTAAACTATATCTTTTATTACTGCGTTCCATGTTAATCTCCAATGACAAGATTGGGTCGGGTTTGGGATCGTTAGTTTGGGTAGGTGTTTGCCAAGATGGATATGGCTATGTGAAAATGTGTATTGGTCAAGACGATAGGACCACAAGAACCAGTACCAGCTACCCGTAAGCCCCCCCACCACGGCAAGGTGATCCCCGGGGGTTATTATTATTATTAATATTATTTTATTTAAAATTTTATGATTAAACTATATGATGGATCATCATCAGACGAATTTTAGAAGTCGGTTAATGCTTAATTATCTACAATAACTTACACGCTGAAACCACGTATGGAGTTTGAATGTATACTAAAAGAAATATTTATAGATTTTATTTAGCAAAGTTTTAATTTAAACGTATTAGATAGTAGATTAGTAGATAAAGCATTTTTATCACAGATATTTATATATCTACTGGAAATCAAGTCTCTACTCCTTGTCTCGTTCTAAATTAGTTGAGATTTTTATAAGTTTGTAATTTATATGTACAGACATTTTTAAAAAATACAAAATTAAAATAAACAGAACAAATTACACATTACAAATTTAAATCAGAAACACGCCGTCTAAAAGATTGTCCTGTGGCATTGTACCCAAGACTGGCACTGTTGCCTCTCTGCACCGCTAGACTCAGCCTTTGGGCTGAATAAGCGCTAGCTATTGGGTCACCAGAAGTGTGGACCAGTTTCTTAGAAATATCTTTTATGATTCTTTTTGTATCGGACGACCATGGACTCAATGTTTCAAAACCCAGCCCCGCAAATTCATATTCGTTGGATAAAAGTGAATATTTGCGGCGCTTGAGTATTTGAGCAGCTTCAGCGGCTGCACTGGCCTTACGAGACGTATTCTAGATATGAAATACTTCCAGTGAATCTACGCAAGTTGCATCCCACACAAGAACACATCCCATGAACACGACCATGGCACTAATGTCGCTCCATCGGGTCTTTTGCGATCATCTCTGCATAAACCATTCGGTTTCAAAGTAGCAGGAATCGATGCTGTGACAAAAGCTCGACGAAGTATGTCATTAAGAGATCCATGGCGATATGCTCGGCCAGCACTTTTGCGGCAGCTAAGTCCATGGCGTCCGAAATGGTCCACCTGGGTACCACAGGGACATGTGTGAGGCTCGCACACCTTTAAACCTAAGCCAAGGCATACGGCCATGCGTATCGTTGCCCGATCAATTACCATCCCTAGATTTTTAGAAGGGAGAGCCTGAAGCCAGTGGCCTGAATCTCTTTCAGATATATTGTTTATCTCTCTCTTATGTGTTGAATTAAACAGTACACATTAAAAAAATTAAAAGTTGACAACTTCATATGTATTTACTAACACTGAAAAAGGACGAGCTGAGTGGATAAAATGATAAAAATATTTTTGAACTGTATAAATAGGTATTGTATAAAAAATATTTATTAAGCAAATCTGTCTTAGATTAAATATTATTTGTTAACGAAAGATTAAATCTTCTTAGCATTTTAGAAGCATTATTCGACAGAAATAAGCAATTTTTCTTTAGAAAATTGCATTGTCATTTTGAATCTTCTAGATTTCAATTCATGCGATGACGGTATCTTAAAAGCCATAGAAACGTTTGTCTTTATATATATATTAGAATAATAACGAATGATATTATATTTTAATATAAAGGTATTAATGTATGTTTCATTCAAATAGTCCAATTTAAAGTCAAATTGCGAAAAAAAAGTTGGGAATCCCTGACTGTTCTAAGAAATTTAAAGCAATTGAATAATATTTATTTAAGCTATGTGTTTGCAATAAAAAAACCGAACAATCGTAAGAACATGACATTAACAGTAGGTAGGTATTAAGTTTTTTTAGCCGAATCTCTCTCCTTCACGTATATAATATTGCATTCAAATGATGTCATTAAAATATTATAAATAGATGAGGAAAAAACTAACTAAAATAGTATTTAAAAAAAATTATATTTATAAATATGTGGACGGGCAGATGGGCGACCTGATGGTAAGATGTAACAAACGTCTGTCATTGGCACCGTATGAAATATTAACGATGGTTAAGCATCACCAATCTGCAAGCAACCTTTTTTTTGCTGGAAAAACGCATTACCCGTTTCCCCCACGGGAACAGTAGGGGGGTATGAAGGGCTCGCCGATGTCCGAGGCGCCGGGTGCGCCACGAACATCGGAATACCCACTAAAAAACCAACGATACCCTTTCCATAACGAGGAGCTCCACGGGATCGCTTGCGCATGCTACCGCGAATCTGCAAGCAACCTTGGGACCTAAGCTGTTATGTCCCTTGTGTCTGTAATTATACTGGCACATTTACCCTTTAAAACGGAAATAACTAAGTATTGCTGTTTGGTGGTAGAATATGTAATGAATGGGGTGACTACACAGACGGGTATTCATTTATTATTATTACGATCATTACACAATCATCAATGGATGCTTCCGAATTATAAATACAAACACGAAGGCCGGGTAAGAAAATATGTATGTAATTTCTCACTTTTAATACTAAAATAATATGTATCAATTAATCTTTCGATAATAATATCATATATTACAATAGTCAAAAAAAATACTAAACAAGCCTAAAGTAATTTTAATTAAGCACATAAATTATCACAATATATATTTTTCACTCTCTGTCATGTTTGATTTGACCTTCAAAAAAGAAGACAATGCATTGTATAACCAGCAACACCTTAACAACACGTGTAGGTGAAACCTTATTTATTTAAAACCACAAAAGAAAATTATGACTAGGTACGATGTTACATGATGACCATATCTGGATCTGGCTGGATGACATAATACGCAAACTGGTTTAAAGTGAGATTGATAAAAAATAGGATTTAAGAAAATGTCATTTATAATGGGTCTACACAAAGCCGGTCCAATTAGTTTATTACAACATTTCAAAATACCTTCAACGCTATATTTGTAACATTAGTTTTAAAATAAATCCAACTCGCATGGTTATTGACCTTCACCCGATCGCCTTGACCAGTAGTACATATATACATATATCGCTTTATATTTCTCTATCGTTATATATACTCTATCGTATAGTCTATTATCGCAAATACTGGCTTTTTTACGGCTATCAATTAACGAAACAATTACCAAACCGTTTCAAATAATAGTTTGCTTATAAAGTTAAAAAGCTTTACTTTTCGGTAAATTATACTTATCCTTTTATATAATCCAGACAACGTACATGCAAGATGTCACGATAATCCGTTGAGGAGTTAACATGTTAACGCGTAACCAACAAATAAACAAAATTACTTTAGCATTTATAATATTAGTTGAATGATAAAGAGATCTGTAATTTATGATGTTTTTATTACTTTCACGCAAAACTACTAATCTATTGTAATTGACATTACGATAGTTTATAATTCAGGCACGACAAATATATATATTTCCGACAAAGGTATATTTATAACAAAAATATATTAAAAAAAATATAAAAATATATTATAAAAATATCTATATCATTATGTTATATTTTTCCGTACTTAATGAAAGACTTGCTAATCAAAATATATAATAGATAGTGAAATCACCTAAATAGTAATAATTATGATATTACCACGCCCTAAATGCGTGTCTTTATTTCGCTTAGACAAATGTTTAGATCGGTCACTTTATCTACGATAAATTGACCCCAACATCTATTAACACAACCGATTGTTTTTTTTTATGTCTACGAAATAAAAAACATTTATTTGAAATAAATATTATACTTATCTAATTCCAAGAAAAAGCTAGCTACTTATTTAGAAATATATTTAAACACAGACAGGGTCACGTTAAAGTTTAATTATAAATAAAGATTGACCAAAGAACTTTAGTTTGTCGAATTTGTACAGGAAAAATCTGTATTTGTCCGCCAATACGTCGTAGGTAATTGCCGGCCAAATATTGACTCAGGGCGCAGGTTATCTTCTGCTTTATAAACCAGCCGCCAAAAAACATTTGTGTTATTTCACGTCCATTCATCGACATAATTCGTTGTTCTTGTTTGTGATTCCCAAATATATCGAGATGAAATCTGTTATGGTATGTATTATAATTCAATTTTGTATTTATCAAAAATATTACTCATTAAATATTATTTAATTTTATTTTACGTTCCTTTTTTGTTTATATATTCGTTGTTTTATATAAATTAAATTTCATTGGTTTCTCATTAAAATTTTATATTTATATTATTTTTAATCAATTAAAAAGTAACAAATTTCACATTAGAACGGTACTTGACGTTTTTTAATTTCATTTATTTGTTAATACCATTATAATAGGTATAAAGTAACATCACAAAAGTACGTAATTATATTTTCTATGCGATATTTTAAAAAACTAGCACAAAAGTTAGACCTTTAAACTTAATAGAAAAGTTAGTATTTAAATACTCGTTATTATAGTAAGATATTCATTTTGGTTTTTCATTACACATACCTATCTATAATAACATGTAGGAATATTTAAATTTTAGTTTCATATTGTATTAATAAAATGGATTTTTAAAAAAGGAAAATTTGTAGTTTTCATGTAATATTTTATAAACACGTGAGTGTTTACCGCAGCAGCAAAAAAATGTATATAACCGAAATCTGGATAAGGACATAGTCAAATTACGGCTTTACGGAAAAAAAAGGCGAATGGAGTCCTGGAGAACAAACAGCTAACGTTCTTATAAAAATTATTATTTTACATTTTGGTTGTTATTAATAACTAATTATAGTCAAAAACTTTTTTATAAGTTTATATACCTTTCTTATAATCTACTTATTGGATTTTGATGTAAATGTCAAAAGTTTACATCTTGACATAAAGGGTTGGTAAAAAAAAAGTAAATAAAAATTGTATCAATTTATTTATCAAAATCCTAGTTTTCAGAGCTTTATAATGTGTAATATTTACGGCATATTAATGTTTTGAAATAAATAAATCAAACAAACTCACAGATAAAATAGAATCGCGTTAGTGATGAAATTATTAATTTCATTAGCGCATACTTCAAGCGGAAATGATTTTGAAGGAAGGTTGAGTTTATAATCTTGAATTATTTCTAACAAAAGACTACAAAAATTATATGTTCGTATTGTAGTGACCATCGTAATGGTAAAATACATTTTTTTTAATACAGAGAACAGGATATAAACGATTTCGAATGACGTAACACTATTCACTGCTCATGAAAACACACAATATTTTTTTAATATCGAATTAATAAGATACATTTTAAAACAAATAAATCATCTAACATTTTAAAGACAATGTTAAAAGCCACATATTAGTATTCTAAAATAATATAAAAAAACAGAATAATTTACATTTTATTATTGTCAATTTTGTTTATTTATTAAATATAAACAAACAATTCAATAACATTTATCTGTAATTAATGTATTAACTTATTTTTGTTATTTATCTGTATCTTTTTTTTTGTCTTATTATTTATGTTTTCCATAAATTACTATAAAATCATTATACTACGTTTCATTAAAAACTAAAATATTTAAATATTATTCAATTATATCAAGGATTCTTACAAGCATAATTTTATCATATATAAATATATAATTCAAAGCATACTAATTTCAAGTTTTTTACGAAGTACTCCTAAAAAACTTGGAATTAAGGATTAAATTTATATACTGAAAACTATTATTAGGAATACAATAACAATGCGTCATTTTAATGAGTTATCTTAATTCGCCACGCAGTAGTCGCCAGTTCCTCGTAGGACACGTGGCCCAACTAGGTCCTCGTTCATTGACGCTAGACTTAACAATACTTGGATATGTTTTTATCACCTAATTACAAGACACAGCTTAGGTTCCGATAAGATAAACTATTATTCATATTGTTTAACAATAAATATTTAAAAATATTAAATTAAAATTGAAACAATCCATCGAATTATTTAATAATAAAACTTAATTGCAATTAGTATAACATTCAAATAGCTTTATTGCAGTATTTTAAATAGGTACTGTTTCTTTCTATTTCCCTTAACAAATGTAATTTATGTTCCATCTATTTAAAGTATTAAAAATGTATATATTTTTATTTTAATCAATGCATTTTAATATTTTAATCACATTATAATCACATATAGATCAGTATAGAATGATAAAATGATAAAAAATACTTATGATTCAAATAAATATATAATGATGATTATATTTCATATAAAAAGACGTTTTTTGCTATAAATATTTTAATGTCTATGCCTACAATTCTGTATAATTAAACAAAAAAAAGTTATAATCAATAATATTTACCAAGATTACGCCCAGAATTCGGGTAAAATTGACAATACAATCTTATCAAAGCGAAACCCGATAAAAAACTCCGATGGTATAGGAAAATATATACAGTAACAAATCATACCGGATATGGTAAGCAACATTTTCGTGAAAATGAAGCAATATCTCGTGTTCCAGATTGTTCTTCTCGCCTTTGTGGCTCTGGCTGCATCACAAGGCGGTATGTATTTAATTTATATATATAAATATGTTGAGGGTGTCGTCTGTGTGGGCAAAGGGCGTTGACATTATCACACATTTTATACATTCTATTGTTTTTTTTTATTATTATTAGATTGTTCTATAACATACAACAATTAAAAGTTTAAGAACATATCATGATAATTTTTTTATAAGGACGTTATATTATATATTTTACAACAAAAGATGATCGTCGCATTATGTGTGTGAAAAATGCTTTGTGAATAATTTGTGAGTCTGTGTGCTATATTATTTACACGTAAATTATATAAAAAAGTAAAACCTTAAAATATAAGGTCCTTTTATTTTTTTATTTGGGAATTCGTATTTTTTTATTTCAATTTAGGGTGTTATTAATTAAATGAGGTAGTTTTTAAGCGCATATTGTCCACAACAATCCCTCCCCTGGTATGGAAACATTGTTACATAAAACAAAAAAGAACATTAAAAAAACTCATTTTATTCGAATATCCATTAAAGGGATCCATTTTAATTTCAGTGCATGTAGTCGACAACAATCCAAGTCATGGTATGTTAAAAATATAAGAATTCTTATAAAAATACTAATTAAATATTGTTTTTAGAATATTAATCGATTAAAACTATTTATATAAATTTTAAATCAAATTAATTATAAATAAACCATTTTTATTTCAGTACATGTAGTTGACAACAATCCGAGCCATGGTACGTTTTGATTACAAAATTAACTGTAAATATGATTGGAATAAAATACATATTTAAACGTAGATTGAAATATATTACGTAAGTTGATGATGAAGTTTAAAATGTTAAGATTCATTTGGTTAATTTTAATTTCAGTTCATGTAGTCGACAACAACCCTAGCCACGGTACGCGTATAATTATTTTTAATGAGATGATTCGATTTGACGTGGAAAAAGTTTTTACTCAATTGTTTAATTTTAATTTCAGTTCATGTAGTCGACAACAACCCTAGCCACGGTACGCGTATAATTATTTTTAATGAGATGATTCGATTTGACGTGAAAAAAGTTTTTACTTAATTGTTTCATTTTAATTTCAGTTCATGTAGTCGACAACAACCCTAGTCACGGTACGGTTATGCTCGTAATAAGTAAAATAATAAGATATTTAAGGTTATGAGTTTCTATTAAATTGGTTAAAATCGAATAAATTTAATTGCAAGGTTTAAAAAAATAACAATTTCCTTTACAATAAAAAAATACGATAACATATTTTAGTGTAATGCGTACTATCTGGATCTATCTTTCTTCTCTTTACTGTGTATTTTTTGTCCGCATGCATGGTGTGGTGTTTTTATGGTTTTTTTTTTTTTTTTAGAATAGGAAGGCGGACGAGCATATGGGCCACCTGATGGTAAGTGGTCACCAACGCTCTTAGACATTGGCATTGTAAGAAATGTCAACCATCGCTTACATATCCAATGCGCCACCAACCTTGGGAACTAAGATTTTATGTCCCTTGTGCCTGTAATTACACTGGCTCACTCACCCTTCAAACCGGAACACAACAATATCAAGTATTGCTGTTTTGCGATAGAATATCTGATGGTGTGGTACAACAATATAATGTTACATTTATCATTAATAAGTAAACTAATATAATTATTGAACTGATTCTTCTATTTCTTTTATTACTTAATTGTTAATAATGCTTTGCTTTTACTGACATTTGAAATGTTTACAGTTCAAGTTGTGGAAGAAGCCGACAACCAGAATAGTAAGTCAACTTGTACTTTTAAATGTTATTTGTTAGATGTCTTAATGTATGTTTTTTTTTCGAAGTATTTTTCCTATACTAATAAGTTTTAAATTTTCTTTTACAGGTTTCAACCAGGGTAATTGTAAGTATATTTTTTATTTGTGTATAAGTAATAATATATATAACCCGCTGAATAAAAAGTTTGTCTGTTAAACTTATAAGTTTCCGATTTATTTCAAAAAATCGGAAACCTATGGGTTTCCGATTTATTTCAATTTTTCTTTGTAATCTTGCCTTTTGAAGGATATCTTTAGAAAGATTGACTATAATTTCACGTATGTATTTACTAATTGTTGGTAATAAAAATACTAGTCTATAAAAGTAGTAAATGTCTATGGGATCATCTTAATGTCTTTGATTAGTATTTGATTAATATTGATATTCTCGTTAGTCGATATGACGCCAGAAGACTTTTTGTGAGTAGGAATTACGCTAGATGCTCTTACAACAAATAATACGTAAATAGAGTATTTATAGATATACGAAGCTAAAGACTAACTTGTATAATAATACATTAATATGTTTTTTTTTTTGTTTTAGTTGCTCCCGACCCAGGCTTCGCTATTCAGCACAACCGTGAGAACATATTTTATTACCTTACTTACTATTATTATTATTTTAGTCTTTATTTTTTCATAAAACTTTGCATTTAGAAATTTTTACTAGTAAACTATGTATAGTCATTTTTATAATATATAAAATTAAAATTAAAAAAAAAAACAAAGTACACTACAAATTTATAGCAAAAACACGCCGTCTAAAACATTGTCCTGTACCATTGTACCCAAGACGCTGGCACTATTTTTTACTAATGATTATATATGTTAGTCAATTTATATATATATGTATATATATATATTATCATAGCTGCATTAAATATCTATTTTAATATTTTCCATTAGTTTATATATGTATTAGCCAAAATAATAATATATATTTTGTTTTTCAGCAAACAATGGCTACGAGCAAATAAGTAAGTATAAGATAATTATAATAACCCGATAATAACCCGATATAGTTAATATTTTAAAGATATAATTCATACAAATACATCATTTATAATTCAGACAACCTCCGTTGATGTTAATTTTAAATAAAATCAAGTACATTTATAACGCAACTTTTTTTAAATGCGAAGGTAATATATTGCCATTCTATGATATTTAATAATAGATTAACAAATGTTTATTTTAAAACAATACATCGCAATACGGCTGGATAAATATGTACATGGTCGTTGATTCATTCTCTATTTGTCATTACCGCAATAGAGAAAAAATAAGTTAAATATAATTTATTCCATTCATATACATATATATGAAATTTGTTATAATTATACAAACAATAGATATACCATATATTTACAAGTCGATACACGTTTAGGACAAAACTGTTGGTTAGGGAATTGCCTAAAATTTCCGTACAAGTTTTCTCAAGCTTCATTCATCGATTTAGGTCAGTTCATTAAAGGTCGCTACGTATTTGAATTACAGCGTTTCAAATTTGTAAAAGGTTCTGACACTGAGTAATATCATCCAAGAATGGAAGTAAATCCATGAGACAGACAACTAAGTACGACGTACGACTCAGTCATTTGCTTATTATTCTAGTTGCCTCCGGTGGACAGGCTTGTACCTTGGTGACAGACTTATTTTTTAATTATCAGTATTAATAATGTCTGGCACAAGCAAATCCTACAGAAATATTGCTCAACCTTAGAAATTGAAATCTATGACAGATTTAAACTTCCTAATATGAATTTTCAAACACCGATTGATATTTCACAATTAACAATCGATAACGCCGGGTCAAGATAGTCTATTAAATTTTACAATACACACGTGAGTCATTGTGAGATAAGTCACGAGAGTCTGCTTAATATTATATACCTACCTGGTTTATAGAAACAAAAACTGCGTGCGTTTATGTAAAAAGCGCGGTTTACGTTTTTTTGTAAATTACTTCATGTAAATCTAATTCATGTGTAGTAGTAGTGTAGTGTGGAATACAAATATCTTTATTCATCAATACATTTTCAACAGGCACTGGACCAGCCTTCGTTGATCAAGGAACTTTCCAGAACAGACCTTACCCGTACATTCACAGTAAGTATATACCTCTTATTTATACTTATTTATCCGCTTTCGGGATCTGCCGCCTTATGAGCTAGCCACGAAACCAAAGAGGCAATTATTATATTATGTTAAAATGTACACACTTCCAACTTCCAGACTCTGGGCTGCTACTGACTTGAGTATTTTCGACAGAAAAACCCAATTTTTATTGGCCCGACCTGGGAATTGAACCCAGGACCTCTGTGTCTGCCGCCTTCCATATAGCTTACCTACACGATATACGATTAATGTACCTCTTTGAAAACGACAGATTCTATAAAAATGTAATTCCATTTGTGTTTCAGATTCCGACCCAGCGTACCGCGGAGGAAAGTAAATAATACAATCTATATAAAATGATCCCAATAAGTCTATATATGTATATGTATATATAGACTTATTGGTAAATATAGGATTTGTTAAAAACATATGAATTGTAACTTTTTATTTAAACTTTTTACAGTAAACTGTTCAATCAAATTAACTTTTATAAGCATAAAATATAATTAAATGCTATTAATATATTTGCTTATTTTTATTTACCTTCATTACTTTTCAAACGTGTAACCTAAAATTTAGTTAGTTAGTAACAGCCTGTTAATGTCCCATTGCTGGGCTAAGGCCTCCTCTCCCTTTTGAGGAAAAAATTTAAATTGATTTAATTCCAAGATTATTTTGTAATTATATCAAATTAATAGTAAAGCGCCTAACATTGTTTCCGGAAGTCGATTATATTGACAACGAAATACAAAAGGCTTAGTAGGCGTTGAGAACCTTTGACTTTTTTTTGTCTGTATAATAATCTTGTGTCGAGTTGTGGGATTTAAATTTATTAATTGACAACGCTATTAAATTCGTGAAATTTTATTTTAGAAACGTAAAACCAAGGATTTATTGCCTTTGCGGAGTTCTCGACTCCGCAAAGGCATTATAAGCTTATTCTGACTTGTGTGTTTATACAGTTATTATTACTGATTCTATTAAAATTATCAATTTTATTGTAAATATAATAATAATAATAATAATATCCTGGGACATTATTCACACACGGCTATCTGATCCCAAGCTGAAAAGGACTTGTATTAGTATCCTTACATATAAAATTGGCGTTTTGTACGGGAGGAATATAAAGTAAATTTTTTTTTGTAAAATATATTTAATTAATCAAAGTATGCACCGTTGTTATCTATGCACTTTTGCCATCTCATGGTAGTTCATTGATCCCTTTACTAAAAAAACCAAGGGGGCGAGAATCAATAAACTCTTTGAAGGTGATTTGGACTGCCGCATTGGAGTTGAATTTTTTTCCTTGTAAGAAGTTGTCCAAATTCCGGAAAAAATGGTAATCTCTTGGAGAAAGGTCCGGGTAGTACGGTAAATGTCGCAGATATTCCAATTGTAGCTCATTTAACTTAGTGGTTGTTTGTTGTGCAGTGTGTGGTCTTGCGTTGTCGAGAAACAGCAATGGCCTAGAGCGATTGACCAATCTCGGTTGTTTAGCAGCTAGTTCTTCCTTCATGGTTTGCAGTTGCTGACAATAGATATCTGCCGTAATCGTTTGGCCAGATTTTAGAAAGCTGTAGTGAACGACACCGGCGCTAGTCCACCAAACACTCACAAGTAACTTTCTCCGAGTCAATTTTTATTTAGAGCAAGATTTGGTTGGGACGCCGTCGCGTGTAAATCCAACTCGCATGGTTATTGACCTTCACCCGATCGCCTTGACCAGTGGTACATATATACATACATCGTTATATATACTCTATCGTATAGTCTATTATCGCAAATACTGGCTTTTGTTACGGCTGTCAATTAACGAAACAATTACCAAACCGTTTCAAATAATAGTTTGCTTATAAAGTTAAAAAGCTTTACTTTTCGGTAAATTATACTTATCCTTTTATATAATCCAGACAACGTACATGCAAGATGTCACGATAATCCGTTGAGGAGTTAACATGTTAACGCGTTACCAACAAATAAACAAAATTACTTTAGCATTTATAATATTAGTTAAATAATAAAGAGATCTGTAATTTATGATATTTTTATTACTTTCACGCAAAACTACTAATCTATTGTAATTGATATTACGATAGTTTATAATTCAGGAACGACAAATATATATATTTCCGACAAAGGTTATTTATAACAAAAATATATTAAAAAAAAATATATAAAAATATATTATAAAAATATCTATATCATTATATTATATTTTTCCGTACTTAATGAAAGACTTGCTAATCAAAATATATAATAGATAGTGAAATCACCTAAATAGTAATAATTATGATATTACCACGCCCTAAATGCGTGTCTTTATTTCGCTTAGACAAATGTTTATATCGGTCACTTTATCTACGATAAATTGACCCCAACATCTATTAACACAACCGATTGTTTTTTTTTTTATGTCTACGAAAGAAAAAACATTTATTTGAAATAAATATTATACTTATCTAATTCCAAGAAAAAGCTAGCTACTTATTTAGAAATATATTTAAACGCAGACAGGGTCACGTTAAAGTTTAATTATAAATAAAGATTGACCAAAGAACTTTAGTTTGTCGAATTTGTACAGGAAAAATCTGTATTTGTCCGCGAATACGTCGTAGGTAATTGCCGGCCAAATATTGACTCAGGGCGCAGGTTATCTTCTGCTTTATAAACCAGCCGCCAAAAAACATTTGTGTTATTTCACGTCCATTCGTCGACATAATTCGTTGTTCTTGTTTGTGATTCCCAAATATATCGAGATGAAATCTGTTATGGTATGTATTATAATTCAATTTTGTATTTATCAAAAATATTACTCATTAAATATTATTTAATTTTATTTTACGTTCCTTTTTTTTATATATTCGTTGTTTTATATAAATTAAATTTCATTGGTTTCTCATTAAAATTTTATATTTATATTATTTTTAATCAATTAAAAAGTAACAAATTTCACATTACAACGGTACTTGACGTTTTTTAATTTCATTTATTTGTTAATACTATTATAATAGGTATAAAGTAACATCACAAAAGTACGTAATTATATTTTCTATGCGATATTTTAAAAAACTAGCACAAAAGTTAGACCTTTAAACTTAATAGAAAAGTAAGTATTTAAATACTCGTTATTATAGTAAGATATTCATTTTGGTTTTTCATTACACATACCTATCTATAATAACATGTAGGAATATTTAAATTTTAGTTTCATATTGTATTAATAAAATGGATTTTTAAAAAAGGAAAATTTGTAGTTTTCATGTAATATTTTATAAACACGTGAGTGTTTACCGCAGCAGCAAAAAAATGTATATAAGCGAACTCTGGATAAGGAAATAGTCAAATTACGGCTTTACGGAAAAAAAAGGCGAATGGAGTCCTGGAGAACAAACAGCTAACGTTCTTATAAAAATTATTATTTTACATTTTGGTTGTTATTAATAACTAATTATAGTCAAAAACTTTTTTATAAGTTTATATACCTTTCTTATAATCTACTTATTGGATTTTGATATAAATGTCAAAAGTTTAAATCTTGACATATAGGGTTGGTAAAAAAAAAGTAAATAAAAATTGTATCAATTTATTTATCATAATCCTAGTTTTCAGAGCTTTATAATGTGTAATATTTACGGCATATTAGTGTTTTGAAATAAATAAATCAAACAAACTCACAGATAAAATAGAATCGCGTAAGTGATTAAATTATTAATAACATTAGCGCATACTTCAAGCGGAAATGATTTTGACAAGGTTGAGTTTATAATCTTGAATTATTTCTAACAAAAGATTACAAAAATTATATGTTCGTATTGTAGTGACCATCGTAATGGTAAAATACATTTTTTTTAATACAGAGAACAGGATATAAACGATTTCGAATGACGTAACACTATTCACTGTTCATGAAAACACACAATATTTTTTTAATATCGAATTAATAAGATACATTTTAAAACAAATAAATTATCTAACATTTTAAAGACAATGTTAAAAGCCACATATTAGTATTTTAAAATAATAAAAAAAACCAGAATAATTTACATTTTATTATTGTCAATTTTGTTTATTTATTAAATATAAACAAACAATTCAATAACATTTATCTGTAATTAATGTATTAACTTATTTTTGTTATTTATCTGTATCTGTTTTTTTGTCTTATTATTTATGTTTTCCATAAATTACTATAAAATATTTATCATTACTATAATTCTGTATAATGAAACAAAAAAAAGTTATAATCAATAATATTTACCAAGATAACGCCCAGAATTCGGGTAAAATTGACAATACAATCTTATCAAAGCGAAACCCGATAAAAAACTCCGATGGTATAGGAAAATATATACAGTAACAAATCATACCGGATATGGTAAGCAACATTTTCGTGAAAATGAAGCAATATCTCGTGTTCCAGATTGTTCTTCTCGCCTTTGTGGCTCTGGCTGCATCACAAGGCGGTATGTATTTAATTTATATATATAAATATGTTGAGGGTGTCGTCTGTGTGGGCAAAGGGCGTTGACATTATCACACATTTTATACATTCTATGGTTTTTTTTTATTATTATTAGATTATTCTATAACATACAACAATTAAAAGTTTAAGAACATATCATGATAATTTTTTTATAAGGACGTTATATTATATATTTTACAACAAAAGATGATCGTCGCATTATGTGTGTGAAAAATGCTTTGTGAATAATTTGTGAGTCTGTGTGCTATATTATTTACACGTAAATTATATAAAAAAGTAAAACCTTAAAATATAAGGTCCTTTTATTTTTTTATTTGGGAATTCGTATTTTTTTATTTCAATTTAGGGTGTTATTAATTAAATGAGGTAGTTTTTAAGCGCATATTGTCCACAACAATCCCTCCCCTGGTATGGAAACATTGTTACATAAAACAAAAAAGAACATTAAAAAAACTCATTTTATTCGAATATCCATTAAAGGGATCCATTTTAATTTCAGTGCATGTAGTCGACAACAATCCAAGTCATGGTATGTTAAAAATATAAGAATTCTTATAAAAATACTAATTAAATATTGTTTTTAGGATATTAATCGATTAAAACTATTTATATAAATTTTAAATCAAATTAATTATAAATAAACCATTTTTATTTCAGTACATGTAGTTGACAACAATCCGAGCCATGGTACGTTTTGATTACAAAATTGACTGTAAATATGATTGGAATAAAATACATATTTAAACGTAGATTGAAATATATTACGGAAGTTGATGATGAAGTTTAAAATGTTAAGATTCATTTGGTTAATTTTAATTTCAGTTCATGTAGTCGACAACAACCCTAGCCACGGTACGCGTATAATTCTTTTTAATGAAATGATTGGATTTGACGTGAAAAAAGTTTTTACTTAATTGTTTAATTTTAATTTCAGTTCATGTAGTCGACAACAACCCTAGCCACGGTACGGGTAAAATTATTTTTAATGAGATGATTCGATTTGACGTGAAAAAAGTTTTTACTCAATTGTTTAATTTTAATTTCAGTTCATGTAGTCGACAACAACCCTAGCCACGGTACGCGTATAATTCTTTTTAATGAAATGATTCGATTCGACGTGTAAAAAGATTTTACTTAATTGTTTAATTTTATTTCAGTTCATGTAGTCGACAACAACCCTAGTCACGGTACGGCTATGCTCGTAATAAGTAAAATAATAAGATATTTAAGGTTATGAGTTTCTATTAAATTGGTTAAAATCGAATAAATTTAATTGCAAGGTTTAAAAAAATAACAATTTCCTTTACAATAAAAAAATACGATAACATACTTTAGCGTAATGCGTACTATCTGGATCTATCTTTCTTCTCTTTACTGTGTATTTTTTGTCCGCATGCATGGTATGGTGTTTTTATGGTGTGGTACAACAATATAATGTTACATTTATTATTAATAAGTAAACTAATATAATTATTGAACTGATTCTTCTTTTTCTTTTCTTACTTAATTGTTAATAATGCTTTGCTTTTACTGACATTTGAAATGTTTACAGTTCAAGTTGTGGAAGAAGCCGACAACCAGAATAGTAAGTCGACTTGTACTTTTAAATGTTATTTGTTAGATGTCTTAATGTATGTTTTTTTTTTCGAAGTATTTTTCCTATACTAATAAGTTTTAAATTTTCTTTTACAGGTTTCAACCAGGGTAATTGTAAGTATATTTTTTATTTGTGTATAAGTAATAATATATATAACCCGCTGAATAAAAACTTTGTCTGATAAACTCATAGGTTTCCGATTTATTTCAAGTTTCCTTTGTAATCTTGCCTTTTGAAGGATATCTTTAGAAAGATTGACTATAACTACACGTATGTGTTTACTAAATGTTGGTAATAAAAATACTAGTCTATAAAAGTAGTAAATGTCTATGGGATCATCTTAATGTCTTTGATTAGTATTTGATTAATATTGATATTCTCGTTAGTCGATATGACGCCAGAAGACTTTTTGTGAGTAGGAATTACGCTAGATGCTCTTACAACAAATAATACGTAAATAGAGTATTTATAGATATACGAAGCTAAAGACTAACTTGTATAATAATACATTAATATGTTTTTTTTTTTGTTTTAGTTGCTCCCGACCCAGGCTTCGCTATTCAGCACAACCGTGAGAACATATTTTATTACCTTACTTACTATTATTATTATTTTAGTCTTTATTTTTTCATAAAACTTTGCATTTAGAAATTTTTACTAGTAAACTATGTATAGTCATTTTTATAATATATAAAATTAAAATTAAAAAAAAAAACAAAGTACACTACAAATTTATAGCAAAAACACGCCGTCTAAAACATTGTCCTGTACCATTGTACCCAAGACGCTGGCACTATTTTTTACTAATGATTATATATGTTAGTCAATTTATATATATATGTATATATATATATATTATCATAGCTGCATTAAATATCTATTTTAATATTTTCCATTAGTTTATATATGTATTAGCCAAAATAATAATATATATTTTGTTTTTCAGCAAACAATGGCTACGAGCAAATAAGTAAGTATAAGATAATTATAATAACCCGATAATAACCCGATATAGTCAATATTTTAAAGATATAATTCATACAAATACATCATTTATAATTCAGACAACCTCCGTTGATGTTAATTTTAAATAAAATCAAGTACATTTATAACGCAACTTTTTTTTAAATGCGAAGGTAATATATTGCCATTCTATGATATTTAATAATAGATTAACAAATGTTTATTTTAAAACAATACATCGCAATACGGCTGGATAAATATGTACATGGTCGTTGATTCATTCTCTATTTGTCATTACCGCAATAGAGGAAAAATAAGTTAAATATAATTTATTCCATTCATATACATATATATAAAATTTAATTGTTATAATTATACAAACAATAGATATACCATATATTTGCAAGTCGATACACGTTTAGAACAAAACTGTTGGTTAGAGAATTGCCTAGAATTTCCGTACAAGTTTTCTCAAGCTTCATTCATCGATTTAGGTCAGTTCATTAAAGGTCGCTACGTATTTGAATTACAGCGTTTCAAATTTGTAAAAGGTTCTGACACTGAGTAATATCATCCAAGAATGGAAGTAAATCCATGAGACAGACAACTAAGTACGACGTACGACTCAGTCATTTGCTTATTATTCTAGTTGCCTCCGGTGGACAGGCTTGTACCTTGGTGACAGACTTATTTTTTAATTATCAGTATTAATAATGTCTGGCACAAGCAAATCCTACAGAAATATTGCTCAACCTTAGAAATTGAAATCTATGACAGATTTAAACTTCCTAATATGAATTTTCAAACACCGATTGATATTTCACAATTAACAATCGATAACGCCGGGTCAAGATAGTCTATTAAATTTTACAATACACACGTGAGTCATTGTGAGATAAGTCACGACAGTCTGCTTAATATTATATACCTACCTGGTTTATAGAAACAAAAACTGCTTGCGTTTAGGTAAAAAGCGCGGTTTACGTTTTTTGTTAATTACTTAATGTAAATCTATTTCATATGTAGTAGCAGTGTAGTGTGGAATACAAATATCTTTATTCATCAATACATTTTCAACAGGCACTGGGCCAGCCTTCGTTGATCAAGGAACTTTCCAGAACAGACCTTACCCATACATTCACAGTAAGTATATATCTCATATTTAACTTATTTATCCGCTTTCGGAATCTGCCGCCTTATAAGCCAGCCACTAAGCCAACGAGGCAATTATTATATTATCTTATACATAGTGGTAGAGTTTTGTGCCAACCCGCTCATTACATATTCTACCGCCTAAGTATTGTTATGTAATAATAATAATATCCTGGGACATTTTTCACACACGGCCATCTGATCCCAAATTAAGCTTGTATAAAGCTTGTGCTATGGAAACCAGACAACTGATATACTACATATACTACTTTTCTTTTTGTAAATACATACTTATATAGATAATTACACCCAGACTCAGGACAAACAGACATGTTCTTGCACACAAATGTCTGTCCTGGGTGGGAATCGAACCCACAACCTTCGGCGTGAAAGGCAAGTGTTCTACCAACCACGCCAACCGGCTCGTCAACCGGTTACCGCGTTAACCGGTGTACCGCTTTGAAGGGTGAGTGAGCTATTATTACATACACAAGGGACATAACATTCCGGTTGGTGTCGCATTGACGATGTAAATATGCTTCTTACAGTGCCCATTTCTACGGGCGATGGTGACAGTATACAATCTGGCCCTTTTGCCATTCCTACCTACCTACGGTATTCGATTAAAGTAACTCTTTGACGACGAACGACAGATTCAATTTATTTTATAATAATGTAATACAATTTGTGTTTCAGATTCTGACCCAGCATTACGCAGCGGAAAGTAAACAAAACGAAGTCTAAATAAAATGATTCCAATAATTCTACATACATATATTTTTATATACAATAAATATAGGATTCGTTAAAACATATTAATCGCAACTTTTTATTTTGTTTTACTGTTTAATCAAATTAACTTTTATATCCATAAATATAATTAAATTCTATTAATATATTTGTTTATTTTTATTTACCCTCATTACTGTTTAATTGTGTAATCTAAAATTTAAATTGACTTAATTCCAATATTATTTTGTCGTTATTTTTTAAGTTAAATTTAATATTTAATGAAAAATTATGACAAATTCTGTGTCTAATGAAAAATTAATATATGCTTTATTCAAGTAGTCAATCGTTATTTTACAGAATTATTTTAAATATAAAGCTAACTGTACTATACTGTACTGTAAAGCTAACACTGGTTCGGAATGTAGATTCTGCCGAGAAAATCTGACAAGAAACGTAGTAGTTATTCCTTATCATCATCCCAAAAACAAATTTCAGTCAAATACAATTATATTTACATATGTATTCGGCGTGAGAGTCAACAAGTACACACTCCATGCATTTTTATCATCTGTACAATAATCTTGTGACGAGTAGTGCGATTTAAATATATTAATTGGCAAAGATATAAAATTCGTAAAATTTTATTTTAGAAACGTATACCCACGAAGGATTTATTGCCTTTGGGGAGTCAAGAACTTAGCGTTATAAGTTTATTCTGACTTGTTTGTTTATACAGTTATTATTACTGATAAAATTATCAATATTATTGTAAATGTAATAATAATAATATCTTGGGCCATTATTCACACACGGCCATCTGATCCCAAACTAAGAACTTGTACTATGGAAACCAGACAACTGATATACTACATATACTACTTTTCTTTTGTAAATACATACTTATATAGATAATAACACCCAGACTCAGGACAAACAGACATGTTCATGCACACAAATGTCTGTCCTGGGTTGGAGTCGCACCTACAACAAAGAAAGTATCTATCAATCACGCCAACCGGCCCGTCAATATATGTACATAATATTCTTTTTTCTTATGTTATAGGTAGACGGACAAGAGTCACCATCGCCCATAGACGTTGTCTATGTAGGACATTAACTATTTCTTAAATCGCCAAATATCGCCTTAATACGTTACTTTCACGTAAACTACGTTATCTTCAAATTCAATGCAACAAAATGAGTCACCATGTACATGTTTCACACAATTATGTATTCATTGTTATAAATAAAAATATAATTAATTAATGATATTATACATATAAATTCGAACCTGTCTAAATAAATATGCGCAAACAATGCACGACTATAAAATGCGTCGCCGATTAAACTTACAATATAATCGTAAAACACAATCACTTGAATAATAAAAATGATGGCAGCAATAGTTTATATGGTAAGTTTTTTATTTTTATGTTTTATTACATTATTTATAAAAAAAAAACATTACTTAGCGCCCGTTTTTGAAATGATGAACAAAGACAGATTTACTAATACGATTAAACATTGAATGTTCATTGGTCGCCTGTTACGTCATCGGCTGCCATCGACCAATGACCGCACATTAAATTCGAATTAGTTAATCTGATTTTGATCAGCACCAGAAACCAGAGTTTGAATAGTTTGCAAAATCCGCCTTGAATCTATAAACAATCACGTTTTTGTATCGATCTTATTACTTACAGCTTTTGCGTTTAACCGAAAACTCTGGACGAAAAATGAACCAGCCCTCCTGTCATCAGTAGAGGCAATAAGACCCCCGTCTAATGTAATATTTTTGATGAAACTTTAAAAAGATAAAGTTATTATATTCGTTATTTTTTAGCACATGAAACTGAAGTCAAAGCCTTACAAGTTATATAATATCATTAAAAAAACAATATATCAAGAACTCTAGTTGTTTTATTAAAAACTAAATATAAAACTTATTTCGAATAAATCGATGAATGCATTTTTTAAATATTATATATATTTCTTTTATAGATGGCGTGTATCCTGGTTATGGTGGCGATGTCTGCTCCGTACGGAGCAGAGCCTGTACAAAGCGATTGAGAAGAAACTTAATTATTTAATTATTATCATTTTCTGATAACAATCGCCTTTATTCTTTGATAATTATAAATAAATCCATTTAAAACGTTTTCATTGTTATTTCTTTTTCAACAGTCAATACGTAAATAATATAAAATATAATCGCTTGTCGCGTCTGTCTGTTTGTTCGGTAACTTTTAAGCTTATTCTGAACGTTGGTTTTTTATGCAAATTGCTCTATTAAGATAATTTCTTCGGAATGTTATTAAACATTCAAATTTAATTTTAATAGTATAAATAAAAGTTTATATATATATAAATCTTTAAAAAAAAATCTTTTAAAAATCTATACGCAAATTTATTAATAATATTAAGTGGATACAAGGAAGTATTTTTCTAAGATAATTTATCATAATTTGTTATAATAATAATTCTACTTAATTCGCTTTTATTACAAATAATTGACTCATTGTTCCTTTTTTTATTGACTTATTAAAAACGTGCGACAAAAGAATGGGTTAAGGAAAGTCAGTATAAAAGTTGACGATCTCTGGGGTACGAACACATCGGGTACAAAGGAGACCAAGAAAATGCACCGACTAGTGGTAAGCATAAATTCATTAATATATAAGTATATTTATATAATATTTTATATTATTATATAAGTATATTTATATATTATTTTATTTAGTTATTTTAGTTCGAAAATCAATTTTTAAACTAATCTCAAGCTCAGGAGCCTATCAATCAGGATATGTCTAACTGTTTATATACATGCATATGTTTTTTTTTAAATTTACTATTTATTACAATTAAGTGAATAGCTTGCTGATCTCCACCCGTGGTTATTGAAAATGTACTCACGCTCTTTGATAAAAAGTGAACTACGCTGATAAAATTATTAGTATTGTGTATATTGTTAAACATTTATATACATTTTATTATTAACTTTATAAAAATTTAATTTAATTTTTTTTATTTGATGAAAAGGAAAAGGGAAATGAAAAGGTTTTTGTTCAGCCACACACATTTTAAGTTTACTCTTATTTAAAAAAAACAATTTTAACCATGTCTTTATTTATCAATTGTGGCATAGCATTTTATGCTATAATTCTTTTTTTTATTTAAGCCTTTAAATCGAAATTATAGGCACCCTAAGTTTATTTATTCGCAATAGAGTATTAATTTACTACCTGACCCGTGCCCACTTCGTTGGGCGGTAAACATTTTTACTTGTGATGAAATTATGATTGTGGTTCGGTTAGAGTGCTATGATTTATTTCCTGACTGCCAAAAGTCGCGTTGGCCGAACATTAATAAAATTGTCTCGTGTATTTGATATTTTAAATTATCTCTTAAACTATGCAACCAAAAACATACAGAAAAAAAACAATTTTATCTAAATAAAATTTCCTGGTGATAAAGCAGTTTATTTCTAAATAATTGATTTACGTGTTATATATGAAATAAACCGTCTAATAGAAATATCACCAAATAGATTGCGACAAGGTCGCGGTTCCATACCTATGTCTTTTTTTTTATAGAATAGGAAGGCGGACGAGCATATGGTAATATACCTGATGCTAAGTGGTCACCAAACGCCCTTAGACATTGGCATTGTAAGAAATGTTAACCATTACATCACCAATGCCCCACCAACCTTGGGAACTAAGATGTTATGTCCCTTGTGCCTGTAATTACACTGGCTCACTCACCCTTCAAACCGGAACACAACAATACCAAGTACTGCTGTTTTGCGGTAGAATATCTGATGAGTGGGTGGTACCTACCCAGACGAGCTTGCACAAAGCTCTACCACCAGTAAATAGTCATATTATCTCTTTAACCATTTGTCAAATTAAAGGCAGTAAAAGGGAAAAGTCTTTTGTTTTAAACACTTGAGACGATAAGTTTACTTATTTTAATAAGAATTCATAATTGTTGATAATATGACCTAACGATTTAAATTATTTTTTTAATATAAAAAACTGCTTTGTGTGACTTAAATATAAAAGTTAGACATACGCTGTCCCTGACTTTTTTGTAGACATTATCAAGCTCTACAACTTTTCTCTAGAACTCAATCATATATCTCTCATCGTAAAGGCATCGTTCGTGAGAAACGTTTTCATTCGACCGTTTTTTCTCTCGGACTTACTTTGCAAATCCGACTACCACGAAAGTCTTTTCATTTCATGGATTAATATATAGGCTACGACATTCACAAATAATGTGGCTTTGTATTGGTAAAAATTTTTAAAATCGGTTTGGTAGATCCAGAGATTACCCCCTACAATCTCACAAACTTTACCTCTTTATAATATTAGTATAGAAAAACGAATCCATAAAATATCTTATAAGAAAATACTACTAAGCTATATTTTTTTCTTTGACAGATATTTTTATGCGTCCTTGTGCTGAGTACAGCAGTCTTTTGCGAAGACTCCCACGATAACGCAAAGGGCTCAACAGAACATCCGAAGTCATTGGGCGCCATGAATTCCACCACACACAAAACGCCAGAACTACCCAAAGCGCCCGACGGCAAAACTTTAACCAACACAAATGGAAATAATTAGCATTTATCATAGAACCTACTTTACGTATTACAAAAAACAAAAATAAGTAATTTAATTCCAAATGGTTTTTAATTCTTAAAAAATTATTCAGATTGTGATGTTGTAGTTATAAGTGTTTTTTTTTCAGATTCATTTTAATTCCAGAGGCATTCGTATAAGACTTTCTGGCCAGTATTATGTAAGAGATGACAATCATAAACGATATATTAAAAAATGTAATGCGTAAAAAGGCAGTATGATGATATTCCAAAAACCAACGAAACAAGGCTTTGATTACTTGACAATTTGATTGTATGTCTAAAGATATCTTAACTTTTATATTTATTTATATATGAAGTATATTAAAGTCAGTTGCATCTGTTTTATGTATTTTAATTTTATGTTTAAAAGTCATAACATTTTAAACCGCCCGGGTTTGAACACACGATCACCGGTTAAGATTTACGCGTTCTTACCACTGGGCCATCTCGGCTGATATATATTGATTTTTCATTAGTAACAGTTTACAAAATAGCATAAATACCAAAAATGAAATATACAAATTCATGTAAATAATTAAATAAATACACAAAATATTTAAACTGTTGAGAAAAACTCTCTTTCTTAAACACTCGACTACTCGACTTCGCAAACATAAGTACTTTATAAACGACTTTCTATTTGCTTATATATCAATATTTTTTATTTAAAATTGTCAATAAAAAGAATGTTAAATATTTCTTAAGAATTACATACAGTCTTAACACGGTTAGCACAATTGCAAGTATTACTTAAGTTTATTTTTAGATCGTACTTCATAATAAAGTTGTAATTGCAGTTCGTCTTGTTATATTGGCATTAAAAAACTGTTCGTATGGAGCACGGAGGTAATAATTAGAGCGATTATACGTTAATTTATACGAAGAAACAAGTGAAACATGTAAGAATCCTTTACTCGCGAACATTTGAAAAGTCATTATGTTTTTAATCAAATTCAATAATTAGAAGAAGAAGAATTCGAAGAATAGAATGAAATAATCGTATGAGAATTATAAAATTTAAATTTAGAATTACTTTATGTTCTTATTTAAATTTGGACGGTTAGCCTCCATTTTCTACATCTTAGCGAAGTTTGTTCTGTTATAGTCATGATAACTCTATAATAATTATTACAAAAGGTTATAAACAAATTATCAAAGTGTTTATAAGGTATCTCAAAAAATAGGCGATAAAACCTTTAAGTTAAGCGGTTTTCTTTTAAAACATTAGCTTTATCAATAAGTCAAAAATCATTGGACACGCCTTTTTGACATTTTAATGTCTGGTAAGAAATCGTGCAATACTAGTAGTGCTATCTTCTCATGTTGGATATCAGAGGTTTCACTTTGTATCGCTGCTTCAGCGAAATAAGAAATCTTAGACTTAAATAAATTCATGGAGCGCATTTGAAATAAAAAATTTCGTAAGCTGAAACAAACATTTTTGCAAAACAAGCCATTCTTATTTAATTATACAGTCGTTAATGCTAATATCGAATCGATAAATATGGTACATAACTGAAATCACTAATTCCATCTGCTGACCCTGGTCAACGCACAATTTTTATTATTATGTCTTACAATCTCTTGAGAGTGTTTGTAGTCAGTGGAGCGTCCTTAATATTAAATCGATTTTATCAAAGAAACTTATATAATTATTTTTGCCGGTTATATTATTAGCGCTACTATGTATGATTAAGCTTTTAATTTGCATTCAAACCAACTAAGAATAATATGTTTTTTTTAATAACATTTTCATATCGTTTTGTGAATTCTTTTTTTTTCACGTGCATCGCTAGAACTAACCTTTTATACATTTGGCAGCAACCTTAAATTCAAATGCACACATGTATACATAGCTCTTCAATACAAGTTTACTGAGCACTTCAATTTTTCGGACTCCAAATAGACGAGCCAAGGTTACCAGACAAGGTCTTTTTATTCTATATTATAAATCAAGAGTCCAACTGTTTATATATATTCACAAGGCTGTCAGTGTGTACATAGAATTACAATTGTTTAAATAAAACTCACGAAAAACAGATTAATATCTAAAAGTTTTTAAAATGTTCAATGGATGTGATAAATAGAATAAAATTAAGATTACATATTTAAAAAGATAACTTAAAATCTTTTAATTGAAAAAAAAGCCTATTGCTATTATTTACTATCTATTATTATAGTATTTGCGATACCATAACGGTGACTAGCAGCATGGTATTGTTATATATATATATATATAATATTGTTATATATATATATATATATATATATATATATATATATATATATATATTAAATATTATATATATATAGCGTTGATTATGTATCAAATTTCATTAATCACATCATATTTCACACTTCGTTTTGCCTCTGTGATTCGTGTTCCACGAATAGTATTATTAGGCCCTTAGCTATGATATTACTGAATAAAATAATGATTTTTTTAATGAAATGTAAATATGTATATATTAAATTAATCGAAGTATTGGCGACACACTTTTGAAATTTCAATGGGACTTTATTGATGCTATGAAAATTCTGGGGATTGTAGTCGATGAATCCTAATACTTAGTAGCTATTTGGTGCTAATATTATGTCCTTACATATAAAATTGGCGTTTTTTACGGGAGGAATATAAAGTATTTTTTTTTTGTAAAATATATTTAATTAATCAAAGTATGCTATTCATTGATCCCTTTACTAAAAAAACCATGGGGGCGAGAATCAATAAACTCTTTGAAGTCAGCCAGCGTACAGCCAGTGCCCGAGCGAGTATTGCCGCGATGGGCGTTGGTCCAATGGAGACGGCTGTTGAACCAATGCTGGGGGAAACTGTATTGACCTGCCGGACAGGGAGACCCGAAGAAACGGCAGTTACGCTGGCCGCCCGTGGCATAGTACAGGGGCCCGAGTAACGAACGATAAATAACGGTCGTACAGCGGTGCACACCCCCACCATACCCTCGCTGTTTGAGGTCGAGTTCTCTAACATCCGTGGACTCCACGCTAACCTCAATGCTGTCCACCACCATCTCGAGACAGCACGGCCAGCAATGCTGTTTCTCACGGAGACACAAATACTCCGTCCAGCCGATACCAGCTACCTTTATTATCCCGGCTACATGCTTGAAGAATCCTTCAAAGCGAAAGCCGGAGTATGCTTGTTCGTCAGGACGGATGTTTGCTGTCACCGACTGCGCTGCTTTTAGGACCCCTCCTTCTCCATGTTGGTGGTACGTGTGGACCTGGTTCGTCAGAGTCGAGTCTACGTGTGCCTCTACAGATCCCACAATGGTGACTTGGAGACAAGCCGATTATTTGACCATCTTAGCGGGTGGTAGATGCTGCGCAAGAGCAATTTACTAACGCGGAATTGGTGTTTTTGGGGGATTTTAATGCTCACCACGAATCATGGTTGAAATCCCTCAAAACTGACCATGCTGGAAGGACTGCTCATGCTTTTGCTCTCACACATGACTTGACCCAACTGGTTGATCAGCCCACCAGGATCCCAGACATTGATGGGCAAGCACCTTCTCTACTGGACCTTCTGCTGACTTCTCACCCGGTGGAATATCAGGTTGTGGTTCAGGCTCCTCTTGGCTCTTCGGATCACAGCCTTATATCTACCAGAGTGCTACAGGCCAAGCTGCCGCCACTAGCGGTATGCAAACGTCGCGTTTGGCGCTATAAGTCGGCAGATTGGCGCAGACGGTATGCGCGATTACTATGCGTCGGTCCCTTGGAAGGAACGTTGCTTCAGTGGGAATGACCCGACAGCTAGTGCCGCTGCTGTTGCTGACGAGATCATGTTGGGAATGGAATACTACATTCCTAGCTCAGATCTCGTCAGTAGGGGTACGCGTAACCGTTGGTTCACTCGTGAATGTACCGATACTGTATCATCTAAGCAGGCGGCATATCGCAAGTGGATCAACGGCTGCATTAGCGGGGCATCTAACATTGACTCACTGAAAGCAAACTACAATAAAAATTCCAAGTCCTGTAGAAAGACATACACGAGAGCGCATGCACAGCGCATTGTACAGATTGGTCATGACCTTGTTTCGCATCCTAGGGGCTCCCGTAGCTTCTAGCGTCTGACCAAGTCTGTGCAAAACAATTTCTGCCAACCTTCGCTGACACCGCTCAGAAATCCGGACAGATCGCTAGCTCACAGTCCGCAAGAGCAAGCTGATCTCCTGGCTAAACTCTTTGCCGACAATTCCGTCATCGATGATTGTAGTGCACTGCCACCTACAATACCTGCATGTGGCCATACGATGCCTGACATCAAAATCAGACAACGGGATGTGCGTGCGGAGCTGCAATCACTTGATGTACGGAAAGCTAGCGGTCCCGATGGAATACCAGCCATAGTGCTGAAGAAGTACGCAGCGGAGCTGTCTCCTGTGTTAACGCGCCTGTTCCAACTTTCTCCCTCTTCGGGATGTGTGCCGGAGGCTTGGAGAAGAGCTAATGTGCAAGCGGTTCCCAAAAAAGGGGATCGGTCTGACCCGGCAAATTATCGGCCAATAGCTATCACCTCAGTACTTTGTAAGGTGATGGAACGGATTTAAACAACCAACTGATCCATTACCTAGAAGATCACAGTCTAATTAATGATCGTCAGTACGGGTTTCGACCAAAACGGTCCACAGGTGATCTTCTAGCGTACGTAACACACCTCTGGGGTGAAGCTATCGACAAACATGGAGAATCGTTGGCTGTCAGCCTCGATATCTCCAAGGCTTTTGACAGGGTCTGGCACAGAAGTCTTCTCTCCAAGCTGCCGGCATATGGTCTGCCTGATCAGCTATGCACCTGGATTGCCAGCTTCCTACACAAGCGTAGCCTTCGTGTTTTAGTTGATGGTTGCGCTTCACTATTCTATGTAGTGAATGCTGGGGTCCCCCAGGGATCTGTGCTATCTCCCACACTCTTTCTTTTGCATATCAATGATATGCTCTCTCTTGGGATCATACATTGCTATGCAGACGATAGTACAGTGCATGGTGGATACCACGGACGCGCAGTGGCTGGGCGAGCGGAAATTGAGGAGAGGCGGAAGGATCTTGTCATTGAACTCGATAGGACGTTAGAGCTCATCGCCAAATGGGGCTCTGATAATCTTGTTGAGTTTAATGCCAAGAAAACACAGGTATGCGCTCTCACAGCGAAAAAGTCAACATTTTCCCCTCTTCCCTCCTTCTGTGGTACTCCGCTGGTGATGCAAAGCAAAATCACCATGCTGGGGATTGACGTTCGCTGCGATCTTAGTCCAAGGGATTACATCGAGGCTGTTATAAAAACAGCTTCACGGAAACTCGGAGTTCTGAACAAGGTGCGGCGTTTTTTCACGCCACAACAACTGTGCCTGCTGTACAAAACACAGGTACGGTCTTGCGTGGAATATTGCTCGCACCTTTCGGATGGCTCCGCTAAGTACCTACTGGAAGCCTTGGACCGGTTGCAGCGACGTGCCGTACGCATTATTGGCGACATAAAGGTCACAAACACCCTTGAACCTTTACAAGTGCGTCGTGAGATAGCAGCACTGAGCGCTTACTATCGACTGTATCACGGCGAGTGCTCTGAGGAATTATTCCCTCTAATTCCTGCTTCCCCCTTCCTTCTTAAGTCCACGCGAGCTGGTTCTCGATGTCACCGCCTAACTGTGACATCAATTCCATCGCGAACAAAGAAATTTGGCAACTCCTTTCTTTGTCGCACTTCAAAAAAATGGAATTCCTTACCAGCTCACGTGTTATCCTCCTCTTACAACCCGGGTTCCTCCAAACGAGGCGTGAAGAGGCATCTTGCGGGCCGGCAAGGCGAAGGCGGCTAGTGCAGAACGTTTTTCCCGTCTGTACTGGCCGTCGTCGCGTTTTGACTCTACTACCACTTACCATCAGATGGAGTAGAGTCATTTGCCCTCCCGGCGAATATAAAAAAAAAAAATCATCTAACTTAGTGGTTGTTTGTTGTGCAGTGTGTGGTCTTGCGTTGTCGTGAAGCAGCCGTGGCCTAGAGCGATTGACCAATCTCGGTTGTTTAGCAGCTAGTTCTTCCTTCATGGTTTGCAGTTGCCGACAATAGATATCTGTCCTAATCGTTTGGCCAGATTTTAGAAAGCTGTAGTAAACGACACGGCGCTAATCCACCAAACACTCATAAGTAACTTTTTCTGAGTCAATTTTCGTTTACGGCAGGATTTGGCTGGGTCTCGAGGGTTCAGCCATTGCGACGAGCGCTTCCGATTATTGTACAGTGTCCACTTTTCATCACAAGTAATTATTGTGTCGGTTAAGCAAAGTAACACAGCAGTCGACGCGTGTTTGCAAGTTCGATTCACTCAATTCATGAGGTACCCATCGTTCAAGTTTTTTTACTTTTCCGATTTGCTTCAAGTGGATTAATACAGTTTTATCACTTACCCCGAAACCTGTAGCTATCTCTGAAGTGCTTTGTGATGGATCCGCTTCCACCATAGCCTTTAATTCTTCATTTTCCACTTTGGTCTCCGGCCGTCCACGAGTTTGGTTCTGAAGGTCGAAATTTCCAAAACGAAAACGTTGAAAACAAAAATGTACCGTGCTTTCTTTTGCGACACCAGCGCCATACACATAATTAATCCTTCGAGCTGTTTCTGCAGCACTGGTGCCACGGTAGAACTCGTACTCGTAAATATACCGATATTTCGTATTGTTCGGTATCATTGTGCGGTAATAAGCGACGCCAAAGAAAAAATAATGAGGAAAAAACAAATGAATTACTGTTTTCAAAACTCAAATGTTCCAGCTAAATGAATTTATAAATTTGAATTTGGAATTCTTAACCAAAGAGGAGATATTTCAGATCAAAGTGGTCAGTACGACAAAACGCTAATTTCATATGTAAGGACCTAATATAAGGCGAAATCCAATTCTACGCGCTCTATCTATCTTATTCTTTGGAATAAATAAATTATACTTTACAAATTATATTTCGCCATATTCGTGTAATTTTTCGCATACTAATACTTATTAATTTATTACACTTATATGTAGTACTTTGTCTTAAATTTAAATCTATGTATCGGTACGTAGAAGCTACAATGTTTCGCTTTTGAAAACTAATAGCCAAATATAAATAGTTATTTTTTTTATAAATAAAGGCAAAGATATTTCATTATACAGCCTCATATAATAAGATATTTTAAGTAACAAGACAAATTCATAAATAATATGAACATCATAAAATTGAGAAACGATATATCAGATTATATCTATCAGAGTTAAATAAAATTTTATAATGCGTCATACAATATTTATTATTTTTTTAATACAATATTTAGTATCCGTTTTCTTGGTATCCACCCCTGTGTCTTTGTCTGTAACCTTTAAAAAAACGGTGTCATGTTAATAATGTACATTAAAATGCAAATACCAAATTATAAATTGCGTAAAATACATCGTGGTAAATTCTCTGTTTATATATGTTAATGAAATGAATGTCATTATTAATAATTTATACTAAACAAACAATCACAATACCAGAATATACTGAAAAACGTTCATCATGTATAAAAAGTTGAATTTATATTAAAACATATAATAGAATTATGAATTGACGGATGTTTTTATGCATGCAAGGAATTTAATTTCCTTCTAAGTGGTATAATATGGAAAAAAATCAGACAGGCTACACCATGAACAAGTTACAGTTAAAATAATAAAAATATACAAACCTCCTTGGTGTGCAAATCCTCCTTGGCCTTGACCATTACCAAATCCATGGTCCGAATTGAAGCCACCTGCAACAAGTTGTTAATTTTTATTTCCGTCATATAACATACAGTGCTAGTGAATAATAAGCATAATATTAAAAAAAAACTTCGCATAGAAAATATTAAAATCAGTTTAGAGGAACTGGTTTAAAATTACGTTCCAAGAATACCCTACATTTACTCACGTGTAAATAAAAACTTGTAAAATATAAAGAGCTTCAAATATTAGTTTAAGCGTGGTGTAATCTGTTTTATATTGTTTACCTTGTGAAGGGAATCCGCCCTGTCTTTGACCCGAGTACCCGCTGTCGTAACCATTTCCTGCAAAACAAATATAAAAATGTGAAATCCTTAATTTAGCTTTGTGATTTTGCAGTGCATACGTCAAGTGCCAGCGGACAGTTTTATCAGTATGTACATCAATGATTGACAATTTAAAGACAATCTTATCGCAATGCGAAGTCTATAAAAATCAATTCAAATAGGTACTTTATATTTCTCAAAAAGTATTTTTTTAATACTTTATTTTTGTAGATTTAAGGCTTTAAAATTAAGATGATTATTGAAATTATATATTTTTTGTACTGTACCTTGAGTAGGGAATCCACCCTGACCTTGTCCATTTGAAAAGCCGGGGTCGTCGACAAAACCACCGTTGTGAGCGTAGTTTTGTGGGTAGGCTGAAAATTTTATTAATTGGTATAATTGTATAGAAAAAAAATAGGTTTACTCTTTTTATTTCTAATTTTCTCGTAAAATGTACAGTTTTATTTTTTACAGTTAATTAAACATAAATAGTGAAATCACCATTTATATACCTATAACTCAGATTATGTTAAAATATTCTCAAAAAAAAAAATACGACATTCACATAGTTATAAATCTATAAAGCACAATGTATATAATATACGATGTTTTTAATAATATTATTTATTTCGATCATTACTTTCGATATATATACACAGACACAACTACTGAATTTATAATATAATAAAGTTTATGCTACATTAGCTTATATTCAAAGCCAACATTCATTTTTTATCTCAAGAAATTAAGAAGACATTTTTATCTTATGAACAAACAAAAATCTACTAATCTATACATGTATATAAGCGTAATACCACTCATCACGAGATCTCCTAAACTATCCGCCCGATTGATTTGAAATTTGTCACAGTTACTCTTTCCCCGACTTAGACCCTCACTCAGAATGGATTTCACGCAAGTGCTATCCTAAATACATTTTTCTTCTTATCTACCCGTGCGCAGCCGGGACGGTTAGCTAGTTACTGATAACAATTGTGTGACTTACCGTAGGCAGCCACAGCTAAGACCAATAGCAGGCACACAGTCTATAATAAAAGAAAAAAAAATTATATTGTAGGCAAAAGTAACCTAAACAATTTAATTTAGTCCCACTCCTAAATAATTTAATTGCAAAATTAAAATCTCAAATTATTATTTTTTATTAGGTTTATAACAAAATCATTATCCTGTAATTAATAAAAAATTAAGTAAATTATATTCAATATAACACTAAGACTCACTTTAAAAGCCATCGTCGCGTTAATTCTTTACACAAACTCAATGAATGTTTGACAAGAATAACGCGAAACGCTCTTTTATATTGATTTTATTATCTGTTGAATTTAAGCGTTTGACCTATACGAGATGTTTTGTTAATACAAGTAGGTAATTTATCTATCTGACATAAATATCTCATTCAGATATACAATTTTTAGGTAATAAACAGTTTAATCTTTTACGAGAATTCATTTTGATAAAATTCACAGGAATATTGGTTTGATACAAAATATTTTGTTAATAAATCTCAGAAAAGCTATACCTAACGTACAAACTAATTATGTGATGTTATCGATACATTGGCATATATAGATTTTTGTTTATTACGCCATTAATAAAATGTGCCTTTTGAATCGTGCACTGTCTATGGATAACAATATGCATTCAAACTATTATAATTAACTAAATGAATTGATATAAAACTAGCAAAAATAATGATTAAATTTTTTATTTTATTTTGGTTTATTAAATATTTTAACAATGCGTTAAATAATACATGAACATATTAAAGCTTTAAATATATATAAATTAAAATTAAAATGAGTACTGTACAAATCACGACCGATTGGAATGGTGGCAAGAATGCTAGCAGCATTTCCCCTTTGAATAATTAAATAAAGTAATTACGATCCTCTGGGTGAAAAATGAAGCAGCCCTCTTATCACCATAGGTATCCATGCAGTTATAGAAGTACATATATTAACAATTAATATTTATGTAATAATAATAAATAGGAATGTAACAGAGCAATAAAAAAATCAATAATCAGGAAAGTCATCATTGTTACAAGCACGGACGTAAAAGTCTGTGAAGAAAAACTGAAAATCAGGCGAGCATAACAAACATGCTTTAAGTACTATGTTATTTATACTACCTCGTTGGAGTAGTGGCTTGATGTAAGGCAGCAGACCCAGCAGACCTAGGATTTAAATCAAGGAGGCCCTTGATTCAAATCCTAGGTCAGGCCAATAAAAAATTATTGGGGTTTTCGGTCGAAAATTCTTAGTAGCAGCTCGGACTCTGGAAGTTGGAAATTTGTCTCGGAAAGCACGTAAATCCGTTGGTCCTGTGCCTGAACTTCTGTACCTCTGACAATAGATGTCTTCCAAAAAGTATCTGGAATTTTACAAGACATTTTTTTAATGTTATTTATATTTATATGAAATCATGAATGAACGTCGTAAATAAATTTCATCGATCATAATTATCAGTGAATCAGACGTGAATCTTTGATCGTTGACTCACAATAAATGTTGTCAACTCTGTCCTTATTTTAGTCATAGAAATCAATAATTGCATCAGTTTGTCAAAAAAGATTAAGAGTGATAAAAATAACAAGCAAAGAGTAATTAAAAGTAATAATATATTTTTTGCATTAAAATTTTTGCATTCGATTTGTAGTAATTTTTATAAATATTCATTCTTATGTTCTTTTTAATGAGGTTTGTAGTTAAATAAGAAGTAGAAGATAAGCTTCATGATTGTTCACACGCGTACTAATAGTGGTTTATAAAAAAAAAAAAACAAACTATAATGTTATCAGTATCGTACCCTGGGAAGTCAACTTCTGTTCATCGGTTATTTATGAATATGTTTGATATTTATGAACTTTAGCTATTTATGATATTGTTATGTCATTTTTTGTTTTATTTATTGGATTTACTCAAAAAATACCCTACCGATTTCGAACTTAAGTACTTGCTTACTTTATAATTTATAAACCCAAAAATGATGATAACGATCTCTTGACCGATTTGGGACACAACGGCTAGACAACTGTGCAGTGCATAAAAGTGCGCAAGTATGTGCACAAAGTGTGAGACGAAAACCTGATAGGATCGGAGATACTTCAGGCTCAAGACCAACGACAACTTATTTTCTAGGCCTGAAAGTTAAAGCTCTGTCACCTTCTAAATAATTTTATTTTAAAGTGAAAATCAGAAATTATTAATTATGCTACTTGATTTAATAAATTAAAGTTAACAATTTTTTTTAAATAATGTCATAAAAACTATTAAAGAATACTTTAATTATAATACATACAAATAAAAATTAAAATAGCTTCTGTACAAATAACGACCAAGTGGAATGGTGACAAGAATGCATTGGATGCATAGAATGCATTGCTGTCTTGTTATCAGTAGCATTTCCCCATTGAATCGCAATTCCGATCCGCTGATATTTTAAAAATATATTTCATACAAAGCGTTTGAAAAAATCATCTTTTGTTTTTATTACTGAAATTGAGTTTGGTTTTTATTATACGGTTACGTTTGTCAATACACCCAAAAATTTAATTATGATAATACATACAGTTTAAATAAATGTTTTTCTAGTCATATTATAAATCAAACAAGCGCGTTTGTTGCGGTCAATTAATATGGGAAATTTCGGGTTTTTTACTTATACATATTAAATAAGAACATCCTGGAGTCTAGAACAAATGACTTCTAAGTTTGAGTTTGTTTAAGTTTGTTTTGAAATACAAAATAGTATATCGTTTATTGTTTAATAATACGTTGTGATTTAATATGTTAATTTGCTAATAATACTAATTCTTTTTATTTTGTATTACCTAATAACACGAATAATTTATTACAAGAAATTAAATTAGAATATAAAAAATTAGTTCAAACGTTTGTCTGTTTGGATGCCTGTTTAACATATCAAATAAAAATGATAAAGAATATGATAATACAGTATGCAATATTCTGTTTATTGCATATTTAAGAAACATTATTTTCTTCATTGCATTTATTCAAATAGGTCGAATGTGTATGAGTACAATAACAAAGTTAATTTTAGTTTCCGTGATAACTAAAGTCTGCGTAAACATAAGCTATTAATCGATGGAATCGTTTAATTAAATTGTCAATCAAAGAAAGCGTCTGATTTACTGATAAAATAGAAACTGTTATTAATTATAATTCACAATAATTCAAACTATTATACTTTATTTATATTTTTCAAAATCATCACATACACATAAATCAAGAAAACATTTTTTCTCAGACAGATTACATTGTACACATTAAGTTTTGCTTCCATTTTTATAATTTAAAACAAAACAAACTTATTATATTTAATCACAATATTTGTAAACAATATTGTTATTCTTCACTAACGTATATTGTGTTGTAATGTTTATCAGTAAAGTTATTAGGTCAAATGTTAAATTTTTTATACGTTATTTTTACGATCAAGTGTAAAAAAATAAAAATACGGAATTCCTGTAATAATTATTCAAACACTTAAAGCTTTATTATTTACAAGACATATCTTGTTAATATCTAATCTCTGTATAGGTTTTATTTATTATAGTATACTTGAAATTGTTATTTTGATTATTTTTTTATCGATTTATTTGATTATTTTTATTGTCAATTGTATTTTTGACTTTCATACGTATCTGAGAAATAAAACGTTTAACATCGAGCTGATTTCGTAAATACTACAATTATATTTTCGCTTATGTTTGTATTTATTTATAAGTGAAATTAGTTAAAAAAAGCAAGAAAATTATTTGGTAAATTTTTATTCATCGAAATAATTATATTTACACAATAAATTCTTAATTATAATACACTGCATACCATTTCTGTCAACAATAATGAAATGGATGTAGAAATCGAATTACTATTATATCGATTGTCTCCTTAGGAGTAGGTTAAGTCGTTTATTTAGTGATGGGCCTTTCCGGCGTATCCGTAGTTTCCATAACCACCAAGGCCGTATCCTCCAATTACTACTTGCGCGGTGGCGACTGGAGCAACAGCGATGGGAGCAGCAGCAACCACTGCTCCACCACCGTTACCATGACCAGCTCCTCCGTATAGTAGGGCACCATCCTGAGTATTTCTAGCAACGGCATCTGCAACGGCTTGAGCCTGAGCGGCACTAGTAGCAACAGCAGCAGCCTGAGATCTAGCAGCGTTAGATATGCGGGCAGCTTCAACTGCACGAGCGTTGGCAATAGCAACAGCTTGGACATGTGCAGCATTAGCAATGCGTTCATTTTCAACGGCACGAGCAATTTCAACAGCTGCAGCCGCAGCAGCTCGCCTAGCAGCGTCAACAGCACGTGCATTTTCATATGCAGCAGCACGAGCTCTCTGAATATTAGCAATACGAGCAGCATCTAATGCCTGAGCTCTTTGGATAGCATGAGCTTGACCGGCTCTAGCAGAAGCCTCGGCAACACGTGCGCCTTGAATTGCAGCAGCAGCAGCATTTGCAATTTGAGTTACTTGCACGGCTTGGGCGTTCTGAATAGCGCTAAGCTGAGCAGCACCATAAGCAGCTGCGTTATTTAATGGAGCGCTGCTACCAGATGCAGGTCCTGTAACTAAACCTTGTCCGCTACCGACAATTATTCCGGATCCACCTGAAATGGCTGACGCAGCAGAGCCAAGTTCATAGCCTGAGGCAACAGCCGGGCCAGCAATAATAGCTCCGCCATAACCACTCTGTGCGGCACTGGAGTCTGCAGCGGATCTTCCTTGTCTTATACCTACAAGGAGAGATTATTTTTATAACATACGTTTTAAATAGAATAATATAAGTTATTAGGATTTTAAAAACTTACTACTGCCAAGCACATTACACGCCGAAGCGATGACAACGAGAATCTGCAAAAAAAACATATTTTAAGATCGAACAGAACTAAATAGATATAAATAGATATAATATGATATATATATATATATATATATATATATATATATATAAATACATTTTAAATGATAATACATTATAAATGATAATGATATATATATATATATATATATATATATATATATATATATATATATATATATATCATTTAAAATGTATTTATATATTATTAAATATATAAATACATTTTTAATGATGACTTAAAATAAATAATACAAAAATGTTGTAGTTTTTAGTTATTGAAGTTTCACAGTATTTTATTGCAACAATTAAATTTATTATAAATATGATATTTGCATAGTTATTTTTAGCATTTACATAAGAGATTACACTCTCTTAGTTCTTACCGTTAGTGGAGACATATTTTGTTAATGCGCTGCTGACCCTACTCGAGTAATTCGTTAGAATTGTATGACTATTACCACAAATTGCATGCACTTTTATACTGCACCCAATTGTTACAACTTCACCTATTTAAAATTCTAATAAGAATGCGATACTGTTCTATTTGAATATTATTACGTATTTTTACTGAAAAAAATAACCTGGACACGCAAGAAATTAAACGCTTCATCACACCCTAAGAAAAAGTGAAGAGTAAAATAGTCGTTATTAAATAGGTATAAAGATTGTTTTACTTTAAATATAATCGTTAAATAATGTTGTACACTAAATTATTTATTAGCATTAAAATTTCGTTTTATACACGTTTTAACACCTCGTGATTTAAACCGGATTCACAAATTGATAATTTGGTACCAAAGCAGTAATTTCACGTGAAAACTTTAATCCTGCGCCTGAACTCTTTTTGGTAGTGTTGGAATAACTGTCCTTTGGATTGTTATGAGAGGAGGAAATAGATATTTTACTTGTGTTTACTCAAACTCTTTGGAACTATAATATGTTCAGTGCAAATGGCTAATCTGCCTTGAGAATGGTCGCCATGGTGGTGATCACTGAAATTGGTCAGGTGTTCATCATCTCCGTTTAGAAACAATGATATTCAAACATGTTTGTAAGAGTATGAGTTATTATATACGAGATTTATACACGTATCCATTCGGACTTAAACAACCGAAGGGCCAAGTTGATTATATTACAAGTAAAACAATAAACATAAAGTAAAACATGATATAAACAAAAATATTATTTTTTTTACAAAATAGTTTTATCTGACCTGTAACCCGCAATGAACGAAACAGTAGCAAAAAGAATTAAAACAATTTTGCTATCAAGTTCCATGATGTCTTATCTATACACGTGTTATGGTTTAAAAAACATTATTATATAAAATTATTTCATACCAAGTCTGAAAATTTTTTATACCTGTTCATCGTCTTGTAGGTATTATATTGAGTCCATTTCAAACGAAGATTTAGTAAAGATAAGTCTTTCTCCACACAGATTTCGGCCACGATGGCCTATCTCAAGAGAGATTAGCCAACTGCGCAGGAGATATTATTGAGCACAAGTGTGTACGCAAACAAAGGTGCACTCTCTATTCCCTAGCTCCCACAATACGATGGGACGGCAATCCGACACGATCGGAAAGAGTTCAGGCACAGGACCAACGGCTTTAAGTGCTTTCCGAGGCACGGGACTTCCAACTTCCAGACCCCGGGTTGGTACTGAAAATTTTTCGACAGAAAAACCCAATAACTTTTTATTGGCACGACCTGGGAATTAAACCCAGGACCTCTAGGTCTACGGCTTTATATCAAGCCACTAGACCAACGAGGCAGTACAGATTTTTTTTTATATAGAATAGGAAGGCGGACGAGCATATAGACCACCTGATGGAAAGTGGTCACCAACGCCCTTAGATATTGGCATTGTAAGAAATGTCAACCATCACTTACATATCCAATGCGCCACCAACCTTGGGAACTAAGATTTTATGTCCCTTGTGCCTGTAATTACACTGGCTCACTCACCCTTCAAACCAAAGTACAGCTGTTTTGCGGAAGAATATCTGATGAGTGGGTGGTACCTACCCAGACGAGCTTGCACAAAGCCCTACCATAAACAAACCTTTTTGCTTTAAGCACTACAAACACTACCCATTTGATTAATAAACCTTTTTTTTACAATACAATACTACTCAACTTAATATGGAAGTTCGGATAAACGCCATTTCTTTCTGGAATTCATTATAAACTGTAGATTTATTATTCAAGATCTCTACTAATGTTATCACGTCATTCCTGTGACTGGAATATTCTATGAAACCCTATACTTAACAGAATATATAAAATATATTGTTAATGTGATTTTCTTCATGAATGCATTTTTTACATATGTATAGATTAGCGATTCGGTTAGCCGATTACCTTCTAAAACAATTATTTGATTTCTTTCAAATGTCAAAACAATTATGACATAAATATATATCTCAGTGTACAACTAAACACCCGCTAAAAAACTTTTATAAGTACGGTATTTATAATTCTTATTTATTTGAAATTATACATTTGATCCTCAATTATTACATATCCTTCTTGTACATCTCCATTGCCTTATAACCTTATAACCTGCACCATACTTCGCAGAATTTTAACATATGCATTCCATTGTAAGAATTATTTAACATGACCTTTGACTATGATTATTTATTTATAAAAAGGCAAATAAATTAGACACATGCAGGTTTCCTCGCGATGTTTTCCTTCACCGTATAGCATGAGATTAATTATAATCACAAATTAAGCACATGAAAATTCAGTGGTGCTTGCCCGGGTTTGAACCCACGATCATTGGTTAAGATTCACGCGTTCTTACCACTGGGCCATCTCGGCTCCAATACTATATATCCTATATTATAAAATATTAAGTATTCATATTTAAAAGTATAGTAATAATAAAATACGATATTAATTTCTAATCTCAATCAAAAGATCTAAATTCATTAGTTGTATAATAAAAGTACGAGTCTGAATAATATGTAAGTATCTACGTAAGAGTATTTAGACAAGATTTTTTTTTGTTCATAGTGTTAGTGAAAGAAAGAATAATTCCTTTTAGTTAAAGCAAATTTTATAATCGGTGATTAAGTATTGTGTATAGTATGTACAAACAATATAAGCACTGCATAATATTTTTTTTATCTATTATTTTTTGTACTTAACAAACACCCGTTTTTTTGTACTTAACCGTCATTTGGATGGATCTATGTGTTTCATTTTATTTATGGACATTGGCCGTGATGCCTTTTGTGGTTCCGCAGAATAGCACACACACACCCCTATACCAGTTGATGGCATAAGACCCGACTAGAGATTTTTTTATACGCGCATTCACCAATCCAGTACCAAAGTATTTCAACGGTATTTTGGAGTGGTAAAACATACAATTAAAAATTGTTTCTTTTATAACAATTATTTTTATTGTTATTATTTGAGAGTGACAAAGTGACTTGAAATTTGTAAGAACGAAGTAACGAAACGAAGGTATCGTTTTATGGCCAAATATTACTCAAGAAGTTTTTTTAACATAAAATTGTTTTTTTTTACATCTTATTATAATTGTATGATGTATAATATATTTTATATTATACATATTATAATGTGCAGTAAATAACTGGAATATAGTGTGATAAATTTGTAAACAAAGAGAACACCTACTCGAAATGAGCACTGCCAATTTCCTATCTATGCTTTTGAAAATTTGTTTAAAGAAGAACCCAACAACTTTATCGACCCAATCTGGTATTGGAATCCCGAACCTAGAGCCTTATGAACTACAACGGATCAGTTGAAATTTAAAACTATAGATACTTAAGTTAACATATCCACTTATATAATAATTGGATAGGTTAACATATTAATACAATCTATTTTATTTATGGCTCTCGAACATCTTCGTGTTTTGCAGTCGTCGTGTTTTTATCAGTTGCCCTTTGATTTGGAACTATATTTGTATGTAGAGTTGCTCCTTGTTTCAAATTAGTCAAAAATGTTCACGGTATATTACTAACCGTAGTTTCAGTTTTACTTTTTTTTACTTTATTTAAGAATGGGGGAAACCATACCACCAAAGTGTACGTGTAATTCTTGCATCATTGCATTGCATTTAGAGAACACAAATCTCACTAACCTTATATATCATTAAAAGCTGAAAAAAGAAAATGATAAAAATAATAAACCAGTCTCTATGTTAAGGCGTAAACTTTATAATAAAAACAGAAATAGAACAGTTTTACAGCTTTATATAGTTCGCATGCAAATTAAAATAAACAACAACAATGAACATAGTTATGAACTCAAATTATTATAGGTTAAATTAAAAATAAATCACATGATTAATTAATCATGTGATTTATTTTTGATTTAACTGCTAATTAGCATTGATGGAAAATATTTGCGTGCGTACGGAAATTTTTAGACTTAATACTTTGTACTGTGCCATCATTGGCACAAAAATAATAGACAAGTTTGTACCACAAGCGTTGAAGGACATAATAATTTCATTGGTGGTAAAAAGAGAAAAAGAGCCAATAAGAAATATAATAGAAAATATTGCATCCGGAAGGCCGATACAGATCTTAACATCAAAACGGCCTTCAACAACTGAGACATCGTGGTGTTCAAGAAGTTGACTGAAAGAGAGCTTTGTTGTTTGTTACTTAATTTATCCACGTTGATCCCTTGTACGGTCACGAGCGTATGTGGAGACACCATTGAAAGTAAGTAAAAATAAAATAGAAAATATTTTTATCAATATGTATAAAAGCCTTGAATTGATTTTGAATTAATTAGAAAACCAGCAAGTATTTGCTCATTCTACATTTCCGAAGACATCGATTATTATTTATCGACAGGAACATCAATTACAACGTCCTGATTAGTTCACTTTATAAATACGATTTGAACAATAAGTTCGATGCCAAAAAATATATACAACAATTTTTTTATTCAAAAAATCGAAATTATTGCATATTTTGTTCTATAAAAAAGTGAAACTTATACAACTCGTTAGATTAAAAATGATACTAAATATATATAACAAGGTACAAACACTACCAAAGATAATGTAAGCATATATATTCACAATGTAGCGAGTTTAATTTAGATTTACAGTATGTAAAAACTAAAATGTTATATTTGTAGGGAGATCAATAAAAACATATATTTGATGCAATGGTATGTATTTTAATATTATATTTACACGACGAGTCCTTAACTATATAAACAATATGCCGCTAACCATTTCCTTGAAATGTGACGAAATGGATGAAGAAATATATTTTTTCTATCTATATCATTTGGTACATTAATACATTATTTGGTGTAAGCACTATTACAGAAGTTATTTGTTTACGCTTTACCATGACCGTATCCACTGCCATGACCGTATCCACCGCCAATACCGTATCCACCGCCAATACCGTATCCACCGCCGAGACCGTACCCGCCTCCGAGACCGTATCCGCCACCCAGACCGTATCCGCCTCCCAGACCGTGTCCGCCTCCCAGACCGTGTCCGCCACCCAGACCGTAACCAGCGGCAATTGGTGCGATACCAACTACTCCACCAAGTCCGGCTCCACCGCCGAGCAATAAACCACTATCTTGAGCATTTCGTGCTACTGCATCGGCAACGGCCTGAGCCTGAGCAGCGCTAGTGGCGACAGCTGCAGCTTGAGCTCTTGCAGCGTTAGCAATACGTGCGGCTTCTACGGCACGTGTATTTGAAATAGCAGCAGCTTGTACGCGAGCGGCATTGGCAATGCGTTCAGCTTCAACGGCACGGCCGATCTCAGCAGCTGATGCTGCAGCAGCTCGTCTTGCCGCTTCAGAAGCGCGAGCATTTTCAAATGCAGCGGCTTGAGCTCTTTGTACGTTGGCAATTCGAGCAGCATCTAGTGCCTGGGCCCTTTGAATAGCATTAGCTTGACCGGCTCTAGCAGCAGCTTCAGTCACACGTGCACCTTGAATGGCGGCCGCGGCCGCATTGGCAATCTGTGTAGCTTGGACAGCCTGAGCGTTCTGAATAGCGCTTAGTTGAGCAGCACCAACAGCGGCAGCATTGTTAAGGTTGCCACCTCCACTAATAATACCCGGTCCACCGATGATTACTCCAGATCCATGGCCGATAAGACCAGCCCCTGAGTTGATTCCAGCAGCAGACAAACCGAGTCCATATCCACCGCCGTAACCAGAGGAAGCATAGGATACAATTCCACTCTGGGCGGCATGGGAGTCAGCGGGACTGTCCTTTGCCACACCTGTAAAATGATCAATCATAAATAGGCACATTTCATTCGTATTTCGAGAAAACATCTAAAGTGATTGAGAAAACTTATATTTTTTTAAATAACGCATTTTATTTTTTACCAATTTTCTACTTAGACTACTAGGCACTTTAGAGTAAAGCAGCGATCCAAAATATTTACTCTCATATCTCAAGAAATATTAAAAAATATTGAATTATATTATTATTGACAAAAAAAATTAAAAAAAAACTGTAAGTTAAAACAAAATACTAAAATAACAAAGGGATACTTAACCCTGAACGCTTTAATTCAATAAATTTAACGTTGAATTTCTACGGTATCAAGAATAAGCTAAGAAATAATTCAATCAAACCTTCTCCGAATACTCCACACACAGCAGCGACGACAAAGACGATCTGAAAATGTAAAATTTGAATAATACAATAATTCTACCGCTGAGTAAACTTACTGAAGATTATTTTTTCCAATACAATAACTTACCGTAAGGTGAGACATTGTTATATTACTACTACACACCACTGAATCAAAACGATTGGGAAGTAAGTAATGACTTCTTCAATTTGTGTGCACTTTTATACTACACCAAAAATTACAAACATCGAATTAACAATGCTAAACAGTCCCACTGTGCCGCTTCATTTGAATATCATTACCTGCCAATGTAAAACCAATCGAATAACCTGTACTGCAATGCTACGCTGACCACACAAGTTAGTTAAATTATTATATCATTTACTTGAAAATGACGCTTATGCTCTTATCACAAGGCTTAATATCTTATTCAAATAAATTAAATATTAATTTACTATCTGTAAGTACTGCATGAACAGAAATCGTGTGTATCCCTTGAAATAATTTCCTCTAACAATCGAAGGTGAATTACGAAGATAGGATATGTTAGTATTAGGTAATTTATGAACCAATAAATTCTTCTATAATAAATGTAATTCAATTCAAATAGGCTGTTATAATCTCTAACAAATAACTTTAAATATTACTTCTCGATAGTATATATAAACGTTTAAATAATATTAATGACTCGAGTATTAATTAAAAGACGAGGCAAAAGTTTTTTACCTATTTTTTCGAATATTTCAAATATAATTTTACTAATAACAATAAATGTATTTAATTACTTACAAGACTCAATCATCTCAATCAATATTTTGTTCTAAGCTCTTTTCAGGAGCACTTTTCATCTGCACTTATCTCTGTATGCTTTAATTTTAAAAAATAACGGCCTTTTTCATGGTTTTTTAAAAATATGAATCGCATCAATTGCTTTTACACAGAACGTTTTTAATTTAGCATTTTTTATAAAACTATTTTTGTTTAGGTATATCAATTTTGCAACCGTTCGGATGCTTATCAAATTTAAAAAAACTGTCTCTATTTTACAAAATTCCTAATTTACTTTTTTACACTCATTTCACTCTCCGCGACTTTAAGGTGGCTTTATGAGTTTCCTTTTTATATTATATATAGTGATCTTTAATGTCTCCAGTACATTACATTTAACGAGTATATTAAAAAGTAATACACGTTTGTATTTTTATAATATAACGGTGAATTTCGCTTACGCTAAGATGGCATAAATTTATTTATGTAATGTAAAAAAAGCAATGGATTAATCTCCATCAAGTGTAAAAGTCCCATTTCAATTATCTTGTCTTTGTTGTAATATTATGATATTTTATAGCTATTATAATATTGATTTATTTTTTAAAAGGAAAGTGGATGTAACATCCATATATTACAGAAATATTAAGCCTTAGTAATACGTTTGTAATGCAAAAGTATTACTAAGACTTTTTATTTATTTTTTCTATATTTCTGGTAAAAAATGCCTATATTATAGGCATTAATAAATTACAACAAACGCAAAAGGAAATGCATACATTCTCAACCAGGAAATCTGCGTAGGAAATATAAGAGTGCATGTGTGTGTGCAAGCAGATGGACTCTCTATTCTTCCCTCACGACTGAAGATCAGGTGCAGGATGAACTACTTTCTTAACAGAAAGCCCGATAACTTTTTGCTGACCTGATCTACAGCGGAACAGGCTAGCCTTTAGACCAACGAAGCATTTAAGGACTATAGAAAAGTGTTTTTATTTTTTTTTAAATAGCGGTAGTAATAAAAAATTCCTACAACTTGTAGTCGTAACTGATAACATTTCAACAAAACACAACAAGCAAATACTTATTAGAGCAATTACTTTGTACTTTTTTCATGAGGTCAATATGTATGCATAATACAGTCAACTGGGTTCTTAAACTGGTCTGATATTCATTTATTGTTCAACCGATTACATTGTAAGGCAAAATAATATTCATTAATATTTACAATCCATACATAAAAACTAGCACAGTGCGTGTCATTGCAATTCTAAAACTCGCTTAACTAAAGCAACAAGATGTTAAAAATTGTATATATAGAGCAAAAATAAGGATGAATTAATAAAATGCTGATTTTTTCTTATTTAAATATGTTTATTGTATATTCAAAGTTGTAGATTTTAGTTATATTGTTTTAATTAAGTATATAATTATTTTTTAAATTAAATTGCGTAAGTCCACACCCAGCAAACATCTGCATTTCAATTTATTGTAATAAAAATGGAGAGGAGGCCTATGCCCAGCATTGGGACATTCACAGACTGTTACAAATTACGATATTAACTTTCTGATAGCTAAAAGTCACAAAGCAATAGCATATTAATGGACAGTTATGTTAAAAAGTAATATTATAAATTAATAATTGAAAATAATGTTTAATTATATTAAAAATATTTTATATTAAAAATTAAATGTTTCTTACATAATTTCCTTATTACTGATTACTTATTTAATTTTTATGTTATACAAAATTACGGATTGGAATATTTAGACCAGAAAATAGAACTAACTATAATTTCACGAGATGATTATACAATACTATCTAATTTACTTCATAGTATATGAATCTAATGAATAAAATAGATAGAGAGTTATGATATTTTTAAACAACGAGAAATAATTTTAGAAATAAAGCCAAAGAAATAGTATTTTACTGTTGATTTAAGTAAATTTCTTTAAACATTGGACTTGGACATACATAATATTCCTATCGGAAAAGTTAATAAGACATTTTAATTCAAATAATAAATATTCAATACTTTATTTTAGCAATCACTTGATTTTAAATGCGCCTGAAAAAAATATGTTGGCAATAACCGCGCCTACACTTATCAAAATCAAATTAACTTAAGTAAGCTTTACAGTTTTGAATAGTCATGTTACAGGATACATTGTGTAAAACGACTATTGCTACTGCCCAGTATGTTGATTAAATCGAGAAAAACCAGCAAGAATCTCACTACATAGTTATTCTGCTGAAATGAATCTTCTTCATAAAAAAATATGCTGAAATGCAAAAAAAAAACATATATAATTGAAGTTCCTGAACTATAATAAGAGCAGAAATATATTTTTACTTATTAGCAGTTATTTACACTTAGGGGCAAAAACAACAAATTTAACTTCTAAAATCGACTGTCGTCGAAACGTTGCTGCACTATATATTTTTAATTAAATTATAATGCACAACTATATACTCTTATAATAAATTCAATAACAGTTTCAGTCATTACGTTATGGAAAACTCCCACAAGCCTAATACTATTTTTAGACCCGACCCGAGATTTGAACCCAAATCCTGAGCCTTATAATTGAGCCATATCTTGATACGAAGATTTCAAGCACTAAACGATTTTTGTATAAAATTTTAGTTACACGTTGGTTATAAATAAGCATATAGAAATATCCAATTTTCTGTAAAACCTTTCTCAAATACATTTAAATCCTACTTGTCGGTGATGGATGTTAGTGTCACTGTGTCACAAACCAATACACAAATAGCTGCTAATCAACTTGACCTGTATACAGAACAAAACATCCACATGAGTAGTATTGCTTATATTTTAGTTAAGGTTATTAAAAAAATATTTAAACTGTACAAAACACTAACTCTGGCACTAACTGTCTCCTTGGTCTAGTAGCTCTAGATAAAAGGGCGCAGATCTTGATGTTTAGATTTTAAATCGCAGGTCGGGCCAATAAAAAGCCCATTGATTTATGAGAATGATCTTAATTACCGGCTCGGGCCAGTATTAATTTACTGATCTATCTGGAAATTCTCACTTGCAACACAACAACCCTGTTTTGAAATTACATTCCCGTGTAACATTGACAACGTCAAAACTTAGGGTTGCTTTACTTAGGATTCTTTTAAAGTTATATAATTTAACTTTTACAATGCTATATTCATAAATAATAAATACAATTATATTATTACATTATATTACAAAAAAACTTTACAGTTCTAATTTGAAACTTATTTTTACATATTATACATATGGATTATTGCACTAACAATAACTTCGTTTATATAACGTCGTAATTTTTTACAATTCTATAAGTTGATTATAAATATTGATATAAGAAACATATAATATTTAATGTGAGTAAAGATTTCTTACTAGTATATTACTATACATAATACATAATATATCTGTTTATTTTATTTTATTGAGCGATAATTAATACTATCACAGTTCTATTATTTTATACCATAACAATTATTATAACATTCTTGGAATATCAGCATCGTACATCGTAGTAATTATATATATATTTTTCATATTGGTAGAATAATATTGTTAATTATATTGATAATATAAGCTCGAGTAAAAACAACCAATATGTATAAATATAAAATAAACTAATTTAAATAAAAGAAGAATGTTAAAAATTACAACGTAATTGTTTATGCATTTGAAAGAAAAAATATTTTATTTGAGGAGGCAGAAAAATAAATGAAAGGAAAGAAGAAGAAAAAAAAAGCTAACTAGGCATTACATAAAATATAAACCATGGAATTGAAATGACGATGGTTGGCCTTCTACGCCGAAGATTGCTGGTTCGATTCCCACCCAGGACAGACATTTGTGTCCATGAACATGTATGTATGTCCTGAGTCTGGGTATAATTACCTATATAAGTACCTATTTACAAAAGAAAAGTATGTAGTATATCAGTTGTCTGGTTTCCATGGTACAAGCTCTGCTTAGTTTGGGATTAGATGGCCGTGTGAGAATAATATTTAAAAAAATTAACATGGTATGTCTATAGCCCAGAGAATACAACACAATAAAAACACAGCACATAGTCCTATAGCCGGCAAAATAGATAGATATTTAATTAGTTGCAGTTAATTTACATTTCATACTTATTTACTTATTATCTTATTAATATATTCTTCTCAAATTCATAACAAGGTGCAATGCATAATATCTTGGCATATCAAAAATAAGTCACAGTGAATATTTGGGTATAAATAAGTTAAATATATAATTACTATCCTAAAGTAATACATATAATTAACAAAACCAATTTACTTTTATTTTTATTTCATGAATCTAGTACCCTGCAAAGGATTAACTTAAATTAGTTTAAAAGTCAAAAATTTCCGTGGCAAAAAATTCAAGTCATTTATTGTTACAAGTATGGCGTATTCAGGGTTCGTATTAATGAAACAAAATTAATCGTTAGTTCGCTGGTCGTCGGGCTTAGCAATAGCAGGACGATTAATCGAACTTGCCAAATAAATTCCGGGTCCCAACTTCGTAATTGTTAGATAAATATTCTTGTTTTTCCGGTACTCGATATTCGACACCAAATAAACTCGTAGCTAGTGAAATGCCAATTTTTATCTTATAGGACTTATAACTTGCCATACCAATTAAAGCAAATTCATTGTTTGTGTTTGTTGCAAGTTTATTTTAATTTATCCATTTCAATTTAGAATACGTTGTCACGATTTCGAGTGAGTTAGTTTCACCGACAATCGCTATTATTTATTTTCTGTCGTTATCTCCAGGACTTGGACTATCAAATTAGTCGATAAATACCTTACTTTAATTTGTCAATCGACTGCCTCGCTGGTCTACTAGCTAGATATAAGGCCGCAGATCCCGAGGTCTTGTGTTCAAACCTAAGGTCGGGCAGATAAAAAGTTATTGGGATTTTCTGCCGAAAAACTCTCAATAGCAGCGAGAGGAACACATTACACTTTCTCCCACGGGAAGAGTGGGGGGGTATGTGGGACTCGCCGGTGTCTAAGGCGCCGAGTGCACCCCGAACATCGGGATAGCCACCAAAAACTAGCGATACCCTTAACGAGGAGCGCCACGGGATCGCTTGTGCATGCTAGAGTGGCGCTTTGACGGACGGCCCACCTATGCGGGCCTCCATTCTCTAATGGGGATTCTCAGGGTACTTAGAACCCCCCTAGTCCCAGCGGTGCCTATTGTGGCGGGGGAAGAAGGTGCGCATTTTCTTCCTCTTTCCTCTTTCGTCTTCTTGCACTATAATATGTCCTGCGCAGTTGGCTAATATCTCTTGAGATTGACCGCCGAGGTCGAAAACGGGCAGAAGGACATCAACATCATTATTTATCCAAGAGGAAAACTTTAAGGCATATTAAATCGCTATGTAGTGTATCTTTATGACTATAACAATAAAAATAATATAACCTTGAAAAGTATTAAACTATATTTTTTCGAATGTTGTAAATAAAAACTTAGCGGATATGTGTAACTTATTGGCTACTAATTTATTCATAACTAATTATAAATTCTATTGTTGATTACAGATTCTTGTTATTTGAATTTTTTTTTTAATGTACTAATGAAAGGTTAAAACTCTACATAACTAGCTAGATATGTTTTTAGCTTTATATTTATTTTTGTTCTCGGTATTATTTACATTTTTTATTATATTTGAAAATGGATTTAAATCAACTTTCGTAATTTAAAAGAAAAAATAGTTAGACCAAGAATTTAAGGGCGTTAATTGATAATATTTTAACCGGGACATGCAATTTAATATGTTTTAGCGAGAACATATTAATGAGACATGTATAATTTAACTTAAAAGATGTTTTTCCTTATTCACTGTGTTATTATTTCTAGGAAATTATATACTACGTACTTATAGATTTATACAAAAATAAAAAAATTATAATACCGTACATTGTCTATCAAGTAACATTTTCATAGTGTTACACTTTTACTTGTATAATACTTATTTCTTGACTTGACTGCCTCGTTGGCTATCTGTTATATCTAGACTTTATACTATATTATTATCCGCAGACGCGGAGGTCTTGAGTTCAATTCTCAGGTTAGGCCAATAAAAAGTAATTGGGCTTTGTTGTCAGAAAATTCTCAGTAGCAGCCCGGAGTCTGGAAATTGGAAGCGTGGACACTCCCGTGTCTGCGCCTGAACTCTTTCCGTTCATGTCGGATTGCTGTCCCATCGGATTATGAGAGTTAGGAAAAAGAGAGTGCACCTGTATTTGCGCACACACTTGTGCACTATAATATCTCCTGCGTAGTTGGCTAATCACTCTTGAGATTAGCCGCCGTGGCCGAAATCGATCTGGAGGACATTATTATTACTTATTTCCTAAATAATAAGAATAAAAGCATCAAAATCGAACCAATATTTTTCAAAATAATTGTAATATACATTTAAAGTAAAAACGGTCAGTTTAAAATAATTAAAAATGACTGATAATGACGATGAGTTCTACAATAAGTAATAACGACAGTTTCAATTATACAATTTATCGTTCCTATTTTGTTTTTAATATTTAATGTGTATTAGGAGTTGGCTCTTCTAATTACAATATGTATAAAAAGTGTGTAAATAATTAATAAATAACAGGAATATGAAACATAATATGTCACGATTTAAATTTTATTGTACTAAAATTGTAAATGAATGTCCTAAGATAGAGCGACAGTTATATTCCAGCCTTAATTATTATCAGTTGTATTATTTGATTAATTCCTCATCTTATTATTGGGTCTACTGGTAACAGGAGATCTTGTTCATTTTTCGCACAAAAGATCGGAATTGCGATTCAAAGGGGAAATGCTGCTAGCATTATTTTGACCATTCCACGTGATCATGATTGTACAGTAGCTATTTTTTTATATAGAGGTACCTTCATAAGAAAATATAAGGATTGCCAGTAAAAAATATTTTTATAAGTCTAGATAATTAACATTAATCTTACATTTTTGTTTGTTATAATTGTTATACTATATAATTGAATTATACTTACTGTAGTAGTAATTTTGATTTAAATTGAAACTGTTATTTGTATCATTAATATCAAATGTAACGGGTGAAGTCCCGATATGTGTCCCTAAACCTATTGTGATAATTAGTTGTACGAAGGCTTTAATCTTGTCAAATTTATTAACAAATGGTCCAAAAACTTAGCAGTTTTACATTCCATTGCTTTTCAACTTTAAAGAAATTCTTTGGACATTATTTTTTGTCTAAGGACTTTTTAAAGAAAATTGACCGTCCTTTACAATGTAATATGCAATACATTTTTAAAGGTATTACAGTTGATTCGTATTATTTGTACATGAAACATGCTAAATGAACATGATAAAATGATATTTGAAGCTATTAGAAAAATAAGTGAGCCGTTGGTCATCAGACAAGACAACATTCGAATATAACTAATATTTATTATTTAGTTAGTTAACATAACTAATGTTAGATAAACTTATTTTTAAAGCAGTAATATATCTTATTATTTATCAACTTAATTTATTGAGAACATAGCCACGTGTTAAGCAACGCTTAAGTATAGTGACATATATTAAGAATAAATATTTAATATCGACTCTACGGTATTTTATTCTTCAAAATGTGGGTCATTTGAAATATGAGCAATATAAAGACAAGTTCAAGGAGACAGCAGCAGATGCATGGAAGCTGTGGTTATTTTTACATGTGTGTATATTTGAATACTGTTTGAAAAATGGAAGCGATCAGATTATTTTTACTTAAGGTGAGGTCAAAGACATTATTCTATATATTTATTTCTTGAACATTATATATTTCTAACGGATTCGTGTAAAAAACATTGAATCGACAGATGAATCTTTGCGATCATTGTATACGCCAAAAAAAAACAATGAATGAACGGTAATGTCCGAACGATCATAGGAAAGAGTTCAACGACCGCTAATCAAAAGAGAGGCGACTACCATTTATTATATTATACAATTTCGTCTTATATATATCTTTATATGATTACACGAACTATGTTAGCGACTACTTTCGCATAGACTATTAACATAAAAATATCTTTGAATTATATTTATAATATATAATATAATATATATTTATAATTATATTTCCCAATAAAAAGTTTAAAATATAAAAATAAGATTATTTATTTCGGTACAAAAAGCAAGCTAATAATTTTTCTCCTATTTGGTTGGTTATCAAGAAAAAAAATGTACTTTTGTTAAACCTTGTGTTACATAGTGTACACTTAGTGGATAAATAAATATTTTTTATATGTTTTTTATAAAATCAGCTTAAAGTAATTTCTTTAAATATATATTAAGTAATAATATCATAGTTAATATTATCATAATATCATGAATTCAGCTTAACCGTGATAAAACGCAGCTATCCCTTGAAGTTGCGTAGTTATACCAAAGTTTATTATTGGTCTTCTGTTGTCGGGAAAGCAAATGGAGCTATGAACAAATAAATTTCAATTTATTTTTCTATATTTTTGTTTTCTTTACGTTTTATATTCAAAAGTATATTTTTCAGTTTTCTTGTACTTAAATAAAAATAAACATTACACCTGTAGCAAAGAAAAGATGACCTTCTTGTAATAATTTTAACTTAATTTAAATGTATTTATTATTTCCTTCCAGGTAATCCTCTCAGCTATCGTCCTAAATATAATCTTAGCTGGAGATACAATGGCATATAATACCATATCTATGGCTGATAGAAAATCAGCGAATATCTATCAACAAAAATCGATGCCAAGCGCAGAACCGTTTAAAAGAAATTGGTCACAGAGATCGAGCAGTAAGCCGTACAAAAATGTGCCACCTTATTTAGTTTTTAACCAAAAGGTTGGAGCGTATTATCCCTATTATAAATACCCATATGAAAATAATATACGACGAACCGGTGTACAAAGGACAAGACTATAGTTATGAAAGCTTGTAAATGTCTGGACTAAGAACTCTTTGAGAAGAATTGCGTCTCAGTTGATAGATTTTCATTTAACACGTGCAGGTTTTATGATGTTTTTCTTCACCACCGAGCACTTGATGAATTTTATTATTCATGTAATACAAATTAAGCCATTTAATGCAGTTTAGTGGTGCTTGTCTGAATTTCTACCCACAATTTATTAAGATTTACGTGTTCAAATCACTGAGCTATCAGGACTCTCAAGACTCAGCCAAGAAAACGATTGTAATGAACGATACATATGTTAATTATAAAAACATTTAACGGACGTTTTATAAACTATTTTTATTATGTGACGTGCGTGAGTAAAGTGCGTGAGTAAAGACATGGTACATGATAATTATGCAATTTTTCTCGAAAACTAGCAGCTTTAAGACACTGACTTTATTGTGTGTGTGCCACTGAATTTATTTTAATTGTTATCTTCTCGATTTTTACTGATTATAGATATTTGTACTTTTTTATTTTTATTTATTAATTTAGAAAGGAGAGCAATAATTGACACAATGAGCAACATAAATCACTCCTTACGTCTCCAATGCGCAGTCTATAATATTATATCGTTTATTTATGTAATTACTTACTCGTTTGGTGATAGAATAATTGATGAGTAGTAACCACCCAAGTGGACCAACACAAAGCCACCTCCTAGTAAATTCATCATCAGCTATTTATATTGAAGTTGAGCAGGTGTATATCCTACATTCAAATGTTTCTACTTATGTTATTATGATGATAATTTCCGCCTGATAAAGCACAGGAGATATTAGCTAACTGCGCTGGATATATAATGCACAAATATGTGTGCAAATACAGATGCATTCGCTATTCTCTAAACTTTAATAATCCGATGGGATAGGATGGGGGGTATGACCAAAAAAAGCTCAGACATAGGACTAATGGATTTAAGTCACTTCCAACTGCCGGGCTGCTGCTGAGATTCTTCGACATCTAAAATCCCAATAACTTTTTATGGGCCCGACTAATAGTCGGGCCAACCCAGGTCCTTACATCCATCCATCTAATAGAAATTTTAGTTTAACTCTATACCTCACTCATTACACATATATAGCGGCAAAGCTGGGACGTGTAACTAAAGGGTCTGCATAAAACGAATATATTAAAACACATACAAAAAAAAATCTTGTTTTTTGGGCTAAAAGCATTCGCGTGCTAACAACTGACTAAAGTCACATAATAATCGGATGAACCATTAAGAAACGCATACAGTGCAAATATAAAAAGAAATTATTATTAAGAAGGATGATATACCCTACAAAATACTTTTTTAAGATTCTTATGTGTTTATACTTTAATAGGTATAACAACTGTGTAATGACAAATCGCATATTTTTCGTAATATTTACTATTATTACATTTTTAATTTAGCCAAAAAACTAAACCAATCAATCTCTTTGAAATTTATTTCTTTAGGCTTAGTTAAAGATGTTATATTTTAATTATAGACATAAAGTAATAAGTATAAAGTTCTTGTAATCAATTCTGATTAGTTCCGATTATTAGCATGAGCGGAATATCAATCGAAGCCGCAATAAAGTCTGTCGAAGAGAATCTAAAAGTTTTTTTTTTAATTCAATTGTAAAAATTACAAGCGTAAATGGTGTTTTATTGTTTTATTCTCAGCAGGCTTGTTTGTACATGCATTTCGTTTCAGTTTATATCCAGTAAGAGAATATTATATTAAAAACATAATATTAAATTATCGTTGTTTGGATGAACTGGTAATTTAAAATGATTCAAATTTAAATGAAATCAAAATAAAAATGCTATAAAAACATGATACGCATTAAAATATTCGATACGGAAAACGATTAAAATGTAAACGAAGCAAACGAAACATCTGATTTAAGTTAAAACAAACTATAGAAACCTTTGCCTTCTAAGATATTAATCTTAATTCATATGCAATACCTTCATTACTTCAATGTCGTTGCTTTCGGCTAAATTTAATTGTGTATGGAAAAAAGTAGGAACAAAACAAATTACCAAGACAATACTTAAACGTGTTCTTACACGTTTAAGTATTTTTGTAGATTAAAATTGAAAAGTTATATAGATTAAATTTGAATTTATTTATTTAATTAAGAAAGAAAAAGTATCATTTGGTAACTGACAGCAGTGCTATTCTGTAAGAATATGTAATTCTGTAAGAATAGCACTGCTGTCCATTATTTGTGATAATGAAAGAAACATTGTGCACTATTAATACACAATTTCAATTATCTTTAAAATATGATCAACATTTTAATCCCGACATGATTAATCGATTTATTGCATATATAATGTATTCAGTAGCGAAAGTATATATGTATGTGTGCGAAAGAATTATTAAAGTAAATTTTAAAACCAGGTTGTAATTTAAACTAGAAACTTATACTTAATAATTCGCAACAGTTAGCATTACTTAATGAAATTTAATATGTAAAAAGAACAAGACACCAGCAGTATCAAAATATAAACGTAATTATGAAATATATGAAGAGATACTTCATTGAATTACAATCTGAAAACATTTGACGCCTTCACACTTAACATGTCGGCCCCTCGGTTTTTCTTACGTACTATCTCTGCTCGGATTTCAGTAAATATTTATTACATATTTTTGCCAGGTATAGAATATCAAGTTAAAAATATGAAAGTTCCTTCTAACGCAGTTTGCCCATATGTTATAAATTTTAAGATAATTATAAAATAACTTTATAAATGGCACATATGACTGAATTTCATGCGAGATTTGCTTACGTGTTTCTGTTTAGTTTTTCCCTTTACCAACGAGCATTCGATGAATAATAAACACAATTAATCTAAAACGAATTTAAGTCTAAATAAATTATTTTTAAATATCGAAACTTAACTTTTTTTGACTAATTTGCTCGTTTTATTCTAAAATTTAAAAAAAACTAATTAATAATAACATTGCCTATCATGACTTTTTTATATATAATATGTCTAAATTTCAAATAAATCAAATCAAACAATAATTAAAATATTTTTATTCAAAATTACTTTTACAATTACTTTAGAATCGTCAAGCGTTATCATCGATTCGGAATGTGGATTCTACTGAGAAGAACCGACAAGAAGTTCAGTAGGTATTCTTTAAAATACAAATTCGTGTTATTTCACACATTAAGTAGTTAATTTCCATATGAGGCTTTCAATATTGAAGATATCGATCATATTTAATATCACTTTATGGTTTTAAAATCTAGAGATCAGAGCCATTCCTTCATGGACGTGACACTTGGGACCTATTACAATTTATCCATTAATTTGAATTGTCAATTTTATTACAGACCGGGCAGTTTCTGCCATGCTCCTGGGTCACATTTATTATGTTCAGAAATGGAGCAAGAACATTTTTAAGTGTGAAAAATGCATGTATATTAAAATTACGGTAACAAAAAGTTACGTCAAAGACATTCATTTTATAATTAAAATAAATAAATGCTTGTTTCTTAAATAAAATAAAATCAAAAATAAATTCCTTTAAAAGTAAACTTTGTGAGTTACTTAATTAATCTACTGTCTGTCCATCTTGAGTATTGTAGTCTTGTTTAGCATTCATGCTGTTATGTACATTTAAAGGTTGAAGCGCTATTCAAAATGTTACAAAAGCGGTTTCTTATCGCATACAGCAAGTACTTAACTCAAGAGTCAAACTTATATTTTTACCATTTTTAAAGATAAAATTTTAGACATTAAAATTTTTCTCGATATAAAATATCGTCAGACCATACGTCACGTTTCCTCTGAAGATTAATATAACTAAGACATGGTATTAGTTAATAGTCTGGGTAAATATTTCTGAGGTGATACAGTGACGCAGCAAGGTGAATTAAGGCTGAAGTCACAGGACATTAAGTAAAAAATCGGGGCACCAGCCTATATCAGAATAAGATAAGTAAACAATGACTTGAGGAGGACAGCAGTCGGGATGGCCTCGCGCTGCTTTACGCACTAGCGAGGAGAGCGAAGGGCAAAATTACCGGCGCCCCTTGAGGTTAGCTCCGCTAAGCCACGAGCGGAACACCAGCACGGGAGGGGCAGCGAATGTGTCATATCAATTCGATCCCGCAGCATCTCCGATCCGTGCTGAGGACGGTCGTCGCGGTGGTGGCGTCCAGACCGATAACATAAAATAAAGATACCACACTGGTGGTAGGGCTTTGTGCAAGCTCGTCTGGGTAGGCACTACCCACTCATCAGGTATTCTACTACTATTCTTGTGAGTGAGCCAACACCAAACAAGGGACATAACATCTTAGTTCCCAAGGTTGGTGGCGCATCGGTGATATAAGCGATGGTTAACATTTCTTACTATGTCAATGACTATGGGCGTTGGTGACCACTTACCATCAGGTGGCCCATATGCTCGTCCGCCTTGCTATATTATTAAAAAAAATACAACAACTCGAGATTATAATTTTTTTAATTTATTTACATAAACTTTTAAAGAATTGGCGTCGTTAATAGTATTTTGTTTTTGTTATTTATTATCATAATAAAACAGGTTTACCGATAGCCACAAAATAAACTGGATACCCAAGTTTTGATATTTACAAATAATTCGTTTAAGCAAGTTTGTTTCAGAGCGCGTCGATATCGTCGGAGGGTTCCAAATTGAAGAGAAAAATACTAAGTTATTCACTAACATGTACAGTCTTTACGTAATTATGTATATATATAACAAAGACTGTTGTCTAGAATGTTATTATAAGATCCAAATGATATTTTAAGGCTTCAGTGTAGTATTTTTATAATATAAAAATTATACATAAATTTCTATAGTAATAGTGTTCAAGATATATTTGTCTCTTACAAGAGATCTTATCGAAACTATAGAAAAATTAAATTTTACATACTCTTTCTTTTATCGTCTTTTATCGTTAGTTTCTGAACTGATTTACATAGTCAGATTCATTAATCTTATTAAATACTGAACGACCAATGTCCATTCAGATTCATAAAGTCAATGTTATTTCGATGATTACGAAATAATTTAAAACTAACTAATTAACTAAATAATTATAAATAACTTCCTGTTAATTTATATACCGAAATTGTAGATGCCTCTAAATAGAGAAATATTTCATTTTAATGAAGTAAAAATATCACCGAATTAGATAATTGTACTATGTCATAGTATTTATATTGTATAAGTAATTTATACTGACTATGACATTTTATAATTGAGAAAAACAGGCATGGGTAATCAAAAAGTTTTCATATTTTATTACTGAACCCTATAATTACGAGAATAAAAACTGATAGCATCATAAAATTAATAGAAACAGCCACATGAAAACCAGTTACAATAAAAAAACGTGACGAGCTTCTCTAATGGAATATAATAATTTTATTAACCAATAATTCAATAACCCTAAAAAAAAATAATGGTAACTATAATTTGAAAAACAGAACAACTTTTGCCTATTTCGATTCCCCGTAGCAACCGCAACAACAGACAAGATTTGAGATCAAACGTTAAATGATACGTTCGCTTTATTTGTTTGTTTTGAATTAACTTTTCTTTGTATGTTTGTTCGTATGCGTTTCTAAACCATTCATCCGACTGTGATGGAACTTTAGTAACTTTTCTGGGTACACTCGCGAAGGTTGTATGTTTGACGTTCTATATAAAACGTTTTATGTATAACCCTGCGAAACCAAGTCGAGTAGCTTGTTATTTTTATAAAACTTACTTATCATTATTGTTTTCGAATATATTTATATTTCTCAGATTGTGGCTGGTTTTGGCTATATTTACGAGCGATAACCGAGTAATTGCAGCATGTGTTATCTTAGTATGGTAGAGCACTGTTATTTTTTTCTATTAGCATGAATTATCTCACGATTCTTCAAGAATATCAATATGACTGATTTTTGTAGTTGTATGTACTTAAGTAGATTCTTTTAGATTTAATAATTTCAGACTGTGATGAAGGTGACCAGGAATAAAACCAGTGGTTAAAAGATTGTGAATCAATATTATTATTATTTAAAACAAATATTGTTTACACCTGTACTTCGATTCATATATCTTGTTAAAATTGATATTTTAAAGGCATTTTATTAGATCAGTATAATAACTTTCTCGAATAATAAATAAACAATCCTGTTTTTCGTAATTCGATGTTTGCGAAGTTATTATGAAATTACAAATTTCAAGTCACCTATTAAATATTTAGTGACACCAATAGGCATTCAGATCATGTCAGTTGCAGAATCGGCCACGCGCTTCCCAGGGTTTCAAGTTCGAACATACCCCACGCAGACACGCTCTGGTTTGTAACAGACGAGGCAAATGAAAACGTGACCGGCCAAATCAAGCATGGAGATTGATTCGGGCTGAAGTTAAGAGGAAATTACATAATACATCGGGAAAACTTGAAGACATAAAACGAAAAGTTAAAAAATAAACGGGAATGCGATTTACAGTCGACGTAGTCTGTGTTAAATTATAACCCACCTGACTTAAATAAATTTATCGTACAAAATTTAGCAAATTGATTTTAATTTAAAAGTTACTTTATTTATAGGTAATATGAACCAAAAATAAAACATGTATTTTTCTCCGAAGCTTAAAAGTATTTCGAGTGAATGCGCCGCTAATCTGTTCATTGTAGTTTTAATGGTTTTTCCCTTCTTAATAATATTTAGAATGTATTTAGAATTATTTTTAGAATCAGACTTATACTTTATTTCATTTAAATCGTTACAATAAGTGTCACCAAAAGATATATAAAATTTTCATCGCTTCATTCTTTTTAAAAAGTGATATTCGACATTAATTATACTAGTTATAGACCTACTATTAAAATAAGTCAAAACAGCATACCAGAGTAAATCGGGTTTCAATATTTTAGATATTAAGTGACATCATATCACATTATCTTGCACTACTGGATTATGAAAATAGGAATTTAAAAAATGTATTTTTAAGAATTTTAAAAATTTTATTACATAAAAAAAAATAGATTCGTACAGAAGAAAGAGAAAAAAAACGCTTTGTTTGTAAGAATCTGAAATTGCAGCCTTCGTCTATAAATACGTTAGTGAAAGTCAGCAAGGTCTCTGAAACATCATTTTTATGTGTTTTTTTTTTATCTTTCGTAATATAGTTTTAAATGTAGGTAATGACCCAAATTAAAACGTCAACTCTTATTAACAGATTTAAAAAAAAAGTATTTATTTTGATAAGGAATAATACTTTGTGTTTATTTTTTTACATAATTTAAAAAAAAATACTTATAGCTCATTACTCATAATGTACATTCGATGTATAAAAACTATTGATCACTGTTTGTAGACATTTTGAAGTTCTACTATATAATAATAATATCATACAAATTTTTTGGTATACTTCCCATACTTGTTTGCTTTTCAGGCTGCGCCTTCCCGATGTTTTCCTGTTAAATATAATACTTATAGACATGCTTAATACGTATCGACAATCCAATGGAACAGAATACGACACGACCAGAAAGATTTTAGGAACAGTAACAATGGTTTACATGATTTCTGACGCATGAAACTATTTTTCATTTCCAAACTCCGGCCGGCTACTGAGAAATTATTGACGAAAAATAACGTTATTTTTTATATTGACCCGACCCCGGGAACGAACCAATGACGTAGTAACCTGCGTCTTTACAAACTAGTTACTAGACCAACGAGGCAGTGTATCGCTCATTAAAATTCATTTTCTAAATTATAATGTCAAATTAAAAACTATAATATTACCATGATATACATTCTTCGTAATATTATCACGATGACTCATTATAACAGCAAAAACTCAATTTGCAGTAACAAAAAAAAACTAGCGAAACCGGCTTTAGTGCAACAATAAACTGATATTTCCAGAAATCCAATCATAAAATCTATAGTTACAAGGCATTGACCTATAAAATGTTCAGTTATGATTCATACAACTTCAACGAGGGACTTTCCACAGACTGAATTACAAAGTATAAGCACTGCCACAGAATAAGTGTAATCTGATTTGGAATATTATTAAGAATAATTTGGAAAAACCCTAACATTCTCACATTTATAATTTAATTTGTACATCATTATATACATGGCTTGCAGGTTTCCGGTAATCACCTAGATAGCACGGTTTCATAATGATTTATACAAGTAATTAATTAAGAAGAAACCGGACCTTGAAGCTCCCGGTATTAGCCTAAAAATATTCTTATATTATTTTTATTTACAGAAAATTTATATAAAACTGAAATGTAAGTTTATTTGAACTTGTTACTTGCTAATGTCATTTACCAGTTGATTTGTTTTTTTAGCCCAATTATTAAAGGAGTATTTAAGGAGTTACATCATACTACTACCCATGGGTGTGGATCACTAACGTTTAGCACTTATAAAACCGCGCGCAATAGCTAGTATATCTGTAACAGCTTATAACTTATCCGATGCGACACTAATGGCTTAAAAAACTTTAAGATAAAATAATTGTGTCCTAAAAAAACTGTAATTTATTTATCTAGTTTATTTTCTTCGACGATCTGTTCACTTATCTATGTACCTGGGTTTTTTTTCGTACATCTGGTAACTCTGTATATATAAATTGTGTATGAAAATAATGGAAAAAGCCCAAGAGACTTAATATGTAGGTGTTAATTAGAAGTTGTTTTTATACATAGTAAATCTCACATAAATAATCACACAAGCAGTGAGCTCAAAATAAAAGAGTACAAAGATGGACTTATCTTAATAAGCGGTCGTAGGATATAATATATTCTGGTACGATTTAATTTAAATGCTTTTCAATAATAAAAAATATTTAAAAACATTTAAAATTAATGTTAAACTACTTCTGAGAAGGTCAATTAAAAAATTAAACGCCCGTTGATTGGTTAAGAGTATTTTTAATATCCTTTTATAAATCCTTAAAGCGATCAAAATTAATTTGTTCTGTTAAGTTTAATAATTTACGAAGTACATATCCTTGATTTTTTTTAACAATTGCTTTTTTTATAAAATAATATATAGGTTTACTGTATAATTAAAAAAACAATTATTTCAGTCACAAAATATTTTAATAATCTTATCATTATTAGATTCAATATTTTATTATGTGTCATTTTATTAATACGCGAGCAAAAGCAATATCAGAACTATAAAAAATCTCCATGGACCGGTAAATAACTAAAACCCGTAAAAATATACCGGCAGTATAGTTAATGACATCGACAGACAACCTATTTCCTATATAACTAAAAAAATTTGCATAACCCGACTAAAATCACTCGAAAACAATCTACATATATCAAACTCGATTCAACACGTTATCGTGAAGATGAATTTGGTCCATGAACGTTTATTAACGAACGGTCAATTTGTTGACGAGTTAGAGGGTAACTGACAGAAACACCAACAAATATATATACTGCTGCTGATCGATATTGCAAAGTTAATAATTTTGTGTCTAATCGCTCTTTTAACAGATTTATTTTATTTCTTTCATAGTTTCATCTTATGTAGTCTCCGAAATTTGGATTTATTATTATTAGAAGGATATTATCTGTTATATGTATGGTTCTACATAAATTTAACGTTTCATATAAAGCGTAATGGCATAGTAACTGTGTTTATTAAATAGTGCTTATTAAGTTTTTATAGATTACGGTTTTTTTATAAAATAAATCAATAAGTCATTTAATAATATTTTATCTAGTGGCAATTATTAGGAAGATAAGTCTGAGTAAATTAAATGGATAGAATATACTAGACCAGTTTTAACAACTGGTGCTGATTCAGCTGAACACCATCCCTTTCGTCAGGACTAAATGACCACCTGCTGTCTTTGTTAATCCCTTAAGTAAGAAAGAGATAGCGATATATTTAGTCTTTGATGTTTTTGATTTATGAAATAGATTAATATTTGTTTACAACCGAGTGATCATTGAACAGCATTTTTTAATTTCTTTAAGAATAATCTATCGAATTTGAATTAAAAAATAGATAATTATTTCAAGAATCGACTTTGATTACAGATTTAATGGATAATCGTTAGTGAGGAATATGATGGCGTCATAATTGTTATTGTATTATGTAGAGAAAAAATATGTATTCGATTTTTTTATTACAAACGTGGTAAATATGTTATTGAAATTTTAACGTTTTTCTTTATGTAAACGATTTATAAAATTTAACAACTAAATAAAATCAAAATTATGCGTCGATGTTTAATACACTAATTTAAAATATGAAATAGTATGTATACATATACATTTCATATTATATATATCTTTTAAATAACATTTATCACGAAACTACCCACAGCTTATTAAAATATACTAGTTAGATATAGCTTCCGGCGTCCAAACAACCCATTATTTAAGTTTCATTCCTCGCCTCTGTTATTTAATAGATACAAAAAATATAAGATAATTTAAAATAAAAACATATTATATTAACGTACGTAATATATATATACATCAAGTACGTTGCATAAACGGGCTCTTTCGATGTTATTTTTTTTAAATTTCGCAACTTCCTTTTAATATAATTGTTAAGAAGATTACCAAACTTCACTAAAAACAATAAGTACTTTCTAATAAAGTGGTTTTACGAATTAAATTTACAACAGAGCTTAATGTCCATGCTCATAATGTAATAAATAAATTAAGCTTAATTATAATTGTATATATATTGTACCTTCACTTAAATTTCAATGAATTAGTAAACAGGATTTAATTTTGTCACTTTTTTTCACAAGGCATCAGATCTAAAAATTTTGAATGACAATTATTAATTAATATTTATGGAAACATATTAATTTTAATAAAATATTATTAAAAACTTTTTCAATACAATTAATACTTTAAAAATATGTATAAATTATATTTTAATTAAAACTTTATATTTTTATTAAGTAAATGGAAACGTCCGATTATATTTACTAGTAGAAACTATATGGTTTACAGTAAGAGAATCTGAAGAGAACGATCGCATGAGTCAGGAAGAGAACGCGAACGCTAGACTCGTATATAAGCAGCGAGAGGATTAACATTTGTATTATTTGTGTGTGATAGTTATTGAGGCAACTCGTGTGGACATGGCTAAGTTTTTGGTAAGTATCTTATTATATCATGAAATTAAACTAATATTATAAATGTGTTTAAGTAATTTAATATATAATTTAAAGATGGCATAGTAATGTTAAGAAATTGGATAGAGTAACGTTCTTTTAAATTATATAATTATATATAAATAATTTATTGATTTTTGTTTTAAGGCTTGTTATATTAAACTCAAATAAGATTCGTACAAGAATGGGCAAGAAACTCTGTTGTTACTCTTTTTGTTTCGTCGATTTACACATGTTGATTATACGTGTTATTATCGTATAGGTAAAATTAATTGATATTATGTACTGCATAAAGTTAAGGTACATATAAATGTATTGACTATTTCATCCGTAATAATTAATTATTTCATTGTTTTCTTCCAGATTGTTACGTTAGCCTTAGTGGCTATTGCGACGGCGTATCCAGGTACTATATATATTTTTTTATCTGACTATTTACTATTTATTAATATTTATATTAAGTACTCTATTTCATCTTACTAATACTATTTATTATTATGGAATAGTTCCATAATAAATGAATTAGAACTTGGGTTGACTGTTACTGTAAGTGTGCTCACTGTAATAGTTTTTTTTTTTTTTTTAATAAATGCAAACATTTTGAATGGACTTATTGAAACTCATTAGTAGGAATATGTCAAATCATTAAAAAGTATTAAATTGTCCATGGCTAATATGTTTAACTAGATATATATGTCGGATACCTCTGTCATAATTAATTCGGGCAGAGTAAATTGATAGATAGATAAATTGAAACATGACCAATATAGTGCTAATTTGTTTTTTGTTCTTTAGGATACGGAGCGGGCGGTAGCTCTGGAGGATATGGCGGTAGCCATGGGGGCGGATTCGGTGACCATGGCAGTGGAGGCTTCGGGGGTGGCCATGGAGGCGGCCACGGCGGCGGCCAAGGCGGCGGTCACGGAGCTATTATCGGAGGGGGCCACGGCGCCGGTGTCGGTGGAGGCCACAACAGCGGTATAGGTGGAGGCCACGGCAGTGCTATTGGAGGCGGTCACAGCGGCGGATTTGGCAGTGGTCACGATAGCGGATTCGGCGGTGGTCACAATGGTGGATACGGCGGTGGTCATGATGGTGGATTCAGCGGTGGTCACGATGGCGGATTCAGCGGTGGCCACGAAGGCGGATTCGGCGGTGGTCACGAAGGCGGATTCGGCGGTGGTCATGATGGTGGATTCAGCGGTGGTCACGATGGCGGATTTGGCGGTGGTCACGATGGTGGATTCGGCGGTGGTCATGGTGGTAGTTTCGGGCATGGTGGTAACCACGGTGGTTTTGGAGACGACCATGGCTTCGGTGGAGGACATGGTGGACACGGCGGCTTGGGTCACGGTCATGGCAAATACTAAGAAACTTTGTAAATTATTTAAAATAAAATATTTGTGATATGTAAATATATTTAAAAAATAATACATGAGCGTTTTAATCAAATCTTAACAACCTAACAAGAAAAGAGCTATAAAAATAAGCGAACTTACCTAATTGTTTAGTACCTACATAAATAAAAGTATATTTTATTAGACAACAAAACAGACCTTTATTTAAATCATCTAATAAAACAAAATGAACTCAAAACGACTCAATCAGAAATAAATTTACTGGTGGTAGAGCTTGGTGCAAGCTCGTCTGGGTAGGTACCACCCACTCATCAGTTATTCTACCGCAAAACAGCAGTACTTGGTATTGTTGTGTTCCGGTTTAAAGGGTGAGCTAGTGTAATTACAGGCACAAGGGACATAACATCTTACTTCCCAAGGTTGGTGGCGCATTGGTGATGTAAGCGATGGTTAACATTTCTTACAATGCTAATGTCTATGAGCGTTGGTGACCTCTTACCATAAGGTGGCCCATATGCTAGTCCGCCTTCCTATTTTGTATAAAAAAAAAAAAAAAATTCAAATACAATGGCTTGCAATTAAATATAAGATTTAAAAAAAATACTTTATCAAAAGCTAAGTGTAGTTGTTCTTTTAGTAGTACTTTAAGAAGAGAAAAAAATTGATTTTTTTATTATGTTTCAGTACGAACATAGTCTCTATAGCATGTTTATATATTGTTATTTTTTGTGATGTAATTATATTTTTTTAAATTTTGTTACGAGATGAAGACAATTGTAATCGTACGTATGTATTCGCATCTTTAGTCTACCTGTACAGCCCGCACTCCTTCCCTAAACAAATCTCGGAGCAACTACTGTACTTTACATTCAATACGGCCAACTTACATTGCACTTGATTATGGATATGAAAACTATATTAATATTTTTTATTATTATCATTATCGACTTGGTGTGTCCCACTGCTGCTTGTCTACTTCCTTTCCACAATTCCCTATTTTCTACTATATAAAACTCGTTTCGTTTCGAAATTTCAGTTAAGAATTTTAAATTATTAAGGATCCTTAATAAGCACCAAGCTAAAAAATGGAAAGGAGGCCTTAGCCCAGCAGTGAGACATTAACAGGCTGTTACTGTACTGTAAGGATCCGTAAAAGATAAGTACAAATAATTACAAGTTACTCTGAACAAATACAAAAGTAACAATGTTACAATAAAATATTACAATTAAATTTCGTATAGATTTTTATTTCGGAAATCCGATGGCTTCGTTTACGATTGCGGAGCTCCATAACATCTCTGGATTGCACTTGCGGAAAGATTGTTTATGTCGATATTAATTCTACTATTTGTTTATATCAAATATATTCTTAAATATCATTTCAACCTTAATTTTATTAGCGGGTTACCTGTATAATTAATAATATATTTATTTAATATTCTAGTACTTGGGTGACCGATCTTCGCTCGGTTCTAATAATTAGTTTTAAAAAAATATTATTTTCAGGAAAGACTACATAACTACATATAAACTTAAACATTAACCCTTTATCTAAATACGAATTTTGAGCCAGAGTTGAGGCCGTGTCCAAGATAAAATCGAAAATATATAAAAATCCACCAAACCAATTAAATAATAATAATAATAAATTGTTTATTTATTCAAGTAACAAGACTCATATACAAAACTACAAAAAAAAATAAAGCGAGGAACATATCACTAATCGTTATAGTTTACTATAGTAGTTTAAGGGGGGTATAACTTATTCCCAATTCAGAACCTAAATTTAAGAAAGCACTAGAAAGTAAATAAGAGTTAGGACATTAAAGATCTAAATTCAGGTAGAAAAATATTATCTTATTATAATGAATATACGTTATTCTATTTTTTAATGTAATTATTATGATGTTATCTGACAGATAATAACTGTAAATTAAGGCTGTACATTACATGTATCGATAACACAAACGTGATTTTTATTTTAACTATAATACAAACAACCGATTAAAAGTAGCAAAACACTAGTAGATGTATCCAGTCTAATGACAATTAAGCTCGCTAAATTCCTGGGTTTATTCCACTTAATTTCTAATCTCGTATTTCTCTTACTATACGCGCATTGATTATTGTAAGAGCACCCGATATACAATCTACTTACATGAATATTAAGATAACCTTTTTTTTTTATAGAATAGGAAGGTATTGACTTTGGCATTGTAAGAAATGTTAACCATCGCTTACGTCACCAATGCGCCACCAACCTTGGGAACTAAGATTTTATGTCCCTTGTGCCTGTAATTACACTGGCTCACTCACCCTTCAAACCGGAACACAACAATACCAAGTACTGCTGTTTTGCGGTAAAATATCTGACGAGTGGGTGGTACCTACCCAGACGCGTTTGCACAAAGCTCTACCACCAGTATAATCTTATAGACAATTACTACTTTTATGAATTGGCATATTCTTAACAAATAAAAAATTAAAACTGTAAAAAAAGACAAAAGCGTAAGTATAGAGCTAGCACAGTTTACTGGTGGTAGGGCTTTGTGCAAGCTCGTCTGGGTAGGTACCACCCACTCATCAGATATTCTACCGCAAAACAGCAATACTTGATATTGTTGTGTTCCGGTTTGAAGGGTGAGTGAGCCAGTGTAATTACAGGCACAAGGGACATAAAATCTTAGTTCCCAAGGTTGGTGGCGCATTGGATATGTAAGCGATGGTTGACATTTCTTACAATGCCAATGTCTAAGAGCGTTGGTGACCACTTACCATCAGGTGGCCCATAAGCTCGTCCGCCTTCCTATTCTATACAAAAAAAAACAGTGTTGCAATGGGTTTATAAACATAATGTAAGGAATCACAAAAAACATGCAATAAGTTTGTATTTACGGGAACAACCTACATTATATTACATATAATAAATATGTAACCGATCGCTGTCTGTAAATGAAAAATTATATGAGTAAAAATTTGTCGGGGGCCTTTACAACGCAATGTAACCCAAAACAATGATTGTTAGAAATTTTGTCTGTTTGTCTGTTTATCTTTGCGTTTGTGCACGCTAATCGTTGAAACGGCTTAACTGCTTTCGATGCGGTTTTACGTATTGTGGCAAACTTCAATTAAAATTTATTTCAATCGGCTTATAAATAAAAAAGTTATTTCAATTTAAAGAATCATTTCGAAAATTTATTCGATAAAAATGCTATAAAATAATGTTCAGTTGCTAAAACCAATAAATAATAATATCTCACAATAATAAAACTAAAAATGTTGTATATTATACTGAAATATTTTAAGTCTGCTCTTAGTGATTTCTTTAATTTATACGCGGGTGAAACTACGGGCACAGCTAGTTAATTAAAAAAACATGGTTTTTACATAATTATGTGTTATTTTCCCACTTATAATTAACTACGTCATTAAAAAGCCAATATTAGACTCTTCTTAAAGAAAATCAAAACACTTCGCTGTGGTTTTCCCGAGTGTTACTTAAAGATATTATCGTACAGTGACAACGTCGCTTAATTTGTCTTTATAATTCATCTCGTGCTTGACGGTGAAGGAAAACATCGTGAGGAAACCTGCCTTTCTATGATGATCTTTCTATGATGATCTGAATATGATGTCTAATTTCATTGAAATTATGCCGCGTGTTTATTCTACCAACCCGCATTGGAGCAGCGTGGTGGAATAAGCTCCAAACCTTATCCTCAAAAAGGAAGAGGAGGCCTTAGCCCAGCAGTGGGAAATTAACAGGCTGTTAACAACGTCGAGCTCAGATAGTCCAATTTCTTGTCTTAACATAATATCACGGGTTCAAATTCTAGCAAATATCACTTATCTTAATAAGTTTAATTTGTTTATAATGCATCTCACACTCTTCGGTTTCTTCAATATAGGAAAACAAATTCAGACGCATGTGTATGTATGTGGATTTCATTGAAACACCGTTTTATTAAATTCACCAACGCCTTAATATGAGAGAATGTCTTTATAAGTGGAAAAATTAAAAGCCGATTTACCTTCAACAATTAACTAACTCTTAACCTACTTAAAAAAAAAGTTTTCAATTCGTATGTTTTACATGTTATGCGACACATATGTGAAGCGTATTAGCTATAGGTAGGTATTAATAAAACAAAATATTCGGTAAAACAATAGTAATTTATTCTTTTAATACATAATCTCTTCTAACAGAATACTCGCCTCAGGTCACAATTACTTCCACCGTCCATCAAATAAAGGCAACTCAATCTAAAGCACGAATATATTCACGAAAACGTCATCAGAAAATCTACATTTATTTTAGAAAAATACACGTCCTCAGTGCTTTGACCGACTATACTACGACTGCTATTTATTATTAAATACGAAACATATTGTTAATAAACGCAAATACGTTCACATATCCACGCGTCAACTGAAAGGCAACTTTTTACACAGAATAAAAAGAAAATTTACAAATATATATTATTTCCAATACAAAAAAAAAAAAAATTGCGAGTGCTACTATTCACGAGAATTGATGTATGTGAGCTCATGTACCGATTTCACGCACACATTAACGCGCTTACAGTGACAAACATAACGCTGACGTCATTTGACGCTCGAAATCATATGCTTACTCGGCTGACCGTACCGAGCGTTACACGATGTTTACTTAAAAAAAAAAACATTAAATCAATAATTGAAAAAATAACACGTTTAATATAAATTGCATATTACATAAATATATTAGCGTTCACAATTAACAATATGTCTCTGACTTTACAGTGCATTTTTACTTTGTAAAATGTGACAATAAAATTACTTAACGCTTTAACAAATGCACCAACTATGATGACCTAATCGTTTATACATTGAATCATTACAATGACTATATCCGCTTGTATACATATATTAATTACTATTTATTTACAAATACTAACGGCTATATACACATATTATAATTTATATATTATTATTATGTAAACAAATAAACTAAATCTCGTGTATCGACTAAGTATTTAAAGCATTTTCGAAGGCGAACAACCGAACACCATGATAACGTATTTCCAAGATTAATTTAACATGAACATTATAATTTTTAACTATCATTATCATTTTCGATATCCTAAATTGAACTCTCTAGACGATACGACTACGACGTGACGTCATAGCAGGGGGTCCAATTCTACTAACAAATTGTCAGTTCATCGCAAACGAATCGAAGCTTAATCGTTGCGGTTTATCAATTTTCCTATTATTTCATTTAATTATCGACTATTGCCATAAAAGTTAACAATTAAGTTTAGTTTTGAAGTAACAGTATACGTTAACGTCATATCGGTTCGTTTTCGATCCGAATAAATATAGAATAGTCAAAGTTGAATTGGAATTTAATCGGGAACGTTTAGTAATCGTTATAGATTAGTAGAATTGGCACCCCGTTTAATTTACTTAACAAACAGCTAGAGGGTGCAATCTGGAACGTAGCCTAATAAATAGATTTCAAACAAAACCAAATAAATTATTTTGTATTTAAAAAAAAATCTTACCCTGTTAAAGCGTGTTATAAATAAAAATAAATTATAAAATATTACAACAATAAATAGATTCAACCTGTATCTGGCACTCCGAGTAAACTTTATACACTAAACAGTGAGCAAATGCAATAAATAATAACAACATTACATAAATATTGTAACAAATTAATACAAATACTTGATTAGACGTACGCTGATGTTACAAGGACAAATTAAATAGCTGTTAAAATTCAGAGTCTAACATTGTCTTCAATATTCTATATAATTAGTATGATCAAAACATATACATTTGCGTCATTTTTAATTTAAAAAAAATAAATAAAAAAGACGAAGGTAACTAATGTACAGAAATATAGAAGTGTAAATTATACACCCAAAATAACGTGGACGCTAAACGTTCTTTTTTCACGAATCCACAATTAATACCATAGATCATTCAAGTTCTGGATCAATGAGATCACGTCAATTAAATATCAAAGTATTTTTGTACAGTCTCCTGGTACTTCCGCGATTGCCACAAAAACATAACACCATAAATAGGACCAAAGATAGGAGATTTTAATTTAATTATCACAAAGCCTAAGCTATTGAAGCTAGAAAATGTTTCATGCTAAAAAAGGAATTTTGCGAAAATCTCAAACGGTGAAAAATGGGAAGAAAAAGTATGACTTTCAAGTCTCGTAAATAAGTTTTTGATAACAAAAAAAATCGTATCACTGATATTTCTTGATAGGACGAAAGTCCGTGACGAGAAAGTATTATTACTTTAGACAAATATAAACATTCATACAGCTTTTTCTGTACATAAAAATCCGATTATTTATTAAGTCACACCTCGTTAGTCACCAACAATCGATCATCGAACAATCGAAAAATATAATTTATAGAAAATAAAAGCATAACTGATTTTAGCAAGCGATATCTATTCTAGTATTATAAAGGTGAATAGTTTGTTTATTTGAACGCGTTAATCTCAGGAACTAACACTCCGATATGAGAAAATCACTTTGCGTATGATCACGCTACGACCCACGAGGGTGGAGCACTAACATTATAACGCGGGTGCATTGCGCGGAACAGCTATTATAGTAATAAAATTGTTTTAGGAATGAATTATTGAAATTTACGTAATTTTTTTATGCAGAACGTTAAAAAAAAACTTTATGTGTTAAAATGCATTAATATTAGGCATGACTTTAAATACGTATTTTTATTAACGGTATTAATAACAAAATTATATTATATCATTTAAATTTTACAGCATATTTTCAGGAACAGACATAAAAATAGATTCGTTATTGCCCATTCACATACAAAATAATGCAATATTTAAAATCTTATTATTATATTTAAAGAAGTTAATTTAGGCCCTATATTTTAAATTTTTGCTTAATTTTTACATAGCCCAAGGCAAGAACACGATGAGATGTGAAATAATAAACTCAAGCCATTAAGTTAATTTCAAAACAAGCCTCGTCTCCTACATCCAGATGTGGTTAATTAAATACGACATAGTTTCGTTCAATATATTTCTCATGAATTTAACAAATAAAAATTTTGCGTATTTGTCCAATTCTATCGTTATTTCGTCTTTATTATAAAAATCTATCACATTTTCGCGCGTTACCGTCCAATATATCTATCCTTATCTAACCTTAAGCTTCATATGTACGTCGGGCAATGTTCCAAGCTCGTGCCACACGCATCGCACGCCCTGGCCTCTCTTTTATTAACCAACGTACAGGCGGGGCACTCCCGCCCTCCCGACGTGAGTGGCTCGATCTCGGGGCCTCTTTTGGATTTCCCGCACATTTCGCATGCGACTAAAGAGTTTTTGTTTAAATACGTGCAAGTACCGCACTGCCACTTGTCTCTTTTCGTCTCGTTTTGGTTATCCTGTCTCTCTCTCTCGTTACTCGCTCGGCTCGATGATCGTTCACGTTCGCCGTTCTGATGCTTCGGGGGCGATCGACGTGTGAAATCGGGTTCATCGAGCGAGACGACTAGTTGCGCCTTTAAATTGTAATTCGATTGAGGAACACTGGATACTGAAAAAATAATGGAATATTTTTTTAATGTAATATATTTGAAACAATTTAATTGAAACTGTGTGACATAAAATAATGAAAATAAATAAAACATATAATCTCACCTCCAGCACTTTTGGAACTATGACCTGGTTTGTGAACTCCATTTTCCGTCGGTTTTGTCTTCGTCTTGTCCAATTCCGCCGCAACAAGTCTCGTTGGTTTCTTTACCTTCTTAACTTCAGCTGTATTTGGCACCGAACCGTTTACATTATTCTGTTGCTTGATTACATCTTTCCTATCTTTTATCTCCTTCTTAGTCAATAGTTTCACTTTATCGGGAGCTGTTTTTAGAGTCACTAAGCCATCGGCTCTTGGATTACCGATGGGTTCTATGGTTTTCTTGGATTTTTTCTCTTCAATTTGTTTTTTTGCTAACTGCTTTGCCCTTTTCTGCTCCTGTTCCAGTTTCAACCGCATCAAGTTCTCATTTACCTTTGCCGTTCTATATACCTCTTCGTCGTAAGATCTGTCAAGGTGTAAGGCTTGAAGGCCGTCTTCTAAATCAAGCGTCGTTTGTTGATACTTCGATCTCCTTTCTTCTCGGTCTAACCTGTCAAGCGTTCTCGAATCCCTGTCCAATGACTGTGAAAATCCACTCCTACTATCCCCATCCTGATTTTTACTCGATAGATTTCTGAAAACATAGTCCCAACTCTCGTATGTGCCCATGCCGTCTTCCTTTGCTTTACTCAAAGTCGGCTGGGTGTCTGATCGGGGCAAACTAGGTAATGAAACGTCACTAAAGCCAGATCTCGAGGTACGCTTAGACCCTTCCGCATACTTGCTTTTTCTATGACTTCTCTCCTCTGGATGACGTTCAAATTTCCCATTTTCATAAACTGATTGTGCTTCTAATTCTATTAGCTGAGCTGTCGGTACAGCTGGATACCTGTATTGAGGCATAGGATATCCGTTCACCGGTACAGTTGCTGCGTGCTTTATTGGTGCGTATACTGGGGTTGGTATCATGTACGGGGCTTGAACAGGGTAGTAGTAGGGCACTGCCCCATAAGGGGTCATCATCGACACGGGATTACATTGAGGCACTGTGACTGGTATGTCGGGGTTCATATGAGGCATTGGATACATCATATGTGACGGTACCATGCTAGGTAACATATACGGATTTATTATAGGTTGAACGGGCTCTTCCAGGGGTTCAGAACAATTGCAATGCGACGTCACCGGGTATTGAGATTCATTGAGTCTCCTATGCGAATCTGATACTGTCGTTGGTATGTTCGAGTAAATTTCACCATCTGTCGACAAAACAGTTCATTGATAAAGATATCATTAATAGTAATGTACTTGCTTAACGAGATCATTTATTAGAAATCCAAGTCAGAATATTGTTAAATAGCCACATAAAATAGTTTAGCGTAACCGATATGCACGCAATCATCCACTTGCTGTTTTCTCATTTATTCGGGTACATTGGATGCGGTTAACAAAAATGAACAGTCGGCTGTGTGGCGAGCGTACGCACCGTCCCCGTAGCCCGCCAGGCGCGCGGCGGCGGCGGCGGGCGCGGCCACGTGCGCGCTGCGCTCGCGCGCCACGGCCGCCCACGACACGCGCGCGCCCCCGCCCCACACGCTCTCCCAGATTTGTGTCATAATCTGTGGGAAATCATTTGAAACTTACTATCTAATCTGTCTCTTCTACAATTTACAGTAACGGTTAAACATTTTCACATTTCACATATTATTTTCGTTATTTTTTCTTCGGTCAAAATTAATTATTGTTTTAACGTTTATTATTACACTGCCGGTGCGTATGAACGACTTTAACAATTTCGTAATGAAACAAAAAAAAAACAAATCGTTCATATTTCAAATTGAGACATCAAAGTGTCAATTTCGCGCCATAAATAAAAAAAGTGTATATGTATATATATGTATGTAGGTTGGTATATTACATATTTGTATTAAGCTCCTTAAATTTTAAGTTGTTCGCATACTATGTCCGATTAGTGATCCTGGCTAAAAAACACATACACATTTCTCTTTACAGAGGTTGCCTGGAAGAGATCACTATAAGTGATACAGTAACAGCCTGTTAATGTCCCACTGCTGGGCTAAGGCCTCCTCTCCCTTTTGAGGAGAAGGTTTGGAGCTTATTCCACCACGCTGCTCCAATGCGGGTTGGTAGAATACACATGTGGCAGAATTTCAATGAAATTAGACACATGCAGGTTTCCTCACGATGTTTTCCTTCACCGTTAAGCACGAGATGAATTATAAACACAAATTAAGCACATGAAAATTCAGTGGTGCTTGCCCGGGTTTGAACCCACGATCATCGGTTAAGATTCACGCGTTCTTACCACTAGGCCAATAAGGCCACCTTATATATATATATATTATATGTTACTAAATGTTTGTAAAGTGTGTGCAATAAAGGATTAATAAATAAACTAAATAAATGTAGACGTACTTATAAAAATACTACCCACAAATTACAATAGCTAGTGGTCACCTGACACTCGCAGTGCGCGATGAGCGCGTCGCGCGACACGGCGGCGGCCATGTCGGGGCACACGGGCGCGCCCAGCGACACGCGCCCCGCGCCCGACGCGCGGTAGCCCAGCGCCGCCAACATGCTCTCCGCGCCCGAGAGATTCGCCTCCACCTCGTGCTTGTAGAACCCCGAGTACAGCTAGCCGGTAACACGTATACGTTTTCATTGCACACGGATATAAAAACCATGTCATGCAATGTCAATGCCAAAAACCATTGAAAATATATTATACCCATGTTAGGCCTGTGATTTAACTGGTTCTCTCATTCAAACCGTAACAAAACAACCAAAAGTATAGCTATTTGTTGGCTTAACATACCACCGGTGAAAAATTACACGAGAGAGTAGAAGATACGACTGTTAAAAAGTACTAGTACTACTGCATATTTTAAATTTCAACGAGAACTTTAGTGATATCGTATCGCAGCTATATTTATAAATATTTAAACACTACTGTTTAACGGATATATCGTGGCTTAATCCTTTGAAGAGCTTCACCTATGAAACGAGAACACCGCATTATCGCTAACGAGTTAAAAGGCTTATTTAAATCTCATAAACTTGTTAACCTGGGAAACTTTTTAACTTTGAAAGAAATATTTATTTACAGACCAGATGTTAACCGCCTAAGAAATTTATTAATAGTTGATTTTTTTTTTTATTATTATTGTTATTTGTATTTAATGGAAACAAACAGTACATAATAAATTTTACAAATATCAAACATATTAACAAATAATTACCAACAAAAGTTTCCAATTATTGACTAACACATCACAGGCGTAGATACAATGGATAAATTATCAATCAATTAGAAATTATGTCCAAAAAAAGAGAGAGAGAGAAATGACAAATCCATTAAATGACAATTAATTAAATCAATACTACCATTAGTCAAAATATTTTTGATATAACGATTAAATTTGACAAGAAAGATATGAAATATATCCCAATATAAAAACACCTGGTTATACTTAGTACAACTCCTATTTAAAAAAAAATTTTAGCTAATTTAGTTTTGGTTACAGGAACATATAATGTTTCCTTACGCCTAGCATTGATATTCGGACAATGGAAAATCAATTTAGAGAGTAGATAGGGCGAATCAATATGATTATTTATATTTGAATATCTCGTTGAACACGTCGGTCAATGGCCGACATCGGTGTAACAAAATTAAAATACCAATTATAAGTTTATTTTGTACTAAGGACTTCGATAAAACGTTTATGCATACGTTCAATTTTACTGAGGATTCCACACAGCAGACGCATACTCTAAAATTAATCTTACAAAGCATTATATAGTAGGATAAGCGTTGACGGATACTTAAATACATTAAATATCCTCAGCACAAAAGCATCCGGTACGCCTTATATAACCGCCGTATATAACCGACGTGTTCGTCGAAAAGTACCTTAGAATCAATAAAAAAAACCGAAATCTTTAATTATATTGACTCTAGAAATTACTTCCCCATCTAATTGATATGTTAAATCAATAACCAATTTCTTTCTGGTAAATGTTATAACGTTACATTTTTATTATATACATTAATTACAAAGAATCTATCCTGGCTTATCTACTTATATCTATCAAATCATACATAATATATTTTACAATATACTCGGTGGTGGGTGAGGTAGGTTTGGTGCAAGCCCGTCTGGGTAGGTACCACCTCACTCATCACATATTCTACCGCCAAACAGCAATACTTAACATTGTGTTGTTTCAGTTTGAAGGGTGAGTGAGCCATTGTAACTACGGGCACAAGGGACATAACATCTCAGTTCCCAAAGTTGGTGGTGAATTAAAAGATAAAAGGAATGGTTAATATTTCTTACAGAGCCAATGTCTATGGGCGATGGTGATAACTTACCATCGGGTGGTTCATTTGGCAGTCAAATTAAATAATAATCAGGGCTATGCGCGGACCCAAACATCAATACATTGGAAACTCTCTTTGAACGGCAAGAGATCAGTGTAATTACAGGTACATGGAACATATAACTTTGGTTACAGTCATATGACGACTATAAACCTAAAAGAATGCTTTTTATCTACTTGTAAAGGTGCCCATTCATATGCCAAAAAGGCAACCCACCATCACCCATTCTATCCATCTGGATATTACCAAACGGTTAGACCACCGTCCACTTTCCTACAATCCCCATTCTGATTTTTACTTGATACATTTCTGTAAACAAACCCAAACTCCGTATGGTATGTACCCATACCATCTTTGCTCTAAAGTCGGTTGTACTTACCCGTATAACTCTATATTCCTTGCGCCAAGGTTGTGCGAGCAAGTTTCCAGCATATCTAGCGATCGCGGCCCAGCCGATGCCCGCTCGGTACGCACTAAAATCGGGCAGCTCATTAACCGTGCGCTGGAATACCTTCCCCGTTTCTGCTAAACCAAACTTGCATTCGTGAGGCACTAGAGTTAAGTATTCGAGGATATATCCTGAAATAAAATATATATTATAGTTTAATAGCTTTCTTAAAAAAAGGCCAGTATTTTATAATACCTAACATACAAGTTATTTTGTAGTGGTTTTTTTATCTAAGAGAGTGTGACGTGTGATCCAATTGTAATCATATTTTTTTATGTCACAACTAAGATGCAAATATATCGGAAATGTAGTTAAAAAAAAGTTGTAATTGAGTTAAAAAAAATAAAGTAGAGCCTTTAAATGTCCCATATTTGGATTAAGATTTTTAGAAGGTTTGACAGTGAATAACTCGCTGCTCAACGCAGATTTCTCACAAGGTTTTCCTTCACCGCCCAGCTCGTGATAAATTAAAAATACGAATAAGACAAATGAAAATTCAGTAGTTATTGTTTTTCAACTCATAATCTTCGGTTAAAATTGACGTGTTTCAACCAGTCAAGAATTTAGGCGCTTATAATTAATTTTAAATGAGAAAGTATGTATGGATATTTGCTTCTCGAGACTGAGAAATTTGACGATTTCTAATAGGTTTAGAATACCATTACACTCGTATGGATGAAACATAATATTTTTTTTATTTTAATTAATCTTTATAATTAAATTTTAAAATAAAAAAAAAGTTTAATCACATTATCTTACACCGAGCGAAACGAGCGGAAATTTAGTAGCTAATTAACATTCAGTATTAATTTAATTGTAAATTAAAAATAATATAACGATATAAAAATGTATGAAGCAAGAAATGAAGGTATAGATACGTACTAATAGATATTGAAGAGCATTATTCAATATTAGATATCAAAAAAATGTATACTTAATTAATATTATATTTAATTATAAATATTGAATAACTTCTACCTTCTAGCTTCTTCTTCTGTTGTAGTTTCTCAGGGCTATCATCGATCTCTAGATAACTGTAATGCGCGTCCTCAATGCGTCGCCACAAGGCCGGTAGACGCTCCCTCAACACCGTGTCCCCCATGCCCACGCACGAAGTCATAACCATCACAATATTGTTATGTTACCGAGTGAAAACTGGAAATATATTCGATATAAATAATTGTTTTTATATATAAATCATTTACATTTAAGAAATCTATTCAAAAATCCAATTCCATCCAATAAAAAAAAATCCAAAATTTTTCCTCAAAAGGAAAGGAGGTACAAGGAATGAACCTCTAGGTTCTTTCGTTCCTCTCCTGTTAAAGAAGAATTTTGGGACTGATTGATGACTGTCGATGTCAGAATTTCGACAGATAATGTTTCCTCACTATGCTTGTCTCTAGCGCTGAATACAAATTAACTCTGTATAAACTCAGTGATTTTTGTCCGGATTTAAACTCTGTAACCTTCTGTTAAAATCCACGTACTCTTTTCACTGGGCGATTCGGCTTTTTCACGAGTAACGATAAAAAAACTGGACAGATTTAATGTAATCCCCATTGACGATAAGACAGATAAACATGATAAATGTATTTCTAATGGATCAAACAAAATACACGCGAACCAACGTCAAGAATAGTCAACAATAATACCATAGATTTTTTTCAAAAAATATATGAAATACAAATACATAATATCAGTATATTTTATTGTTTCTTTATTGTGATTATTAAATAAGAGAATTCTTGTAGCCACAGCTACACTTAACTACACTGTAATTACAACTGAACAATGTTTTAAAAGCCTTGTAATTTGTTCTACATTTAATATTACATTATGTTTTAAAGAATGATAAGTCAAATTTAAAAAAAAAACTATTCAAATGCGCTTTAAGAGCACTGGTGAAATGTCACTTACCATAGTAAAAAAAACTCATTTTTTTAATTCACATTAATATTCCACCCGTGCCAAGATGGGATAACCAGTAGAATATAAATACTATATTTTGATAATTATAGGATCAATATTTATACCATACCATATTATCATTAATTAATTTATTGAACAAAAATGTCAAAGGTTAATTAAATGTCTAGAATCAACAATGGACTGCAACCTAACAATATATGCGGAACCATGACAACGGCCATTATTAAACTGTCTGCAGTTTTGTATATAAATTAGGTGTGGTTGCTATCAGAGGTTATCAGCCAATGAGTCATGAAAGAGTACAATACACTTTTATATGACTCATTGCAATCGATTCAAAGGTTCGATCAATAATATAAGAAGGTTTATCTTCAAGGGTTATCATCAATTTTTTTTTTGTATTTAGTAATATCCATTTTTTGTTTTAGTTGCTATTGTTGACCATGGTAGAGAAATGTTATAAATATATCCATTAAGTCTGTGTTTTCTACTAATTTTTTTTATATATTGGCATTATTAATAATGATTAAATAAATTATTACTCTCATTTTTATTTGTATTTTTAATCTGTAAAAACCTGATTGTGTCTGTCTTGTTTATTTAAATGGTATAAATGCAAAATATAACTTATGTTTTCTTATATAAAAGATAAATACAGAATAATTAATGTCTAATGTAAATCTTTTAAAGCTTACTATTTATGTGTAATTGTTATCATTTACTTATGCTTAGCATGCTTACAATACAATATCAATACTTTACTTGATTGTTATTGATATTTAAATATTAGTTTTTATTTATTATACGAATCAGCTATAGTTATATACATGTAGTATGTATATATCTTATATATTTATTAATAATGTCTGTACATATTCTCTTTATTTTAATTTAGTCATTCCTTAGAGTAAGGACAAAACTGATGATTTGTCCTTACTCTAAGGAAAAGCCTAAAGGAAAATTCCCCTATTCCCCATTGAGTATATATTTACCAATGGGGACTGATGTAAAGAACATATTTATTGTTTTTTGGGTCCTTTAAAAAAATTTATTATTTAAAAAAAGATTGTAAAATATAAAAACTATTTATAAACTATTTATAAGTATTATTAACTATTTTATTTTACTTTATAGAAAAATTCATTGTTTTCAAAAAACTATTGTATATAATATAGGCCCGATTATATGAAAAAATTACACAAAGCACATTGCTGTTTTATTTATTTTTACATTATTATATATTTATCTTGATTTTTGTATAAATTAAATACATCATACTACTTAAATATAAAATAATATTCCTAGCAAATATAGTATCTTAGTTAATAATAAAAATTGATTTTAAATTTAGAAATTATTTAATTTTCTCTCAGCAATATTTGTTTATTTAATCACTATACAATATAATGCACATTATATCTTAACAACAATGATTGTTTTTCATAATTTAAGCACCAACATATTCAAAACAATATAGAAGTTGTACTATTAAAATTAGCCATTAATTTTAATCAAACACAATTATTTATATACACTATTGTGTATTTCATTCGCGTAGTAAAAAGTAAATACGGAAACATGCGCATTTGAGATCGTGTAATTAAAGAATAATAGTAAAGTAACACATGTGGTATGAACAGTGGAATAAATATCAAATAACTCGCAGGAAGTGGACTAGAACAATTTGTTTCAATGCTAATTACGCTTAAATGATAATTAAACCCGTATTACTCACCTTGTATGAAGACATTCTTTGCTAGACGTCAAAATATATTTCAATGCACCGAATCAGCGAATGTAGAGCGGACAAAAATAGTACACCAAAAATAACAAAGAGGGTTTGATCTATATTCCAAATATAATCCAAATATCGTCATAAAATTATTCTTGTATTTCTAATTTGAACTAAAATACACATTACAAGATAGTTGTAGAATTTATTACCGATAAGAAAAAATGGTAAAACAAAATTGAGAGAATTTGTTTTGACGTTTCTCTGTGTTAGACAGACGTAAAACGACAGCAATAAGCAAATAGTCCTACAGAGTTGCCAGCTACAGAATAGATTACCCCTGAAACTACGGCTACATTACTTATTTCTAAGACTCGCTTTATACCTTAAAAAACTGAAAATTATACTCAAAGGAATCTCGGAGGGGTCACTAAATATTTAATATAACAAAGACAACAATGCATAGTATAAAATGTGTAAAAATCATAAGTAACTAGTTGGTGCCGTGGCACCGTAAAAAAGGTACCTATGTCCTTCCTTAAGCTTCGGGCTTGCTTCATACTCATTAAAATTGGTTTAGTGGTTTAGCCGTGAAAGCATAGCGTAACAGATAGATAGACAGAAATACATAAATAAATATATTTAAAAACAAAAAACACCTTAATGTCTATTTTATTGAAATTTGACATTTATAGAATTTCTCGTTACATTTATACATGAATATAATATTAGAATTTAGAAAAGACATAAATATTAGAATTTAGAAAATGGTTAAATACAATATATTTAAAGACATATTAAGACAGGAAGAAATAGAAATTTTTTTCGATGTAAGTAAGACATCACAATATCATGGATGTATTTTACCTCCGGTACGTTGATCTAGTGGCTGGCTTATTGATGATGATATTATGAAAAGCTGCAGTTCTTAAGTCCTGGATTCAATCTCCAGGTCGTGTTAATAAAATGTTATTGGGTATTTCTGTCAAAAAAATGTCATCAGAGGTCCGAAGTTTTCAGTAAGCACCTAAAATCTTTGGTCTTGCGCCAGAACTTCTCCGGTCATATCGGATTATGACAGTGAGAGAATAGAGAATGCATCCACACTATATTATTTCATCCAGTTACAGTTAGTTAGTCTCCATTAGGCAAGACCGCTGTGTTAGAAATCGGCTAGTACATCATCATCGTTTATTTTATCGTAAGAAATTTACAAAATCTTACTTTTACAATTTCTGTAAATTGAAATTGAAATGTGAAATTTTGATAATTGTTCATAAAGAGTTAATCTATTTTATTCTATTTGTTATATTATCGAAATTGATTTTTGTTAAGTATGTCTATGAATTTCCAACAGTTGGGCTAAGGTCCCTTTGAGAAAAAGGTTTTACTTGGTGTTAGTGGCTTTATGTAAGCCCATCTAGGTAGGTACCACCCACTCATCAAATAATCTACCGCCAAACAGCAATACTTAGTTCCGTTTTGAAGGGTGACCATACCATTGTAACTACAGGCACAAGATATGACATCTTCGTTCTCAAGATCGGTGGCACGTTGGTGATATAAGGAATGGTTAATATTTTTTATATCGCCAATGTCTATGGGCGGTGGAGACCACTTGACTTAAGGTGACCCATTTGCACGTCCACTGCATATAATTTACATATAACATAAAAAAAGGTTATTCCACCATGCTGCTCCAATTCCTGCGCCATTTAGCCTTTTTATTATCCATTCATTTTTAGTCACAAAAGAAAAAAAACACATTATGCCCGGTTTACATTATTCCAGTCCAGCGATCTAGTCCAGTACTGGATTGCTTACTGGACTAGTTCGCTGGACTGGAATAATTTAAACCGGGCATTAAGCCAACTTGTCGTTTCCACTCATTTTTATTTTTTAAACAATTTTATAAAAAATAAGCAAGATCAGCTATTTAATTGTCATTTCTTGACATAGTATGGCAACATTTGACAGTTGTCACGATAAAAAATAACAGTTAAAGCGCCTAATACAAAATTCTCAGTTTTATCATAATAAATGGATATTTATTTTGTAGATAATGCAAGACAACATGAGATCGAAACATTCTATGAAGTATACAGTACATTTTTTTGCTAGATACAAATAAATATCTGTCTTGGCTTATTCATTACAATTATTATCGATTTCTAGGCCTGTCAGCGATACAGGGACTACTATAGAGGCTTTCCAAAAGCGCATCATCCCTTGATCTACTTTAAAGACCCGGAATACATGTGGCAATGCCCGCAAGAAATGACACCGTATGAATTGTTTTTACTTTTATCGCGTTTAAATTTTCTTCATTATCATTATGCGTACAATTTTAAACATGCTTATTTTTGATAACTTTATATTTTTTATCTATATCTTTTATAATTCCAGAACATATTTATCATTCCCTATGTATCATGTGAAATATAAGCAGCCGGTTGTGTTGCCAAGCAACACTGGAAGAACCAGTGGTTTCCCCGCCTTACCGAACCGCACTCTTGGTGGTCGCTTTAACAAAGCGGCATGTAAAGCCTTTGTTAGATAGACATGAATACATTTTCTTGAAGCCATTTGTATTATTTTAATTTATTCGATATAAAAATACAAATTTATTAAAATTGTATTTTTTTATTTTTTTATAATAGGTATATAAGTAAACAACCTGTGAGAATTATTATTTTTATGACAGTTATGTTCTATGACATTAGACCACTCTCATAATATTCTTAAGTTCTAATTAAAATCAAATTTAAGTATTATGATAAACAATTATCTAATTAATAAGGCAATTCTGGACAATGCCTTGGAGTCAATATCTCAATACATATATTCATGGATTTTATTCTCCCATATAACCAGCACTTATTATAATTAAGTCAATAATATTATTAGTAATAATGTTTTTTTTATATATATTAAATATTACGGCGATAAAGATTTTTTTGATATAATTATCGTGCCATTATAATTTGAAATAAAATGATGATGAAAATTCAGGAATTCTTAAAATAATTAGTTTGAATTCATTCAGACCGATACTACCGCTTCTATCAAGATTAATTTCTTCTAATATCTGAAAACAAAATGAACTTCAAATTATCAAACAAGTCGAATAATTATTTTGTTGGAAGATAATCTTGAATCTCATAGATATAAGTTATCAAAGATTTTTTAACATTGTCATATTATCACTTTATCAATATTTCGTATTATATTTCAATACCTGCCTAATAACTATTCGGGGTCGTAAAATACACCATACAATATATATCGTAAAATACATAAGAAATGTTTTTAACACACAAATGCACACATACAATCATCGTATTATAAATGCGAATTTTATAAAGCACCTAGCCCCAAAGAAGGACATAGTCTGTTTTTTATACTTAAAACGTGCTCTCCCTAAACCACGACCGAAAATTAGTGCGACTTTAACTTCGATCAATAATGTAAATTATTAATCGAAGCCGAAAATAAAACTAAGTCTCCCGTGTATGTCTGTTTGTCCGAACGCAATAAACTCAAAAACTATTGTACGGATTTTCAAAGGGTTCACTAACAGCCGGAGTGATTCATGAGGTTTCGGTGTACCTATAATTCATTAAAATTTTGTGAAAGTTGCCTGCAATATGTCGATGATTGTTGAATATCAGAAAATCATGCCAACTTGGAGTTTTATATATGTATGTACATATGACTAAGAGTTATATGTATTACGATATAAACGTTATAATTATATAAACCCTTATTGTACTCGTTAGAAACCTAGTTAAATAGTTCGGGTTCGGGCCAATATAAAATTATTTGATTTTTCAGTCGATGATTCTCAGTAACAACCCAGAGCCTGGAAATTGGAAGTGCCTGTACACTCCTCAAAAGGGAACCTTCAAAACCTTCTCCTCAAAAGGGAGAGGAGGCCTTAGCCCAGCAGTGGGACATTAACAGGCTGTTACTGTACTGCACACTCCCGTGTCCCGACGAGCACGTAAAAGCGTAGGTCCTGCATCTAAACTTTTTCCGGTCGTGTCGGATTGCTGTCCTATCGGAGTATAAGAGTAAGGGAATATAATATGTCCTGTGCGATTAAGATTGGCCGCCATAGCTGAAATCAGTGAGGAATATATTATATTATTCATTAAATAGCCTTTTTAGCTTCAAAAACTTTATCAGCTTTTATGTATTACTTACCACTTTAGCGATTTTTAATTTAGACTCTTTGTCCAGACAGTTTGCACGATTATAGGGATCCCATGTCAAACGGTCCAAAATATTGCAAATGTCATTTGCTGATATTTGATTATCTTCATCAATATCTGTAATCATCATCATCGTATAACACAGAAATCATAAAAAGTACATAATTAATACTAGAATCGTAACGCAAGGCTACTAAACGAAACCTATACAGACGTCTCTAGCCAAGAAATATTTAAAAAAAATGTTCCAAATCATAGTTAGATGGGCTTGGCTTATTTAACCTGTGACCCAGAGCCTGCTACATTGTATTCGTAACCCTAATTTACATTCGTATGGTTTCCTTTAAACGGTTGTTGTAGTCGATGTTATGTTTTTATTTAAAACATATTACCAAACACTTTAAAAGCCCATGCAGCTTTGACTTCTGTCGGACACTCAGGACTCATCGCAGAGCACAGATCAAGTAAATCCTCAAAAGAGAAGCAATCGTCATTGTTAGAAGAAAACACTCGAAACAGACGATCTTGAAACGGATTATTCTGTAATAAAGTCAAGCAAATTGTTTAATTACAGTAAAATCTTAAGATGTCATCATGTAGGTAACATTTTCATGACTCATGACGAAAAATGAAAAGCACTTTTAGGAGCATACGTGAATTAAGAGTAGGTATATTAATTTTCAGGTCCAATTAGACGAATATCAGAAACGTTTTTGGTATAGTTAAGCTTGTTGACACATGTGTTCTAATTTTTTAGTCGCTTTTTTTTTAAATTTATATTATTTATTCATTGCGTATAAATTTAAAAAGGATTTTTTGTGATACCTACATATCTTATTGCTATTTAGTATAAACTAAGCAAATGTCGTATTAAACGATTCTCACCTTCAAAACACCGAACTTATTAATAATATCTTCTTTTTTTATTCTGTGAGAGTAATTCGCAGCCACTTTCTCTGGTTCGATAGAATAAAACTTTTTCATTAAACTGGAATACACAACACGAGTAGTCATTATTTTATATAAAAATAGTAATCCAATTAAATATTGACTTATCCTTTTGTTAATTTTTAAAAAAAAATTACCAATGTAATGTTTAGTATTTTTTTAACTAACTTATTCTAAGACTCGTACTGCAGTTTTATGGGGTTGGGTCGGGTGTTATGTAGGTACCCTAATTCCTTTTCTCAACCACTGCCGAATAAAATGTACTTACTGCAAAATTTCTCCCTTGGTCAGATAAGTCAAGGATGCATAGTCCTCTAAAACATCTTCCGTTAAACCTGCGTATTTCGTTTCACATAAACCCATTTTATAAAGAAACTAATCGTATTGATCACAAAAGCAAACAAATTAGCGTCTATTAATCCATATCTTATCGTAGTAATTGCGATAAGGAATTTCAAATGAAATATTTTGTATGTGTTGTTAATGTTATATATGTTTCATTGTTTTATTCATATCCGAGTACATATGGAAGTTGTTTATGTAAAGAAAAGGAAAATAAAAATAAAATAATATGAGATGACCCAGTGGTTAAAATATGCGAATCATAACCCAAGATTGCGGGTTCAATTCTAGCCAACTCTACTAAATTTTCATTACTTAATTTTGTGTTTTATATTTATAATTCATCTCGTGCTCGGCTGTGAAAGAAAACATCGTGAGGAAACTCTCGTGTGTCGAATAAGACGGCACCATTTCAGCAAGTCATTGATTCGTCCGTTACTAAGAGCTACGATGACACAAATAGATACACAGATACACCCCTCTTTTTGCGTCGGGGCTTAAAAATATACTTTAAAAATAGGAAAATGATTGGCTTTGTATATTATAGTATATTTGATATAAGGGTTATATATAAGGGTAGTATTAAATAAATTAACACGAAGATAAAAATAAAACATGATAAAAAATTTCAGAGAATATAATTTATTTCTTACAATTACACCTGAGATCAAACTCAGAAATAGTAACATTTACGAACAAAGTTACTTAGTCGAGTCCATACTTAATAATTTCTACTTTTCAGTTCGCACAACCCTATCTATATAATATTTATAATGTACCAACAATAAGACTTACAATACAAATCATTTTATTTTAACTAAAGTGTTTATACAGCCAGCGTATATATATATATATATATATATATACGCTGGCTGTATATTTTGTAGAATAGGAAGGCCGACAAGCATATGGGCCACCTGATGGTAAGTGGTCACCAACGCCCAATAGACATTGGTAAGAAATGTTAACCATCGCTTACACCACCAATGCGCCACCAACCTTGGGAACTAAGATGTTATGTCCCTTATACCTGTAATTACACTGGCTCACTCACCCTTTAAATCGGAACACAACAATACCAAGTACTGCTGTTTTGCGGTAGAATATCTGATGAGTGGGTGGTACTTACCCAGACGAGCTTGCACAAAGCCCTACCACCAGTATAATATACTAAATATAAGTTGTAATAGGAGTATACTCCTATTATTCTTCCGATTTAATTTAAGGCTCATACAGATGACAGTTTTCCTTAAAATCCGTTTAACAATAATAATAATAAGTTTTGTTCAATGGAAAAGATATAGTTTGATTGTTTTTTTGAAACATTTACGCACATATAACGCTGTTAGCACAAATATGTATAGAGATATATAATAGTATGAAAACTAAGCATGCTACTATTTTTGCACCTACTATAATGTCCAAGTCAATTCTGAGACGGTTCCAACTACGCTGGCTTCGTTAAGTATTAAAACAATAATTACATATTAAAAAAAAAAAACACATCTCACATCAGCTCAGACAACTTTGGAGAATTTGTACAGCTTATTATGGCGCAATTAGGTATATTATGAATTTTAACGTGACATTACTGCAAAAATTTAAGACACGCAAATTATATAATCTCACGTTATGACTGCCTAAATATATATGTGCTATTACAATTACATTTGTTTTTAATTTTGTTAATGTTTTTCTTTAATTAGTTCACAGTTGTACTTGTTTTAGAATATAAATGAAATTTACACTTACAAGTCCATCGAAGTACTACAAACAAGAATATAGTTTGTTAATCTTCAATATGAATTCGAAATTAAGTACTAATTGACTACAGTTCACACTTATAACTATGTCAGACATATATGCCATACCCAATATATACAATATGCCATAAGCACTCAATAACTAGCTAAAAACGTAAAGTAACATACATAAAGACAACCAATGTTATTTAAAAATTAGGTATAACACAATATAATGGCTGCTTTACATAATATTAATGTTTTAGTTATTTAAGTGAAATGGCTGGAGGACAATGTTTAATCTTAAGTTCTGTGCACTATTTCTAATTAATTAACAAACAAAAATCACGCTCAAAAACATAAAATTAAGTTCGTCATATGGTTTTATAAGAAGACATTAATGGATTCAGCTAGGAAGAAAAATGGAATTAGCTAGGAAGAAAAAATCCACCTAATAGTTCAAATAACAATATAAAGCTATATTTTATTTTATTCAACAAACGAAAGTATTTAGGTATTTTGTAAATTACTATTTTATTGAAGGTTTATTTAGAAACATAAAATACTCGTCAAAAATTATAAAAGCTTTGCCGAGTTGAGTTTTAAACTTTTTTTTAATAAATAATACATCCAAAAGGAATATGCCGAGACGCCAATACAAGCAAATTGTAATTTTTAAAAAAAGCACAGATTAAACATTTCACCGTTTAGGAAAGTCTACATTGTCAAAAATGATTTGCCTGCGGGCTCTCATTTTCGCCGTTTCTTCAAACGAAGGCATAGAGTTTGATTTATAAACACCAGCCTTTTCTAACGTGCTAAAACCACTGCTGCTATTCGAGTTTGTATCTATATTAACTAATTTGTCTTGTAATACATTTTTGGTGCCACTTCTCGGCTGTTCCTGCTTCAATGAACTCTCACTGCAGGTGTTTTCTTTGATTTGAGATGTGAAAGTTGATGTCACTTGCTTTGATTTTATTAGTTGGTAGGCGCTTGCGGATATGTATCCGGTTATCTTGTGGCTTTCGTTGGCGAGTTTGATCTGCTCGTCTTGGAAGCATTCGTCGACTGTACGGCCTTGGATGATAGCGAATACGTATTGACGAGCAAGTCTGAAATAATATTTTTTTTTTAGCACTAAATATTACACAAAAGTGTAATCATCTAGCCATTTCTGACATGCAATATTAATAAATTAATAATGATTCCATTTAAAGTCATAAAATATTAAACTAATGTATCACTTCATCAATCCATCCTGCATATCTCACTTGTAAGACAGTCAGTGTAATATTTTTAAGTCTATTAGTACAATCTAAACTACAAAATGTAATGTAAGCCGAGATGGCCAAGTGGTTAGAACGCATGAATCTAAGCCGATAATCGCGGATTCAAGCCCGGGCAAGCTCCACTGAATTTTCATGTGCTTAATTTGTAAATATAATTCATCTCATGATCGGCGGTGAAGGAAAACATCTTGAGGAAACTAATTTCTCTGAAATTCTGTCACATGTATATCCACTAATCCGCATTGGAGCAGCATGGTGGAATAAGCTCCAAACCTTCTCCTCAAAAAAGGAGAGTAGGCCTTAACCCAGCGGGACATTCATAGGCAAAATGTAAATTTCCTAATTTTTCAGTTATTATAATAATAAGACTCATAATTAATTTAAATGTGTAAGAATGTACACTTACTTGAACATGGTGTCGGACGTGGACAGCTTGGGCGCGGCCAGCTTGGCGGCGTGCGGCGGCAGCGTCAGCAGCCTGCGCGTGAGGCGCGCCAGCGACGACGCCTTCTCGCGGAACCCGACCGACGACATCCGCCAGCCGTGCAGCCGGAGCGCCTCCGTCACCGCCCACAGCAGCTTCTGCAACGGACATTACTAAGTTAGCTCACCAAATATTTAGCAGATTCCAATAGCAGGAGTAATGATGATGAAGTGCATACAAGTGAAATAGTGTTGTTTTATAAATAATGATACATTAGTTCTTGATACAACGGTTCTTACTGCTTGTAATACATAACGTTACACCTCCTGATTTTGCAAAATAGTTCAGTTTGTTATATTAAAAAGCGTTTATGTATTATATTATAATAATTAACCCACTGGGCCTAAAAGATTAAGAAATTAGTTTAGAATACTATTGCAATGCAATGAATATAAAGATAAATATTTGATAAACAATACCTTTTTATGTGTCTCATTCAGTTCTGCCATACTCTTTGTAGATGACATTTCAGAAGCACGACGGTTAAATGTCACTGTATTTGTAGAGCTAATCGTGTCTCCTCCAAAGGACAAACTCTTTGCTATTTTACTCCTATTAGTCTCTGGTATATCGTCCAAGGAGTCCCTTTTCCTTTTCAAAAAGTGATCACTTGATGTACCATCCAAGCTTTTAGTTTCAGCTTGTCTAACCGGTGAGCCGAATAATGCTCTTTTCGACTTCATTGCCTGATGTGGAACTGACGAACTTGTTGCTGGTATTGTTTTCCTATTCTCTGGACTAATAAACAGAGCCCTCTTGGAGGTCTCTCGTGAGGGTTGACTCTTTATCAAGGATTCTGAGTCCATCAACAATCGGCGCATTGCTTGCTGTCGACTAGATCCACCACTCTTCGTCTTAGGCGTTTTTGCTGGTGTCTTTTTACCTGGAGTTTTACCGGCTGGTGTCTTTTTACCGGGAGTGCGTCTGATTCGAGGACTTTTTCTCTCTGCTGAGTTAATCAGCTTTCGATGTGGGAAGAAACTTAAAAAAGATTTTATATTAAATTATTAATGTGTTCAGCATATAAACACAATGAAAGATTAATTTAAAGTAACCATGAATTCTACTACCAAATATAATTAATTTTTAGAATATATTATACTTAAAAAAAAAACTAGGCCTGATATCAATGGAAATAAAAAATATAAAAGCAATTATTGTAATGTAATGTAAATATAGTATTGTAAGTTTGATTTAGATAAAGTCAATAATTTAAAACTTACTTTTTATCTATAAGCACCATCTTGGCAGTAGAAGAGTGTGCCTTCTCGTGAATTGTGGCCGCGCTACAAAAGGCTTGCCGACGACGCGCCAAGTGAGAAAGCCGACGACCGGGTGACTTCATTTGAGCCATCCTACACAGATTAGTAATGAATTAAAATGTACATAAATTAATATTTTGGTCACAAGGAATCACAAGGAAGAAGGATTCAGACAATTTTAGGATCAACAAATCCCTAAAAGTATTTATTTTTTAGATTACGAGACAGTCATCTTCTTCAAATTAAGAAAGCTATAGCACAACAGAGTATTTCATGAAATGTGCTACCAATAACGCTTCACACAAAAATACTTTCATATATTACATGAAATATAGTGCACACGCCACCACCAGGCACCAAGGATTTTGGACTATAATCTACTAAGGCCATTCGTAATAGAGATGACACCATTACGGAATGGCCGCCCGAATACCATCCAGACCAACCTAGGTCCAACCAACACACAAAAATGACACAGGTGGTAATAGAATTTTTTGTGCTACCTAGAAATCAAAAAGCTGCACAACCAAAATTCAATTGAATATTTAGTTAGAAGTAATAATTTATATGTATAGCCTACTACAAGTTACTTACTTGAGTCTCATTGCTTTTCGTTTGCATGCACTGCTTGGTGATTGGAGTCCACCAGAGTAAATGTTCACACTGGTATCTGTTTCAGCACCAACGAATCTCTCAGCATAACGCTGCATCAGTTGTTCAATCTTCTCGGAATATGAGGTTACATTATAACTGAAAAAGCAAAAAATTATTTTATATTCAAACAGATAACAACATTGGATAATTTTGTATAATGTTGTTGTTTTTGTTTTGAAAACGATTAGATTAGCAATGTGTATGGTTATAGTTTCCCTTAGAAGAATTCCAGAGATTTTTTCTTAAATCTGATTTTAATTCCATTTGCTTAAAAACACCAGTACTATAAAAATTTATAAATTAAATGAATTTTTGAAAACTAACACATTTCCTAAAATAATAATTAATAATAAATTATAAATCAGGTGGTATCATCAATCATATCTACTTCTAGAAAGCTATCCCAACTTTTTAAGTTAACTTAATTATTAACACAAGCAATCAATTGTTGAAATTGTAAAATGTATAAAATAAAACAAAAATTAATAAATTAATAAAAATAATTGCAAGTTAAAAGATGAACAACTCACTAAACATCAAAGTGTTTGCATTTTAATACATCCGGCCAAGCTGACTCCAAAACTTCAGTTTCAGAACACAATTTTAATTCAATACTCTTGTCATTTGCGCTGGAATTTGCATCAAATTCCGATTTATCATTTCGCTCTTTACACTTTTTAAATGATACACCAACAGCAGTTTCTTGGAGATCATCAATACTACTGGTCCCTGGAGGTATTTTAATGAATGAAACATTTTTTGTTGGTGTCATTGAATTAGCTTCTATATTTGGATTTTCTCCTTCATTAAATGCAGGCAGAAAACAGTAGTATTTTTTTAGCATCTGTGTTACATCTGTTCTTAGTGTTGTGACTGATGGAGGCGGCAGTATACCACTCAGTGATTCCTGTAATAATATAAAAATGAAGATTTCTTTTTTCCATATGTATTTCTTATTTTTTATATAATTGAGAGAAAACTTATCATAATTGATATTGATGCTTTTTATAATTAGAATGTATAGAGCTAATCAATTGAGATCTTTCGGTCATTTTTAAGAGACAGTCATGTGATATTTTATATTTTTTTTTTCGAACTGTATATTGCCGTTGGCCCTAGTAGCCTCTACAGCATCACCGAGCAGGATGGGCGAGTTAAACTCAGCCGGATATTGGGAACCATGCAAGGGGCTCAAGAGAAACGGACGTCCCAAGGGTGCCTCCTGTGAGGCCGGACCTCGGCGTAGGACGCGTTTATATAGGGAGGGAAGTCATTTGATATGTGTATAGGCGATGAGATATGTATAGACAGGATAAGCATTCAAATATTCAATTATACAACTTGCAATTAAAAGAAGTAATAAGTATCAAGTATTAAAGAAGTTTTTCAATTTCCAAGCATTTACTACATACATATTACTCCTATCAGTTTCTTATGACAATTGTATTACCACTTTTAAGAGATATATTTATAATTTGATTTACTATTCATCTTTATTACATGAAATAAAATATTCTATTAAATTAGACTTTTAAAAAACAAACAATATCACTAAAAAATGATGAGAATTTACTTTACCTCTATTTTTCTAACTTTTTTCTTGTCATGTGTTTCATAATCTTTTAAAAAATGCCAAAATGGAATTTGTTGTGGACTTGGTTCTATATCGTCTTCATCAGAAAACATGTCAGGTGAACGCATTCCACTATCATATGATGCATCAAGAGAGGAATAACTCTGGTCTAAATTCCATTTTGAATTTCCATCAATATGCAATTGTTCCCTTTTTGAATTTTCTTCTTCTTGTAAGCTTGCACTACTCGATGTTAGCTTATCAGTATTTATTGATTCAAAAGCATGTTTATCATCACTATCACTTGCAGTGTCCGATTTTTTACTATTATTACACAAAATCTCATTATTCTCAACAGGTTCTGAGCACTGATCGTCACTTAAATTTAATGCACTCCTAGCAGTGCTCAAAGCGGTAATCGGATCCACAATAGGTTTTAATTTTTGGACATGCTTTAAAATGGTACCATTAAAAGAAAGTTCACTAATTGGTAATTTGAAAACTCGCTCCGTAGTTTTCACGTCACGAAACATTGGTACACTGTCTACCGCATTGTTGCTATTCTCCATAGTTGAGGTTATGAATACAGACTTGAATCCTTCCGATCTTGACTCCTCAAAGGTTACTGGAACGTCAGAAATTACTTCAGACTTATCGTTTAGACAATGATTCGTGGCGGAAGACGTTTCGGACAGCGATGCTGCGGGTGAAGTAAAAGGTGATTCTACTTTTACCAATTCTAGATCTATTTTTCCGGCGTTATCGAGACCTGAATGTAATAAACTGCATCGAGGTTTACTCGATTCTCTGTGTGTATCTATGTTTGAATGAATAACAGTAGACAGATCGATGTTACCGCCGCTGTTAGAATTAGAACTCTCACAATTACTTGACGGATCACTTATATCGTGACGATTATCGTCAAAATTATCGATTACGTTAAAACTTCTCATGTAACGTTCATACAAAGAAAAACTATCACTCATTGAAGGGCAATTTGAGTCTTCGAAGGATTCCATTACCACCACTAGGCAAAACTACATTTTTCATTGGATGACTAAATTCAATTTCGAAGCCATCTGAAAATCTTATTCTTTACTAAAAAAATATTCAATGATGTTGAATTATAAACCAACGTATAGATCACGGAATACTAAATAATTATAATTAAAAAACACGAATAAGTCAATACGGCGACACTATTGTTGTAAATTGTGTTGTAATCAAAATTTATAACTTCTCCATCCCACGACCACAATTCAAGCACAGACTACAGTAAAATAGGGTCTTTCTGACTACTAAAAATACAGATAAAAAAGTTGTTAGGCACTTTTTACACTATCAATAAAAGTTGATTCTTTGTTCGTTTATTATCAATAACAAAAAGTTAAACTAATAATAAACAGTTACTGTAAAATTTACTACCAAATTTAACTTCTTCAACAAACAAATTAGGATATAATGTAATCAAATAAAATTTTCATTAAAGTATAAGACCAATCAAAATCCTAAATTGATAAGCACATAGACAGTATACTCTAGTTAGTAGAGTTTAGATTGTGCCTAATATATTTTGTATCTGTCATAAGAATTTTTAGACTTGGACATGGTTCTAATGTCAAAATCATTTGTTAATCAATTGTCAAATTGTCAAAGTTAATTTGTTTATTATCGCTGCTTATCTTTCTATGCGACTTTAGTAAGTCGTTAACTATTTATTAACTTACACATTTATACGTAATTTTGAAATATTTTATAATATCGGTCCAGAAACTAGTTTGCTTGTGAAACACGGGGGATAGTTGCCGGCGTATGAAGTAAGTGATTTACATATCAAGAATTTATCACATTGCTTTCGCTCGTTTCAATTTCTCATACTTAAATTGAAAAGAAAATGGACGAGTTTATTAATTTTGTGGTTCTTTGAAATCATATACGCATATTATATTATTTTTCAAATACAATGGAAGGTAAATATTTTTTTTAAATTTGTGAACTATAAAATAAACTACTAATTATGAAGATGATGTGATCATCATCATATCGATGAAATATCAGGTATATTTCGATGATAATGGTTATAATGACAAAACTCCACATAACTTTCCAAAAAATGAATATAAGTACAAATTTTTTTAATTCAAATCATAAACCCTTATTTTAAATATAATGTTTTTTAATTGATCACAGAAAAACATTTTGCTTATAAATATAAAATAATAAATCACAATTCATAAATAAAAGTAAAACTAACAAATTCTTCCTGAATTTTACAAAAAAAAATTCAGAAAAAAAATTCAAAAAAAATTATGCTTATTAATAACGCTAATAATATAATTCTAATAGTTCCATAAACCATAAACTTATTATATATATAGTTTTAAAAAAGAGCATATTGTAGTTATTTGTATTTAAGTAAATACTTGAAACTTGTTCAAATATGCCTTGCTTGAGTTAATATTACTTTATGAATAATATTTTATGCAAACTTATTGGTTTTTTGATTTGCTTAAAATAAAATGAAGTCTCAAATGAAATGGATAAAGATCCATTAGATACTATTCTTTCTGATAATATATTCAAAATATAAAACAAAATTAAACTTTTTTTTTTAGTTTTATAATGCCTTCATTAATTTATAAATTCAACTACAGAGTGCTTCTATCTATGTAGTCTTCTGAATGTGTTATTATATATGAATAAATAAAGTAAGAAAAGCGGCAAGTATTTTCAAATGGACTATAATATTTTGTAGGTATTTGAATCTCAAAATGTTGAATAGTGATAATATTTTATTAGAATTAATTTAATATGTGAACTATTTGAGTTAATGTTGTCTACTTTATTAATTTTGTCTTATAAAGTAATTTGGTTAATAAAATAATTAAACATTAACAAAACCAATGCTTTAAGATGTGGTTCTAAAATTGATAAGTTTTGTTTTAAACACACATTTCTGTAATCACTTTTAAGACAGTGTTGACAACATTGATACAATATTGCATTATTGCAGGTGACTTTTTAAAGGCTTGCAAAACTAAACAACAACAAATAAAGAAAAAAAATTATCCGTTTCAGTAGAAATCAATCAATCAATCAATCAATCAACAGCCAATCATTGTCCACTGCTGAACATAGGCCTCTCCCAAGGTGCGCCAAAGCTTTTCAGTAGAAAACGATAATCCAATTTAAGAATGTGAATGGTGATGTTGAATGCATTCTGACTGAGTGACTTACATGTTGGTTGATCTTATTTTTATAATGAGATATTGTATTTCCAACCATTTAACTATGGCTTAATTTTAACTAATGGTCTTACTTATGAATGGTGCTTAGTAGCTGTTTAGTTAAACATTGATTGCTCTCTTTCTTTTTTTATTGATATAATATTCAAAAGAAGGAGACACAACATTGTTTATTAATTTGCTAAACAGTTTATATATAGCTTACAATTGGATGGTATTTTTGTATAATATATAAATTGTATTATATTTCATACAGCAATTCTATCACTCATAATTAAAGATGTATTTATACTGTACTTAATTATACTAGATGTGTAAACCTTACTTTGCTTGGCATAAATTTATTTATTATCTATGCATTCTAAATATACAGGCATGACATAATCAAATATACTAAGTCTTATTGGGCTCATATAAAATATAGGCATTTGATAAAGATTATAGCAGTGGAGTAAAAACTTTTTTTTTTTTTATATGCCCCGGGATGGCAAATGACTCTCCTCCACCGGATGGTAAGTGGTAGTAGAGTCCAAACGCGACGACGGCCAGTACAGTCGGGAACAATGTTCTGTACTAGCCGTCCCCGCCTTGTTTACTTGCCTTGAACTAATCTAAAACTATTTTAGATTATATTCTTAAATGGTAATTATGTAAATAGATGCAATATGGTGCTTCATATAATTTAATATTTAATACCCAGCCAAGATTAGATTGACATTTAGATTCATTAACATGACCTTAATGTGTGCTTGGTGGTGAAGGAAAACATTGTTTTTTTTTGTTTTTTTTTTTTTATATTTTCGAGAGGGCAAATGACTACTATTGTGAGAAAATCTGCATATGTTTGATAATATTATAGCTTCAGTGTTTCTACTAGTAATTATAATTTAATTACTGTGTTATATAATTATGACATACCTATATATATATAACTATGACGAATAGAATACTATACGGAATCGTTATACAATTGTTAAACAAACAAACGAACAAACAAGGTAAGTATATAATATTTATTAAATAATAATTGGTTGTTGCATATTTGTCTTGGGCGTCTCGATATCTGCCTGTGATTGCACTGACCTATGCCCTTTGCTTCGACACTGTTTATAATAATTATCTATATACTCGCCCGGCTTTACTTGCCGATAGTGGTGTGGACCTTAAACTCATTAAGACAATTCCTTTAAATAAATTAAATTAATTATCAATTATTAATAAGCAGTATATCAATTATATATTTGCTTAATCTCGAACTAAAACGAGGGTCTATTAAAAAGTGTGTTATATGAAATTTATTAGTTAATGTTGAAAAAAGATTAAAATAAGATTTGTATAAGTTCTTTTGTTAAAATGTCATTGAGTTTTCGACTATTTAACTCTGTACGTGATAGTTTTGAAATATTAATATTTAAATCTACCACAAAAGATAAAAAGTGTGCTTATATTCCGCCTTAGATATAAAACAAATATAACTATAACGATTCCGTTTGCTTAAATTTGAAATTAATTTAAATAATTATTTTAAAATATCAAATAAAAAAAAAATAAGTTTACGCATATTTGGTTACCAAACTATCTTAGCCTTTAGTACATTTCAATAAAATTTGCATATTTAAAAACTGATAATATTCATTGCATTATCAAGTTCAATGATACTTTTTATTTATACACGTAAATTAATTATCTACTTATATTTGTTTCACTTTTAAGTTTCGTTTATCTTATTTATGAATTCAATTTAAATTCTATAAAATTTATAAAGAGGAATCTTTTGTTTGATATTTTGTTACGAAATTCATAGCATAGCATATTCGATGAACATTTGATTTGGTGACATAAATATATACTGATTTTTAGTTTAATTTTGTACCAAAAATAAAATTTTACATATTCTTAAATTTTTAACATCTAACGATAAGTATTAAAGTTATTGTATAACAAACGAAGCAGTTACGTTTAATGTACCCGTTTAAAGTACTTTAAAATTAATTTCAACATGATTCTAAATATAAAATAATTAATTTCCTCTTAAATTCAAAATGGCTAACACAACGGCCTAACCTAGTCGCCATTTTAAATTTAGACTACCTACAAATTATAATATTACTTCAAATTAAATATTATATAATATACATATTATATACTTATAAAAATATAATAACTGTTGCATGTGGTTACTCGGCGTTGAATTTCTAATATTTGTCTGAACGGAAAAATAATAGACAAAGATGCGTTTGTGTAAGTAGAATGTTTTCATTAACACGGTATTACAGGAATGATATACAATTTAGGCCTTTTACTGTCGTCATATATTATATATAATATATTGGAAAGGTGACTCGTTTTATCATCAGTATTATTTCGCCTTGAAAATTTATTGATTATAAATACGTAAATTGTGATATTTCGCATAGTTACCTTTATCAATATTTCTTAAGTATTTTATAACAGCGGTAATAGTGGAATGCGTCATGGTTTTTTTTTTTTTTGATAAATCAAGTAAACAAATATGTATCAGTCTATACTAATAAATGAGGAGACGTTTTTTTACTGTGCAGCTTAACTGAAAAACTATTCAACCAATAAACATAAAACTTATGACAGAAGAAGCAGTGCGTTTCGGAGAAGATTTTAGTATATCCGCTTTAAATTTAGACTATTGGTGTGTCACGTGGTAATTTCATGTTCTTGTGATATATAGATTGTTATATCTAACTTCTAAATTAAATATAAGAGCTCGTAATATTAATATTAATTATTTTGGTTTCATTTACGTTATTAATCAAGGAATGCTTCGAGAGGACTGAGGTTCCTATTCATCATGAAGCGGAGTCGTTGTCAGTTGTCAGTGATTTCGAAGCATTATATGCATTAATTAACGCACAGCTTAAACTATTTAGTATAATACTTTTTTACATAGTGTAAAAATATTATAATTTTATTCTATCTAAATCATCCTTCGACCAATCGTCCAGTTGAAGTGTTTTTTTATTTAGTTTGCTTTTTTGTTTTCTGTATTTCGAACTGCTTGCAATTCCGCAGAAAATCGTCGGTAATTATAAATTTTACCGGTTTTCGTTGACTTACAAGTAATTACAGAAACATTGCAGACATATATTTTGTCAATTTTAATTTTGTAGGATGCAGAATGATTACAGTAATATTGTTAGGTTCCGGTTTGAAGGGTGAGTGAGCGAGTGTAACTACAGGCACAACGGACATAACATCTTAGTTCCTTAGATTGGTGGTGCATTGGCGATGTACGGTTAATATATCATCAATATCTATGGGCAGTGGTGACCACTTACCATTAGATTTCCCAATAGCGAGTCCGCCTTCCCAGTTCAACTGTTTTTGTTTATGAACAATATAAAACCAATAAAATACATTTTCCATTATCGATCTTACAAAATGACAAATTAACTCTTATCTAGGACATATATCGGAATCGACATAGGAAGTTAAACATGAATTTAATAAGTAGTATTTTGAAGTAAACCAAAAGTATAATTATTATTATTCTACTTCTACGGTAGCCATATATGATTTGGTATCTTCTCGTTAGAGACTGATTTTATACTTTAATGAATGATCCGTGTATTGTATAGGGTCAGATATGATGGAGCTAACATGTCCAAATGGACAAGTCTCAAAAAAATTAAGTTTAAAAAATATATATATTCTTCTACTTAAGAATAATAAAATTAGATTGATATCATTATTAATATGATATCATTATTACTGGCGGTAGAGCTTTGTGCAAGCTCGTCTGGGTAGGTACCACCCACTCATCAGATATTCTACCGCAAAACAGCAGTACTTATTATTGTTGTGTTCCGGTTTGAAGGGTGAGGGAGCCAGTGTAATTACAGGCACAAGGTACATAAAATCTTAGTTCCCAAGGTTGGTGGCGCATTGGCTATGTAAGCGATGGTTGACATTTCTTATAATGCCAATGTCTAAGGGCGGTGGAGACCACTTGACTTAAGGTGACCCATTTGCACGTCCACTGCATATAATTTACATATAACATAAAAAAAGGTTATTCCACCATGCTGCTCCAATTCCTGTGCCATTTAGCCTTTTTATTATCCATTCATTTTTAGTCACAAAAGAAAAAAAACACATTAGACCAACTTGTAGTTTCCACGTCACCACGTTTGGTGACCACTTACCATCAGGTGGCCCATATGCTCGTCCGTCATCCTACTTTATAAAAAAAAAAATATATCGAAAATAATAATTCATTGTAAATAGTTTGCTTTGAAGTATTTTATTTTTTTATCGCAGATTTTATTTAATTTAAGACTGTTGTTATGTCCATGTACTTTTTTGTCATTAGCAATAATTCACTTCAATTTATTAATCCCAAACAGTATTGTAGTTGAGTATTGAATGATTGCAACTTGCATCGCTTTCCTAAAAGGGAATATCGTTATATACTTAGTGAGTCATTATTATAAAACGAAGGTCTCTTCCAATTTTGAATTCATTTTACACGTATTTTGAGTTCAATAGAATTAGCAAAAAAGGAATAAATACTTCATACGCAAAAACTTTTTTTATTTTAGTTCTTGATTTATCATGCAACGTGTAAATTCTATATAAACCGCACTAGAATAACTACAAAACAAACGCACAGATAAAAAAATTCTTTTACACATACAAAATATCAATTGTTTCAGTTTTGGCTTGGTCGTGCGTATCATATAAAATTACTTCACGAAATCTATCTGTCATAATCCATCACAGCGCGACGACGGGTTTTTTTTTAACCCAATTTTCTGATAACGGTTATTACGTCGGATTTATTGACCTGTCTATTTTTTAAATGTATTTAAAGAAGGCAGACAAGCTAATAGGTCTGTGATGGTATGTCATCATCTCGTAGACAATGAAAAGGTAACCTTCTCTTTTTGAGAAGCTTTGGAGCTTACTCCACCATGCGCCTCCAATGCAGGTTGGACCATAGACACTGTGATAAATAACTTCTTAAACCTTCAATGCGCTACAAACCACGGGAATCAGTTATCTATAAGTTGTTTGTTTCTTCTGTATGTAATCACATTGGTTTTTAACTTTAAAAAAATTCTTTTAGAAGTATACTAGATAGAAAAATAGGAGGAAAATATCATACAAAAGTTAAGTATTCTTAACTCCACTAATATATTTGCACCAACCCACTAACTAATATACTTCCACTAACCCGCATTGGAACAGCGTGGTGAAATGAGGCCTTAGCCCAGCAGTGGGACAGTCACAGGCTGTTACTGTACTGTACTGTACTCATCCTTCAAACCGGAACACAACAATAACAAGTACTGCTGTTATTATTACTGTTGTTATTTATGTAATTTATATATAAAATATAAGATTCATTTTCTTCATAATAATGTACTTTATCTAACTATTGTCGATCGTTATAGGCAGAATTAATATTTATTTGTTAAAAGTTGAGCGAGTTATTATTTCTGGCAATAAAACTCGATTGCAAACATAATTATTAAAAAAAATGCTATAGTAATTCACTTCTTTATTTGTAGATTCAACTTATTAGACTACTTGACTAAAATTTCCATTATTTTCACATTCACATATAAAATGATAACTAAAAATAAATCTTTCGCTCTCGATTGACGAATTCGTTTTAAGTCCATTCATTTGGTAATTTTAAATTGTGGTCGAAATAATAAAACCTTATCGCAATTTAAATCCGACCACAGTTCATACATTATGGACTTTGCCAATTTATTTACAGTAAAATTCAAATTAAAAGAGAATGAACACTAATAAAAGTAACATTTAAAATAAATGAAATACGTTAATAAATAATAATCATTATTATAAAATGCATTCAAATGTAGTTCTTGTCATAACGCCTTCGCTATCGTTACCAGTTTCTATTTTAATTGTTAATGTAAAAAATATATAAAAACGTAAATAATGTATAATTATTTTACATAACGTATTCATAGCGGATGTTCATGTATCATTTAAAAATAAGTGTTTAATTTTCCCCTTTTTATTTGTCTTTTTGGTTGATTTAAAATGTTTAAAACCAAATGAATGTATCCAATTTATAAACTTATTGTTTGTATGTTTGTCCTGTATTCGTCCTAAACTAATCATCCGATTGTGATGAAACTTTAGTATCAGTTCAGCTTACGCCGGTGAAGGATCCTGACTCAAAAGACTGTAGACCCTTAGGGTCCGTTCACACAGACCGGCTCGGAGAGCATCGGCCTGCTTTTTTCTTTTCACACAGACCGGGTCGTATACGCTTGGAATTGGCCGGAGCGGAGCCGCCAACTATTTCACATCGACCGGCTGGAAGAGATCTGAAAGCGGGTGCGAGCGAGAAAGAGCACGCAAGCGGAGCCGGTCGGCTCCTTTTATTACTTCACACGAAGCGCGTTCAGGCATTTTTAATGACAAAAAAGGTGCAAATGCAAAAATAAACTTTACTACAATCACTCAAAACACTGTTTCCAACGTGATAAAAATCTGCTCTCCTCTCCGAGCCGGTCTGTGTGAACGGACCCTTACTCTGCCTGTGCGAGTAGGAAACGGGTAGTTTTATATATTTATAAGTGCTAGTAGGATTTATAAGTAGCCAGGGTGACCATATCCCATCATTTGATCGTTTTTCCTTTCATGTTCACGGCAAGCCCCGCTGAATTTTCACGTGGTTAATTTGTGTCTATATTTCATCCCGCGTTTGGCGGAACAACAACATCGCGAGGAAATCTGGTCGACTCGGATGAAAATGTTCCACAATAAAATTATCCTCAAATCATTTTCTTAAAACAATTTAAAAATGGATTTTCTTTAATTCAAAAAGTTTCATTCAATATTTGAAAAAGTCCCACTTCATTGTTTTTACGTTAGTATTTATTCTTTGAAAACAGCGTCATTAAATACAAGTACGTATTTACAAATATAACCTTAAGAAACATAATATGTAATTTCGTAACGAGCTAATTTGTACCTACAAAATTAAGATAATCCTGTTTGGAAATAATTCACGTAAGCTTAATTTTAAGAAGCTAGATGATTTTACGAGTAATTTAATATGATAATAACTGATGACACGACACGAGGGATATTTGTTATTATCAGATGTCGAAATTTTTATTGGTCCTTTTTTTATTTACGATTTCGAAGTAAATTATAGTCTATAAATTCTGCACACAAGTGTGGTGTTAATTTATATATATTAAATTTATGCCAAGAAGATAAATTGAATTGAATTTGTATTTTTTCCTCCTGTCCTTATAATTTACCCGATTTAAAAAGAGTGTATATAATAAATACACGCAGTATTTGTTACCAGGCAGCATCACAATCTTAAGTTTCAGTTCGTTTATAATAGGTACGGTAAATTATAAGAGAACAATGGCAATTACATGTTTTTGTATAAAATACATACTCTTATTTATACGAATAAAATTTAAAAATAATAATAATCAAAAACCTCAATGATGCTCCAAGATTTATAACTATTTATTATATTTATAAATATTTTGCGCCATTTTGGCTCAGTTTACGCGAAATCTTGTATTTATATGATATTTGGTTAATCAGTTTCAGTGATGGAATTAGTATCGTTCGTCAAGGAAGTACTACAGAATGCAGCGGAAAGTGCAGCGAGCTATCGGCTCGGGCAGACCGTGCTCCGCTACATGGACCGAGCGCTCTGGATCGTGGAGAAAAGCGCAAGATGGGCTGTACCACCACCGTGTTCGTTCACTTGCAATTATTCCAAAATCATAAATTGAATTTTATACGCTCTTAAATGAACTAGTTCGGATATTATGCCAAACCTTACAAATACAAATCTTACTACTTATAATAAACACATTCCATAAATTCCAGTCTTAAAATCTAGATGTCTAATTATTTATCCGAAAATTATTTATTCTGTCTTTTAAAACTAATATTTTTAGTTTTTTCTTTTTTTTTTTATATAAAATAGGAAGGCGGACGAGCATATGGGCCACCTGATGCTAAGTGGTCACCAACGCCCATAGACATTGGCCATCACCAATGCGCCACCAACCTTGGGAACTAAGATGTTATGTCCCTTTTGCCTGTAATTACACTGGCTCACTCACCCTTCAAACCGGAACACAACAATAACAAGTACTGCTGTTTTGCGGTAGACTATCTGATGAGTGGGTGGTACCTACCCAGACGAGCTTGCACAAAGCCCTACCACCAGTAAATTCTTTCGATGGTAACATTCGCGTTGATAGAGATATTATAAATCTATATTTATACTTGTCATGTCTGCTTAACACATTACATTATAGTGGATCAAGAGGAAAGGCCACAGCCGGAGCTGATTCGTCCTCTTCCGTGGGTATTCTTCCTGGCACTCCTCATTGTTCTGCGTGTCACTAGAGAGTCCATATCTCTCGTGAATCTAGCCTTCGGGAAGCCGCCACTCAGATCAGCTGATGTCGTAAGTATCAGTATCACCATATTTGGTATTAATCTTCTAAATATAGGATGTTCAGGCCAAGACCTCGAATATTTTTAGTGATAATATAACAACATGATAGCTATATTTACATTAAGTTATATTTTATTGTATGTATTTTATTGTATGTATTTTATGTATATTTAAATTTAATACGATAAAAGCAAAATCATATTTTGTTTTTATCGTATTCCTAATTATGATAAAAAATTGTTTATTAAAAGACTTTTTACCAGACATTAAATTTTGCCTTATAGATCACATACATTGTATGTACTGAGTTATTACAATGATGCTTAAAGTTAATACCGTCCCCAAATCTACATATAAATCTATCGCTATTTTAAAAATATTTGTATTTAAAATTGATGAGCTTTGCGAACAAACGAATCTATATAATACGGATTATAAATTGTAGGGTACTGGTTTATCATGTTTATTAAAATATATTTTTTACATACGTATAATTATGATAAACTATAATTTTAAAATAAGTACACCTTAAATTTACGACGTAATATCACGTTAAGCATTTTTTGTTAAATATCCCACGCGTTTTTACGATTCAAATAAGATGTAGTGTACATTCAAGAAACATCTATCATTTTTATCGTTAAAAAACGTGAGTCCGTCCGGTCATTAGTTCTAAGAATACAGGCAGATCAATAGATAAGCGCTTAATAATAAGTAGAAATAAATAGCCACTGATAGCAATACATTCATTAGCATTATTAATAATTATTATTCCATACATATTAGCTAATTTGTTTATATCACATGATAAATTGTCGATGTTAATGAAGTGTTTTGTTTAAATAAACAAGTGACAATCGGATAACAATTTCGGAAAAATTACATGATAAGTATAAATACAAATAACCTATTTTTTTTTGTTGTAGGAAAATTAAGTAGAAGCGATTTAAATATATTTATTGTACTATTTATAATATTTATTGACTTTAATTCAGATATTACCATTGTATTCATGTTTTATTGACTATTGCGAGACATTGGATGATCTATCACGATAAAATCGGAAGTCTAACGTATACATATGAATTTTAAAATATAAACAATTATTACGTTAAAAATTAAGTTAGAAAAAAAAGAAGAACAATAAATGAAAATAATCCGAGTGGTACGTCAAGGCGATGTATCGCTAATATTATTTCCAAAGATTTTTTCCATAGTCTTCTACTTGTAAATTTATTTCACAGGTAATATATATTCAAAGTAAGCGTCGCTACCTCCGCACTCTCAAGTACCAAGGCAACCGCATGATGCGCGCACGTACCGAGCCCACGACGCGGGAGTCTTGGTTCAGCAGTTTTCAGTCCCTTTTCGAGTTCACGATGTGCTTCAGGAGGCAGCACTATGGTAACAATAACACGCAACTCAGTAATGGAGATGAGGTTCTGGTAAGTTTATATCATTCACTATATATTATAAAACATTGGTAGATACTTGCCTTTCACGCCGAAGGTTGTGGGTTCGATTCCCACCCAGGACAGACATTTGTGTGCATGAACATGTCTGTTTGTCGTAGTAATTATATTTTTTTTTTCTTCATATTGGTAGAATAATATTGTAAATTATATTGATAATATAAGCTCGAGTAAACACAACCAATGTGTATAAATATAAAATAAACTAATTTAAATAAAAGAAGAATGTTAAAAATTACAACAACGTAATTATTTATGCATTTGAAAGAAAAAATATTTAATTGACGAATCGGTTGGCGTGGTTGGTGGATGCTTGCCTTTCAGGCCGAAGGTTGTGGATTCGATTCCCACCCAGGACAGATATTTGTGTGCATGAACATGTCTGTTTGTCCTGAGTCTGGATGTAATTATCTATATAAGTATGTATTTATAAAAGAAAAGTAGTATATGTGGTATATCAGTTGTCTGGTTTCCATAGCACAAGCTTTGTACAAGCTTAATTTGGGATCGCATGGCCGTGTGTGAAAAATGTCCCAGGATATTATTATTATTACTATAGTGCCCCGCCGTTCCGTCTGTCTGTACGTAATATATGAACTCTATATATTTGGTTGTTTTTGAGTTTATATATACTGTATATAAACTCAAAAATTACCAAATATATTTTCATACGGTTGTCACCACTGAACAGAGTGTGATTCATAAGAAAGGTGAAGGTGTATAATTCATTAATGTTTTGTATAAATTGGCTGAAATATGACGATAAATGTTGAGGATGACAGAAAAAAACATGCCGATTGGGAGCTTTACTGGCGTGCGTGATCCAATAGTTATATGTATAATATTACGATATAAAAGTTTTATGTAAATCTTTATTTGACCCGTGAGAAGCAGGTCGGGTCGCTAGTAAAATATAAATACAAATAATAGAATTGATAAATATATAAACCTACTGTCACAAGCCGTCACAAGAACCGAGATGGACCAGGGGTAAGAACGCGTGAATCTTAACCCGGGAGGGTTCAAACCCGTGCTGAAAGCACCACTGAATTTTCATGTGCTTAATTTGTGAATAAATTCATCTCGTGCTTTACGTTGAAGGAAAACATCGTGAGGAAACTTGCATGTGTCTAATTTCACTGAAATTCTGCCACATGTGTATTCCACCAACCCGCATTGGAGCAGCGTGGTAGAATAAGCTCCAAACCTTCTCCTCAAAAGGGGAGAGGAGGCCTTTAGCCCAGCAGTGAGACATTTACAGACTGTTCTAGAAAATCTAGTATTTTTTTCTTTCTATACTTATAGAGCCGGTTATACGACAAACCTTTTGTAAGGCGTCCGATCAAATAAGTTGAATCATTTACAAATTTATTAAATAAAGAGCACACTAATTTATATTAATAATTTTATAAAATAAAAATAACTTATAATTGAATAAATTAATAGTGACGTAATTTTGCGTTATAATGCGTTGAATGTTCAGTTGAATATAAATATGTATGTATGTCTACAAAAATTGATGCATGAATTGGTACTCATGATGTCCAAATGTGTTGTGATGTTTAAAGGTGGTGAAGAGAAACAAGCGAGGACGGGAAGCGGACGCCGACAGCAGCATGGAGCGACTCATAGAGAAGATGATGGTCGACATCGACGCAGACTCCGACGACTCGTCGGGATACACGGTGACCTATCTTAGTATTTATTAAATTAATAATAATAATTTATTTACACACCCAAAAGATACATGTACACAATTTGTTTGCAGTATTATCTAACTCTAGGGTTTTTATTAACAATAGCAGCACAATAATTAAATGCTAAATTAAAAAACCTTCCATGCATTTAAGCATTTTTTTATGAAATAGGTAAGTGGTCACCACCGTCCATAGAAATGGGCGTTGTAAGAAATATTAATCATTCCTTACATTGACAATGGAATACAAGCCTTGAGAACTAAGGTCTCATATCCCTTATGCCACTCATCATAATATAGTTCCACTGCCTCACTCACCCTTGTAACCGGAACAGACAATGCTAAATATGGCTGTTTGGTGGTAGAATATTTGAGGTATGGGTAGTACCTACCCAGACTGGCATGCACAAGGCCTTACCACAAAGTAAATCTAAAAAAGTGTAAAAAGTAATAACCTGTAAATGCCCCACTGCTGGGATAAAGCCTTCTCTCCTTTTAGAGAAGGTTTGAAGCTTACTCCACCATGCTGCTCCGATGCAGATTGGTGGATACTCGTTGCAGACTTTCATCCGCCATATGCGGGTTTCCTCACGATGTCATCCCTCATCGTCGAGCACGAGATGAATTATAAACACAAATTAACGAGAAAATTTCAATGCCGTTATTAAATTATTTTATTGTTTAACTTTCAGTTAACCAACATCACAAATCCAAGAAGCGACAAATCTGATTACAACACCGAGTCGGACCAGGATACTATACAAACAAATAAAAACGCGGATGGCAACGGTAACAGGAGTAATTCCTCAGCCGAGGGTAATACCTATGATGAGACTTGGGCTGCTACAGACAATACAGATGATACAGAGCTACCGAACAGTGATCATATATACAAATTGGACTCGAAGAAATATTCCATTGACTTTATAAAAGCCGAAATTAGCAACCAGGTGGAACAGATTATAAAAAATCAACATAAAATATGTAAGTTTTTTAATTGTAGCCATATAGCTTAAATAGACAATAAAATAAGGTATAGTCTAGTCTAGTAGGTAGTATAGTCTCGTTTGGAGCTTATTCCAGCACGCTGCTCCAATGCGGGTTGGTAGAATACACATGTGGCAGAATTTCCAATGAAATCAGACACATGCAGGTTTCCTCACGATGTTTTCCTTCACCGTCAAGCACGAAATAAATAAGCTCCAAACCTTCTCCTCAAAAGGGAGAGGAGGCCTTTGCCCAGCAGTGGGATATTAAGGCTGTTGTTGTTATATAAGCTCGTATCATTTGGTATTAAGATAATCACTCATCTGCACGTTTACATATTATTTAATAGTATGTGAACACACACAAGTGAATCATGTGACGCAATGTCACTTTTTTTTTTAAAATAAAAAACATAAATTATCCGGTATGAACTGGTTAAATTTGGTATGTTACTTTTACAGAACTGTCATTGTACCAAAAGTATGGGCCTTGTTGCCTTAATAATTAAAGATATTATTATTATTACAGCGCTTAATCGGGTTGAAAACTTTTCACTTATATTATCCCTTCACGTATCAAATTAATTTAAACTTATTTCTTAATATACAATCATAAGTTCCGATCTTTCATTTTCTTATGAGAACCTCTACAGCCGATTCCAATGCCAGGAGTGTAGGTAAATAAATAACTTTGACCTTGAATCGATATGACTCATTGGTCGAGTTCTAAATAATCTGTGGTATTCAGTATGGAATACTTCTTTACTGGTGGTAGAGCTTTGTGCAATCTCGTCTGGGCAGGTACCACCCACTCATCAGATATTCTACCGCAAAACAGCAGTACTTGTTATTTATTTTGTGTTCCGGTTTGAAGGGGGAGTGAGCCAGTTTAATTACAGGCACAAGGGACATAACATTTTAGTTCCCAAGGTTGGTGGCGCATTGGTGATGTAAGCGTTGGTTTACATTTCTTACAATGCCAATGTCTATGGGCGTTGGTGAACACTTACCATCAAGTGGCCCATATGCTCGTCCACCTTCCTATATTATAAAAAAAAGGGATTGAAATATGGATAACATATTCATTTAATGTTATAAAATTAGACACCTTGAGGTATTATTGTTTTATTGAATGTTTATGCAATGAATCTGATCTTGAATTGACAAGAACTGCAAGAACTTTCATAGGGAATTATAATTAAATTATTAAAAATATAACTCTTTTTTATTATATCTTATAAAGTTTTATAAATAGAAGAGAATATATGCAGAGTCTAGTCTATAGTCCAAAACTATGATATTGATAGAAGTATTTTTGTTTTCAGCGAATGGAAGAGCAGCTAATGATTCTTCGATTAATGAAAGGTATAAATCCAATTAAATTTTATTAAAAAGTTTAATTTAATATTTTACCCAGAATACAAAATAAATGAAATAAAAATACTACATAACATTTTAATTATTAAAGTACATAATATTATATTATAATAAATTCAAATTATTACAAATTAGTTCTCAATTGACAGCATTGGTAATTTCATTACATTCTAATTTTAAATATATTATATAAGATTTTTCACAATTATTTTTTAAGAGAAAAATTTCTTATTGATTGCTTACACAAATAAAGTATCCATGATTAAAATAGCAACTTTTGGAAAATTTATGGATTTATTCAATAAGTAGTTAAAATTGCATTTTTAATAAAATATTGGGCACCGACTGTCAGGCGAGTTTCAGTCAAAACTATAATATAGATACAGGATTTGATGATAATCTTTTATTAAAACATAAATCTATAGTCCTACAGATGCTGAAGCGGGATATTGAAAAGAATCATTGCATCGTTAACTGCAAACAATGGTAAGGATATTATAAAATATTCTCCTAGTCTAGTAAACTATATATTAAAAACAGTATATATCTATTTGCCTCGATAGTGTAATGATATAACTATATATCTGCTATATGCAGATCCAGACTGGTGGTAGAGCTTTGTGCAAGCTCGTCTGGGTAGGTACCACCCACTCATCAGATATTCTACCGTAAAACAGCAATACTTGATATTGTTGTGTTCCGGTTTGAAGGGTGAGTGAGCCAGTGTAATTACAGGCACAAGGGACATAAAATCTTAGTTCCCAAGGTTGGTGGCGCATTGGATATGTAAGCGATGGTTGACATTTCTTACAATGCCAATGTCTAAGAGCGTTGGTGACCACTTACCATCAGGTGGCCCATATGCTCGTCCGCCTTCCTATTCTATAAAAAAAAAAAAAAAAAAATCCTAATGTACCAGGTTCGATATCTAGGTCCAGCCAATAGTACAAATTACTAAATATAAAAAGTTATTTGTTTTTTCTGCCTAATTGGTTAGTTAAGATTTGCTGCTGTGACCGAAATTTAGTCATTAATGCAACATCATCACAATAATTATTAAACAGACATATAAAGTTCCTAGTTCTCGTCTTGTTGGTGGGGGGGGGGGGGGGGGGTAGACAGGCGTTAAGTATAATAAAGTCCATGTCCTACTTGGGGGATTAAGATTGCTTCGTACCAACTTTTATCAAAATCGTTTCAGTAATTCAACCGCGAAAGCCTTACAGACAGATTACTTTCGGATTTATGATGTTAGTATAGAAAGTAAAACAACTTGTAATGTTGATTTGATTCCATCAACTGCATTAATGTTGTACCTAATATTATTAATATAAAAATTGTATGTATGCATACTCCTTATGTTGAAATTAATTAATAAGATGTTATATGTTTACAGATACAACAGTGAATTCCAAAAGTAAGAACAAATATTCGGGTACTCGTCGATTTTTTTTTTTTAATTTAATAAGAATATGTCATATAAGGTTTTTTTTATACAATTCAGTTTTTAAATATATTTTTTTATAGATATTTTTTAAATTCTGTTTATCGCATGTATGTTTTGAATTTATTATTAACAACTCCCGAAGGAGAGGCGTAAGCGACCAGAGCGTCTAATGTTGCGGTTACACATGTGCGACATATCGAATACGACGTTCTTTGGCAAAGGGATGTCCGTCTGACGTATTGATATATGCAAGTAGACCGGTTGTCTAGTTACATCATATTTTGTCAAGTTACTAACGACAGAAAGACTAAGACTAAAAATTCAACCGTTTTAGATTTTTTTTTTAAATATTATTGGTAGGCGGGCGACCACCAGCCATAGACAAGGGCAATGTAAGAAATATTAACTAAACATTACATCGCCAATGCGCCACCAACCTTGGTAACTATAATGTTATGATATCTGTAGTTACACTGGCTCGCTCACCCTTCAAACCGGAACCCAACAATACTAAATATTACTGTGTAGCGGTGGAATATCTGATGAGTGGGTGGTACATACCCAGACGGACTTGCAAAATGTCCTACCCTTTATTGTAATGCACAGACTTACCATCGAAAGCTCTACGTCGTATTCTATCCTTGGTTTCGTTTTACGCTTATTTTGTATGACATATCATGACAGAAAATTTGTTTATATTAAATTTTGTCGAAGCTTATTCATGTCCGAATTCAATTATTATTTAAAAAAACATTTTGTCTGTTAAAATAGATCGACTGAGCATATTTCCTATATTTATTATAGATATAAGTAATATAAGTTTTTTTATTCCTCTTTTTTTAGTGACGTAAGATTTCATCGATTAAAAAACGGCATTTCGTTGTAAATTTATATGAACGTGCAATATTCACAAAATTATTTATAATATGTGAATCTCATTTCTCTAATGCGACGATGACGTCACAGTCGACGAAATCCAATTGTATCCACATCGCTTATGTCCGTGAAGTTTGTATTTTGTGAAGATTATTGTTAATCATTTCAAGTGTTCCGTGAGAAAATGAACTATATAATAAAAAACTTGCAAAAGATATCAGAATTAATTTTGTATGGCTAAATTCTTGTTTATTTTTTATTCTAAGCGCATGATACGATATACGTTTTTCGCTTTTCAATAATGGGCTCATTTTAAAAAACGATTATTTTCAGTTGATATTTCCAATTATCACAATCGATATTACTCATTGATGACAATTAAAATTGAATACATATAAAATTCGACTTATTTAGCTTAAAGTTAATGGTCTAATTAGTTAATTAATTGAATACATATTTTTTACTAATTTGCTTCCGCATAAAATTATTTTTTAATAATACGATTATTACTCTGTATTGCAATGGCAGAAGACGTAAACATAAACAAACCTAAGGTATATATACTTTATATTCCAGGCGATTTCTTAACAGCTCTGCTATATTACGCACTATCATCAATTCTTGATTAATATATACTTTTTTATAATGTATCATTATTTCACTTAAATTATTTTTCTATCCACTATACTTTTACTTTCATATTTCCGATGACAATTTCGTCGAAAAAAAAAACCGCCATTTTTTTACGAATTCCACAGATTATTTAGATCTCGAACAACGATGTCATGACAATTCAATGTCAAAGTTATTTATTTATCTTCACTTCACTTCTTTCTACATAATGGACTTCACATATCTTTCAGGTTTGTTGTGCTCATGGGATCAGCTTTGAGTACCATAAAGCACGATTTTTTTTACATTTTTTTTAACAACAGTTCTATATATTGGCTCTTTTTTGACACTAATTAGGTAATACTGTAATGATGCAATAGATGCAATGCCAAGGGGGCACTTGACGAAATACTTTTTAAAATTAAATTAATTTATGATCTTTACTTTATCTTGTACTTGACATCTCGAGGCGGTAGATATTCTAAGTTGTATGTCTAAAAATATATTTACAAATTATACAATTTTAACACTTAAGATTTTACAATGGTTATTTGGCAGCTATTTATAAAACTAGTTCCTATTTATGTATTTATTAAATTTTAAATTTATTTTTTTCATAAAATATGCCAATTTTTATAAGCTTATTTTTGTAACAACTATAACGCATCTGTAATGTATTTATTAGTAGAGGGGGACAATTCTTCTAATATATTGTTACTTTATCGCAATCGAATCGAAGCGTGATCGTTGCCGTTATTTCGTTTTCATATTTTTTAATTTAATTATCGACTATTGCCATAAAAATAAACACTTACGTTTGATTTTGACATAACGATAAACGTTAACATAATAATGATTCAAAGTTGGATCGGAATTGAATCGGGAACGTATCGTAATCGTTATAAAATAGTAGACGAATTCTACTATTTTAATCTCTCTCTATAATATTCTCGTTTAATCTTCCTGAAACACTGCAGGAAAAAACATCTTCACTTAAAGCATTAATATATAAGTTGAACTGTTACATCTAATGATAATTATAATATGAACTTATTTTGATTAATACGTAATATCATATTTTATAACATATAGACAAGAAATGAAGTCTATGTGTTAAGTGAAATTAAAGATTATTATTATTCATGACATTTTATAGCTACTCTATTTTTTTAAATAATGTACTGCTAGTATAATAAGTAATTTTTAAACATTTTATAACATAAAACGTGTGAAAGAAAAAGCAAAATTAATATTATAAAAAAAAAAAACAAAAATGTTTCCAAAGTTTTGGCTGTGTAATGAATAACAAGACTGATGGTGAAATTGTCGAAACTGTTCCTAATTGTGCTTTTTCTCGAATTATCATAATAATTAACATTATTTTTATACGTAATATATATAAGGTTTTTTCTAATGTTTATATCTGATGAATTTACCATTGCAAATATATTTATATTACTGAATAAATATTATTGTTTTATTTTATCTCAACATTTCTTTTCTTACGCCATTCCGCTCAATAACAGTTACACTTCCGGTCCGGCCGTGGCCGGAGATAGTTATATACAATGAAATAACGAATTTAAATTAAAAAAAAATACACAGTGCTAAAAGATCTTGGTTGGACGTCATAAAGTTAATGTAAAAAAAATATTGACAATTATTATTTTTAAAATCTAACAATAAATCATACATTCCAAAATTAATAAATGTAAAAATATTTCTTATTTTAAGTTAATGTTAACCTTTTGGATATAAAGTCATACTGTTTATAACAATCAGCAAATAAATATTATATAAATAGAAAAAACAAAAGAATGTTTCCGCCCGGGATCGAACCGGGGACCTTGTGCGTGTGAAGCACACGTGATAACCGCTACACTACGGAAACTTGTAGTAGTAAATCGAATTTTTGAAACATAAGCCTCTCTTATTAAAATAATAGATAAAAATAAAAAGAATTTGACAGGTGTAATTTATAACTGTTATTTCATCTGACACGGTGAGATTCCAACCGCTCTAATCGTGGAGAGTTGACCAAAATAATCAAAAAAGCCGATACATCGCTTCCGACCAGCCAGTTTCGCGGCTACTTCGCCCGCGGATAGTCGCGGACACGTCACCGTGACACATTATTGTCGGTGTTCAGTTGGATTATATTCCCTTAGATATCGGGGGCTGCACAAAAATCTTCCACCATGGATCCCGAAGCATTCTTAGACCTGGCCAACCAGGTCATAAAACTCAAAATGTACCCATATTTTGACATAGCGCATTCTTTGCTCTGCGCTTTAGCGGTGCGGGAAGATTTAGGAGCTGGTAAGCAAAATAATAAAATATATTTCAAATAAATCCCGCCAAATTTACTTATTCAACCCAATTACTGTCCTAAGTACAATTTTAATTTCATGTACACAATTTGTCTCTAATTATATCACTAAAATTAAGCCACCTATTGAATTTATAAATAGACTTGTTCCTTTCATTTGAAGACAAACCGCACTTATGGGCTGCCGACGGTATAGAATATAGATATTAACTTTACGAGGAAAATATATTTTGATTATATAATCATCTGCTAATTATATTATCTAGTAATTTCTGGAACCGAAATATAATTCTAAATTTATTATCTTGATATGAGGCGAACATACTAATATTATGATCAAAATATTACGTACTATCTTACACTGACGTGGGCGATAATGATTGCAGATTATCATCGGCGAATTTTAAACGTACAATATATCCATTTAGTAGAATTGGAGAGGTTATGTTTTAGCATTTTGTTTACGATAAGAACCCTTCACACTTTTTCTGGTATGGACGATAAGGGAATTTATATGTTTGAAGGAAGCGGGAATAGATGGCGCTTGTAAATCAAAAATAGGTCATCGGCTCATAATAGTCAGTATTATATATAATATGTTATGTTGACAAGCTGGGTGCTTCAGAATCGAGTTTGTAGTTAAAGAAAAAGAAAATAAGAAACTCTTGGGCTCGTCCGGGATTTGAACCCGGGACCTCTCGCACCCGAAGCGAGAATCATACCCCTAGACCAACGAGCCATATTATTTTATAGTGAAATTAAAAAACAATTTATTGAAACGTTAATAGGAAAACATGGTATTGTTTTTTTTTTTTGCTGAAGTTAAAAGTGTCAACAAGACACACAAATAGTATTTAGGTTGGACAATGTTGCCAACGAACCCGATTTAGCATTTTTAAAGAGCATGTCTCAAGCCCTACGAAAGGTTTTGGGTCCTTACCTATACTTTTAGTTCGTATCCGAGTTCCAAGCTAATTTCGAAATATAAATACATATAATATTTACCTAAGGATTTTCCCTTTTTTTCATTTAATATTTTGTGTCCATAAAATGATTATAATTCATCTCGTGCTATACGGCGAAGGAAAACATCGTGAGGAAACCTGCATATGTCTAATTTCACTGAAATTCTGCCACATGTGTATTCCACCAACCCGCATTGGAGCAGCGTGGTGGAATAAGCTCGATACCTTCTCCTCAAAAAGGGAGAGGAGGCCTTAGCCCAGCAGTAGGAAATTCACAGGCTGTTTCTTTACTTTATCCATAAAAAAAAACTAAACGACACTTGCTGTGAATATTAAAGGGGCGAACTCTAAAGATATCGTACTTTAAAAGTTGTTCACTCTAGCCTGGCTTGAGTGTTTTACAACACGCCAACAGCATAAACCAACAGCATAAATATTCAAAAAACCACTAGACTCTAGCTGACGCGGATTTAAGCTCGCGATAAAATCATTCTTGGATAAAATCAACGCGTGCTATTTATATGCTGTCACTTCTAAAAAGGTTTTTCTTACACATAATATAAAATTAAGATAAAATAAGCAATAAAATTACAAGTCAATGTTACAAAAAAAAAGAATGAACGAATATTATATTACTTGAAACCGCGTAACCAAGTAGAGATGAATTACTCGATGCATGTTACTCATATATACTGTTTCTTTAAATTCGATTATCTCATCAGGATCTAACGGTTCGATTTCATTATTTATTGCATTAGCTTAACCATTTATTGAGAACTAGTTTCCGCCCGTGTCTCAGGGGGGAGATACCCTGTAACCTTTTCTATACCCCTGACAACGTGTATGCAAAATATCATGATGATTGGTTGAGTAGTTAAGACGTGAAAGCGTAACAAATAAACACAGAAACAAACTCGCTTTTGCATTTATAATGTTAGAAAGGATTTATAGACTAAGTACTTACATAACAATACGGTCCCACCCATGAGGACAAATCTGTAACGCTTAACGCGGATGCGACCAATCTCAAGCACTGTAGCCATCTGCATGAGATATTGTACAATTATGTGAGCTCCCTCCCTCCCGGCGAATATAAAAAAAGAGCTAAATTGATGTGATTATTTTACGACATGATGTTAAATTTTTTGGATACAAATAACGGTTTCATCTTAAATATATTATAACGATTACAGGTGCACAGGCTTTTTCCCGCAAACATCCGTTGTCATGCTGGTTGTCCACTATGCTCGTGATCTTCGCGGGCGGCATGGTGGCCAACGGTCTGCTTGGGGAGCCTATCCTTGCGCCGCTCAAGAATACGCCGCAACTAGTGATAGGAACTATAACCTGGTAAGTTGGCATTTTTCTTTTCTTTTTTTTTTATATATTCGCCGGGAGGGCAAATGACTCTACTCCACCTGATGGTAAGTGGTAGTAGAGTCCAAACGCGACGACGGCCAGTACAGACGGGAAAAACATTCTGCACTAGCCGCCTTCGCCTTGCCGGCCCGCAAGATGCCTCTTCACGCCTCGTTTGAAGGAACCCGGGTTGTAAGAGGAAGGGAACACGTGAGCTGGTAAGGAATTCCATTTTTTGGAAGTGCGACAAAGAAAGGAGTTGCCAAATTTCTTTGTTCGCGATGGAATTGATGTCACAGTTATTAGTCACAGTTATTAGTTATTAGTCTTTGTATTAATATTAGCGAATACCGGCTGGTGAGGCCTTATGCAACTCCTACTACATATTATTTACTTCTTGAGAAGTTGTTGCTGGCGCGTTGACATTGTATGGAAGCACCCGTATGTAAGTGCGTAGGTAACCTTCTTTTACGCCAGCATGAGCTAGCCTATTTGCTTGTATGTGTCTCCCTAAAGTAAATTAAAAAAAGAGGAGAACTTAGCACAGTAGTGGGACATTTAAAGGCTGTTATTTAAATCATTTTTAATTTTTGAATTAACATTACGGTATAAGACTCAGTGAAAATTTTTATAATCATAATAAAATAAAGACAGACACAATTCCTAATACTATTTAGGAATAGTTTGTTGTCAAACCTACTTTGTACGTTAAGGAACTACTTTGTAGTTGCCTTATAGCACAGGTTAACTCAATAACATAAAAGGGCTCCCCAGTTGAATATATTGTAACCTAAGTTTAACTTTAAAAAGCAACACTTATAAAAACTGCTTGAAAGTAGATGAATAAGTATGGAGCAGCTGCTTTCGACATTAAAGTACATTTATGTAGTCTGTATTGCTAAGTTCATAAGATTCGATTATTAATAATCATAAATCATATGTCAAAACTGAATAAAATAAGTTTTTAATTTTAATATGCTCTCAGTTTTTAAGAAAATATTTTATAAATTCCTACCGGAGTGTGGGTTAACCCACAAATTATATTTATGTTTGTATAAAATGCGAATTAAGTGGTAATCTATTTATTTTTTATTGAACAATTTCAAATTTTTATTTAAAAAATATAATAAGCTAGTTAAATTTCATATTTCATTTTGAATATATTTGTTACGAACAATAAATTATCTATTTTATTTATGGAGAATCGTTGCTAATGGTAAAAAAGACGATTTACGGGCTCGTCCGGGATTTGAACCCGGGACCTCTCGCACCCGAAGCGAGAATCATACCCCTAGACCAACGAGCCATGTATTACATACGTGTAAGTATCCACCGCGTTAGAATAGAAAAAATGACTTTCGTATACTTTTTTAAATATCCTGAGCCTACTGAATTCATTTATTCATATAGGACAATTAATTCAATTATTTACTTATACAGTACAATTAAAACATAATTTTAAAAATATTATCTGATGATTTAATTAATTAGGTATACAATAATGTAAAAATCATATCTGGAATTGCGTTCGAAATGCACAAATCGGAATGTAAACATCCTAAGCGTCATTACGCCGTTCTAAAAATATTATACTCACGCTCCTGTGCTTTTATATTCATGCTTTAAAAGATCTATAAAAATATTACAGTATATAATATTTGTTTTAGTACAATAATAATAAAAAGAATGAATAAAATATTTACAAATACATACTGGCACATTAAAGTGAATAAAAACATTTAATTAGAATAGTATTGAAGTAGGTTGCAAAAATTACTTGTTTACTTTTATATGTTTTATTGTTCTTAATATATCGAAAATACTTCTCATATATCTATATTATTCAGCTAGATAAAAAGTAGATTTGGAATGAGCTAAAGCCAAGTTCTTCTATTCGTTTTAATTAAGTAATATATATGTCTCTTTATTATGTTACATCATTCACTATCGCCCTTTGTTGAGTTTGTTTGTTTATAACGCATTCTCGTCTTAACTACTCATCCGATTATCGTGACAATTTGCGTACACTTTGACGGGTGTAAAGTTAAGGACATAGGGTACCTAACACCTCCCTCGCCCCCTCCCCGCATATGCGGGCGATTTCGCGGAGGAATCTAGCGCAAGTTTATAAATTTAGAAAATTATTTCTTACAGGTATGTGGTGTTTTACATGCCCTTCGACGTCGGCTACAAAGTGGCCAAATTTCTCCCTGTAAAGGTGGCTGCTTCAGCCATGAAGGAAATATATCGAGCGAAAAAAGTATATGACGGTGTCAGTCATGCTGCTAAGCTGTATCCTAATGCGTATATTATAATGGTTATTGTTGGTAAGTTGATTTATTAATTATTTAAACCTTAGATAATAGGAAAAGTAATAATTTTATAAATTTTGCTATAAGTATCATAAAAAGAAAAGTAAAAAGCAGTTTTTCAAATGTTTTTCATCCAGTTTTGTGAATCATATAATAATAAAAACATTATTTTTTTAGGTACATTGAAAGGAAATGGTGCTGGATTTACGAAGCTAGTTGAACGACTCATACGCGGGGCGTGGACTCCTACCGCTATGGAAACAATGCAACCTAGCTTGTAAGTTAAAATTTAACTAGTTGTTAAAAACTATAGAATTTATAAGTAAATGTAGTAAGATAAGCAAGCAAATAGCAAGAGAAATAAACGTCTTCTCGTTATGTACTATTGTACATTCGATTTACATTTAAATCATCTATCTTTATTATTAAGTAACTCTATTTTAATAATAGCTTGTGCTTCAACGCTCTAAATGTTTAGCGAACCATTACAAACGCCGTTGTCTATATTACGTGATTATTACTTTTATCTCTTGTTTGTTGATCAATTCGTATTATCTTCAACTCAACTAGACTATTCATATTCAAAACACGAACCAATTTAACAAATATTGTTATAATGTAATGTGTAAAACGTGACTGCAACGAGTATTTCATGCTATGTTTAATGTTAAAGTCGTTTAAATATGAAAGTATTTTAAATTTAGTATTTTACTTATATTTGAATTTGTTTTTCAGCTACACAAAGGCTTCTCTGGTGGCTTCCGTGATATTTGTACTTGACAAAAAGACCGATTTAATATCTGCGCCACATGCGCTGGTCTACTTTGGCATCGTGATCTTTTTCGTATATTTCAAGGTAACTATTTGCTACTTGTAACTCCATTGAAGCAATGACATCTGCAATATATTTAGTATATTATCTTAGAACTATTTTTATGCATAGAAAAAACTAACAGTATTGTCAAATTATACAATGAGTGGAATTTCTTATCTTTTCGTAAGATTAATAGATGGGTTATTCCATTTATCATTGACTTATTTTTTTAAAGACCTACTAGCAATGTCTTTGCTTATATTCTATAAAATTATAAGGTGTTTAAGCTTTCTTTATGTTAATGCTAAGACCAATCCCTTCTATTGGTCTGAATGTTTATGCCTTTGAATAATTTTCATGATAAACAAAATCCACGAATGCAATTAATTTTAACGATTACACGATATTTATTTAATTACGTTTGCAATTTTCAGTTGTCTTCCATTCTGTTGGGTATACACGATCCTTTCGTGCCATTTGAAAATCTATTCTGTGCATTATTCATGGGTGGTATTTGGGACTCGCTTGCTAAGCTGCTAGGCAAAGGGCAGCCTAAGGAAGAGACGAAGGATGCCAAAAAAACTAATTAAACGTAAGAAATTTTATAATTATTGTTGTTAATTTTTTCTATAACAATATGAATGTAATTTGTTAAGTGGTATTTAATTAGTCCATACACATAATTTGAAAATAGATAATTTTGCTATTCCTTTATTATTATTACAGTCATTTGTTACTCAACAAACTGTGATTACATGGAAAGTTTTAAGTGAGTTTATAAAAACTCTCTTAATGAATAATCATTTCGATGTTCTTTCTTCGAATTTTTACTTTGCCATTTCGTATCTTTGCCGCTCGCGCCACCATACTGATAACGTGGCGCCCATAAACGGTTCTTTTGATAATATATATTTCCTTTCAGACTCATTTTACGATTAATTCTGTTACGTTATATAAAAAAAAAAAAACAAAAGAAAACGCTAATTTAATTTTTATTTACAAAATTCTTTTTTTTTTCAGGTTATCAGTGATCAACTGACACCGACAATACAAGCTGCGACGTTATCTTTTAGTACATCAAATAATTAAGAAAGTAAAATGAAAAAAAAATAAAAAAAATTGCAAAACCCCATAAATCTTAAAAAAATGGCACAACGACCAAAGTTCGGATTTTATTATTTTTAAGTTTGACTAGTCATAACTTTAAGTTTTTATGTGCATGACGGTGAATTGTTTCTAAGTATAATTGTGTGCGTTTTATATGTTCCCAATATAGTATACGGTTACTATTTGAAATCAATACTTTTAGTAACTTGTATTAATTTCCTAAGAAAAGTCATTCAATAAGCTATTTCCTGTTTAATTACAGTGTTTCCTATTTATACCAATGATGATTTTTAAAATTGACATACGAATTATTCGTTAATTGTATTACCAAATGCGTATTATCTTAATGTTTTTTTGGTAAAAAATATTTGCACATGTTTCATTTCCTTAAAAGTATTGTGGTTTGAAAGTGTGTTTTTTAAAACATTCGAGCGTTGTAATTACTATTATTTAAGTTAATTTATCCGAAACGACTTGCGACTTTCCGACTTCCTTAATTATATAAATAACAATATAATAATTTTAAAACGTCATGAAAACACTGGCTGAATCGCATGGGTGCTAGCGATGAAGACCACTGGTTTCTTGAATCGATTTTTAATTTAGTTGATTTGTATGAATTAAAATATATAATTCAATACCTACTTAATCTGGTTTTAAATTTACTTATGTGAAGGAAGGAATAAAAAGATATTTTTTAAGAATGTTTTCTTTACGTGATCATTTTATTAAAATGAATATTTTTATTTTGCTTACATTAAAAACTTTTTGAAAGTTTTGCGAGGTAATAAATTGATAGCCTTGGTTTAAGTGGTTAATTTTTTTTTTAAACTATTCTGTTAAATGAATGTTAAATGAAAATAAAAAAGCCGAGATGGCCCAGTGGTAAGAACGCGTGAATCTTAACCGATGATCGTGGGTTCAAACCCCGGCAAGCACCACTGAATTTTCATGTGCTTAATTTGTGATTATAATTCATCTCGTGCTTTACGGTGAAGGAAAACATCGTGAGGAAACCTGCATGTATCTAATTTCACTGAAATTCTGCCACATGTGTATTCCACAAACCCGCATTGGAGCAGCGTGGTGGAATAAGCTCCAAACCTTCTCCTCAAAATGAGGAGAGGAGGCCTTTAGCCCAGCAGTGGGACATTCACAGGCTGTTTCGGTTTCGGAAATGAATGAAACTCCTTATCAGAAAAGATACTAGAAGTGTGCCTCGGAGTATACCATATATATGCTATATAATAAATACCCATATGTATCTTTATTTATATAGATAATTAATATTATACTTATTAAACATCATTTTAATCATGATATTCTTCTAATCCAGATTTTTTTTATATATACAATTGGAAGGCGGACGAGCATATGGGCCACTTGATGGTAAGTGGTCACCAACGCCCATAAACATTAGCATTGTAAGAAATGTTAACTATCGCTTACATCACCAATGCGCCACCAACCTTGGGAACTAAGATGTTATGTCGCTTGTGCCTTACAGGCACACACATTTACACTGGCTCACTCACCCTTCAAACCTGAACACAACAATACCAAGTACTGCTGTTTTGCTGTAGAATATCTGATGAGTGGGTGGTACTTACCCAGACGAGCTTGCACAAAGCTCTACCACCAGTAAGATATTTTGTAATCAGCCTCATCCTCGCTTTCATATATTAATACTTAAATTATTTATGTTAATGATTTGACGAGCCGGTTGGCGTAGTTGGTAGATACTTGCCTTTCACGTCGGAGATTGTGGGTTCGATTCCCACCCAGGACAGACATTTGTGTGCATGAACATGTCTGTTTGTCCTGAGTCTGGGTGTAATTATCTATATAAGTATGTATTTACAAAAGAAAAGTAGTATATGTAGTATATCAGTTGTCTGGTTTTCATAGCACAAGCTCTGTACAAGCTTAATTTGGGATCAGATGGCCGTGTGTGAAAAATGTCCCAGAATATTATTATAATTCGCTCTAATATTGTATCGAATACCTCGTCCCCACTCTGAAATATATTTTTCCTCTTCATTAGTATTTTTTTTATAGAATAGAAAGGCGGACGAGCATATGGGCCACCTGATGGTAAGTGGTCACCAAACGCCTTTAGACATTGGCATTGTAAGAAATGTCAACCATCGCTTACATAGCCAATGCGCCACCAACCTTGAGAACTAAGATTTTATGTCCCTTGTGCCTGTAATTACACTGGCTCATATGTATGTGTGTAAGCAAACATTTATCTATCCTCTACAGTTATGGTATTACAATTTTCCTTATTTAATTTAGTCATTATAGCATTATGACTTTTTTTTGGCGACGTAAGTTTTTAAATTCCTGTATATACTATTACAAATGCAAAAACGTCTCCAAGCTTATTTAATAAAATAAGTAAATTAACAAAATTGATACTGTCATTTCGCGGTCCAAGGATCGTCTCCGTACTGTAAACTATTGCGATTATATATTGCTTGTTTATTGATAGATTTCTTATGCCATATCGGGACAGAAGTAAAGAACATTATGAAGACCAAAGCTTGAGTGATTACTTTATTTTACACAATTAGAACTTGAAGCGCAGTGGTCTTCCATACGTAATTCATGTGAAAACAAGATGACATTTATTGGTAGGATAATATAGACCTAATATTATAATAAGTAAAATAAATAAATAAAATAGGAAAAGACAAAATAGTTCCAAAAAATATTTTTCTCCTGTTTGTTCATATCAAGCGATTTTAACTTTTTTATTTGATAAATATTTAGTGTTGCCTATAAGTAAAATTAAATAAAAAAAAAATAGTAATTATAGTAAGAAAAAAAATTAACAACACATGCAAATTCATACAGTTATGTTTTTCTTACGTTTTCAATAATGAATATGATATAAGCAATAGTGCGAGTTTCAATCGAAATTATTCTTATATCAAGGTTATGCAGATGTACAGAGGACAGAACAGTGACCTATAAGCTCTATAACAAGAATAACAAGTTCGAGCATTTTGTAATGAACTTGCTTATTGCTAACGTAAGATACCATAATAAAGGCCTAGTCGTAAAATTAATCCCTGGTAAACTTGTTTTTACAATAAAATAAATAGACAAACTTTTTTTTTAATAAATTACTAAATGCATTTTTGATATTCATGGTGAAGATTTGTTTGCTCAATAGGAAGATTTGTTTCTAATATTGACTATTAAAAAAAAAACATATTTAAAAAATCTTTATGGTGTTGTCATTAAATTGCTGAAGGCTTATTAAAAACCTCAAATAGTTATAAAAATATTTAAACTAATTTACAAGCTCAATGCTTTCGATTATTTATAATTTAAAACCTCTAGTGTCGTACGTTTTGATTTGGCGCTTGGCTAGCCCTTTGCGTCCAATGAGGGACGAATTACGGTATTCTAGAGTCTCGTGTGGTTACCGGAGGGGAGAGGTCACTGTCAGACGGAGCCTGCGGCCGACATTAACACCAATGCTATATGATTTTGCATAATTTTATTACTTTCCGAATCGGTGGATTTTTTATCATACGTCGAAATAGCGGTATCTATTTATTAGCTATTTTTTGCGTTGAAAAAAAAAGTTCATGTAAGGATAAATTGTAAATAAATATTTTTATTTAATATACCTATTAACTTTATACGATAGTCAACTAGTTAGTGATTACCTCCAATGATCTATATTAAAATGAAATAACAATTATTAAAACATTGTATAATATTTACCCACTAAGTAAAACCCGATATGTGTACCCTAATGATAACTTCATTAATTAAATATTTGAGGTATTTGAGGTGAGGTTCTTGATCGGTGTGACTGTGTTCATCAGATTGCAATACATTATAGTGACGTGCCTTCGTTGCGGGCGACCGGACACGCGACAGTCGACACGACAGTAGTCAGATGCGCGCGCGCATTGGAGCGATCTGACGCTCGTTCTTAGTCAGAATTTATTATATTTATTTATTTTCTATAATCGTTTTAGTGTCAGTGTACCAACGCTTCGTTAATGGGATACGAAATTAGAGAAACGGTAAGTATTATTTAGATAACGGTTCTATGAAAGTGAATGTACGGCTTAGTGAAAACAGTTATAGTTGTTGAGTGATAGACGCATGTGAACTCGTCTTGTCTCTTTTTTTTAATGATGATCTTATAAATATCCAATATAAAAATTAACATTTATAAATTTCATATAATTCAGTTAGTATTTAATTACAATTATTTTAAATATCATTATAATATATATTTTTAAATATACATTTAAATATTACGGAATTTTATCAATCTTTTTTTTTTCATCTTTACAAACAGGACTGACCGGAAAAAAAACTTCTTAATTGTCCGAGCATGTAGGATTCTACATAAAAATGATATTGATCGAGATGGTAAAATAATGATTCATATATACATTCGTCATTCGACCATGTCTTCCAATAACCTATTAAAGTGTTCTTTTTCTCCGTAAATCATGAAAGATAAATAACGATTCTAAGTTAAGTTGCACATAATCAAGGGTTACTGAACTCCTGTTATACCCTGCAGCGCAGGATGTTGTAAAAGGAAAATAAGTTGTAAAAAAATATCGTATCTAATAAGAAAGCATAAAAGATAGACATCATAAATGTTAAATTATATTTAAAATATTTTACGATTGATACATTATTCATTGATATTCGTTTCACTAGTAAATTAAATTATAATACAGTAGCTAAAGACATCGTTGTTAGTACTTAATAAAAACATAATTTTATTTAAAAAGCGAATTATATGTTGCATATTTACTGGAATACAAATAACTTTGTTTAAAAATATCATATCAAAATGGCTATATATTTTTTAAGTGGTAACTTTATCTGCGGTACAATAACACATTACATTTATATATAAAGAAACGAAGTATTTTTTATCATTATTTTAGTCAAATCGCGAATAATATCATTAAAATAATCTTGTTTGATTTCGATTAAGCTAGTAAGTATTAATTAACTATTGCAATTCTGAAAAATATATTAATCTAAGTTATGAACGAGATAATAAAATCTCTGATCGGCGGATTGTAGAAATTCAAAGCGAGTACGACTTGATAAAGATTGATTTGATTTTTTTAATATCAACTAACACTATTATAATTTTAGGCATATATGTAGATGATAGATTAAAACTATAAAACATAGGTCCGAACCGAACACGCTACTATTAAGATAAGCTCTATCCAATAGGATACCATTGGTAAATAAATAAGTTATTACTATTAAGGAAGCCGAGATGGCCCTGTGGAAAGAACGCGTGAATCTTAACCGATGATCGTGGGTTCAAACCCGGGCAAGCACCACTGAATTTTCATGTGCTTAATTTGTGATTATAATTCATCTCGTGCTTTACGGTGAAGGAAAACATCGTGAGGAAACCTGCATGTGTCTAATTTCACTGAAGTTCTGCCACATGTGAATTCTACCAACCCGCATTGGAGCAGCGTGGTGGAATAAGCTCCAAACCTTCTCCTCAAAAAGAGGAGAGGAGGCCTTTAGCCCAGCAGTGGGACATTCACAGGCTGTTACGGTTACGGTTACGGTATTAAGGATTCGTCCTAAAATTTCTTTAGTATTATCCTTTAATCTACTATATTTATAAATGAATATTGCATATATTTATATACTTTAATTTGCATTTGTATATATTATTTAAGATAAAAAATATATATAATAAAACTGATTCATTCTTATTTACTATAATTTAATTATATGAAGTTAGCGTTGACAACCCTAATCGGACGCGTGATTTGTTTTTTTTTTATTCTTTGAAAACATGTGTATTTAATTATCGGCAATGGGAAATGTCTGATGATATCACCGAATGGCTAAAGGCTTACTGTTAAACGTTTAACCATTTAACCATAATATAATTAGACATGCCTGTTATTATAATATGATCTTGTATTAAAATATATGCAACAACATTTTAATGTGCACAGTGGTTTTTCCATATTTCTCTTTTGCTTGAATATTTAAAAAAAAGTCATTGTGTTTAAAATATATATATATTACAAAATACATTCGTACTTTTACTGTTTTTATTTAAAATATTGTTGAAAAATATTTTCATGTTTTTACCTCAACGTACTTTACCTTGAATAAAAATAGTCTTGTAGAATATTTTTTAATTTAGTTTAATATTTTTTCATTAATATACTTTACAAATACATAAGCCATAAACACTTGTTACAAAAATAAAGTCTCAGAAAAATTTCAACACATTCATAATTTAGTTAGTATCATATTTAAATAAATACTTAATACTCAGGGAAGGAAGCTAATGTTTTTGTATTTACTATGTCTCAACGGATAGACAACAAAACCAAGTCAAATTGTGCAACTGCCATTTCGCAAGATAACTCCTTGATGATCACTTAGCGCAGTCGGTGTTAGCCTTACGAAAATTATTTCATTATAACAGCAAAACCCTTTAAACTTCTTTTTCTCTCTTCATAACCTACACTTCCTAACAATTCGGTCATCGGCGTCGTAACAAAATGCGGGTATTTTATACTTTTAAAATATAGAACGAATTTATCTGTGAAAATAGAAATGCATTTTTAACAATGTATTTTAAAAATTAATAACATTTATCCGTCATCCGTCCTGGATTAATCGTTGCGTTCATTTAATAATAGATAAGTTACCAATAATTAAAAAAAATCGATTTAAGTATAGCGATATTCAAAACAATGTAGCTTAGAAACGTACTGTACCTATGTATATGAGATATCCAGCGGAAAAGCTTAAATTATTCAAGTTTTTCTTTTAAAAAATATGAAATAAAATCAGTCAGTTTTAGTAGGTACCTATGTAACATAAACTGCAAGACTGAGCGTCTGAGCTCATTTACTCATCAAAAATTTTAAACACTGAAGGATCTTGGAAGAAAAAACGTGACTGACGTTACCTTCACATCTCAATTAACATACAAGGCAATTAAAAAGCTTTATATTTCAAGTTTCTTTAAGAATTAAGTCGAGGGTTCAAATATAGCTGTAAGCATTAGCGTAAAGCTGTTTCTGACATTTTTAACCTTAAGATTCAGAGACAATGAATTACTTCGGTTGCGTGGTTTTACGAAATATGTATAAGGTACAATAACATGCTCCAATATACTCCTTCAATTACTCTATATTGAAAATTTCATATTGAACATTATTAACGAGTTATTAATTACATAATACATCTAACTATATAAATACGTACAGCGACAAAAACTAATAAATATATTTGTAATCATTATTGTTTATAGAATTCGATACAAACATTTAACATAGGTACGTTAGGTTTTCCTTACCTCATTATTAAAGCGTAATAAACTCTATAGAAGGAAGCGCTTCCTTGTTCTTGTAATTTCCTCTTTATACTCCATAGCGCCATAAAGAACGTGACTTCTAAGATGCAGTCAGGGTCAAACAAAGTCGAATTTAATGGCACATTGTTTAAAACCGCAACACAACAACAACATTTATGACTGATCTATAGTAAAATATGTCTACTACTACAATCGTCATTTTACTCTTATTGATAATATAAATTAAATTGTCGAAGTATTAAATTATCAAGTTTCGTGAAATTATTATTTTTGTTTGTTGTAACACTGTTTTTGTTCAACAAACATAGGAGAATCAAAATCAAAATATTTTTTATTCAAATAGACTTTTACAAGTGTTTATGAATCGTTAAGCGCTACCACCGTTTCGGAATGTGGATTCCACCGAGAAGAACCGACAAGAAACTCAGTAGTTACTCTTTTTATTACAAAAACACAAATTTGTATTAATTACATTCACTTAGTTCCTGGACGAGATCCAATAATTATTTAATTTTCGTCACACGTATATTCAGTAACAGAGTAATAGGCTTTACTAATAAGATTATTTTTTCTAACTAATTGAAGTCCGCTTTGTGGCAACTCAAGTGTAGACTGCGGATTTTTTTTAAAATGCGTATATCTAGCCCTAAAAACGATTGATTAACTTTATTAAGACATAACCTTGGAATGATTATTTTATTTATTTTATTTCTAGTATTAAATTTATGTATATCACTTTTCTTTGTGTAATGATTAATATTTTTACCTATATACTATTTGCATAAATATACGGCGATGCAACTGTCATAATACCAATATTCCTAAACGCATCTCTGAGGGAAGCTCTAGCTCTAATTATAAATAGTCCGTATGGCCCTTTTTTGGATATTGAAAATCGATTCAATGTCAGCCGCTTTACCCCAAAGAAGGATGTCGTAAGACATAATACTGTGGAAATAACCGAAATAAACGATCCTGGCAGTTTTAATATCTGTCAATTGCCTAAACTTCCTTATAGCCTAAACTGCGGAGCTGTGCCTACCTGCTAGAGAAGACAAATGGGGACTCCACTGGAGCTTTGAGTTTAAGATTATACTCAAGAATCTGGTGGAGTTAACAATTTCAAGATCAATATTATTCATTTTTAAAAGCAACCAATATTTTTTTACATTTGGCATTGTAAATATTACGTACTAAGTTTACAATACATTAAGCTAAATTAATTACATTAATTTAATTACATTAAGCTAATATTGAACTTCATTCCATGTAGGTATTTTTTTAATTATTAAAAACGTATTCTTTTTGATGCAGACTGAATTAGAATAAAAGAACAATTAAAATGCCGAGATTTAAGACGATTATGGTCACGGGTGGTGCCGGTTATATTGGCAGCCATTGTGTGGTGGATCTCTTGGAAGCGGGCTACGAAGTTGTTGCTATAGATAATTTTGCAAATGCTGTGGGCGATGAAGAAGGTTCTCCGGCTCTCAAACGAGCCGAAGAGATAGCGGGCAAGAAAATAACGTTTTACGAAGCTGATTTACTAGACAAACCGCAAATCAACGATATTTTTGATAAGGTAAAAATGCATTGACACTATGTTTTGCAATACACGACTTAAGCTACATTAATTAAAATATCCAAATACATAGTTATCCTTATTTACTGGTGGTATGGCTTTGAGCAAGCTCGTCTGGGTAGATACCACCTACTCATCAGATATTCTACCGAAAAACACCAGTACTTGATATTGTTGTGTTCCGGTTTGAAGGGTGAATGAGCCAGTGTAATTACAGACACAAGGGACATAAAATTTTCCTTCCCAAGGTTGTTGGCCCATAACACATGGCACATGTTAGCGATGATTGACATTTCTTACAATGCCAATATCTAAAGGGGTTGGTGACAACTTACCATCAGGTGGCCCATATGCTTGTCCGCCTTCCTAGTCTAATATATATATATTTATATATATAATCATTTTATATGTCACCACGAATTTTTTTTCGCAATATAAATACATACAAAACTGTTTAATCCTACTTCTTAAAATGACTGGATTACTTGAAGACTTTTTTTTAAGTTAGTATCAATCCAAGATTTGATCGATTCGAATTCGATTGGTCTGTTTTTTCGATCTTACTTGCACAGATGTCAAGTTAAATTTAAATTCGTCTTGAGGATATTTTCGATATATTTGCGTCGAGATATAACCATGGGCTTTGTCAGCGATTTCCATATCAATAAATTTTCAATCACCAAATTGGACACCGTTACTTTTTTATAATACTGTAATACCATATAGATAATGTCTTTCATTCGACTTTATTTTAGCATGATGTGGACTGTGTCATCCACTTTGCAGCCTTAAAGGCGGTCGGTGAATCTATGCAACAACCTCTTCTATACTACCAAAACAACTTACTTGGTATGCTCAATTTATTAGAGGTAAGGAAGGCACCAGCATGTTTCCTTTATTATTAACTTTTTTTTTGTTATTGTTTCTAAACTTAATCTTTATCAATTTGATAAAACTTTCAATGATAACCTCGTTATATACTGGCTATTGTTTACAAGATTAAAAAAAACGATAAATTTTCCTCATTGGAACGCACAGACAAACACTTAACACGCACTTGCAAATCACATTAATAATAAGGTTCGATTAAATTTTAAATATTTGCTTATTCGTTTTATTAATTAAAAAATCAAATACCTTATCCATTAAAAAAGTCGTATTTATAGGTTTGATTTAACCTATCAAATTTATATAACCCTGATAATATGACATTTTCAAAGTTTATGATTGAAATGTATATAATTTATAAGAAATTATAATATCCTTGTAGAGGGAACGGATTCCTTTCGTTTTGAACTTTTGCTTGTTACACGCAAAAGCCATCGCCATCCATTAAGGCTACTAACATTTCTTCAATTATTTTTTAAGCAACTAAACTTACCAATTTATCGGAATGTTTGTAGGTAATGCGCTCACATAACTGCTATCAAATAGTGTTTTCTTCATCTTGCACGGTGTATGGCGAGCCGGAACATCTACCCATCACTGAAACTCATCCTACCGGCAGCATCACAAACGTATACGGAAGAACTAAGTACTTTATTGAGGAAATGCTTAAAGATTTAAGCGCCGCTGATGAGGTAAGTTATGAAACATTCAATACATTGAATGATCTATCTTGGATCCTAAATTCTAATGAATTGCCTAAACACTCTTAAAAAATATTGACACTAGTGGTCATACAGCTATGACCAAGGTTGTCACACCGATTTCAAACACAACTGTATGTTTATATAATACATATATTCTCGAAAAAAACATTATATATATACCTAATATTTAAGGTTATTTGGTAGAATCCAAAAACAACAATTAATCTTTATCGTACACCACATATATAACAATTACAATACACATAAACGAGGGTAGATGTACAAAAACAAACTAATAACCAAGAGAGCGATGTTTTAGAATTAAGAGAACCTTAAGACTCGACATAGAAGTAGCAGCATTTAAAACAATACACAAATAATATTGAATAAATGTATATTATATTAACAATATTATCAATATAAAAATATACTTAATGACATGTTTAAAATATATTGGTACATTAACTAGCTGAGCACCTGTTGAATCTTCTATCTTAATATAAAACAACTAGGCCAAGTGTGTCGCTCCGACCGTCCGACATAATCGCTATCTCGCAAAAAATATCTTTCACAACCGGTCTGACTAGCCTAATTATGCGCCTACTATTTAAACATTAATTTCGATGAAGTTCAAGGATCTTCGTTGTTCCGTCTTTCCAAATCAATAACGAACCATATTAAGATTGAGGAAATGTTTTTTTATTATACATACTTACCTATCCCAATAAAAATATGAGATAGGGCGTCATCTTTCTTATATATATTTGTTTTCTAAACATTTAACAGCATACGAACAATACACAAACATATTAAATGTTTGTGTATTGTTTTGTTTAAATCGATATTACATATAAGAGGCATAGCACGAAAATAGGTTTTGCTTGTGACACGGAGGCATTTTCAATTCATGGTTAAAATGAAAAAAATACTGTCATAACGGTGAACATAACTTTGTTATGAACGCTACAAAGTTTTAAAAATGGAAATAATATAATTAATTTTTATAAGGTCTTATAAAATAGATTTTTTACAACAATAATGCAAAATGTTGAAAATTTTTGTAAGTTATAAAGAAAACGCAACATAATGTATTCATCCTATTAATTTTAAAAATATCTGTTTACAGAAATGGAACATAATATCACTCCGCTATTTTAACCCTGTGGGCGCGCACCCCTCGGGGCTAATTGGAGAAGACCCCACCAAGGAGTTCACTAATCTTATGCCTTTCATGGCTCAAGTGGCGCTTGGCAAAAAACCCGTGCTCACGATATTCGGCAATGATTATAATACACCTGATGGAACAGGTAAAGTTGACAGCTTAGACCTTGAGGTTTTCCCGAAGAAATTAAACTTTCTGTTACACCCCTACTTTACATGGGATAACGCTGAGTAACTAACTCACATTGCAGTGTCAGCGTTATTATTTTGAGGCATAGAAGTAAGGCTCGGCAGGAGTCAGTCTCTTAACTCGCACGCGACGGTTGCCTAACAATTTATTATTATTATTATATATAATTATTTTAAGTCTATTTTCATAATTAATATATACTAATAAGTTTATAATCACTATTTTATGTTTTAAACCTATTACTTTACATACAATACATATACGTACGTACGTTAGGGGATAATTAGTTAAACAATGTATACAAACATTTTTACAACATTCTTTAACTAATCACCGCCTTTTCTTTCTAATGTCAAATCTATGAACACAGAACGAGATAAATAAGTGTTTAAGCGACAGTTTTAAAAAAAATGTAATAAGTATATCGATATAATTTTTAAACAGGTATTCGTGATTACATCCACGTTATGGATCTGGCGAATGGTCACGTTGCTGCTCTGAACTTACTCAGTGAAAATCATGTGAGACTCAAGGTCAGTTATGCACAAAAACTTTCCAAACAATGAAAACCTCTTTTTTATTGGAGGTTCGAATTATGACGTAAGAATAATGTTTTGTCTTTTTAGGTATACAATCTAGGTACAGGCAAAGGTGTATCGGTTAAAGAGCTGGTAGAAGTATTCGAACGTGTTACAAGCACCAAGATACCGATTAAGTACGTGGCCAGGAGATTGGGTGATATTACAGCTATGTGGGCGGACCCCACTCTCGCTAAGGAAGAATTGGGATGGACAACGAAGCGCTCTGTTGAAGAGATGTGTTAGTATTTTTTGTATGAAAATGCGACAATACCAAAAGCATATCAGAATTCTAGAAAGATCTTTCATAATACCTACTTAATTTAGTACAGTCCCTAACTTACTCAATTTTTTTACGACAGTATAATATAGTAAATAGAAAATATTTATTTTATAATGAAGGAAGAGTTATTGATCATTGCAATTTTTTAAGTTTATACATAAATAAAATACAGCGTCCACTGTAATTAATTAATTAACATGTCGTTGACAAATAAAAATCATAAATGTACGTTTCTCTTCATAGGTACCGATTTTTGGAGATGGCAAACCATCAACCCTGATGGATACCCGAAGAAAAATAAAACAACAGTCATTGTTGTTAACGGAAAAAGTTAGCACGCCGACTTCAATTACAATAATCTATTACTTACGCGTAGCTATATATTAATAAATAAGATTCTTATTTAACATGTATTTTTTGTTAATGCTAGAATTCCCAAATGTAAATCGTCTATATAAAAAAAAAATTACGTAAAAAGTAAATTAAGTTAACTTTTTACATCGTTTATTAAAAACAAATATTAAAAGATTGTTTTATAAGGGTTTTGGGTTTTGTTACAGAATCTTAACAATAATAATCTATTTTATGTTTCATTTCAACAACTTGCTTTCTTACATTTTAGATTTAAAAAAAAAAAACAAGTCATTTGTTTCTTATGTATTTATTAAATTTCTTCATACAATGATATATGTTGCCATTTTAAAGGTTCGAAGCCAACACTAGTTGTGTTCGGAAGTAAATACCGTGCGAACAGCTCTAATACCTTCACATCTTTGACTGCAATGCAGGACCTTAATAAGTCTGGAATATATTTAATAAAAAACTATTCAAACATAATAATTCGTTAGCAATATTAAATAGTTTTTTCTAAATGGACTTGATGGCAAAGTGTGAACGCATTGCTGGCCCACTCGTTACTCATTGGTCTAGTAGCTAGCATGTAAGGTTACTAATATCGATATCCTTGGTTCGAACTGCAGGTCGGGCCTGATAATTATTTTTTTTTTTGTAAAGAAATTCTCAGTAGCCCGATTCGGTTTGGAATGATTCTGCGTGCTATCGGATTATAAGAGTGAATAAAGATTGCATATGTATTAGAACACACATATGCTCTATAATATATCGGCAGTCTTGGTCGAAATCGGTTGGAGGTATGTCATATCATCAACATGCCACCAACCTAGACAATAGGAGATTTAGATATATTTTTTAATATACATATAAGTATATTACCCTTTAAAAAGCATGATCCTTCAAAAATGTCTATAACATACTATAATATTCAAGTGTATGTTAAATAGAGGAAAAAGTAGAAGTATCTTTGGCAAACTAAAGCATGGGTACATATGTACGGCAGCATAGCAAAGTTAACTTTTTCAGGATGCACCTTCTTGATATAACAGATCGTTGTACGCTCTTGCGGTGTTCTCTTTTTGCTATACTGGTTACATTCTTAAATATAGTTCGCGTAGTAGACCTACTAATAGATAGTTTAGTATTCTTTGTCAATTGTTGCCATTATTGTAGTAACACTGATTGATTACCCTCAATGTCAAGTTTGACACTAAATTTATATACCTTTATTAAAGTCATATCATCACAAAGGTTTACAAGATTCCAATTTGCTTCAGCATTACTCGAAATGTGTCTACAGATCATTATGATAAAGCTGCTTTCTAATTCATTTGAACATTACATTAATTCATGTTAACGTTAGGCCTCGAAAGGAGACCTTGGCGATGACCATCTGTGGTTAAAGTTCTACTTAGCTTTTTCTTTGCTTGGGCCAGCGTGAATTAAATTAGAAGATGATTAAACTATTGTGTTTACCAATCTTTATTCTTATTAATATTTTTTCAAACAGAAGTACTTTCGGGGTCCCATTAACGTTTTACCATTTATTAGTTTTATTACTGTGTATAATATCAGCAATATAGTATACACTTAGTTACCGCCGCATGTGTTAGGTACCATATGTCTTTTTCTGTACCCATAACAACGTGGCAAAATTTTATGATGATTCGTTGAGTAGTTGAGACGTGAAGACAAACAAACAAAGCCACTTTTACGTTTACAATATTGGTAATGATAACACGCACCAAAATTCAGGGAATGCTAAGGATGGCAGATCGGGCAGTTTGGAGCGACTTATGGTGTCATGACATTTCGACGAGAGAAAAAAAGAATAATAATAATGATAGTGATATTCAAATGAGTTTATCTTTTAGAAAACATAAGCTAAATATGAAAGTTAGTAAATGATTAAGGTAGTTTAATATTTTATATGATTTTCAAATATATTACAAATCTAAAAGTGTACCCGACACTTTTAGATTCTCTATATTTATTGTAGTACCCTTAATTAATTTACAATACATTAGATAGTCTAAAAAAAAATTAAACTAATATGATTTATATATATGTTATATATGGCATACCAAGTGTTAATAATAAAATATTTACTTACCTAATAAAGGCGGTTTATGTGAATGCAAGGCACTAGGCACACTAGCCAATAATAAATCACATGGTATATTTTTAACATCTCCAATTTTGCCTATCATCACTCTTTCATAGGGTTGCTTCTTACAGCCAGCACTAAAGTCGCACAGAGGTGCCAAATCTATATTTAATTTCAACCAATACCATGTTGTTACATACTCGACACCCCATTCCGGGAATATTATATTTTTGACAGCATTAATATTACTTAGTGCATTAGTACACCAGACAGCTATTAAACAATTTTTAGAAAGTAGATCTTTAAGTGGGATTGATGCTACGTCGTCATTGTACATCATTGAATAACTAAAAATTAATAATTTATATAAAACATTTAATTTTAATTGGTTTTTCTTATATTAATACTGTATTTACTTATTTAATATTAGAGAGATAATATTTTATAATGAATTAAGATGTAAAGTTTGATAAATAGGCATTTTACTCAACACACAATTATATAAATAATAAAAAAGTGAGGAGATAGTTTTTGTTGATTTCCAAGCGTGATATGTAAAAATTTAGATGTATATCAAGTGCCTTAACCTATTTGAATAATTCTTTTTTTTATTTGATTCGCAGATCTTGGGTTCAAAACAAAATGGGTTTGAATTGGTTTGAATAAAACGGGTTGTGTGGAGTTTTTCTGTCAAGGAATTCTCACTCAGTTCTGGAGTCCTGACTAGCACTAGACCTGATTCCATTTTAGTTGAGTCAGATTGCCTATCAAATTAAAAAAAATGAGAGAGGAGTGTTGACTTACATATTTTAGTCAATTATATCAAAAATATATGTACAATAAAAATTATTTAACTATAATAGAATAGTAAAATATTTTTGTTACCTTATAATTTACAAACCTCAACTTATCATTAGCACCTTTCAACCTTCTAATATATTTGTTCCACCAAGGAGGATCAGCTATTACTATGTCATATTTGTTAGACTTCAACTTCTGGCATTGTTCTTTTACACATCCACAAAAAAACCTTTAAAAAAAGCGCTATCATAGATAAAAAAAAAATAAAGCATATAAATGTTTATAACTTAATTTTATAAGCTAGCTTAGATAATTTGACACAAATTAAAAAGTATTTCTTGTTCTATTCCACAATGTAATGCTTTTTTAGCTATTTTATCAATATTGCTTAATTTATTCTTGCAATAAAATTAACTAATATAAATATTTATATACCTTGAGTTTGGTGGGATGAGAAAATAGTCATCTTTAACTTTACAATGCAATGGACCATCAGAATTATTCCCACCGCTCAATCCTTTATGATCAAAGGCAGTACACTCAAAATATTTCCTCGATAGGTCCCTGACAAGTGATGTGTCTAATAAGTCATACTTATTACTTATATTTTGCTTAATTTCTATTGGAATTTTTTCATAAAGATCTTTGTACATTTGTTTAATTAGAGATGCCTAAAAAACATTACTATTTTCAAATTCGATATGCACATGATAAAATTAAATATATATATATAATTTTAAACTCTGTATAATAGATTTTATATTGACTGATATTTTAAAAACTAATAAAAAAGAAAAATTACTATAAATTAATTATTAAAATTGAATATTGCACTTAAATAAAGTTACTTATTGTCTTTAGGTTTGAACTGTTCAAAACAGAAGACAATACTTTCTTGATTTCTTTGTCAAACATATACTATATTTATTTAATCGCTTCTATTTATTTATCTTGGTTAAGACTCGATAAATATATAATTGTAAATTTCAGTGTAAAATATTTTATTCAACCTGTTCCTGTAAATATATAACTCAGCTACTTACTTCTTCAATTATTTGACTACATTCTCGTGGTCTCTTTTTAGTCCCATTTTCTTTACTATTTTTAATTGAAAACAATTTTCCTCTTAATGTATAATTTGACGATTTCTCTTGGTCATTGGTTATGCCTTTATAAATTCCAGAAATAAAATTTCTATGATCAATTAAAACTAAGTTGTTTTCTTTAAATAATATACTCATGTCTCATTCGAAATTAGACACTTAATACTAATGACTAGTGAGTATAGAATAATTCACTTGTTTTCATTTTTATTATAATAATGTTTCATTTATTTAAATTTTTACAGAGCCTTTGCTAGAGCTTGTTTACTTTTTTTGTATATACTTATATCATTTATTTATTTGTATTCTACTTTAGTTGTATATTAATTAAACATTTTATACCAATGTGAATTTGTGATATCTTAATTCTTTACATAATCTATTTTTTCCTTTTTCTGGCATGTTTTTTCTTAATCTTAATGAATTATTAGGTACCTTAATGACAGTTAACATATAAATTAACAGTCAGTGATGCCAACTCCTACAGAATATTCCCCCTAAGACCAACTTCAAATTACCTTAAATATCGATTAAAAACCCCTAAATTTTTTGTTTTACACTCGGTTTGAGAGGTAATTTTAAATACAAATTAAAAATACATTCATCACAAAGGTTTACAAGATTCCAAGTTGCTTCAGCATTACTCGAAATGTGTCTGCAGATCATTATGATAAAGCTGCTTTCTAATTCATTTGAACATTACATTAATCATGTTAACGTTAGGCCTCGAAAGGAGACCTTGGCGATGACCATCTGTGGTTAAAGTTCTACTTAGCTTTTTCTTTGCTTGGGCCAGCGTGAATTAAATTAGAAGATGATTAACCTCTTGTGTTTACCAATCTTTATTCTTATTAATATTTTTTCAAACAGAAGTACTTCCGGGGTCCCATTAACGTTTTACCATTTATTAGTTTTATTACTGTGTATAATATCAGCAATATAGTATACAATTAGTTACCGCCGCATGTGTTAGAAAAATAACACATTCAAGTAAAATACATTCAAGTAGTATAAAATAGCTGTTGTATATTTATGTTGGTGTATTTTACACATTTACATACATTAATTAATAATGATAACAATGAAATTAAACGATTTCTATTTTTCATTCAGTGACCAGAAATCGAAGCCTGGGCCTCCTAAGTGTTATACAAGCTTGCTGACCGTTGAGCTACTAATTCAATCTCAACATATTATAGATTTTTGATATTTCAGTTATAGCCACGTTTGGAGTTTATATTTGGTTAAGTTTGTTGGTTGGGTTCAAGACTTAATAAAAATTGTATAGAGACGTGCACTTTTTTAAGGAAAAACAAAAAAATATTGAATAATAGACCCCCTAAAAATCCCCCTAAATAAATGTACTCCCTAAAAAACCCCCTAGACGAGTTGAATCTTCCCAAAATTTGGGGTAAAATCCCTCCAAGTTGGCATCAATCACATCAACATAAAATAATACCGAACCGTAGACAGAGAAACAAATAGACCAAGGGGCCGAAAAACCGCGACTGATCTTTAGGATTTTAATGCAATATAAGGTTCCGTCATACTATGGCATAAATAAACATCATTGAGAAACTATATTTAAGGACAAAATAATCGTATTTACGCGTGAAAACACACACCGGCAATTTTCTTCTTGCTTTCGCTTTAACATGAAATAATACGACTGACGTATAATTTATGAAGAAATTATACTATTCTTTTATCCTGTCAAATGTTACATATTGTCAGCTTATTATGTACAATTCTTTAAGTTAATAAAAGCCAAGTTTCCTTTTGGTTTTGTCTTTTATGTATCATATTCCGTCATACTATGGCATAAATAAACATCACTGAGAAACTATATTTAGGGACAAAATAATCGTACTTACGCGTGAAAACACACGCCGGCAATTTTCTTCTTGCTTTCGCTTTAACATGAAATAATACGACAATGCACCAATGTATAACCATCGATATGATATAAGGATTGTTTCTAGGCCTTTTCACTGAATTAGAATCGTTTTCTAACACAAAAATAAGCGAAAATTGAACAAAAAACACAATGAACGCACCAACTGTCAAGTTTGTTTCGCTACTTAAGTAGCGAAACAAACACCAAAACTGGTTACGCGACAAAAGATTTGATAATTCTATCTCTGTCTAATCTATTTGTAACGTAATTTTCGTTCTCTTTCTTGTGTAAGTGAGAAGGAAATCGTCATTGCGTCTATTAGTTTCTCTGTCTACGTACCGAACTAATGATTTTTTTTATAGAATAGGAAGGCGGACGAGCATATGGGCCACCTGATGGTAAGTGGTCACTAAACTTAGACATTGGCATTGTAAGAAATGTCAACCATCGCTTACATAGCCAATGCGCCACCAACCTTGGGAACTAAGATTTTACGTCCCTTGTGCCTGTAATTACACTGGCTCACTCACCCTTCAAACCGGAACACAACAATATCAAGTATTGCTGTTTTGCGGTAGAATATCTGATGAGTGGGTCGTACCTACCCAGACGAGCTTACACAAAGCCCTACCACCAGTAAAATTGTAAGTAAATAAGTAAATTGAGTAAGTAAGTAAGTATTTTGAAAATAACTAAAAATGTATAAGTTACTTAAGAATTTAGAACTATAGACGTTTCATATTTAAAGTAATAATTTTAAATTATATTGATTTGTATTTTTTATGTTAAAATATTGCGTTGCGATTTTCTCGATATCAAAAATTATACTATCTTATCTGTAAAATGTCAACTTGTCAAGTAAAGTCTGATGTCAAATGTCAAAGAATTATTTACATTTTTTGAAGATAAAGGAGAAGGACGAATTCTGAGGTTGATGATCGCACTAAGTTTATATTAAACTTCGATATATAATATCATGTAGTTGTCTGAGAATTTCAAGACGAATTAAAAGCGCCACTAAAATAATAAGTTTTCTTTTAATTGGTATATACTTGTACTTTATTCGGTGAAACTTATTTACAATTAAAATATATTTTGCTAACTTATAAAGGATATATTTGGACCTCAAAAACTATGGCCGTTAAATTATGTAAGTAGTATTATAATAATTCTATGTTCTTGTCATTATTTTTGCTGATTATTATTTGTTGTATAAAGTTCACGAAAACTAAAATATAAAAATAACCATATATTCTTGCTAACTATGAATGCTTACTTAACTTGTATTCTCTATAAAAAGATGAATAAGGCAATGATAAAATTAAGACCTTGTGCTGTTTTGGTTTATAAGCATTAATAAAATAGCCAAGGTAACATGCAGTTGTACATAAAGACTCTTATATATACTTTGTTATGAATTTATTAAGTAAAACCAATATTACTTTTATTATAAGCATTTTTTTAATGTATTTTAGAATGTTAGCAAATGAAAAATTGTGACTATACATGCTTTAAATGAGTAAATCATTGCTTTATAACAATTGTGTTTCAATACATAATAAATTAACTAAATAATTTGCATGGGCATGGTATGTTTAATTAAACTATCTAAACAATTTAATTTTTTATATATCATACAATATATGTATATAAAAAAATGTCTAAATATGAAAATGACTTGATACTTTTCAGTTTATTCAAGGTAAGTTTGATAATTGAAATCAAACTTACAAATTTTATAATAAACATTTAAATTTGTTTAATAATTTCATAATTGCTTGTAAATAAATATACCCATTATCACTTGTTTAGTCAATAAAAATAAAGATTATTTCATCTTTGATAAGCTTATCTGGCATCTAAAACTTTAGTGTACCTAAAGATTCTTCATTTCCTCTTGTGTACATTTAATGCAAACATAAAAACTATCAATTATATTTTCACCAATATTATCTTGTAAAAATCACATATAAATATACATAGTTACTGCTAGAACATTTAATTTGATGTAAAATACGAATTAAAGTACTTGGTATCATATTTGAGTTATAAATTACTTCAAAATTGTAAATATTATAAAATATTTAAAATAAATTCCGCACGAATATAAACGTAAAACAAAGAAATCTATATCTTAATACATTAGGTGTCATTTCCATCAAATCTTTCGTAATAACATTCGACAACAACGGTTATTCCTTATAAATTACGTAAAAAGAAAATATATGCCGAGTAGAAATTTCATTGACGGGATCATGAAACTTGTACGAAGTAGAGATCGGGGGCGAATATTGATCAAGGGTTGTATTGCGCGTGTGTGCGCGCACCCCTCACACCGATAGGGCGTTGCGCGCGCTAATGTGCGTGCGTGTGTTGTCCATGTGCCAGCGAGCGAGCCGGGATCTTTCTGTGCCGACTGAGTTTATAATAAACACTAATGATCTATTTAATGCTTGTATCTATCGTTATCTATTCAACTTCGAACTAAATGTGACTTTTTTCGAGATGTGAAGTAATTCGCCGCGACCGCACTCGTGAACTGGCCGCGATGGCACCGTAAAAATCAATAAATCTCCCAGTGGAACTCGTATATTGCATTCTACTCAGTGACTTTACTAACAGTGTCACAAATGAATAAATCGCGAGTGAATGCGAAGTGTATTTGCTTTACAGTGCGGCCGTAAGGTCTGTAAGGCGAGTTCCCGATGTTCAATCACAAGTTACCGACTGACTTTCCGATGCAAACCCTCCGTAAGAAAACCAGCCCTTGCAAATGTGAGTTCTGAATTTGCGTGACTCAATAAGCTTTTTTACACGATTTTTCTAAATTTCAATATCATTTCGTTCATGCGGTGTTTAGATTATAGAGCTCAGTGTAAGCGGATAGTAGGGCATCCTCGCTTTGTGCTGTATATTTTGTGTTTTTTTCGTTGTAACATGCATGGTCCGGCCATGATAACCACTGTACAAACTGTATGTCACCCGAGCTATCTGCTAGTCATATCATAATTAGTGACTGATTTCAAACAGAGGGTGTGTTGTGGGCCTGGCGGTGGAGCGGTGGTGCGGCGGGGGGAGTAACTAACTATATTCGGTTTATTCGGAATAATGCAGGTGTGTCATTTCCAGCACCTCTTGCGGCAGTTCGGTGAGTACTGCGATCATATTGCATTTCACGCTTCACACTAGTTGGGTAGATTAGCTATGAATGATTGGTCCCCCTCTGCTCCCTACCTTATCTCGTAATGACCTTAATGTAGAAATGTCCGATGAACATCAAACGTATATAGTTATATTATAAATTGTATATATAAATAAAGTATAATATTTAGTTATTATATTTTATAATTATAACATAAAAATAAATATTGTTAATGTTGTGAATAAAAGCGTGTTATTTTTAACGTTAAATTAAGTATGTATCAATAAAAAAACGTCTGTTCTAGGAAAAATTATTGTATACAGATGCAGCCATTATTATGATATTTTACTGAATAAATTGATAAAAATATTTTTTTATTATCAATACTTTTTTTTTCAATCTTGTCAGTTAATGAATTCACTATAATATTATAAAAAAATCTAAAATAGGAAAATAATTAGTTTTTATCTGTTTTATAAATAATATAACGTATTAATTAATAAATGGTTTATTATAATTAATTTAAATAATAAAGAGATTAAAATAGTACAACAATAATATTGAATTGTGGTATTTCTATTGTTCATAGTTAAAATCATCTATGAAAATTGATGTTGCCAAAATAATTGAAAATTACTTTAACAATTTAAATTAGTGTCAAACGATGCGTATAATTCAATAATGTGTGTTAAGTGATACTCTTTAAGAAACCCCGTAAAAACGGGTAGTGTTCATGGTATTAACTAACATTGTATGATGCACGCGTTATACGAAGGGCTAAATAAAAAAAAAGTATAAATATATTTATGGTCAATATTTAGTTTGCCGTTCGTGAGTTTTGTATAGCTATGTACAAAATAACGTGACTTAAAAAATTGATTCAATTAGAGCAGGACACAAACAGTAGGCATGTTAAACACTTTTAAGTTCCACCCAGATCTATTAAAGGTCTATTTTTCAGAGTTCGTTCGTTCACGGGCCATTATATATCATTATATTGTCTAGAAATAAAACAGCCATGTTTTGATGGATATATTCTGATTAAACTTAATTATTTTAATAATATTTCTAAATAATACGTATAGACAATAGAACATATTTGTTATATGTTATACCTAAGTGTCAGGATAAGGTTCCGGAGTTCAATATATATGCTCAGTACCAGACTGAAGACTAAATTTAAAAACAGGAAATTCAATTACACAGCCAGTGATGCACCGTAAACAGGGACCGAAATAGGACAACGATGCTCACTCTTGTTTCGCACTCGACCTCATCGTAACGTTCTTAGCCAAAGTTCATTGTGTCAAAAAAATAAATAATGACTCTTAAGAAAATCGATTCAAAATTTTTGTTAAACCGAGGTAATTGTTTTATTGAAGGTATTATTCGACGTGGACTATCAGTGAATAAGGCTTGGTGCTTTTGCTTTTTTAATAGATATTTACGGCTTATATCGTATTTAGTCGTATTTTTTTTTATGTTATATGAAACGTTTCTATTCATCAAAAAATTCAACATAAGCAATCATTCTATCAAACTATGTGTTCTGTTTCCGCGATTACTAAGTGCAATAAAAAAGTATGAGATGAACCGTCTGAGGCAGAATTGCTGCCCCGAACATAAAATAAGTCGTTAAATTTAATGGTTACTCTGTGCCAACTCTCTTACAGCTACAGTTGTATTATATTCTTGTATTATACACAATGTCCGTTATTATTTTCGAAAATATTATTTTATTCAGGCTTATAATTACAATTGTGTATAAATTATGATTTTATTTACAGACAGAATACGTCTTGGTTACATTATATTAACATTAGTAAATAATATTGCAGCAGTTTCAGGCAACTGCAAAGATATCTAAAAATTTTAATCCATTTAATAGGTACATTATTTTTCCTGTAAAATTCTTGCAGCGGGCTATGGGTTCTACGTACCAGTTTTAACGATTACTTATAATACTGTTTGTGTTAATAATGCCGAATATTGTTTAGTCAGAGAACATGCTAACCTTGTTATTCTATAGTCATTTATGAACCTCTCGCAGACAAGAACGAGCCGGGTCGCTTCCTCGGCGAAGGTGTCTCGTTTCGCGCCAAACTTATCGGCGTACTCGAGGTACCGGAGGCGCGGGGTGACAGAATGTGTCAGGAGGCGCTTGCAGACTTAAAGATGGCTATTAGAGCGGCAGGGGAGCATAAACAGAGGATACAGGTCCATGTTGCCATCGATGGACTGCGCCTGCGCGATGATAAGACCGGTGTAAGTTTTTATGTATTATATTTCAGTTTTTATTTAAGAATTTTTTAAGGCTCCATTAGCAAGATTGCTTAGCTAAGGTTGAAATTATTTTTCTCACCTTTATTTACTTAAAAAAAAAATATTTTCTAGCTCACCCTACAACATTAGTTATGAAATCTTACGAAATACGTCATACATAAAACTGATAGATTATAAAATGAAGGTCAGCGATTTATTAAATGAGTGAAAGATAGAATCATAAAGGCCAGGTCAAGTCTTATGAAACAGAAATTACATGCACGTACGACTTGGTATAAAATCTAATATTGACTAACTTGACTATAACTGAAATAATAACTTGCTTAAAATGCACTTGAACTTGCGGCATGCACTTACCTACATATGAATATTTATAGAAGTGCAATTATTTGTTCTCATACATTCTGACATAGTTCTTACTAATGTTTTGTATAAATGATTACATTTATCACGTCAACTACGAGGCAGTGTGAAATGTTAAGGTTATTAGCAATAGTTGATTCATTCGAAGCACATACATACATTGCAAATTATGATAAGATTATAAAATTTATATGCAGATTAAATGCAGATTTTGAACAGTGCAGTAGATTATATTTTAAAATTTCGATTTTTTGAGGTTTTCTGGTAGTATTGTTATATCCTTAATATCGGTTGAGTTAACACAATACCATTTTGCATGCGTTTAAATACGGAAATAATCGCATGTGTACATCACACAATCATGCTCGGATCTTATTTACATGAGCATCTTTATAATAGTTATGACGTAACCGATTGCTTGTGCTATATAGCGCGGCGCCCGCGCGTATGAAACCCCAGGAAAGCGTTGCGTTACGGGCACCAAGCGATTCAGATACCACAAGGTCATGCGTCAGTAGTGGATCGCTTCGAGATTAAACAATTCATTGACGAAGTGGAAAATTGAGCTTCAACAACGTGTGTGAAGTTAGCAACTCACAAATATACCTCAGTCATAGTGGCAGCAACATAGTTCTATAGTTCTTGACAATAATTCCGCTGTATAACTATAAAAATCTCGCTTTGAAAAAATGAGATGCTAATTTCCATTTGGAATCCTTTGAGTTCTATGTTTTTAATAAGTTTTAAAGTAAAATTCAGAACACTGAGTTTAAGTTATTTATAAATATGAGCTTTAGACAAGGTTGAACTTTTAAGAACATCATATTGATTGAGTCTAGGAGATCTTTTTCCTTTTCCTTTTCGATCCTTTGAATTATATTGTTAAGTCAAGAAGTGATTTGCACCACTTCTTTTGTCTGGCTCGGCAAGGCAACTGCAATTTATTCCATTAGCGCCATTTTAAAACTGGGTATAACAGTAAACAATTAATCCAATAAGAAGCCCTATTCAAGATGATATAGTGTGAATAAAATTAAACTATATAAAAGCTTCTATTAAAGTTTGACGACAACCTTACATAGTATACATAAGTTTTTCTTTTACTTAATGATTAAATAAAGCAAAATGTTGATTTTAAAAATCATGTTTGTACTGTACACCTACAATAGCAACCCAATCGTATGTTGCACATTTACAAAATATAGAAAAACGCCCACTAAACCTATAATTGAGATACAATATAGTATATTTCAAAATAATGGAATAGGTATTGCTTCTAATTCACAAGATTTTTAGTCATTTTTAAATTAGTCGCGTTATAAATGAAATATACTTATATAAATCAATAGGCATAATAAAAAAATCAGGTTTTGGATTAAGTTAACGCCGAAATATAGAAAGTTAGTGATTGTACAAAGTCCATACTGTTACTAACCATAAATGTTATGCATAAATAAAATACTCATTACGTATTCCAGGATTCTTTGTACCATCATCCTGTCCATAAGATATCATTCATCGCGCAGGACATGACTGACTCTCGTGCATTCGGATACATATTTGGATCTCCTGACACCGGTCATCGCTTCTTTGGCATTAAGACTGATAAAGCAGCTAGTCAAGTAAGTTTGTTACTATTTATTTAGATAGAATTTTCCCAAATTTGCCAAGGAAAGAACAATATTTTTTTAAGTATTTATTTAGTAAATATTGCGGTTATGTAAATGATTTATAACGCGTGGGCAAAAACCTCTTCTAATTCCTCGGAAAAGGTTTTAAACTTATACCTCCACTCCATTCCTCTCACGGCACATGCCGGCTTTTATCACGATGCGTTCCTTGAACGCGCAGCGTGAATTTAGTCTTAATAAACAAAAAAATATGGCATATCATAGTGCTTGCTCGAATTCGAATCCGTTGTAAGAAACATGATGTAGCTAAAGAAACTCATGCTAGTGCTTTGCCCATCTGGGTATGTACCACCCATCAATAGGAATCCACCTCATCACATATTCTACCACCAAATAGTAATACTTAGTATCCTGGTGTTCCGGTTTGAAGGATGAGTGAGCCTAAATACAAGGGAACATCTTAGTTCCCATTTGCCAGTCTGCCTACCTCTTCTTAATGTAAATAAAAATTAATATAGTAATATGCTCGTAATGTATTAATGTTATCACTTTTCGTAGCTACAAACAAACATTATTTATTGTTGTATCCACTATTCTGTACAATTTAATAACAGGTATTTGTGACATCGGGTCAATGTGCAAAAGTTCCGAGTACTTGTTTTAATTTACATAATGTACATTAATTATTATATAAATAAAATAATTGAAATCCGTTTTGTATACGAAGAAGTAAAATTGAAGTGTCTGTCTGTGATTTCAAAATAACTGCACTCTCTTTTTGAGTTAATATGGCTATTTGCGAGTTACTAAAACCAAAGCAACCATTATATTTGATTTTGTCTGTCTGTTTCTCCGGCTTAATCTTTAAAACTGCTACAATTACAAATACAATTATAAGAATTATTCCAAGGTCCGGTGCCTTTTACCCTTTAGTCTTCATTTCATCAAAATCAGTTGAGTCTGAAGTCTTATATTTTACGTACATCTTTGAAGTCCACTATTTGAAGCTAAACGTTATAATGGCAGGTTTTGAAGGTTCCAAAATTAAAATTCACCCTGGCGAAGCCGGTTCAACTAGTTAATAAATAAAATATTAAATATTATTTTCCGCTAAAAATTGCAGACCAAATAGACGTCCGTTTAAATGAGTTTTGCAAAAACATTGTTGTGCCTTCTTGGGTCTTGACTAGCATATATCTCGAAAAAAAAATTGGTGTTGTCTGGCAAGAAATTCTCAGAGCAGTTTGCAGCTAAGAAGTTAGACGAGTCATTTTTATATATCTCATACACAATTGCCTTTGATATTACGCGCCGCAACTGTAGTTCGACCAAAATATTTATGTTATTTATCAATCTGGACTCCATTGCTATTTAAGTTTCATAATCTCAGCACCTGAATTATACCATAAAGTTACTAATTGTAGCATAGTAGAATGGTTATGCTTATCTGTTTAAGTGTATTCCCATTTTGTATATATGTCATGTCGGATAAAATATAATTTTAGTTGTTTTTGAATTTAAACTATTTTTTGCTTTTTTACATTAATCAATACATATATTTAAACAAAAATAGTTGTATCTTGTATTTATTTCGCAGGTAGTTATAGCAATGAGGGACTTATTTCAAGTAGTATTTGAACTTAAGAAAAAAGAAGTTGAAATGGCAAAGCAGCAACTCGAAGGGAAAAATGTTACCAGTAGTCTTATAAGGCATACCACTAGTACTGTTACAGATACAAAAACAAAGGTAAGAAATAAAAAAAAATCATATTAAGCAAAAATAAAGTGTAGTAACACTTATGGTTTTTGTTGTGTTTTGTACTTAAATGTGTTAATAAAAATGTAATGATTTAAGTATACAACTAATTAATAAACAGTATGCCTATCACTAGCAACAATCAAAACTGACATAATATTTTTTAAATTTATTTTTAAAACAATACTTTACGCTGTAAATTCAATGCTGGTCATAAATGTATGTGTATTTACAAACACAATACAACAGTAAACACTCGGTGACACAAACAATATTGCCTGGACCGACATTCCTGTCATAATTCGACCGCTATATCGTAGAAACGGGTTAGTTCTCTGAAAAGATTGCAGGAAGTTATATCGTCAGTGATGCGAGACAGATTAAAAATAAAGTGCTTTAAATGTAGATTATGTATTAATAATAATATCAAGTATATACGTTTAAATGATATACGGGGATTAGATGTCTGGAATTCCTCTATGAAATGCGAATTAACGATTAATTCAGTAAGTTAATAAAACTTTTGACTTTTCAATAGTACCTGTCACCGAAAAATTATAAAGAACGTTAGTTAGAACGTAATAATATAACTGTAAACTGCTGTGAATTTGTAAAAGGAATTACATTTCAAATAAAATACAATAAATACAATAGAGTACAAATCTAACCTGACCTAAGGTAGTGCTTATAATTGAACTGAAATTTGACCGTTATATTAAAAACATACTCATATGTTCTGTTACAATTATGCTTGAAGACATAAATGGATGAAATTGTTACTATTTGAATTGATTACATCAAGAATATTTTAAGTCACTTCTCACATTGTACCTTCAGCTATCACGTTACTGGTGGTAGAGCTTTGTGCAAGCTCGTCTGGGTAGGTACCACCCACTCATCACATTCGACCGCAAAACAGCAGTACTTGGTATTGTTGTGTTCCGATTTGAAGGGTGAGTGAGCCAGTGTAGTTACAGGCACAAGAGACATAACATCTTAGTTTCCAAGGTTGGTGGCGCATTGGTTTTCCGCCTTCCTATTCTATAAAAAAAAAACGTTTTAAAACTATAAGAGCTAATCGTAATAGATGAATGGCCTATGTACACGAATGAGTAATAAACTTAAAAACATGAAACTGCCATTTAAATAAAATCATATTTTTGTTCCATGACACCTTCTTCCACTTAATTCTTTAATTATCTGGTAACATATACATACTCATTATTTAAAACGATATAATTTATACGCTTTATTTTTTTATCTGTACATTTCTACCAGATTATACCAATGACTGGGGAGCCTAGTTCTTCTATATCTAAACCGGAAGGTGGTGGAGAAGGGGGCGTCGCGGAATTGGTAGACTTGGAGCAAGAACTGTGCTCGCTGAGAAGAGGTCTCACGCAGGTCGAGGGTCTGACGCCTTCCACTGATCCTTTCGGAGACTCGTTTATTATCCCTGCTCAGGTAAATATTATCTTCTAACAAATTAATCGAATTAATAAAAATTTAACAGATGGGCGGTCAATTGTGGCATTCAAATTAATAATGTTAGTAACGTTATCGCTGTGATGATGGCAAGTTTCCTTTCAACACGGGCTCGCTGGTTTGGGGTCGCAATTAGAGGCAGAAAATAATTAACATTTATTTTAATATGCTAAAATTTACAGGCCGATGTGACCGCTATTATTAGATTCTACTCTGTCTGACTGATTGGGCCATTAGACGCAAGTTGATCGGGTATGTTTGCAGCAGAAGGGCCTGCTGCCCCCTCCCCCCGGCGCGCCCCGCGGCCGCGCCCCCCCGCGCTCGCTGAGCCCCGGCAAGCCCGTATCCTTCGACCTTTCGTCCGTCGCGGGAGACTACGAACCCAAGCCCGCCACGCTGGTGGACGAGCCGGACCCGCCGGTCAGTACACGCCCACTTCTCTACATTCTAGAACATACATATACACACACACGCAAACAGTGACGTTACGCTCGATCGATTTTATAGAATATAACATTGTCGCGTTTAATATTAATAATAAACTAATTTAGCCTTACGTATTACTTTTTTAAATAATTATTATCTAACAACAATTTGTTGTTTTATAATTAAAAGATATCGATCAATGGTAACTTCATGTGGAAGCAAGAAACACAGTAATATGTTAACGCAGCGATACGCTTTACTTTTCTGCTTTGTCCCTTTGTAACAAATGTCAAATTTGTTTAATTAATTTCGCACGTGTAAATATTACAACGTGAATATAAAACAAAGCGATGAATCTTACGATGCCCTGCGCTAAATTGTTTTTAATATTATTATTATTTAAAGTATACTGACTAATAGGAATATTATTAAAACTCCAAGTTGATATTTAAAATAAAACTTTAAATGAAACTGTAACTTAAAATATTAAATCGATTTATTCATATTAAATAAAGAAATTTAGAAGAAAAATTAAATTTAAATATATTTGAAATACAGGGTTATATTAACGACCTTATTCATAAACGTTGTTTAGCGGGTGATAGTTAAACAATGCTGTGTCTTCTTCTTTCAAATGTCAAATCAATAATGACAGAAAGAGTGAATCAGTGCTGAACTAAACAGCTGCTGAGCAAAGTTTATAAATAAGGCCGTAATTCGTTAAACATGTTTATTATGAGGTTAGTTAGAATAAACTTTGTTTTAAAGAAACCTTAACTTGTGTTATACGATGTAAAATTCTATTTCATTGACCTCTGTTGTAAGGATTTCTATTTCAAAAATATCAGGTAAATTGAACTTTAAGATACAACTCATGCTCATTTAGCGCTAAATTGTAACGATCACATCCATTCATATATTACGCAATCTCGGTAGCTAGCTTGCGAATCATTTGAGTATATTTAAGTGAGTCAGCAGACCGCCGGGCTCGGCGGCGCATGCGAGCTTGTATTGTCGCTGTTGCAGGTGCACTCGCAGGCCGCGTCCGCCTCCGCCTCCGCCTACGACGTGTTCACGGAGTTAGACCCGCTCGGCACCGGCCGGAGTAAACCTTACGTTGACAAAAAACTCTTCTTTCAGGAGCTCAAAAACCCACCAAAGAAAGTGCTCAAAGACCTCGTACCGCCGGCGCATTCCCTCCTATCCGATATCTTGCCGGGCCCGAGCGAGACGCGGGCGGAGGCCTACGGGCCGCCCACCGCCCTGAGCTCCCTGTCTCGGCATTCCGGCGGCACGGTCGCGATCGCTAAGCCGACCCGGCCGACATTCTCGTCCGACTTTTTCACGTCCGATCCGTTCGCGGAGACCGACCCATTCGACAACACCGACCCCTTCAGGGACGACCCCTTCACGAGCGTTCAGGATTTCCCGAAGCTCTCCTCACTAAGGACCGAGGAGCCGAAGGGCGACTTCAGTAAGGAATTGATACAGGATAAGCCGGAGCCGGATGCGGCCCGGAACGTGTTCAATGGTCCGCTGCAGGTGTCGCTGCCGCCGGAGCCGGCGCCCAAGTCGCCGCGACTGCCGCGACAGGTACCGGACATCTTTGGATCACTCGCACACAAAAAAAATCCACTTATTTTTGTTGTCACTATTTATTAAACTACTACCAAAGATTATCCTCTCACTTATAGTTCCAATATCTCATTCACAGAACACGAACACGAGTACTATAAGACAGCGTCCACACGCGAGCTCCAAGCTGAACGCCGAGAGCGCATCGCCCCCTCCCCCTCTGCCCCCCAAGAAGATCGCCGAACTCAGCCTGATCCCGCCGCCGCGTCCACCACACGACCACGAGGATATGGAAGAGTCGGAAACGCCACCGTTGCCAAAACCCGCCAGAAAGAAGGAGCCTTTGGTAAGAATTATGGTATGACTAAAAACTACCAACTAAATGACGTAGAATAGAATAGAATATGTTTTTTTTTATAGAATGGGAAGGCGGACGAGCTTATGGGCTACCTGATGGTAAGTGGTCACCAACGCCCAGAGGTAATGGCGTTGTAAGAAATTTTAACCAACGCTTACATCGCCAATGCGCCACCAACCTTGGGAACTAAGATGTTATGTCCCTTGTGCCTGTAATTACACTAGCTCATTCACCCTTCAAACCGGAACATAACAATAACAAGTGCTGCTGTTTTGCGGTAGAATATCTGATGAGTGGGTGGTACCTACCCAGACGGGCTTGCACAATGCCCTACCAGTTTAGGAGGTTGTGATAAGTTAAACAATACTGTGTCTTCTTTCAAATGTCAAATCGATAATGACAGAAAGAGTTATAATAAATCACTGCTTAAGTAAACTTTATAAGTAACGCTGTGTGGTTATTTTTATTACAAAACTTATGCATACAATGCGACAAGAAATAAACAGGAGTATATAATTAAAGTAGGATACCCAAAAACAAATATTCAACAAATGTCGAAAAGTTCCTGTGATATTGCCGATGAGAAAGAACACACAATCTATTTATGTCTTAAAGTTTATATAATTAAGACATTAGCTTATAATCTTTGAAATATTAAATAATATTTTACGGTCGAGTTTCAGCGCAACGTTTGTATTTAAAACGCTTTAGAATGGATCGCTTGTGTACGTGTATATATAGTATAGAGTTGCAGGCGTCGTATACAATGTATCGGTACTCGCAGGCGGACCGCAGCACGAAGCCGCGCCAGTCGTCGCTGGCCACGACCAGCAGCGAGGACGAGTACCTGACGCCGGTACCGCCGCCCCTGCCAGCTGCCAAGCGCTTCGACATCACACTCAGCCAGCTACTCACACTCACTATGGACGACTTAGCCGCCAGGTGATTTACATAATAATCATTCTTGCTGATTTGACAAGCGTTTTTAAAATCACAGTAAATAAAAATAAATAAATAAATATGTTAGAGATAATAAATTTAATCGATTATACGATGCCACTTATTTTATTAGAATAGCAACACCAACCAAAGTTATTGATGTCTTATGGGTTGTCGGTTGTCAGACGTCAAGTTGTGAAAATCTAAGACGGGCTCCAATTTTATGCAGCCGACTGATGGAAATATAAAATATAAAGGTGTATCGGTCAGTAGTTCGTGTGATCGTTTGTCGAGCGACCGACTTGGTCTCTTGCTCTCAGGACAGTGCCAGCGCCGGACGAGACTGAATTTATAAAGTCAACGTGTTGGACGACAATGGCGGCCAAGATGGCAATCCTTTCGAATCCGCGACATATACTCTAAGAGTATTATTTTTTTTCCTATTGTCAAACGGTTTGCTTTACACAAATGAAATACTTTTTAAAAATTTGTACACAAAATTGAAAATAATCTTAATTATACTTCTAACGAGATACTCGAAAGAATCAAATATTAATATTTACTTTAAAAGCGTAATTTATACATATTTTTTTGTAATATTTATATAATGCTGGAGAGGAACCACCTTGATATATCTCTGTGGTTGTAACCGTAGACGTCACCCAATATACCAAGCTAATATACAGCTGATCTCAATACATAAACTTTAATCCAAAAATATTTGTTAAAATAAATGGTCTTATGAACACAGACTCCGCGTACCAGCTACCACATTATCCTCAATGACTCTACCTCAACTCACAGAGTACCTCAGATCCTATGTGGCGACAGAAAATGAGAAATCGGTATGTAATAGTTTCGTAATATTTATTACTAATAATTTTTGAAAATTCGTCACCGAAGTGCTTCAAATTTGGTGATGAAAGTTTGTATACAATTTTTTTCTATACAAACTTTCATTAGTGTTTCTTAATAATGTTTCCAATGGGATATCCCATCGGGTACACATCTAATTTCATAATAATTTACTGGTGGTAGGGCTTTGTGCAAGCTCGTCTTGGTAGGTACCACCCACTCATCAGATATTCTACCGAAAAACAGTAGTACTTGGTAGAGTTGTGTTCCGGTTTGAAGGGTGAGTGAGCCAGTATAATTACAGGCACAAGGGACATAACATCTTAGTTCCCAAGTTTGGTGGCGCATTGGTGATGTAAGCGATGGTTAAATTGTCTTACAGTGCCAATGTCTATGGGCGTTGGTGAGCACTTACCATCAGGTGGTTCGCCTTCCTGTTCTATAAAAAAAAAAAATTATATTACCATAGCTTTGTCATCAACATTGATTATGCTTCTAGCACGTACACTTGGACCCAACCAAACGGCCAGAGAAAGAAAAAATAACTCCAATTATACCTGAAATATCCGCACCCTCAAAAGTACCAGAAAAACCCGTCACGAAAGCGCCCCTAACTACAGATTTCAAACCACAGTTTGAAGATAATTTCGCTCCGACTGAAACGTCAGACGGTTTTGTAGCCAATTTCGACGACTTTGACCAAAAAGCTAATCCCTCCTACGACAAATATGCAGCATTTAGAGAAATACAAGAACAAGAATTAAAAGCAAAGTCAATATTAGATCCTATTGCGTCAGAAATAAAACAAGAAGATGACAAGGAGGTAACATCAATAGTTGATTTAATAAAAACTGAAGAACCTAAAGTTGAGGAAAGTAAAGAATTAGACAAGAGCCCTTTGAAGAGCTTAGACGAGCTAACGATAGACTCGTTCAATATGTTTCGTAATTCTGTAAGTCCGAAGCCAATCGATGCGAAAATCGAAGACATTAAGACGGTCATGAAGAATTTGCAAATAGAAAAAGCTAGGCGTAGTGTCTCACCTCGCGATAATGGTGTACCAGAGACAAAATCTGACGAGAACAACGACAGGTATGCTGCTTTACGTGAAATAACTATAATAGAACCTCCGGACGAATTCGAATCGATACCACCAGAAGCGCCCAAGGAACGGAAGAAGTCTGATGAAAAATCGGACGGTTTTGATAATTCGGATTTTTTCGACTGTATCGATAATAGCTCCCTATCTTTCAATGTGGAGGATGCTTTCAGAAAGAGCCCAGGAGTGAAGGATAAGGAAGAGGAAAAGAAAGTGGAAGAAAAGAAAGAGACGCCAATAGAGGTAATGCCCGTGAGAGATTTGCAACCGCCGACGCGGCTTTCTGCTGGGTCCATTAGTGATGTGAATAGCGGCTCTTCACCAGATACTAAAGGTACATACTTTTAAACTAAATAATTTTAAGTACTTGTAATACTATGTAGAAGTTTAACTTTTTTGTTTGCTTTCTCAAATCCAATATGAAAGCTGGATACTAAACTATAATTATAATTTGATTCCAAAGTACATGTTCTAAGTAAATTCTATCCATTATTTTGTTTTATCTTGCATATTTAAGATAGCATTGTCTATTTGTTGTTCGTCGTATGAAACAACATGTAGACGATAGACGTAAAGTTCATAAAGTGTAAAGCGTGTCATCGTTTTCAGAGAGGTGCCTTCCCCCCGTGATGTCGGTGGGGGGCCTCACGCGCCTGGGCTGGGGCGAGGGCTGGTCCTCCGACTCGCGGGACTCGGAGCCGCGCACTCGACGACGACGGACGCACAACAGGGGACTATCTGGTATATAATCCCACTCACCGAGAACCATAAAAACCGCTAAAGATTATAATTTTTATGTAACCACCTCGTTGATCTAGTAGCTCGCCAATACAGGTACGAACATCCAGATTCTAAGTTAAAAATAAATATAAACTGAGCCATATATATTTTAGCAGTAGTGTAGAAGTCACTCCCAGCTGCAGGTCCCTTACCCCGCTGTGTTCGCAGTGCAAACGTCGTCGTCGTCGCGCGACGCGTCCCCGTGGGACGACGAGCCGCCGCGCCGCCCCGCGCGCCGCGAGCGCCCCGAGCGGTCAGTGCGAGTACTGTTGACCGGTCCTAACTACTTTGCCCCGGTTCTAACTATAAGCAGTCGAGGCAATATTTTGACGTATAAATCTTGATTGAAAAAACACACAAACACACACACGCAAACGAAGTAGTTGATGCAATATTTTGGCGAATAAATCTTGTTTTCTTGAATCACACACACGCACGCACGCAAACGATTCTCTCGCGTTAATATTAAGCAAGAATATTTTTATTGTATATATTAATACTTATACTATGTCTCTATTTTTTTTTCTCATGATTCGAATTATAAAATTGTAATCCTATGTGGCCTTACTTTAGTATAAAGTAAAAACTGTACAACCATTTCTGTAACGCTGTTGATTACAAGTAAAAATAAATAAATAGATAGAAATAAAGACCAATATAAGTTGTAGGTAAAATAAAGTACTGCTACGGATCGTTTCCTCTTGCTTTATATCTTATTTGAAATATTTTATTACATGAATTATCTTTTTGCAGACACAATTCTTCCGGTTCTAGAGAATGTCTAGACTCGGGCAGTGGAAGGGAGAAGGAAAAGCCGAGAGATAAACGTGGCAGTAGAGATATAGATTTGAATAGAGAAGGTAGAGAATCCGCCAGGGACCGGAGAGACTCCGGTAGCGGGAGAGATAGGCGTGACGTCAGCAAGGAGAGAGAGCACAGGGACCATAGGGAGAGGGGCCGGCGTGATCGGAGAAGTAGAGAGAGAGAGAAGGATACGTGGAGTAGAGAGAGGAATTACAGTAGAGAGAGAGATTACAGAGACTCGCGGAGCAGGGAGCGGTCGAAAGATTACAGAGACATGGACCGGCATAGGAAACCTATACATTCATACGACGATGAAGAGTAAGTATATACAATACACGAATATTGTCGCTTCGTAATACCTTATAAAACATATTAATCTTTTAAAAAGAAATAAATGAATCTTAAAATACTTAGTATTCAGAAAAATTAGTAAAATTATTAGTTTAATAATATTTTTTTGTAACTGAAATTATACTACTGAAGTATCTTCCTGTTACAATGAGAACTTTTCCGATATGATATCTTCTTGTTTTATAATACTATACTTGAAAATTAATTTTATTTAATTTAAATACTTGACATTCCATATTTATTATATATAGTTTAAAATTATATTCATGAATAATTACAATTATAAAAATGAATATATTAATATGTTTACAGCTACAGTGATGGCGGCTCTGGTCGGTCTTCTCCCCGGGAGAGGTGGCCCGACCAGCGCTGGAGGCGGGATGGTGTGTACTATCACGAGTTCGAATAAAGGACTGCGTTTTTGGCGCTATATGTTTGACTTTTCATTCTAGTAATTAAATATACGATTAAACTTATGTACTATATTTTTTTTTATTTCAGAGAGAAATTACGGTTCTTTAGGATGGCGAGAAACCCGGCGGAGGAATGAGTTGAGACAAAATGAAGATCCAAACGAAAGGAGGTAAATATGTCAAAAGTATATTTATGGGTTTTAAATGTCACTTGTGTATCAGTCAGTAACAGCCTGTGAATTTCCCACTGCTGGGCTAATGCCTCTTCTCCATTTTTGAGGAGAAGGTTTGGAGCTTATTCCACCACGCTGCTACAATGCGGGTTGGTGGAATACACATGTGGCAGAATTTCAGTGAAATTCGACACATGCAGGTAGGAAACCTGCACATTGTTTTCATTTATATATTTATTTTATTTATTTATTTATTTGGGAAACAAACAATTATAATTACACTTAATAATAAAAAAACAAATATAAGAAAAACATAAATCAATCAAGTTTCCACTTAAAATTAATACAAACAAATGACATATTATATTAAAAATAAAAACAAAACAGAAAGCACAAAATGCAAGTGAAACTGCTATAATTTAATTATATGACGTAAACTAAATTTAAATTCGCTAATTTTTGAGTTAAATATATCTAATTCTGTACAATGTTTGTTATAACTTTTACATGCACGTAACAAGAACATATTCTTTGAATAGTCACAGTTACAAAGCGGTACAAAAAATAAAGTTTGGTTTCTCGAGTTAAGGCGAGGACATTTAAAAAGTATATTATTAAAGAGACTCTTAGAATCAACAATGTTATGAACAATTTTATATAAAAATATTTGGTCTCTTATACTTCTACGCATATTTAACGGAATGATACCCGAGATATTATTATTGTCAGTATTATCAGAAAGGCCACCTCTAAATCGCAAATGTTTCAAAAATTTTGACTGAATTTTTTTCTATTTTGTTTACATACGTTTTATAATAAGGGTTCCAAACTGTAGAGCAATATTCCAAGATAGATCTAACATAAGCATTGAAAAGTAGAATTAAGGTAAAGCTATTTTTAAATTCCTTAGTCAATCTAAGAATAAATCCCAGCATTTGATACGCTTTAGCTGTTATTTAATTCATATGATAGGTAAAAGTTAGCTTCTGGTCTAAGTAAACACCCAAATCTCTAATCTCGGAAACTAACCAGACAGGTATTCTGCAATTTATAATCAAATAATATTGGCCTCAGTTTCCTAGTAAATGTTAGAATGTTACATTTTTTTATATTTAAGCGTAAGAGGTTTTTATCACAGTAATTATCTAAGCTATTGAGATCAGTTTGAAGTTTTAAACAATCTTGAGGCGACTTAATTATTTTGAAGATTTTCATGTCATCCGCATAAAGTAATATGTTACAATTATGAATAGATCGACTAATGTCGTTAATAAAAATATTAAATAATAATGGCCCGAGATGAGAACCCTGAGGAACACCAGAGGTAACGGGCACAAACGATGAACAAAAACCTTTGATAGAAACAGCTTGGCTACGATCCCTCAAATAAGATTCGAGCCAACGAAGCAAGTCACCGTGAATACCAACGGCAGCAAGTTTTTTTACCAACAGAGAGTGAGAGATCTTATCAAAGGCTTTTGAATAGTCCGTGTACACAACATCCACCTGACCACCGTTATCCATCACTGTTGCGAGTTGATGAGTAAACTCACAAAGATTCGTTTCAAGTAGATCTACCATTGACGAATCCGTGTTGCTGGTCGATGATCAGCGGCCTTAGAACGAAATATAACTGATCATATATAATTTTTTCAAATAATTTAGCTACAGTATTTAGTTTAGTTTCCTTCAACGTCGAGCACGAGATCAATTATTAATTTATTTACATTACTTATTACAAATTAAGCACATGAAATTTCATTTCCTTAAAATGGAGAGGAAGCCTTAGCCCAGCAGCGAGACACTCACAAAAAAAGAAAATGTTGCATAGTAATAAATTTAAAAACATATTTGTGGTACATACAGATATGGGTCTACACTGGGCTGGCCGGGACGTCGCTCGACAACTATCGCTTCTCGACGGGAAGTCGAGCGGGAAATGCGAGACGCTCGAGAATCTGCTCGAGACTCGCGTGACACTCGCGATTCAGGTCGCGATTCGGGGAGAGATTCGAGAGACCCTCGGGACTCGGGTAGGGACTCTCGGGACGCGCGGGACTCCGGTAGAGATTCGGGAAGAGACTCGCGCGATCCGCGGGATTCGGGACGCGAATCGGGACGGGATTCGAGAGACGCCAGGGACTCCGTGCGGGACTCCCGAGATCCGAGGAGGCGGCGACGTGAGGAACCTCGGACTAGGCCCCGCGATTACCGCTTTTCGAACGATTTTTCCCCGCGGGAGAGAGAGCACACATCGCCTTTCGACAACGATTTCCAAGACACACCCACACCGACTACGAAGAAACGAGCCCCGTACTCCTGTCTAGAGGGAACGAGGTAAATAGTTCTTCATTGTATTTCAAACATATCCAGACTGTATTGATAATAATATAAGGAAATAATAAAAAACCGATATTTTATAATTTAAAACACACTTTTAATTTTGGGTTTGGTGACCTCTATACTATCCCGGAAAACACGTGGCTGTTTTTAAAATAAAAACTTATCACAATATAACATTGTCGATATTTTTTGTGCTATATAATACAAATAAACAGAATATTACCAAACTGTTTACAAAATAAGGAGAGGGGGTCAAAGCCCAACAGGAACGATTACATGCTTACTTAATTAACATTTTGTATTCCAGATTCGCATTCGAACTCGAAGACTCGACGGCTTCCCCTTTATCGGGCAGCTCAGCACGAGCGCGCGACGGGGACTCCCCGGCGACACGGTTCCGGTTCGACTCGGACTCGCTGTCACCTCGCTCAATGTTCGAGGACGACTTTACGACTATCTCCACCCCCAGAGGCCGGACCGCCTCCATCGCCGAGGAGGACGAAGGAGACCTGCCCCCGCTGCGAGCGAAGCCTCAACAGCACAGGGACATTAAAAAGTCGGATTCCGTTAATATCTTCACCAGGGAGTCAGACCCGTTCGAAGGCGACGCGTTCTTCGCGTGCACGGGCTCGGACAGGGTGGCGCGCCGGGAGAACTGGCCGGGGGACTTCCAGGGCTTTGACAACGCGTGAGCCACACGCAAGCGCTTCGCCGACACGACTGTGACATTGCCGTTTCGAAGGTCACGTTCAGTTTTCTAAAGTCCATCTAGTAAAAATTTGACCATAGAACATCAATAAACAGAAAAGTGCCCTAAGGGCCCAAACGCTTATTGATTTAATATTAAGTGAATCGGGACGGTTCTACATATAGTTCAGTCAAATTACATTACGAACTCACTATAAATAATCGCTATGCTTGCTACAGAAAGCTACTTTGATTTAATATGTCGATAAATGTCTGATATAATTTTCGTCATCAACATTTGGATATCACTTCAATCAGAGGAAACTAGAAACTCTATTTTATTGTTAACAATAATAATTCCATTCAAAGTCAAGCTTTTACTTTTATTATAAGTCGAGAAATGACGATTGAACAATGAATCCTACGCTAATCAAATTAGAATATAATATTAAGGATCTCATATTTATTAATAAATGATACATTATACATTAGAAAACAAGTAAACTATCACCTCTCACATTTAATTAGTATATAAACCCTATTTATTACTAAATGTACAATAATGAGGTCATATAAAAACCTTAGTGTTACGTTTTTATAAGGTATGTATAAATTTGGACCCTTGTCAAGTTTGTATATGCCCTTAGACAACCTGTGATATGTATAAGCAACGCCCAAGCTATTTATTTCTTAACGCTTGTTAGTCATTTCTCATCAAGTCGGTCCATTTAACATAAGTAAATATACTTAAAATATTAGACAACTGATATTATTAAAAATCAGTATAAACCAAATATTTAACGAAACATTATTTTTTTGGTCAAAAATTTATGACAAATCACAACGCAGCTAGCGACACAGTTACCAATAGTTACATATTAATGGTGAGTACACTTTTATTACATCGCACTGTTTTGTGTATTATTTTGGTAGAAATTCAAATTATAACTTTGATCGCACTAATGCATACGTAGCACTACGAATTATCTTTTTGGGCACAATAATTTAGAACTTCGTTTATTGGTATTGTAAATATTTTGCTACGAACTAATAATTTTGAATCGCTTTGTAAATAAAAATTCAATTGTTTACCGCGTACGTTAATCACAATCACTTAAAACATAATATTGTATTCGTATTATTATGGTGTTTTTATTCAGTATTTATTAAATAAAAGCTTTCGAACAAAAAAAGAAAGATATTTGCTAGAAATCGATTGCACCCAATGTAATGTATCAATCAACATTATTTATATTTATTGAATTCCAATTGTATAATCCATCATATTAAATCATAATTGAATCAATGTGTTGATATTATCTTTATATTGTAAAAATGATATTTATAAATGGAATTATTTTTACTTAATTTAATAATATTGCTTCAAAATTTTATTACTTCATATATTTGTTTACACTCAGTATGATTTATTCTAAAATGGGCTTTATCTATTTATACAATGATCATTATAAAATAAATCGATGTATATTATTGACTGTATTCCATTTTTAAATACTGACTTTTTCTCGTTTATTTTTATTATAACATAAAATAGAAATCTTGAGTTATGATAAATATTCCGTCATTGTATTGCTTTATTTCTGTGATAATGTAACCTTTATGTTTATTTAAGTTATAAAGACTAATTGTAATACTTCACTTAATTTGTAAACTTGTTATCAATGAAGGGGTTGATATTATGTAGTTTCCAAAATCTACACACAATATACTGTTTATGAACAATGATTTTTTTTTAATGTAATTTCTGATCTATTCATAAAAAAAAAACAAATTGAAAATAAAGTTTGTCAAATGTTTTGTATTCGGGAATTTTGTAAATAATATAGTTAGAAGTAAAATAATAAAAGTAAAATAATGTGCAATTATCCACTCCATTTAAAACACAGTACCGAAGTGACTTTTGTTTGATACCAGTTGTGTTAAATACTTAAAGTTAATAAAACTATAACGATGATCGTTTTTTTTTATTTATTTAAATTTTGTGTGATGGTAGAAGCTTATTATTTTATTCTGCTTTTAATAAAACTTTTATTTATAGTTTAATTACTGGTTATTTTTCAATAATTTATAATTTAGGGAATGCGATAGCGAATATCCTCTTAATGAATGAGCCGACCTTTTACGAAGACAGATAAACCTTGCCGCCGCCTGCAGGCTCTATTACATTCCTCTCTTCTGAGGGGAAAGTGAACGTAGTAGTTGAAACGTACGTCTGTACTAACCGCAGTGTGGCAGAGTCAAGACCTGGAAAACCAAAATATGGCCCCTATTATATATTATTATATATATTTATCTTTATAAATAGGGGCCATATTTTCAAATAACAATAGGGGCCATTTTTTCGCCCACATTTATCGCTTTATTAAGGCGGATTAGAGCGAAGGCTCTATGGAAAGAATCTAAAAAATGGAGACTCAGTGGTGAACTTTAACATTCGCTACCTTCGCCGTTGCGAGTAAAGTGAGAAACGATGTGGAGGTCGTGAAATTCTCGTTGCCTATGTTATTCTACACCACAAGGATTTCTCAGACGCTCTCAGGTCGGATCGCTTGACCATAAACTCCTTGGTCGCCCTAACAACTCTGTCCACCGGGGCAGTAGCTTATGGAGATGTTTTTGGCAGAATTATTTATTCTAACGATTATCCTTAAAACCTATTATTTGATTTTTTTTTTTGATTGCTTAGAAAATTTAAACAAAATTGGTATTTATTTGTAAGTCTATAACATTTTATACTATCTACTTTAATGTTGTTGGTTTTTAATCTGCGTAAAATACCAATGTGGCAAAATCGAAAGCGAAACGTCAAAATTCTTTGTCAATAGAATAATAATGATATCAACAGCTGTTTTTGTATTTTTTTATTTATTGATTACGTGGTAAATATTCATTTTTAAGGTAGAATAGTATTATTTAAACAGGTCATGAGAGTATATATTAGTTTTATTGTTGTATTTAAAAATGAAACAAAGGTGAGGTTTTAAATTACGTGAAACGCGTAGTAAGATTAGAAAAGAATAATGTTTAGTTAAAAGCAGTTTTCATTAACAATGTTATCCAGAACGCGATTGTCACACAACGGGGATGACCTGATCTCCAATATGAACGGTGTAAAAGATGAAAAGGAGTTTCAAAGCGAGATTCAGTTATACAGGATAAAGCCACAGGATCACTTCATTGAGGCCCAAGTTCAAGAAGGCGATACACTACAGGCTATTGCGCTAAGATTTCATTGTTCTGTAAGACATTCATTACGATTATAATTACATCCGTATCAATATGTAAAAAATTATTAACAAATTAATCACTATTATCTTATCATATTAAACAAATTCTTTACTGTTTTATTATAATAAAAATATTTATTTATATATCTTTTAAAGTTATAAATGTATTTCAGTTGGCTTTATATTTTTTACTTTTATATATTCATTTTTTTAATTATATCAATTAATTCTTAGATTTCAGAATTAAAAAGGATTAATCAAATACATAAAGACAATGAAATATTTGCAAGAAGAACAATTAAAGTGCCAGTCACGCCTTACTCAGTGCTTACAGAAATGATCCCTGTACCGCAGCCTCAACCACCTTTACCATCTACATCTAGCCAAGTGTCCACCAGCCTCAGTATGCATAACATGCATTACCAACCCATAGAAAACAAATCAACCCCCCAACATACTAATAATATACAAAATGACATTGAAAAAAAGGAAGCTGACTTTGCAATAGATTGCAACACTGTTGTTATGAATAGCTCCCTAGCCCCATCAGTCACTCCATATACCGATACTGAACAGAATGAGTCTATATCAGAGGATACCCAGCTGTTGCCCAATAAGACTAAGGTTCCAGTTGAAGCTGTGGTAGTGAAAGAATTGACATCACATGGTGCTGATTTTGGGTTAAAGTGGTATCATCTTGTATGCTGCTTACTTATTCTTGGTGTGTTGACACCACTCTTGTACATCATGTTTTATCTAGACAAACATGAACATTCGGACATACCACCGTTGCATCCGACAAGATGAAATATTGGTAGGTTTGATCTGATCATAAAGCTTTAAGTTTCGGCGATATTTTGATACATCTTTTTAAAAACGTGTATTATATATTTTTTCATAAATTTAAGGGGACATAATGTGATTCTTAAATATAGTTATGATATAAGTATTTTTGTTTATTTTCATCCTTTTATGAGTAGTAAATGTGATTTTCAACTGTATGATTATATTACAAATATATTTATTGATATTAATCATTAATATAAGAGAAAATGGTTAAATTTCCTGCTCAACATCTTATAAAAATATTCAAATTATGATTTCAATGTCATAACTTTAATATAATAATGTAATTACATAATTCCCGAGTATTTGAAAACATAAAACTTATGAAGAGTTTTTCATATTACTCCTAATTTCATGTATCTAATGTAGTATTGACATATTAATTAAAATAATTATAATTCTCTTTCTCACTTTTACAACAGCACTCGTAAATTTAATTGCTTAAAGCATATTATTTCACCGAGGCTTTAAATGGCCATATTGTTTGGTTTTTGACCAAAGCTCCTATTGAAGTATGTGTATTATGTGTATATGTGTATTTTAATTGACATCAGACAGGAAAGGGTTCTCAAATTTGATGATTGTTATAAGGATGCTTTAATAAAACCTTACAGATATTTTAAATAGTTGCTAAATTCAACAAATTTATTATTATTTCATAGTAAATAATGACTGAATACAAACTATTTTTAGATCATTACTTTTTTAAGAATATCCAATATTTTTTTTTCTCTTAATAAGACGAACAATTATGGTTAAATAATTAACTTGTTTTTTTTTTTTTTAAATTAATATAAGTACTAACGACCACATAACAGTATACACAATACAAGTCAATTGTAAAATAAATAAAACAATATTTTCACAAAATAAACCTTTTTTATTTGCTATTCACTTAACAATAGATCGATGTAACAAATCATCAGAAAATTAAATCATTGCCATTAAACACAATATATGTTAAATAACTATATAATTATTAATGATAAATGCATTTTCTTACGATTTTAAAATTTTCTGGTTAAATTAAAAACCCGTAAATAGCCGGTAAGTTTTATGTGTGGGGTAGATTACTTTTTTTAAATACTCACCGAAACGTATTATTTTTTTATCAAACAGCAAATGAGTAAAAACAAAACTGTATTTCAAAATAGAAATAACTAAGAATATTATTATATATGGATTATGTCGATGTTTCTATCGATTGCAACCAGCCCATTCATAATTTGATGTGATTATAATCAAAGGAAATATTACTACTGGAGTTTCCATCTACCTTATATTAATTTCGAAGTTACTTTGAACATTGTATATAAATATTCGTTAAAAGCGAATCCGGCGGAACGCAACAATTTCATTATATATTTTGAAAACGGTACTCTGAATATTTAGTGGATTATCTTGTAAAAGGATGTTCTAAGAGTGAGATATTTCATAAAGGACGTTCTTTCATTATATTAAGGTGAAATCTTTAGTAAAATCTAAAGACAAGATAACTAATTTAATCAGTTTCTTTGAAATGATCAAATTTAGGCTGATTGATTTTAGATCTAAAACAAGATCATTGTTAGGTTAAATACGAATATTTCAAATTGTATACATATAATAAGAATCATTGTAATTCGAGAGTTGACCACGTAATAAAAAATCAAGTTTACTATAATGAAATTAGAAAAATGTAACGTTTTCATTGTACGCTGTTATTTTTTATTACTTCTTAATATTTTATTCTATAAACATTATTTATTTGATATTAGTAAAAAGTTCATTTACAAACGTGAGCCTCAGATACACAGCAGTGTCCTATTCCATATGAATGATTTGAGGTGACTTAAATTATCTTAAATCCTATATCATAAATTGCTTAAAATCAAAAATTCCCACGTCCGAGATTCGGGTTGCTCTCGTGTACACTGTAATAGTAATAAAAAATATAATAAATATTTGTTAGTTAAGTGACATGTAAGTAATTACATACACGACAAAACAGTTGTTAGCACAAATGAGTACACAGAGCACAAAAAAGAAAATGTCACGAGACAGTTGCGTGATCTTCGTCCGAAGTGATTACCAGAGCTTTGTAGGCAGATTAGTGATTTTTTGTTATATATATAATCAAACAACAAAATCACTAGTCTTCCATACAACGCACGGTCGTCGGCCAATCCCGTTAGTTGATGAGTTCATACCTAAAATGTTATCCACAACAAAATGTTAGATAGAAATTATTTTACAATATAATAATTAATTATCAACATATTACATTCTATATAACTACTGCTGTATAATATATGACGAGTGTCTTCAATTACTTTAAAAGTCGAGTCACAAGAATGGTTTATAGATATAAAATAAAAAATAAGAATGAATGAAAAAACCCAAATTGTAACGTAAACTAAGAATAACCAAACTACTATAAATCATATACATATGTTACCTTCGTGTGTTTTTTTACTTATGCATATTTTTGTTTGGTGCCAATTCTGGGAACTCTTCAAACATTCTATTTCAAAACAATGCTGTGTTAGTAAATATTTAAATTATTTCAAACGATGTTTTTCAAGCAAAGTTTTATTACTTATCTATTAATTTGTTTCATTTGTTTAATAAACGTAAATTTTGTTTTAGTATAATGCAATAATAAAATCTGCTTTTTATAATTTACTTTTGTATTATAATATATTTTAAAGTAATAGTAAGTAATGATGTTTTTTAACGTAAGAAAATGTTTGTCTTACTCGAATGAATTGTATTGAGGAATCGCTAAAATAATCATGTTTTATCTATAATAGGTCCGAGTGGGAATCGAACCATTTCTTGCAGAAACAAAGCAAATTGTAGCGACAAAAATCGTATATGCATGCATCAATAGATATATGTATATGGCACATATGCTACTGGCAACTAATGATTTGCAGTTAGTAACAAAAAAACATATATTTTTTAAATTAATTTATGGTCTTTCTTATAAAAAAAAATGTTTTAGGTATATAAAATATAAAAAAGTGTAATGAAATCGGGTAACGATATTATTGAATCGAAGGGCGTCCTGTGTAAGTGTAAATTTAAAATTAAATGAAGTAAATTTGCTTAACGAAATTAAAATAAGAACACTACTTGAATACAAGGTAATTCTTCCGCGCCGTGGGCGGAGGAGCGCCTCACCTCTGCTGCAGCAGGTACTGCGCCTTCTGGATGCGCTGCTGCGTGCCGGTGATGGTGATGACGCGGTCGGCGGCGCCGGCCAGCGGCTCGGCGATCTCGATGGCGGCGCCGCTCTCCGCGCGGATCTTGCGGATGCGCGAGCCCGCCTTGCCGATGATGGCGCCCGCCAGCTGTGCGGCGAGCGGTAATTAATGAGGACGGTTTCGCAAATATATTTTTAAATAAAAATATATTTTGTAAGGATGATAAAAAGTTTGATTTTTAATAATTGCCGACTTCTGAGAAACTATAGATTATTTCAAGAATTTTTTTATAATTTGTGTAACTTACGTCCTTCGGAATAGTCACTTGAGTGGTAGTCTCTTGCTGGTTACCACCGTTTCCATTAAAGTTGCCACCGGACGACGAGCGGTTGCCTCCAAAATTGTTTCCGAAGCTCCCGCCCCCACCGCCACCTCCCCCAAAGTTTCCTCGAGGCGGACCATTGAAGTTACCGCGAGGTCCGGGACCCGCGAAGTCGTTGAAGGCTCTCGGCGGAGGAGGACCATTGCGACCCATAGGGGGACCTCCCCGGGGCGGAGGCGGCCTGCCACCGGGTCCCATAGGCGGGGGCCCACGGGGAGGCCCGCGCGGTGGTCCTCCGCGAGGCCCAGCACCCCGCGGTCCTTGTCCGCTGCCGAAGCCGCCATATTCGTCGGCGTAGAAGTCGTCGTAGTTGTGCGGATCGTAATTCTGAATGCCGCCTTTAATCGGAACCTGAAACAATATTGACTCGTTTTTTATTTCACTCCAACTAAATAGGCTAAACGAATTATTTTTATATTCATACTATACGTGCATATCGTATCTACGTATGAAATCTTAACAATGTAAAGTAGTTACTAAAGAACATCTTGCATACAATTCTTAGTTATTTATATCTTAGAACTCGTTTAACATTTAAAATTCCTATGAGGATAAGTTTTCAATTGCAAAGCATATTATAAGCAGCTGCGACGCACACCTGTCGTAAAGTATAAAGCCGAGCGCTTCTAAACCGTTTAAGATAATCGACGGCTTATATAAAGCCTATTTTAATATAACTATCGCCCTATACTTTTAACTACTGTATAATTGTTTTCTTTTTTCGTAATTTCGTTCAAATTTTCGAAGTCCGTGCCCATGAATTCTTCGGGAATTGGAGTGCTATACAAAAAAAAAAAAATTCTCTTCCATTCACCACTAACTCTATACATAAAATTACCATTAGGCAGTCCTTCCTTACCCACGCCACCCATCACACATATTTCGATATTCCTCTTGCATTAAATAAAGAGATCCATACATTCATTGTTAACACACACACTTGTTATATATAAAAACAGAACAGGCAAATAAATTGTAATCCTCCTGCAGTCACGTTAACTACTAAACTTAATCAAAATATTTTAATATAGAACGATATACCAAAAGATATTAAATGAGACATTTGACAGTTTAAATAAAAAAAAAAATAAAAAAAATCATAGATTCATACCGCTGCAATATGTCTATAGCATGACAACCGTTTAGCTTTTCTGTTACGAGAGACTTCGAGTATCCTCTTACGAACTCATTACGTATTCTTCCCGTTGACGTCACTCCACACATCCACATCTCAACATTTTCGTCTCAGCTGCATTCGTCTTTCATCCGTCACCTTCGTGGATAAAATAATAAAGAAATAAAATAATAATACACTTTCTTTGTATTAACTCACCTGCCGTATGAGATGCAACACCTCCCTCACTCCAGCTGCGACGGCATCCGGCTTGCCTACAAGCTGCACGACTCGCTCCGAACTCTGCGGCGCGGGGTTCGAAAATATCTTCAACCGGGCGCCAGTTTTCTACATAATTTCATAACAAATTCATTTTATTTAAGTTACATATCGTTGAGATAACAGTTTTAATTACCGCACTAGTAGTCAATTTCACGATTGTAGACGAGTAAATATAATCACTAAATATATCGCTATAATATTTCAGCGTTTCGTTTTTAAAAGTTTAGAACCTCGCGAATTTCAGATTTTATTATTAATATGAGAATATTGTTATTGCAAAATGCGAAACCAGACAGATGTATGTAAAGAATTATTTTTTTATGTCCAACAATACAAAAGATGAGAGCTTTATTCGTTTAGCCTTTTGTCGTATAAGATCCGAAAACCCTTATCATAGTCGATCAACTTTTCAAATAATTTGATAATTTAATAAAATATATATACATTTTAGGATTAAGAAAATGAATGTAAATTTTGTAAAGTACTCATTCAAACTCTCATTACTTATACATATTTACATACTCAAAGTTGTCAAATTCGATTGACTTCGACGAAATCCTTATGAAATTGAATATCCCCATTTCACGAGGGAATCGTTGATATGTTGGAATTTACGTCTCGATTTAAAGTTGCACATGCAACGTTTAGATTGTCTTCTAATAATGCATAGATAATTGTTAATTTCCCAATACGAGGCTTTTGTATACTCGGCTATCGGGTGACGTTTAAATCGGTCAAACGCGCCTGCGCGGCGAAATCGACCGCACGTGGCCCGGCCGCGCTGCTTCGACACGCACAAACAACACCGACACGTCGGACACTGACACCGTTCACGGCACTACCGCAAAAAAAGTTACGCAATTAATTGTCGCGTTGACATCATTTAACTTTTGAAAAAAATAATATTTTTTTAAAATAAAAAAGAAACCAAGAACCACAAAGGTTGAAAACTGTACCGAAATTTTAGCAATATTACACAACTGACCTCATATTTAAACGTAGAAGCTTTTCTTTATTAAAAAAAAATACAACACACGAATCACTCATGTTTTTAACACTCGCGTAACCGATCGGACAAAGCAAGGTTAAAGAGAGCGATCAAAGTATCGCTATGCGTTAGCGAAGTTCGGTGCCCGACGACCATCCCCGAGGAAGGGCGCGATGGGAATGAGTCTTAGCGGCGACGAATGGCGATAGCGTGCAACACCTGACCCCCTCCCCTGCCGCGGGCTGCACTTGTAGGGCTGCGCCACCCCCGCGCCCGCACGCGCCACGCCTACGAATCAAAACTAACGCGCTGGCAGTATAACCACTCGTACATTTGTCATAAGCCATTAGTCATAAACTTTAGTGACAACTGAGTTAGGATCAATCATTCGAATATCAATTATATATTATTTTAATCATCGGTCAGAAATAAAGATAATATTTACTTTATAATTACGATACGACTCACCAAAGCTTAAAATAATTCGAACATTTCCCTATTTTTTCCATTCGATTGCGAGCCGAAAGCTTAAAATGAACTTTAACGTTACTTTTACGTTCTTGAAACAAGCAACAGGATTATAAAAAAAATTCTTTAACCTAATAAATATTAGATCTGTTGAGAACGTAAAAACTATTTTATTCAAATGGTCGATAAATAGGGTAGTTTTTGATGATAGTGAAGCCGTAGCGCGACGGTTCGATCGGAAACGGAAGCGGGCTCGCGTGCCCGCGCGCCTAATTGCCGTTGTCACCGCGACATCGCCTGTAATTACGCCAGGCGACATATGTGACCGGTTCAAATTACACCTACACCACCCGCGGGAATTTTATTACAATTGTAATGCGCCTAAATGTAGTTTACGTAACTTCGACATCGGACATCGATCGCTTTCCTTTATTATATGAATGTCCATTTACATATACCCACATATTGTAACATGATTATTCGAAACAATTCGTCTACGCTTACTGCAGTACAATTGTTTAGAGAAAAAATATTTCGTTATACGCACTATAAGGGTGTATATTTAATGTTAGCATTTAATTTAATTAATCATTTAAGCAGTTACGTGAGCTGTAAATGAAAAGCAACGCAAAGGTACAATAAGTGCTCCACATATCCGCTCCTCTCGTTTTATATGAATCAAATATGGAGGATATGGAGGCGGTAAACAAAAACCTTCCGCGCGTCACGTGCGCCGGTAACTCTAGCGCGGCGCCGCGCTTCCGACGGATGAAACCCCACCGACACGTGTTCAGCCACCCTTCGACAGTAACACCTAGCGGCCAGCGAGCGCTCCAAAACCGCTTAAGCCTGGCTAAAACTTCAGAATCTAAGTCGAAACAATTCAATTCAGCCAATAAATTATATCAAATATATCAGTTCAACAGTTAAATTTTTCTTTAAAATTATTCCGTAGGGCGTTTAAAGTCGCTGGCAAACGAGGGTGCAACAGTCGAGAGGAAACATATACGCGCCGGGTACCTGCTCCCGTGTAAAAAATAGTCGTCGGGTCGTGGCTCGCAGAGCATGTGTTCGAAATTTCTATTTAGCGAGGTCAGGACGGAGCATTGTGCAAGTAGGTAGGTAGTGTGCGAGGTGCCCAGGTGCGAGGCGCGTTTTTGTGCGGCCTTCCGGCGCGGCTGCGCGAGCACCTGCCGCCGCAGCTGCCGCCCGCGCACGCGCCGCTCAGACCGATGCTACGACTCCGAAGTGAGCTCGACTCAGACGGCCATTGTAACTTTAAACAACTCACCATTTGGCCTGAATACTATTCTAAGCTCAACGAATTTATACATTGGTTTAAAATTATAAACACTCCATAAAAAACATGAAATCGGCGAGATGACGTGTTTTATAATTTGCAACATTAAAGAGTCACACGCACTTATATGGGTTAACTGCGCTAACGTATTAGTTTGCCATATGGCACGTGACGTCAATATCAAAGGTTGATGAAGTCCTGTCCGTTTCATCGAAGTAACAAATTTGCAGACTATAAAAACATAATAATGCAATTTCAAAGTATTTAAACATAAAACCGACAACATATATAGTCTATAATCTATTCATTGTTCAAAACGATTTGATTATATGTCCTTTATTTTTGTTTCAGTGTCCAATTAAGCTCAAACTTGCAACTATTTTATAAAGTATCGCAAGTTACTAGAGTGTCATTCGTTCTTTAAGACCCAAACAAGCAGATGCATGCTGTTTAAAATCGACCCGGCACATAAAAACTATCTTATTCTACTTCGCAACAAAGTAGTATATAATATATCAAAATGTAATCTATTGATATAAAACACACAGTGGATACACATAATGGGTATCCGTTTGCTAGAAATCTATGTATTAATCGTTTTGTTCTCACAGGTAGAGTCCATTGACTGCCAAGGCATTCGCTACAGAATTATGAACGAAGAATAAGTTTAGGAACAGCTGATCAGCAACAAAAAATACCTTAGGTAAATTCGACACTCAATCTTTCGAGAAATGCCACAAAAACTTCATATTCGTAATAAAGGAAGCCTCGAAGAAAATCATATCGAGCATAACGTGATAAACAAGGTTATGGGAGCATAAAACGGATTTTTATAGGGAACAGCTGATTGACGGTAACTTCGCGTAAGGTAAGAGAATCGATTAACTTTCCAGCCAAAAACGTGTATAGTGAAACACAGAAATAAAATTTATGAATATTTTATGTGAGATTTGAAGTTGAAAAATTTAATTCTCATTAATAATATGCAATATATACAGTTTCGTTTGGAATATAAAATTAAATTCATTTTGTTTTTAGTCGAAAATGACAAACAATATGAAAAGACAAAGTTCAAGTCACTTAGTCCAAGTCATGGAACACAATACGAGGACACGATATTGCGAAGTTGCAACCGCATCGGATGTTCTAAAACTTCTACCGTAGTTAGCTCTTTGTAATTGATCGTTGTGATGCGATGTCCGTTCGCGTGAACGCTTTTATATAGTGTGTGACGTTTCTATACACGATGACAAATTGCGAAGGCTTTTAAACTTTATCAGGTCGAGACCGCGCACATAGGCTTCGGATGTCCGATAAATTGATCGCTTGTGAAGTTATCAGGTTATTGGCTATTACTCTAATGTATTTTTTAACGATATTTCGTAAGACCCACTACTACTCATAATATTTTGTATTTAATATATAAATCGCGTCAAATGTTCCAGTGTTAGTTAACGTTAAATATTATTTTTAAATTTATAATTCAATTGGTATATTAGTCGCCAGATAGCTAGAATTATTAAATATAAATTATACTTAGCAGATGCGATAAGTTGAACAACTCTCTACGTCAAGACGAAATCGACTCAGGCCAACAAAGTCGAATAAAAAACTAGGTAAATTGTCTAAAACATCCGTCGGATTGAGATAAGACGGGATACGGGCGGCAGCTGCTTTCACATCTGCCCTTCATCCGCGGACGCCGAAACATCGGCGAAAGAAAAAATCTCTTCATTATTGCTCGCGCCTCGACAGATGAGAATCAAGTCACTAGCAGCTGTTGCGTGCCTTTAATTATATCGTGCAAGAACGCGTACGTTCATACCGACTGAGGAACGCGTGACGATCCTACCTCTACTTGTTGAAACAATACGAGTTGAAAGGCTAATGTTGATGACTAATTGAGTTATGTTATAGCCCTTAAGTTTTGTAATCCTTTCAAATTTCAAACTTACATAGTACCTGGGCAACCGAGCTTCGCTATATTGACAAACTTAAAAAGCTAAACCTTATCAAAATACAAAATTCGGGCAAAATCGTTAAAGCAGTATCCGAGATACACAAAATATATAATTTAATATACAAGAATTGCTCATTTAATATTATAAGACATCTTTTTATTAAGTTATCGATGAAGAACCGTAGTGGCTTAGCGGATAGAACACGTTAAGCATTTTAACCGACAATTGCGAGTTGAATTCAAGGCACCTCTGCGTTTTTATATGCATACTTTGTGTTTATAATCCATATTTTGGTCGGAGATAAAGAAAAACATTGCGAGTAAGCCTACATGTGTCACCAGCACTCGGTGGACAGCATGGTGAAATAAGTCCAAGCTCCCGTTAGAAGAAGAGACCTATGTATCACCTCGAGAGCCGAGCAGCATCTACATACATACGGCCTGTTACTTTTATGCTTTCATATTTTATTTTATTTTCCATAAATAATTGAAATGTTATTGAGATTTCATAATGGTGCTTCGATTCTGTACATACCGCATGGCGACATCTGGGTGGTTTATTTCAACTGGTACCGTAAAATACGGATTTATCAAGTATATAAAGTATGACATAGCCGTTTCAGTTCATGAAAAATTGCCAATTACTTTGTTTATGTATTTTTTTAAGGAAAAAGGAACCGAAAATCTGTCTATCAAATTTCTCTTTTTGCACGTTCAAGGATACTTACCTCCCGCAGTTCTTTGATCTTGGCTCCAGCCTTGCCGATGACACAACCGGCTCGGCTTTGATGTATCAGTAGGCGGACGTCCAAGTCTTCGCTGGTGCCACCCTTCGGAACACCCTAACAAATATCGTACTTTTAATATTAATGTTTTCTATAGAATAATGTCGACAAATATAATCGACTCAAACATGTATGTACTGAAAGTAAAACACGCGTGTATCAAATGTATTCCAAAAAAAATACTTTACGGTATATGGCTATTTTTATTTTACAAACATTAATTTCCATTTTTTTTTAAAGAATAAGGTAACGAAATGTTTTGACAGATACTCACATCAGCCAAATTTGGAAGTATGTCTTTTACAATTTCCATAATCGTATCGATATCCGACGCCGTTATGGACAGAACTCTGAAAAATAAAGCATCGGTTACGCAACATCAAAACCGGAGTCGCGAATAGAAATCACATCACAATACTTAAAAACGGTGAAAAAAATCAACGGTCAGGGAGGACTCATGTCGGTCTGATATCATACAAAGCGTGATAGCCTTACACAATAATACAAAAGTGACTTGTGTCGGGATCATTGGGAGAAAACCGTGGTCTAAGACAACTTAGCGGCGAGAGGAAGCGACACCGAGGTCTAGAAAACGGGAGGAGTCGTGGGTAAAGTTAGACGTGCAGCGTCCACGGTCGTGATGGGATCTGTCGGGATGAAGCGGCCTACGTGTTCTCCTGACTGTTGACGTACAGTATGAGGCGTCGGGCTGTAAGGTTTGAGAGTAGTTTGGCGATATAGTTTACCGTTCGGGGCCTGGGCAATCTGGGACTGTTATAGAGGCTTTGTACTGCGTGGCGGGGCGGCGGGTGCGGGGCAGCGACGTCCGGCGGGGCGGGACCGGCAACCAAGAGTCGCTGTAGCGGCGCACCACGCGCCTCGCACTCCGGGGACCGACACCGTGACACATACCATTTTCAACAAATCCACATCCCAAGTAAAAATAATAGACTATATATCCTTTTATTACAAACGTACCTATAACTCGATACTCTACATCAAAAGCCGAGAGGGAATAAGGTGAAGACGAAGCGTCGTATTTTTAATAGTTTTACATGGAAATAGAGCATAGTATCGAGGTACAAGTATTATAATTGAAAATGGTAAACGGTGGAGGTGTGGAGGCGCGCGGTGCGTCGCGCTACTGACACAGAGGCGTCTCGGGGGCAGTAAGAACCTGTAACTGGCTGCCGGGGGGTTATTGTCTAGCCTACGGACTGCCGCACGCGTCACCCGGTGGTCCTTCGACCACCGAAGCATACGCTGCTTCAAATACAACAAACCCAAAGATCGTTCAAAAAGCCCAAGGCAAAAGATATGGGTGCGGTTATCGCGTTACCCAACAAAAAGCGGTTCTTTTAAATACGGTCGTACCTGTAGTGAGAAAATGTTAATCTATTAACGTTAGCATTTTGGATAACGATAAATGTATACATTCTAATCGCATTTCATTACAATTTGTACAAAAGTCAAATAAGCCGAAACGATTTATTTTCAGACCTGTATTATTTAATGTCATAAATACTTTACCATTATTTAATTGCTAAACATGAAAAAATATGTTACTTTATATAAATTCTTTCTTTATACAAATATGTTTGAAAGAATAGCGACGTTACAATTCATTTTGTACAACTTCTAATGTAACATCATACTTACAAATATCTGTAATGTAGCTTAATGTATTGTTTAAAAATTAAAAACATTTTATGACGATGTCTTACGATACTACTTAATGAGTGAAGCTAATCTGTATAATACATAGGGATAATTTTGAGAAGAAATATTCTTTCAAAATTTTATATAATAAATATTGCAGTAATAAAATATATAAATTATCAGATTATACGTCGGCCAATAGTTGAATAAAAAAATTTAATACTGACCTCATTCCTTAGCTTGGATATATTCGAACCCCCTTTCCCGATAATTGAGCCGGCCACCTGTTAATTGACACCACTAATTTATTCAATTCTAAGCTATAATATGTCATGACTTGATACTTAGACTGTCTTGTTGATTTATAAGATCGCAACCTAAAGGTCTTAATTAACCTAAAGGTAAAAATTATTAAAATTTGAACTTTAAAAGATTTGGAATTCTTAACAGGAAACGTAATAAAATTCCTAGAACCTAAGTTCTAATTCTAAAGTAAGTAATTCTCTCTCATTCTCCCTTGTGTGATGAAAATGACGACAAGAAAGTCTTAAAAATTCAGATCAAAATAAATCCAGTAATTAAAAACAATACATGATTATTATACAATAAATTTATTCGTTTAGAAACTAACGGCTAACTAACTTATAAGCTTTGCTTAGCAGCCGTTTCGTTAAGCACTGAGATTTCGCTCTTCTGTCATTTGGATTTGGATTTGACATTCGAAAGAAGAAGACCTAACACTGTATAACTAATCACACGCTAAACAACGTTTGCTGTGTATTGCTGGTAAGTTCTCTTAATATAATCTTACCTTGCTCGGTATAAGGAAGGTGACTTCATCGTCGGTTTGCCGCTGGCGCTTCTGCATAGGACCATCGTCGCCGTAGGCGTCTCGTTTCATTGTATCTAAATTAAAAAATAATGATATTTTTAATCTCGAGTCATAAATTTATAAACATATGTCGTATGTACAAGATCTTGTCCATTTTCTAAATATTGTATTCCTATTCAAACTGCAAATTACCACTATCTATCTATCTTTAGAGATAATCTATATCATATATTATAACTTGCTACACTAAAATTTTGGTTAGATTCTTAGAAACAAAAGCAAAAAATTAACATATGACTTATTCCGTTTAGTTATTTCTCTTCATTTAATAATGAAATAGGTAAATGTTAAAATTGCTACAGTACAACAATTTCTTTGTTGGCTTTAGTTCATTGTAAACAATTTATAATAGAAAAATCAATCATTATTTGATGCAGGCTGGCGCCGGTATGCCGCGCGGTATCGATCCCGCTACCCGCCGACGTTTTATTACAAACTAACAAACAATCAGACGGCGTTTCGGTGACAGCCAGTGGGCTGATCTTATCAACTTGAGTACTTACTTCACTTTTTGTAGGTACAACAGTTAATTGAAAGCTACGAATTAATTTCCAATTCTAAAATTATATTCAAGACTAGGTTGTTATTGCTATTGAAATATCGCTATTGTGTTTAATTTTCGACGCTTAATGATAGCGAACATTTATAGTACATTAATAAAATTTTGAATTAATAGAACTACGGGGACACCCCCTTAATATAAACACACTATGTTTATTTGATTTATCAGTCATTGAAATCAATTTACAAAGAATGATTTTCATTATATTTCAGTACCGACACTTTTTTATATTTTTTATAATTAAGACCAACAATAATAATCTTCTCTTTAAGAGGACAGTAGGCTTTGACCCAACAGTAGGACTAAATTAAGTTATATAATATATAACTAAATACATATAACAGTAAATACGATTCTTTAGTCAGTATTTTCATTGCATGTTTGTATTCTTCATAAATAAAAAAAAAAGCTTAGCGTGCCGGAATTGGTTCAATAACCATAGTTGGGAGGCGGTACAACGGGGTTATATATGGGATTCCTTCCCAACTATTGTTGCTTTGAAATCGAGTTAGTGTACAAAAAAGAATATAATAAGCTAGAAAACCGACGAAATATAGACAGCAGATAATTAATTTAAACCAATTCTATAACAGAAAAAAAAATGAAAATTGGTACGTGTCCTTGAAAAATTGAAATATCCTTCGTGACAAATAAAATATAGATATCAAACTACGAGTTGAAAGGTCGCACGTGCTGAGTAGGTTCCGACTTCTCACACAAATAGCCTATTGAGTTAGGGTTGCGAACAAAAAGTTATCCCCAATCTTATTATAACAAAAGACAGTCTCTAATCTAACGCTACGTCTTCGTTGAAGTGTTTCTGCCGAATATTCTACTCGTGTTACTAAAAAAAGTTTTAAGCTTATTGTTTCTATTCTATAAAAGCCAAACACTTTTTAAAACTGTTTTAATGTAATTTCATAAATATATCGAGATTAATGCATTTTTACTTTTAATAAGGAATTTATTAAGTATTTATGTCAAGCAAAAATAAAAAGATGAGTAAAGTAAATGATACAAATAATTTAACAAAACAAATTGGTTTACTGTCAATGTTATTATTGCAACGTGCAAGATCAGCCTAAATATGCTAATTCGCGCTTCTGAGCAGCAGGTGAGTAGGGTCATTGACACGGGCGGTACGCCCACTACGGGCTACGACATTCGCGCGCATCACAAAGGTTCCTTATAACATACAAAATTGCGTTTCCTGTATTTCATAATACACAATTATTATCCAAGGAATAGTATTCATTACTGAAAATGTTATAAATTATGGGTGTATATTATTCTCTAATTCGCTATAAACGAACGGAAATAAGTAAACGCGAAAAAAAAAAATATTAAATTCAATACTAACAATTTCAAAAGAGCGATTATAAAAGTTCTACATATCAGATTTTCATTAAAAATGTATGTACATATAAATGCGATCGGAAAACGAATTATTGATTATTATGATTAATATAGTGATAAGAGTGGGTAGTTGAATGGTAGAATCGACTTTGCCCTGCCTTGTAAAGCAGGTGCTCGCCTCACAAAGACCTACCTATGGACCTTAAGCAAAAAATAAATAAAAAAATAACCGCTCCAAATGTCACTAACAGCTGTCTTACTACCAACGTTTACCTACTTAGACACGACGTCACTGCGAAACGAATGAACAGATGGCAAGCATTTAATGTCTCAAATAAAATCACACAATTTCTCATTTTTAAAAGAACCTCAAAAAACAGAGAAAACGTATTATAGATACAAAGGATTGCTGATAACAATGGTCGAAATAAATAATGGTCCCGTTCTAGCTAACAAACAACACGCGTGTATTGTCTACTCTAATGTGTAATTAAAAAAGTGTGATCTAAAAAGAGCGGGTAAAATACTCACCTATTATTCAACCAGGGCGTTTAGGACAAGGTGATTAGTACCTAGAACAATAGAAATTCTATTAAAGACTAATTTCGAGTTGGAATTGTTTTTTATTCACTTTAGCCTATAAAAAGGCACCTACATGATAATATATGTGATAAGGGAACGCGTGTGGTGGCATATTGGTCCCGGCTATTTCGCTTAGGCGTCTGTTTCTTGTGGAGAGCGCGACTCGACTGGCACCTTTCGGGCTCAGCACGGGCGTTAGTACCGGCCTGCTAGACTCCGGGGCGCCGTCGCTGCACATGCGCAGTGCCCAGTCGACAACACCCCTGCCTCTTATTGTGCCCCGGAAACGAAGACTTAACAAGTCACACCGCAAGACACTATGCTATGCCTTAAGCCAACCTACATACCGCCTGTGATAACGTACACCGCGAATTATTCAATACTCTATATGAATAGTTAAAACGCTTGTAAAAATTCAATTTTCGGTTAAACTTTACTAGTCGACTGTTAAGTAGGTCACTCAGTATTAGTCAATAAAATTATATGTAAGCATTCCACGTAGTTTTTTTGTCTTCAATTTAATCTTCCCCAAATATTATAATATAAATCTGGATTTGATTGGACTGGAGAACTAAACAACACGACATATGTATTTTCTAGAAAAAGTATTGACTCAGATTGAAATTAAAGAAATTATCGATTTTTTTGGAAATCATTATCATAAATAAATCGTTCAGCAAACCATTTCTTTTTTAGCTTTAATGTTTGTTTTTTGTTGTCATACGTATAATATATTATTAAATATATTTCAAGAAATTTAATTCAGTATAAAGAAACAATCAATAAACCTTTTTATAATTAATAAGACATTTTGATTACATAATCATTTTGCATATGCAGTCACTGATCTAGTCTGAGGTGAAAATTAATACAAACTCGATATTATACAGAGAATGTATGGCGTATCAAACTTTCTTCCCGTATAATATGTTCATAACTTCCACTACTTGTGAATCTTGTGATATGGCTTAATATGCTCTTTGAAGTCCGTGCCAAGAACTAGCTTGATGTTACATACAAAGTTACCGCGAGCGTTGTTAAAACGCTCAGGAGTCGGGACTCACTTATTAACTCGCGCACGAAAAAACCTTACGAGTTTTCTCATTTGGACATTTAAGAAACATCTTAAAAGTACGCTGAAAACTAGAGGTTCAGTGTATAAAATATAAACATAACTTTTTAAATTTATATACAGGTTTAACATCGCAAGTAGTTCATACGGTGTTATGATAATAGAGTACAGCGACCATAGTTTCTGGTAACTTTGTACCGTCTTGAATTTTAAAGAATTTTTATTAACATTTCGAATACTGACTACCATTACATTATAATCGACTATTAACAAATGTCAGATATTTATCGCTTATAAATAAGTTTTAGATATTTTCGTAACTTGTAGCGCTACAAGTTCAGCATTAAATACGCGCTTAATTAAATATATGAATTAAATTTAGTCTCTGGAATATATGTTGCTGCAAATGAAATGGCCTAACCAAACCATAAATTTAAAAAAAAATGAAATCTTAAAACCTTGCCGCGCCCAATCTTGCTACATGTAGTAAATGTTTTTGATAATTATTTTATGATTTTATCCTTCTCTCAGGAAAAAAAAATCGCAAAAGCGATATTTGTGTCCTTTTTCTCCTTTTGTTGCCTTCGCGATCTTTTTTGTAATAAGGCGTTTTCAAGACTTAAAACTTTAAAGGCAGGTTATCTTTATAAAGAACCTTATTTCAATTATAATATAAAATATTTTTAAGAATAAATAAGCAATAATATTATTAATTGTCTACTCTTTATATTCTGAACCAAGATCAATGTGTCTGTAACTGGCATCAACTGTTCTAATTTAGTAACTTTTTTTGCTGATGTTGTCGCTTTCAAACTCTAAACCTCGCAGGAATTTCATTTTGATTTGGTGACGACATTTCGTTTTTAATTTTCGCTACAATTATTGTGCGATGCCTTTCTTACAAGACTTTCAAGTTTAATATCAGATCACCTAAGAGGCTGTTCTGCTACGTGTCTAGCTTAATTAGAGCCCTTTTAATTAGTAAGTACGACAAAGAACCTTTTCCAATTCCAATTTTGAATATTGGATAGTTAAAGAAAAAGCTTTACGTAGTTTAGATGCGCGCGAAGTCAAATCGCAGATACTTTAGTTTAGCGAATTTTTCAATTAACCAATAGATGAAAAATACTTAACTCATGTTGTTGTATCAAAAAGTTTTGCTATTTCTGGAGACTTTAATTTTATTTTTAATACATTAAGCCAATGGTCACATCAGTTGATTGTGAAAAGAGGAAAAATTAATGCAAATGATCAAAAAATTATGATAGGTGTGTAACAATAACAAATGTGGCTGTCATACGTAGATTACATTGTATGTATGGACTTAGTAAGGACTCATTTAATTTTCGACTAAAGTAATACATGGAAGTATAAAGTAGAAACCTAAGTTACATGCAACAAAGTCGTTAACGAAACAATAACCACTATTGACATCACTTAACAAATTGACTGAACAACTAATTACTACAATATTATAAAGATAAATCAATATTTAGGTTTTAGAAGTATGTATTTGTATCATAATAATTTACTGAAATTAAACAAAATCGATTATAGCCGTAAATCTTTTAACTATGTAAGTATGAAGGGATATAATTTTTTATGCCAGAATTATGTTTATACCTATTCTTATATTTTATAATCCCTATTCTTGTTTACCTACAATTTCTAAACAATACTCTAATATTTGTACTCGAGATGTGACTGTTTTGTTTATGATAAAAAAAAAAATGAACATTTCCATTAAACAAATAGGCTATCTATAAAATCAGTGACACTATAGAAAATTACTTTCCATAGACGATTATAAGATTAATCAATATAGAAACGAAATAATCGTAACGATCAAACACGTCGAACACGCATGTCATGTTTGGCCAACAACATTAGTACCTACATGCAGTGACCAATATGAATAGTAGGTAAACTACCTATTTGTCAATAGCTAATAGTCGACCGCCGAGTCTGTGGAAGACAATCGTTGCCATGGCAACTAGACGTCAACAAAAATTCAAACTTCGAAAAGTTATATCAAAGATATATAGGTATTGATATGAATTTATGCTTGGAAGCTTCTCGAATGAAATTCTTTCGTTCGTTTTATATTATCATAAGTACTATGATATGGGCAAAATGACATGAATAAAATACGTACAATCATATTATCACTTTAGAAATATATTTTATTATAAAAAAAAATAAGATACACTAATATCTTCATCATAGACCTAGTCCATCAGCAAAGCTAATAAAATAATCAACAGTGACAGTAACAGCCTGTGAATGTCCCACTGCTGGGCTAGGACCTCTTCTCCTTTTTTTTTGCGGAGAAGGTTTGGAGCTTTTTCCACCACGCTGCTCCAATGCGGGTTGGTGGAATACACATGTGGCAGAATTTCTGTGAAATTTGACACATGCAGGTTTCAAGCACGAGATAAATTTTTATTAACAAAAATTAAGCACACACAAATTCAGTGGTGCTTGCCCGGGTTCGAACCCACGATCATCGGTTAAGATCCACGCGCTCTAACCACTGGGCCATCACGGCTCTTATATAATCAACGACAAATAATATTTTTTTTATACACATTACTGCAAATATTCGTGTACTATCTAATGAATTGGTAAGAGTTTTTGTTTTAATTATATCCAAGTAAACATATACTTAATTACAAATTTTGCATTGGCTTTTTATGTTATCCAAAGGATAAAATGAGTTCATGCGTGTCCAAATAAAAAGGAAATATTTTTATTCAAATACACTTTTACAAATTCATATTGTTGAACGTGGTAACGTTTGACGATTCGATTCTATTCTGGAATGATGCAAATTTGTACAAGTAGTATAATAAGTCAATTTAGACGAGATTCAGCAATCATTAATTCCATGTATTTCTGTGAGAAACATATACAAATATAATAAGATTATTTTAAATGACATATTGAAGTATAATATATCGGCCGTTCACGACTACAGGGTTTTATAAAAAATGCATATAATTTGTTCTAAAAATAATTAAATTATTAAACTTACGAAGATGATGCAAAATATTGCTTTAGGCATACATTTCTAACAAAGCGCTATCGAACGCTTCATTAAAAATGTATACATACATATACCGCAGCGATACTGTAATTTAAAACTATTTATTAATAAATCTATTAAACTATGTGAGATTGAAACATCTGGTTTGTAACAACGCAGTATATCATATCAAAAATGTGGGAACATCGCAAGTGGTAGGCTAATTATGCAGTGGTGACCTAATTATATCTAAGACTTTCTTTCTAGACATAAAGTTATAAGTAATTGTCGTAGACGGGGTATTCGGTATAGCCTGTAATTTGTTCCTAGCGAGCTGCTAAAATATTCAGCGGCCCATGAGAACACGCCACCCGACCCGAGACAAGTGAATGTTACGAACACGCGACTGTTACAAAGAGAATCGACAGATGTCAAACCGTTTAAATGATTATCTAGGGGAGGAAATGTTACTTTTACAGTTGAACTATAGGTTTCTATAGTATTTTTTTTTCCTAAATGTAAAGCACATTATGCGCATTGCCCACGACTTAAGAGTATTTAGATCTATAATATTGTTACCTATTAGAAATTAATTCCCTTTAATAGCATGTATGTACAGCTTATAAGCTATCATTAATATTTAAAGTTCATCATTAAAATGTAGCCTCTCACGTGATGCGTTGCATGTATCCTTTTGTTGCCTGCATGTTTTTTTCTGGTCTTCGTATCAATATGATAATTACGATAACCGATTAAAAGTAAAAATAGTCTCAAATTGATAAATTCTATCATATGCGTAAATAGGTCAAAGCTTACTTCTATGGATCTAAAATGTTTGTAAGTTTGTAGCGCCTAATAATTTTAACGTATGTTTTTATCAATATATGAAAGAATATGTGGATTTTTGAAATGAGTCAAATTTATTTGTCAGCCTCAAAGATTATTATAAAAATAAAGAAAGTTAAAGAGCGATCCGACTCAAGTTTGTTCTCCGGCAATCTTGTATAAGACAATATAAAGTTAATTTTTCCAAGTTTGCGACAACAACAATATCAAATATTACTTAGTTCCTTTGAGGCGAACAAACGCCAAGTCATTACTTATTAGGAAATCGACCTAATGGTCAGAAGCAAACAAAACTATAAAAGAAAACGTTGAATACTCCACAATTATATGTTTGCCAACACACGTCATTACAAATTGTAAAGTACCAAGAAACATTTACATAATTATTTGTGACAACTTAAACACATCGTATTTTAAGAACCTCATGTCTTGGCTGTATATCGAACAACTCTAGTCTTCATTCTAATACAAAAAAAAGATGCGTGTACGCGTCTTAAAAGTCACACTTATTAGTAGTACGAATTTAACAGTTAACTATAGAGTAATTAACTTCCGATTTTTTCCATACCTAACTATCAGTTGACGAGTGAATATATGGATAAGTATATACATTTAGCTCTCTTTCGCAACTAACTATGTAATGTCTTTATTTGGTGTTATTTCAAAGTAAAATTTTATTCTCAAGGCGTCTTAAGAAGAATAACTTCAAAAGCTTAAGATAGGATACGTATACATACATTTTATAAATTACTTGTATCTAAACTTAATACATAAGTATTAGACAAGTGAAAATGGCAGTATGATCCATCCAGACGTGATTGCCACTTGACACAAAGCAATCGCGCTTATTTCACGCTCGAAGACTCACCCGTGCCCGTCGGATCCGCTCTAGGATAGGATAATGCCCAACGAGCCATAAAAGCATTACAGGCTTACTTACAAGACGTTCCGGTTAATCTTTGATACATTACTCATCTGTGTATTGTAGAAGCAATGAGGTGGTTAACTGACGAAAAATATATTAATGTATCAAAAAAAAAAACTTCTCGTCTATATATTTTAATTCAAAAATAATCATAAATATATTTAAAGTTATCAATTTCCTATCAATCAAATTATCCTTAAATGTATCATATTTATTTTTTCAAAACAATGACAATTTGTATCAAAAATTAATACGATTAAAAGTTTAATTAGTATAGTAACATAAGAAAATTGCTCCCTAGCGGCCTTTCAAAATACAGTTATCTATTCCGTTTCCTCCAGGGTCGGCGCCACGTATCTAAATATTTGATGCTCATATCGATCATAACTTCTTTGCGCCGCCCGACACCCTATCGCTAGGTAAGTTACATTCTTACCTAACTTGTTTTAAATCATTCGACAAATAAAAATATTTAGAATTTTTTTTTTGTTTTATAGAGTAGGAAAGCGGACGAGCATATGGGCCACCTGATGGTAAGTGGTCACCAACGTCCTTAGACATTGGCATTGTAAGAAATGTCAACCATCGTTTACATAGCCAATGCGCCACCAACCTTGGGAACTAAGATTTTATGTCCCTTGTGCCTGTAAATACACTGGCTAACTCACCCTTCAAATCGGAACACAACAATATCAAGTACTGCTGTTTTGTGATAGAATATCTGATGAGTGGGTGGTACCTACCACATATATTTATGCCAAAAATTTGTATATTTTTACCAAAAATTTTAGGTCGCTTCTTGACCTATCCTAGTGCTAATGCATTAAATACCGGTTACTATATACTTACATACTGAAGCGATTCGTTTTGCCTACGGATAGGTGAATTGTCTAATTTACGTTTAATGTTTAATGAAATAGTTGCGGTCATCTTCATACATTACTTCATACACTACTCTCCGTTATTCGAAGCCTTCTGATACGTAAGTAGCAAGCCTCGTAGACAATTCTACAATACGAAAACAAAACTAATCGTATTTTGAATATATTATGTAATAATATACGATATGGAAATAGGCATTAAATTTTCAATACTTTCAAAACGTCTGGCCCGAATGAAAAAAGTTCGGAGAACGAAGAATTCTTGAAAATTCTGCGTAATTATAAATATTATATATGCATTTTTTTTTTAAATCTCAAATGTGCCAGAGCATAACAATTTTTTATAAGATAAATAGGATCGTTATAATTACGTATACATCTCAGCTATACAACGTTGAACTTATAACGTATACGAGCTATTTCCAACTTAAAACTATAAGCGACGATGTTATCAGTCGCATCAGTAGTTTTTCCACAAACGCGAATAAGACAAACAAAACTTTCCCCTTCATATTTTTAGTATGATCGTTCATAGTATTGGCGTTTTGTCACATTAAAATAAGTCTTCGATATTACATTTAATAGATATATATATTTATTTTTTGAGGATAAAATATATAATCAAAATATGACATCCTAATTTCAGGTGACAACCATACCATAAGTTTGATTATGTAAGTCTAGAATTAAAGATCTAACTCGAACCTACTCGTTAAAAATGCAAGTAAGCTATTTACGTAAGAATTATTAAGAGTAGCGTGCAAGCTACGAACAAAAATAATGTAGAATTGAACATTCAATTCTGATGTACATCAGGCTACCCTTCATGACTTATGAAGATGGTGGTGGCGAGGTGGTAAAATAACAGCATGAAACGCAGCAGACGTTCCGTGAGGGTAATTGGAAATGCTTGTGGGCGTGCCACACGCTAACGGCGCATGAGACATCTTGTATGTATTTATTTGCTTCTCCAGTAATTTCCTCGTCCGTCCTTGTATATTTAAGTGGCTCTGGCGTCGTTCATACCGCTCTCATGCATTTGTCATGAGTGGTTGCTGAGCGACCGTTTGTTGACGGTCGAACTGCGGGAAAGTGACCGATGGCCCTCGGCCCACCACCACACTGCCACCACCGATAATTATTATTCTACTTCTGATATCGGCTATCGACAACACCCTTAGCCCCACCCACCCCCTTTGAAAGGGATGAGGTGACAATTACATCCCCATTTTTCTCCAACAGCCCACATGACTATAATGACCATATATTCCGTATTGCATGTAAGTACACATGAAATGGCAGGTACCATAAAAGCATTTACAAGTAGAATGTATGCACGCAAACTATAATACGCGTTATTTTACTGACACGATGGGCTGAATATGATGATGAGTTATTACAAATTGAGACTTTGAAGTCGCCAAAATTTGTGAAAATATAGAAAACGAATATTCCAGATTTAACGAAGTTTCCATTTCAGTTAAAGAGCTATCTTCCTATCGCGCCATTTTTGACGCTTAATCAGACAGATTCCGCCAAAGATTTCACAGATGTTTGACTTTGTGATGGATTACATAGTAGTAAAACAATTTTAGTAACAAAGGATATTAATAACGCATTGACAAATTAATGTTATGTGATAAAGATTATTTATTAAATACTTATATTTGAAAACTGCGAAATCTTTATTAAAAGAAACAAAATTCTTTCGTCTATAATAATAATAAAAATAAGAATATTTGCACATAAAATAAAATGAATTCACTTTGGCATGGCATGTTTTATATTTTTATTTGTTAAATTGATAAATCAAAGTTGATAAGCAAATCTAAGCCATGTTTTAATCCACAAAAATGTCTATAAACGAAATGAAACCATTATTATTTCTGCACATTATTGACTTTGGCTTCACAGTGTGAGTTAATTGGGAAGATTTAAGTTTTTAACTATGAAGTCGGAGACTTCTGTCAAAACTAACAAATTTATTGTTACATTTTCGTACTAAAACTAAAATACTTGTTGGCATAATACCAAAATTATAAAACTTTAATCATAAATTTTTCATAAAAAGTTTTAAGTACAATAAATTGATAAAATAAATAAATATTTCTTAAATTGTTTAAAATAATTGCTAGTTTTCCTATTAACCAAAACAACCATAATATCATTGCATCAATATAATGTAGATTAATATAAATATATAACATAAATAAATTCAAATTTTATTGAAATACTGTTTTCAGTATTACATTTATATTTATAATAAATAAAGGATTATAAAATATAATTTTAATTTGATTTATTTTTTTATTTTGAGACAAATTAAACAATTATATTTATAGCATTTAATAAACATTTTAGAGGAAAACCACTGCATCATAAATTAGTAAATTGCACAAATTATTCAGCAAAATAGATTGAATTCATTATACATCTAATTATCTAGTATCGTAATATATTTCTGTATTTGTAGGGTATGGTATAAAGGTGCTCTGATGTTGTCCACTACCTTTAGTTGGGACAATAAACATGCATTTCAAATTAATATCAACTGGAGTTAATAATTCAATCTGATCAATATGCAAAAACAATTACCTGCTAATTATATAATTCATACATATATCTGCACGATATATCTTCTTTTTTTTCCATTCTATCTGAATGGATTTATTGAAAAACTAAAACTACGTATTTCCAAAATGTTTGCAGATATACAAATTATACTGTGTGCAAAATATTATAAGAGAATTGTTGAGACAGGCAGTTTTTATAAAAACCCATTAGATGAAAGTAATCTGAAAATTTAGCGTTTTTGAATGTTTTTGAACTAGTCAAAAAGTAATAAAAATTCTAAGCTTATTTATATTAATATTTCTATAGTAATAATAATAATTATTATTATTACTTTAGGCAAAGAAAGCATGTTCCAATTTAAAATAATATCTGGAATAGTGTGTGACTCGTTAAGGATTAAACATAAAAATCTGGTAAGGAACTAAGAAGGGTAAAATGTGTTTCTAGTATAATACTTGTATATTTACATATGAAATATCTATCTATGAAGGCCTTAAAAATTTTTAGATCAAGGTTATATTCCTATACTTACTATATTTTTCTTTTTGGGTCGACCCAGTCTATCAAAAACCTTATTAGTTTTATTTTTGGTGGAATAGGTTTTCAATGCTATATTAGACTATTAATCGGCTAATTAATTTTTAAAATTAAATGTCTTCTTTGACTAGTGGGCAACTAATCCATGTTGATGAGTTTATTTGTAAATTTATAATTTTGATCACATAAGGCTTTACAGTTATAGCTATTGCTTTTAGTAATGAAATATCATTTGAATAATAATTTTACTTTTATATCATTAGTTGTTGATTAAACTAAGTTGTGTACAAATATATTACATATTATCAATTACTACGTATGAGCTAGCGTAAACTTACATTTTCCTTAAGCGTTCGCGTTGTTAAATGTTTTATACATAGGTAATAAATGATAAACTACAAATCACTAGTGTTATTATTTTATATTTTTGTAACCATTATATAAATAGTATCATTAATAAATAAGTTATCATTGTTTTAAGCCTCATATTAAAGAAAAACCGATATAAAACGATTAAAACCAAAAGGTTTTGACAACCTTGTGGTGTTGTGTGTTTTGATGCTTCTAAAGCAAGTCAAAAACAGTACCTATACAATTTAAACCAAATGAAAATGAACAAGTAGTTATTCAGTAAAAATATTTATGCACAAATACTATCGCCGGTGGCAAAATAATCAATATTGTAATGTGACGTGAGTGGTAACAATTTATGATACAAAAATATTAAAAAATTACGTCACTTACCCAAATAAATTAATTTTGCTCCAAATATAAAATATGTAAAATATTTTATTCTATAACTGCTTATAATCAATTCGCTTTGTTTCGTAAATAAAAATCAGGATACAAGAAAACAATAAAAATGGCGGCAATATCAGCATGAGCTGAAAAGATGTTTGGTAGTTTTAATTAATGTTGCCGGTTATATAAATATAAAATTAATGTCAAAATTAACTACATGTATTTTATTTTCTCAATGCGTGTGTCACTCACAAAAAATAATTAAAACGTGTGATTTTTTTTATTAAATAAATAAAAAAAAGAAATATTCCACATCCATCGTTCATGGTCAATTCCTGATTATATAATACAACTTACTAATCGAATTCTATAATATTTCAACTACCTACATATATATTGTGTATTCAAATATACCTAAGTATGTTTTCCCAATTATATAATACAACTTATTCATCGAATTCTAATGAGCTATAGCATCCAGGCTGTGATTGAGAAAAATCGAAATCGAAATCGGTTATCGAAAGTATACACTTGCAAAGTGAAGAGACAAAATAAAATAAAAATAAGTATAGTATTAAGGACAGTGAAACTTTTTAAGATCCCGATCTTGCACTAGTAACATTCAGTGCCGATGACCAGCTTAATATTTTAACGTGTCATTATTCCCAATAGCTCTCAGTCGTTTACTTAAGTAAGATTTTGTGGCTTTTATACAGTTTTAAGCAACACAACTACAAGTGATAACGGAATTACAAAAACGTTGTTAATGCAGAGAGATTAGAGAATGTAAAACAAGCTACTTAAATTCCATTATTCCACTGGTCAAGTCTCCAGTGATGTTATGCTATTTTTCAAATAAGATGATAAAGCCTCTCGAAAAGCTACTGAAAATATCCAATTGTTGTCACAAAAGCGTTAACTAACTTGTTAAGATCCAGGGCCCATAACAAGTAGACTTTTGATCAGGCTGCCGCACTAAAGATTACAATCAACTGCTAACTTTCGTTTTGAAATCTGAGCAGTGCTCGTTTTACTATTGTAATGTGATATATTTTTTAAATATAAGACGAAGTTATGCGGTGCATCAAGTTCTCGCAAAATAAGCTAGCAGACTAATGTAATAGTAAGTTTATTTATTTATTTATTAAGGATCACCAACAAAGGATATACACTAACGAGTACATTACCTCGTCGAATAATATTTTAAATTACGTGTGCTCCTTCAATTAAAGGAGACCACAGCAAGCACATAAATAATGACTAAACAGAAATAAAAAAATATATATAAACTAAATGTTACATAGTGGTACTCAATAAAACATAGGAACTAAAAAAGGTAAACAGTTGTTAAACTAAGACTAAATTGTGCAAATGTGAGTTAAAAAATATATAAAAATAGCTACAAAAATTAAAATTAAAATAACGAGTAATAATAAAACTTAAAAATAAAACCTTTAAGCAAAAAAAACAAAACATTATGTATTAAGAAACATTTTTTAAGATATTTTTTAAACTTAGTTAATTCTGGGGTATATATTAGTATAAGTTGTTCACATATGACGAAAGGACGAATGTCCGTCGGGAATAGACACAGGCGTAGCGTAGTGCGCCTTCAAGCCAGGTGGACCGATGACATGAAGAACATAGCTAAACCAGACTTGATGCAAAATACGAATAACTGGCTTTGGCGTATCTTGATAGAGCCCTATGTCTGAATGCAAAGTAAATTATTTGATTATATTATAAATCATTAAAATAATTTGTTAATGGAATAGATTTTTCTGATGTGTATCTATGCTAGTTGAACGCAAAATATTTTGTCGACAAATCGATTTTAATTTTGGATTTAAACTGCTTTACACAACAGTAAGATATCTGAAGCATCATGTTCATACAATGAATTATTTATTGGAATAGAACATGATTATAAATAATATAAAACAATAATATTCCTCAATATGAATGCACCTTAAGTATTATTTTGACATCAACCTGCAAACGTTAAATGTCATAACTGTCATTGTGACTTATCAACAAATTAGAATTTTCGAATCTGTTTTTATTAATTTAATAGAACGTAGTAGTTATTTTCTTTTACACGAATTTTCAACAAATATTGCGCTTCGATTATAAGAATGTGTTCCTAATATTGATGTATATTTTGTATTCAACGTTTTTAGTATAAGTGCATAAGTGTAACAAGTGTAATAACAAGATGAAAAATGAATAATAGTTCCGATTTTATTAACTGGTCAGAGCCTCATTGCTCTAAAGATGCGCTTACAGATACATATGGCTGGGTTATGCAATTTCTTCTTGCCGTGTTAGCATTTACATGTTTAATAGGTGAGAAATTGTGTTACAAAATGAAAGTTATCTTCATGGTCAATCTGTAATTGCTACAAGGATTACGTGAAACCATTGAATCATTCATGAATATTTCAAACAAGTTTTTCTTGACAAATATTTTTCATTGTAATTTAATTAATTATTAATCTCATAGCTCATCAATACTTGTTCTAAAAATATTTAGAATGTTAGAATAATAAACATTTCAGAACAAGCTGCCTAATATACTAAATATATTTTTCTTTTTTAAATATTTATGTTTTTAATAATGTTCCATTTTTGTAGGTAAAAGGTTTTGTGAGCCTCGTTATGCAAGAAGACCTTGGTTGATCTGGTTCTATGACACATCTAAACAAGGCCTTGGTGCTCTTATAATTCATGCAGCAAATGTTTGGCTCTCACCCCACATGACTGGCAACCCTTGTACTTGGTATGCATTATTATTAACAAGTTACTTATTAAAGTTTTAACTTTTAAGTTGAGTACTTTTTTTCAAACATGATACAAAATTGAATATATAAAGTAAGAATAATAAAAAAACAAAGCTTTAATTCTTAATAACATTTTGTTAATCCAAGAGTTATTACAGTTTTGTAAAATCTGGTCAGTTAGAAAGAATCTCCTTTTGCCACATGATGCAGGAACTTGGTATAATAATTTCTCACTTGTCTAATTCTGGTAGACGACTCTTTGAAAACTTTCAATAAAATCTTGCTTAAGATCCTCAGTCAATGATAAAATTTTAGATTATGATAAAAACTAATATAGAGTAGATAAAACATAAGATATGTATATAAATGGATATATAATCTTTTCAGATCCATTGATTGATACTGAAGTAATTTATGCGGTTTAATTGTTATACAATATGATTATTATATATTTGTATGTTACTTATACTTGTAAACTTAGACTGCAAGAAACAAAAAAAACAACTAATCTCTGTCTGTACGTGTTTCATAATATGTACCAAACCATGTAATGACAGCCTCATGATGTCTCAATTTTTTTTACTGTATCTTGGTACAAACTTTTTACTGACTAATGTTTTTAATTCACAATCTTGGGTGAAAAAATACATAAAATGTGATGATCAGAACAGATGAATTTGAAAAAATACCTTCATGTTGTTCTAGATGTTTATTGGGATTTTAATATAAACTGCTATACTAAGCCGAGATGGCCCAGTGGTAAGAACGCGTGAATCTTAACCGATAATCGTCGGTTCAAACCCGGGCAAGCACCACTGAATTATCATGTGCTTAATTTGTGTTTATAATTCATCTCGTGCTTAACGGTGAAGGAAAACATCGTGAGGAAACCTGCATGTGTCTAATTTCATTGAAATTCTGCCACATGTGTATTCTACCAACCCGCATTGGAGCAGCGTGGTGGAATAAGCTCCAAACCTTCTCCTCAAAAGGGAGAGGAGGCCTTAGCCCAGCAGTGGGACATTCACAGGCTGTTACTGTATACTAATCTTTGCTAATATAAAGCGCAAATGTCAGATGACAACTAATCTCTGTCTGTACGTGTTTCATAATATATACCAAACCATGTAATGACAGCCTCATGATGTCTCAATTTTTTTTACTGTATCTTGGTACAAACTTTTTACTGGTGGTAGGGCTTTGTGCAAGCTCGTCTGGGTAGGTACCACCCACTCATCAGATATTCTACCGCAAAACAGCAATACTTGATATTGTTGTGTTCCGGTTTGAAGGGTGAGCCAGTGTAATTACAGGCACAAGGGACATAAAATCTTAGTTCCCAAGGTTGGTGGCGCATTGGATATGTAAGCGATGGTTGACATTTCTTACAATGCCAATGTCTAAGAGCGTTGGTGACCACTTACCATCAGGTGGCCCATATGCTCGTCCGCCTTCCTATTCTATAAAAAAAAAAAAAAAACAGCTCATTAACTGACTGATAACATTAAGGCTTGCAATAAAGAAATCTATTCAATTATAATTATCATAATACAGTTTAATTGCTTAGTTTTGTTAATATAATTTTAGGCATAATGAAACAAAGTAATGTTTTTAATTCACAATCTTGGGTGAAAAAATACATAAAATGTGATGATCAGAACAGATGAATTTGAAAAAATACCTTCATGTTGTTCTAGATGTTTATTGGGATTTTAATATAAACTGCTATACTAAGCCGAGATGGCCTAGTGGTAAGAACGCGTGAATCTTAACCGATAATCGTGGGTTCAAACCCGGGCAAGCACCACTGAATTATCATGTGCTTAATTTGTGTTTATAATTCATCTCGTGCTTAACGGTGAAGGAAAACATCGTGAGGAAACCTGCATGTGTCTAATTTCATTGAAATTCTGCCACATGTGTATTCTACCAACCCGCATTGGAGCAGCGTGGTGGAATAAGCTCCAAACCTTCTCCTCAAAAGGGAGAGGAGGCCTTAGCCCAGCAGTGGGACATTAACAGGCTGTTACTGTATACTAATCTTTGCTAATATAAAGCGCAAATGTCAGATGACAACTAATCTCTGTCTGTACATGTTTCATATTATATACCAAACCATGTAATGACAGCCTCATGATGTCTCAATTTTTTTTACTGTAGTGCTTGGTACAAACTTTTCATTCTTGGACAGAACAAAACTTCCAGTGTTTCATTTCTCTGATGGGCTATGACCAATTTTTATGTTGAAAAAGCTCTAGGATCCTTTTCTGCTAACCCTCTTTATACAGATATTGTATACTTCTCTAAATTGGTTTTGTGCTTTGACAACTGTTATTGGAAGTAAGTGGCGAGCTATCTGTCGTTGCGAATCGAAGTGTATTCTTTTGGACCTTGTCCTTGTCTTCACTTTTAAGAGCCACTTTTATGTTAAATCATTTAACTGCAATTTTTACGGTAACTATGTGGCATTTGCCATAGTAGCGCTGCATAACACTTTGTGATTAAAAGTAACAGCTCTGGCTGCTGCAACAGCGTCAAAGAGCATGTTAATATAGTTAAAAAAATAATAATTTAAAAACAAATATAAACTGGTAAATTCACGGGTACATAATGCAAAGAAAAAATGTTAACAATTTGGTTAAGACAACGACAATAACATGAAATTGTACTCTAACCTCATATAAAGCTTATTTTTTATCAGGTAATCAATACGAAAATGTCTCTCGTGTCCTAGTCTACGATAATAAATCGAACCGGGAAGGTTCGATTGATTATCGATGCCTACTCCAGCGGGGAGTAATGGATGAAGTAATGGAGGCTTTGCCATGGGGTCACTAACAACACATAGTACATGCACATTTATGAATTCGATAATGTTAATAGGCTTATCAAACAAAGTGGGTGTCGTTCGTTCTTAATGCCTTAAAAGCGTTATTACATTGTTACAACAATAACATAATCCCCTGTCTTTAGAACAATGATAACGAATAATTAAAAAAAAATAAGAAAAGTAAACCTCAATACGAAACCATAATTGGAATCAATTTCTATTGTTTAAATGTTTTATAACATAAAGTCCTAAGAAATAAACATAATGTAATATATACATACTCATTTATGTTAGTATATAGGTATGAAATTAAAGTTTTACCGAGATTGGATCCTATTCGACTGATGAGATATATTTTTTTTATTAACCGACTTCACAAAAATAATTTTTCATATATCTTTTGGTATAAACCGATTTCAGTTATTATTTTTGCGTTGGGTTCAGTGTAACTTCGAGATGGTTCTTTCTCAATTCCATTTGTACAGGACGTTTCGAATTTTTATTTGAAGTATGTGTATTCACACAGGCAAACTTAGTCGTTTTTAATTTGTTTTAAAGGTATATTTACTCATATTACAACAGACACGCAAATAGGTCACTTAGTTTTAATTTTATTTAAAACGTTATAAAATTTTGCGTAAATCTTTCAAGAGTAGTAAATATACAAAATAATGACACCAAATGTTAAGGCCTTTTTTGCGCTGGAATAATACATTTATGAGTTTCCCCCACATGAGGTGAAAGGGTACGTTGGATTCGCCGGCGCTGAAGGCGCCGATATACCTATTAAAAAACCAGCGGTACTCACTCCTTCTTGTCGGGGGACGTCACGGGATCGCTTGCGCATACTACCGTGCCGTCCCGAGATGATATAGGCCTACAGCCAACGTTACCGTTTGCAATGCTAGAGTATCTATTTACGTTCTAGCGACAACCGATCAATGTAATAACCAACGAAATCGTAATTGTATACTATTTAGAGCAGCAGTCTTAAATTCCTCAATAAATTTATGAAACATTACTTTCAGGTACATAGTCAATTTTATGTTGGACTCAACACTAGGCTTGCTTATAATATGGGCTGGTATAAGACTGGCACAGCATTGTGCAAGAGTTTATGATATACCCCTCATTAATTTCGGCGAATATGGTGAGTAGTTTTACAATGTTTCAATAGTTTAAATGCATAGCGCATCCAATTATTATTTCAAAAATTTACACATATGTATAGTTAATACGTCTTTGTCTCCCATTAAGTTGGGTTCGCCATTTTATATAATAATTTAACGAAAATGATCTGTCTCTAAATATATATTGTCGGGAATATGTATTTAAGAATAACTTTATTTTCATACTGGTCGTTATCTATAAAACATACACGCCAGCAGATAACCTCTACAGTTGTACTGGGACATTTTAAATTATCAACTTTAACTATTTGAAGAGTATTATGTACATAATAAAATTATACGTAGATAATTACAAGAATTTATCGCCTCTAGAATTTTCCTAAAATTAATGAGATCGAAATAAAGTTTGATCATTTAAATGTCTTAGAAACAAATATATTTAATTTCGATTTATATATGAATGCACGATGGCCCAGTGGATAGCAGATGTGAATCTTAACCGATGACTCCGTGTTCGAACCGGGCTAGCACCACTGAATTTTCATGTGCTTAATTTGTTTTTATAATTCATCTCGTACTCGGCGATAAAGGAAAACATCGAGAGGAAACTTGCATGAAAATCCACACACACATACAATGGTGGAGTAGGTTCCAAACCTTCTCCCCAAAAGAGGAGGAGAGGACAATACCCAGCCAGCAGTGGGATGTATATAGGCTGTTATTTTACTATACTTTGTTTTTATATAGTTGCATAGTTACAAAAACTTTCGATCTTGTGTTTATTTATAATCACGGTATAAACACAATACAAGCACACCAAAAAGGTTTCAGAACTAAAATATAATTTAAATTTATTAATTATATTGATAAGTATTATAAGAACATCAAAGCCATACATAAATTTATGTTTTAATTATTGCTCTGGGTTTTTTTTCTATCATTAGATAATAACACAATATACAACTAACTTTGAGCACATAAATGATATCTAGAAATTGAAATGTTTCTGTACAGGTAAGCCTCCAATGTGCGCGGCTTGGATTTGCCAATGCGTGTTGTACGCGGCGCTTGCAACGTTCGCCAAGTCAGTGCTGGCGCTCGTGTTGCGTCTCCCGCCAATAGTGGCTGTGCTCTCCACGCTGAAGCTATCGCCCGTGTCCGACCCGCGGCTCGAACTCGCAGTGGTCATGCTCATCATACCTTTCTTTATTAATGTGAGAATATATTTCAATTTATTACTCGAATTCCTATATGTATTATTCAGTGTCCTTATTTGAAAGCGTTGACGATAACTGCGGTTTGTATAAAATTACGATTACTATCACTAGACGGCGCTGTTCTCATTCCATACAATTGCAAAAAACGTCAACGCAAAAAAAACGGCATTAAGCAAATTGAATTACTTAAAATATCAGATATGCGAGGGTCCATGAAAATAAGTTTAATGCAATTGAAAAAAATATATGCTCATGACCTCAGTATCGATAATAATCATTAGTAATTTAATAGGACTACTCGACTAAAATTTTATACATTCTCTCGAAACTTATTCCTACCTACTTCCATTAAAAAGTGACTTAACTACGTGATTATGTAACGTTTTACAATAATCGAATTGTTTTTTTTAATAATTTGGACTGTAAATGCGATCTTCATTATTTAATCTCCTAAATATAAAGTTTGCGAAGTGCTTATGTAAGTACTTTTGATAGTTGCGTACTGTGTTAATATATCTTGTCTGCTGGCAACGCAACTTTTGTTGCCTCTTCTTCAGAGGAATTCCAATTTATGATGGACAAATTGGTGAAGGCGCGTTCGTAAAATGTCTAGAAATACAAAGAATACTTTATATTTTTGCAAGGTTGCACAGAAAAACCAACTGTCTCGTTCGTAATTGTCAATTTGTTAAATCATCTTCTGTAAATGACGAAGCCAAATATGTTTTTAAATTGTACCTTTTTTTTCTTAATTTTAATTAGAAAAAAAAAACATTTATAATTAGGAAGTAACAAAAAAAAAAAATTAGGACTGCTCAATATAAATTCCAAATTCGTGAGCAAAAATTGTGGCGCGCGAGATGCGGATCAATTCCTCCGCGATGGACGGCCCTAATCTCACGATATACCACGGCATTATAATTGTTATTGAAACATATTCCTTAGAGAAATATATGCGTCTAATGTATTTCGAAACTGCGTAGACATACATGTATATATTATAAGCGATTACTGTCCTATAAAAAAATGGATACTGATAGATGTACCTACGTACATATACCCTATTTCAATCGGACTAAGAATAAAGGTAAACAAATCTTAGAATTACAAATTGCATGCGATTTTCTAATTGTTCTGCTGTATTACGCACTATGAACAGTTCTTCAACAACATTAATTTAATTTTCGAAGTTCCGATTACAACCTCGCGGGCATTGAAAACGCCATTTCAAGATCTCGATCAATGATATCGGTGTTAAAGTTGGTTTTATTTTGGTTTATTCCTTTTGTGGTTAACACAGGCTATTATAGCCAGCGTCACGGTAGCATGCGAAAGCGATCCCTTGGCGCTCCTCGTTAAGACGGAAAGGGTACCGCTGGTTTTTAATGGGTATTCCGATGTTCGGGGCGCACTCGGCGCCTTGGACACCGGCGAGCCCCACATACCCCCCACTGTTCCCGTGGGGGAAACGCGTAACGCGTTTTTCCAGCTATAAAAAAGGCTATTATAGCCAGAATAGGCTATATATAAACTACTAGTACATTCATTTATTTATATTATAGTCGTAGTTTATCCTTAAACTGGATATAAAATTGGAATCGTTTTGTGTTGTTTCATCAGTGTAATGTTACTATGAACAACAGTTAACATGAAGTGGAATTTTAATTAGGCTTACTAAAACTTTGAATCTTGAAGAGCAGCAGTTATTCTAGAAAAATAATAATATATGTTCCTAGAGGTTCGAAGTATCATAAAAATTACGTGATTAGATTTCGTTTTAAAGAGCTTTACAAACACGTCTTGCCTAATGAAAGTGGTGAAAAAACGTTTTATCACAATGTATTATTATATTAATATACATACTATGTATGTGAATATGAGACATGTAAACTTCTTAATAGTGATAAAAATCTTATCAAAATCTATTTGCAAATATAAACGCCTACATCAAGCGGTCAAACTTATATACATAATTTTATTTATCTGTAAGACATAACCATAAATACAAATTCATTTTATTAATTACCGGAGAAATTTAATAACTTCTGCTTATTTCTTCTTCTGTAAAAACTGAATATAAAGAAAAGTAACACTAAAGCATCTCAAGTAATTTATAATCTATTTAAGCCAAACATCGAAAGGGATCATTAAACATTAACTTTTTAATTTCAGATATTAATATTTTGGGTGACAGATAACTTCTTAATGTATCGTCCGAGGGGTGTGAGCTCTAAAATAAAGACGAAGGTAAGCGATATTCAATATTTAAGAAAAAAATAATAAAAAAGTCATCTCTATTTCTCATTTCATTTATTTTTTGAAAGCGGGCGAGCGAATGTACCGTAACGATAATTATAAACACAATTTAAGTATATGAATTTTCAAACGTGTTGGCGTTTTTCCGGGTTTCACTCGGAAATCTGTTGTTGTGTTTGTATGTGTTTTGGGTCATCTCGGCTTTCGGAACACAACAATATAAATTTTAATTGTTTGGCGGTAGATTATTATTTATGAGTGGGTGGTTCCCACCCAGACGGGCGTGCACTAAGCGCTATCGCCGATAAAATTGATGTTTATTTATTATTTTATTTACCTATGTACAAGAAAAATAAAATGTGAAAATGAAAGTCATTTAGCGCAAATAATTTTATTTCTGTTTGGCATCTTTGACTTGGTTCTATATTTTAGAGACTTTCGTAAATATCTTATGATGAATATTAATAGTGTCACGACAAAACCATCTTTATTACACAATATTAATCAAAAAACCTAATCTCTCAAAACCAAAGTGAGAAAGTACAAATTAGTTTTTTTCGCTATGGTATATAAAAGCAAAATTATATTTTCTTCTCAATGATAATATTTTGTTGTGTTGCCGTATGCAAGTGAGTACAGTAGTGGAGTTCAAATTTGTATTGAAAATAGAAGATCAAGTCAAATAAATAATAACAATTTTCTTTCCCCAGAATCTTGATCTTTAATGGTTAGTGAAATAAATATTTATGTGTGTTTTTAAACAACGAATTCGATTCCAGACTACGAAAATATAATTGTCTAAACATTATGTTGCAGTTTCAGTTTTTACTTTAAATCCAATTACATTAAAATAAAACATTTGGATGATGTCCTCCTGACTATTTGGACCACGGCGACCAATCTCAAGAGAGATTAGCCAACTGCGCAGACCGTATATTATAGAGCATAGGTGTGTCCCTCTCATAATCCGATGGGAGGGCAACCCGACACGACCGGAGAGAATTCAGGCGAAATTAATCATTTGATTAAACATTGGTATACAGTTATATTAAAAGAAAAACTTTTTCTAGGTCCGATATCAATCGATAAAGAAAGATAAGTCTGGGTCCGAAGATGAGGAGCAGTCGGCGGACGAGCGGTTGCTTGGAGCGAGTGTATGACCCTACCCGCAGCCCGCGCTCCGGGCATAGTGCATCCATTAGCATTGATTGATCTGAGTTGCCTTCGCCATAATACATACATCGACCTGACAGAGGTCTCACGCAGTAAGATAAAGTAAAAGGTCTTTCATCTCTTGCAAGTGCGACGTGATCGTTATCTTTCGTCTCATTTAAACTGTTTCGTTTTTAGAGTAGAGAATTTTTTATTCCAATAACCACGAAATAGTATTCTTATGACGTAGGTTTTATGTTATTTAAGTTATATAAGTATATTATGCCATCTTAGTGTATTTGATAACAAGTTACATAACATATACACAATATATATCAGTCATACGATTTTAAGTTTGTTATTATAGTAATTATTTATAAGTGTTTACGACAATTTTCGATTTTATAGGACAAAGCCTGATTTATAAGGATTTATAATCCATACTTATTAAATCGTTTGTCCTGTCTGACTACCAACGCATAGCGAAAACTACTAAATGTATAAAGCTGAAATTTGGTCTATTTTCTTAAGAAAGCTTCCACTAAGAAAGGAATTTTGGCAACTTAAAGGGGAGGAAATGTGAAGGATATATAAATATAAGCAGGCCTATATTATAAGTAGGTTACCTTTTCCGTGGATTTATTTTAATTTATCCGACAACTAGCCAAATTTGCATTTCTCAAATCAACTAAACTAAAAAATTAAATAGTCATCTATTCATTGTTAATTTTATATAGTAAACGTTTATGCATAATATACAAAACTCCCAAAAATGTAGCAATGAGAAAAAAAATGACTTAAGTTTATATAACAAGATTTGTTTCAAAGTAAAATTCGAACTGAATTTAAAATTTGAACTTAAGTTTACGTTCTACAATTATAATTGACGGCGTATTATAATATAACGCCACCTATGCACTTAGGCTTGAACTACGACGTTCGATTAAGCGGATGCGACATGGCGGAAATATGAATCATTTTTCTCGTGTGAAATTATCCCTCAGAGTGAAAGTAATCGGCTAACACGGTATATTTAATGGAAAGTAAAATAGCTTCTTGATGAAATATGACGAAGGCAAATTAATCAAAATTTAAATGTTTGTATTTTATAAATATTTAGCAATAAAATGTAACATATTCATGTATTATAGTGGACATTATTGGCAGTATGTTTAAGGTTTATATTATATATCTGCATGTTGAGTTTATCCGAAATACTCATATATGTTCACGGGAAAATTGTTAATGTATGCATGTATGATGGCTTTAAAACACGGATTTGTTCCATAGAATTATGTCTACGCTATTTTACAAAGCGATATTTACCCTCCTTAATATCATTCTATATTTAAAATTCGAGAAATAAATAATGTACAAATAAATATGCTATTTCGCTTCAAATATTGTTAGATGTATAAAAATATTTTTATATGTTTAATTTTTTACAATGAAAATTTTTAAAATGTTCCTAAGGTATAAGTACTTAGAACCTTGTAGTGCCATTTTTTATTGACATGTTACTAACATCGAGTTAAGACTGAGCAAGTCAAAGTCATATTTGAAATGTTGTTACTTTTTGTGTCTTGTTATTTTTTTCTTAAAACCCGCGGCACACATGTCTGCAGCTCGCAGAAAGTCATGCCAGATAATGGTAAGTGGAAGTTGCTAGCATGTGCAATCGTTACGGTCTCCTAGTAACCTTTTTAAAAGCCGTTTGATTTGTTTTAATTTGATGTTTCAATCCTACGGAGACAAAAGAAGAGGAGAAACGGAGAGAGAGACTTGCATGCTGTGACGTGTAGTGTTAGTAGATAGGATGCATGTCTTTAATTGACACTTCACTAAAATATTCTAGAAACTGACCTGGCAGTTACAATGGTTAATTTGACATAGAATGCTAATAGTCAACATACAAGTTTGCCAGGACGTGGCATGCCACATGCAGGCATTTCATATTCAACTGATTCATCGACATCGACCCCTTTATTGGACATTCCATTAATATTTCCATTCCTATGATATTACAATTTATAATAAGTACGTCACTTAAAACATGTAGGTGATATAGTCATTTTAAATAATTACAAAAAAAAAAATATATTTTATGATAAAATTAAAACAAACGAGCAGGTAAACGTTTCACGTCGATAAGAATATATTATAGAATTTGTTTAAATTAAACTTTAAATAAATATTTGTATGTATATTACTCAGGTTTTTGGACGCGGTAGCTTTTCAGTTTATCCTAAATTAAATACGGATTTAAAAACACAAAAAAACTAATCGCTGTTAAAATCTGAGTAATACATCGTAAAAGCTTAAATTAATTGTTTTATTCAATGACAACAGATGCCAGTAATAATAATCATGTAGACGAAATATATTCCTAAGTGATGATGTTTTTACGATGACATTTTTATCATCAACGTCTAGATTTAATTTTATCTGTGTGTATTGTTTATAGTTCCTTTTAAACAAATGTGTAAAATAACGTTTGATATAAATGAATGAGTTATTTGATGTTATTGATGACAAATTGGTTGACATTTTTGTGAAAAACCGCCGCAGTGAAATTTTTAAAGGAAAAATTATTATGACCAAACCATGTAATACGAATTTTGTATAATGTCTAAGACTTTTTTTGCTTATTAATTATTTTAAATTTATTTTGATTTTAATCCACAAGATGGCCTTCTGTCAGATTTCAATTTTTTTTTATTAAAAGTATATAAACGGTATTTCGTGCCGACTTTATTCAGGTAATTACATATCATTGTTTTTATTGTTTACAAATTCGTTTCAAATTTCAAACTTGTATCGTTAAAAGTTATTTACTATCTAATAACCCTTTAATTCAATCAGAGCTGGATTATCCATTAGGCGGTAAAGGCAACCGCCTAGAGGCCCCGCATTGGCTCGGGGACTAGGCAGAAATGGGGAAAAAGGTTTTAAAAATCCCTGTTTATGAAATTGTTGAAGTGAAATATTTCTCATATTCGAAAAGGATGACAGTGTATCTTCCTAATATAATATATAGAAAATATAACATAGCTTTTTTTTTCAGCCTTTTGCCGTCCACTGCTGGACGAAAGCCTCCCCCATAGCTTAATAATAATAAATAAATAAAATAGCTTTGTGGTATAAAAAATATATTTTAGGAAGATACAAAAGGGTAAAGACGCCTGAGACGTGTTTTGCCTAGGGGACTCAACATATTTAATCCGGCTCTAAATTCAATGTTCAGCCAAAAAGCAATATACCCTCGATATTTTTGTAATAATTATATAATTGATCTGTCTATAGTTATAACATTTGAATATGTCTCACATTATTCATTAGTGCGCGAATTAAAGAGAAGGTATTGTGATGTAAATATTTATTATGGCCACTTTTGTAAAAAATATTTGTATGTATATAATACATATAAAAAATGTATGTTTGTGCATCTGTTTATTGTTTGTGCAAATATATCGAAACACGCGTTTAATTGACACTTTTTATTTATATTTACCTGCATATATCCCGTACCAACGTTTTAGATTATATTATAAGTTGGAAGAGTTAAGATGCAAGTATTTTTCTATTAATATTGAATAGACGTGTAAATCATTTGTTATCAAAAGCCATGGTAACCGAACTAAAAAATATAATCAAACCATCAATCAAACAAAACAATATGCTGAACAATATCATATATGAGGTAAAATAAAAGAGTGTGGTTAGTAGGTTTGAATAAAGCCATTTAAACATAACTATAAATGCTATATGCATAAATTAGTGTTACAGAATAAAAATATAGAAGAAGATGAAATGTATTCAATGCTGTATCACAATTTAGTTCTTCTTCATGAGATTACGCCTCGTTTCTTCAGCTTCTATCAATTTACGTCTCAGCATCAGCATTATAGCTTTATTCCTTTTCTGAAATTCAAATATATCCAAATACTTTACTGGTGGTAGAACTTTGTGCAAGCTCGTCTGGGTAGGTACCACCCACTTATCAGATATTCTACCGCAAAACAGCAGTACTTGTTATTGTTGTGTTCCGGTTTGAAGGATGAGTGAGCCTGTGTAATTACAGGCACAAGGGACATAAAATCTTAGTTTCCAAGGTTGGTGGCGCATTGACTATGTAAGCAATGGTTGACATTTCTTACAATGCCAATGTCTAAGGGCGTTTGGTGACCACTTACCATCTGGTGGCCCATATGCTCGTCCGCTTTCCTATTCTATATATATATAAAAAAAAATAGAATAATTATTATTTATTTATTAAATAGAATTATTATATATTATACTAGTAGCTATTTGTCTCGTTTTAACTGTTTTTGTTTTAAACACTCAGTAGGTACCTATTACACATCTTTTTCATGAGATTAATTAATTGACTTTTATGATTTATATTATATTTAGATGAATAGGGTATCGTTAAAGTCCTTACATCATCCCGAGTGACACTAGCATATGTTAATTTATACTATATAAATTAATTAATTGATTCAGTGCAGTCGGGTATTTCGATTTTTCCTAAATTTTATTTTATGTATTTACAGATAACGTCAACGATATATTTTTATTCTTCGGCACAAAGATGTGTATAGAAGAATATAACATTTTAAAACCTATATATCAAAATATTAAAGTAAGTTTTAATATATACAATAATGTGTAAAATTAGAAACTACCCTCAAAATATTACATTCCTTTTCCAAAGCTTTGCTCTCTTCTTCTATGGCGGCAGCCTCTTTTGCCTTCTGTTCATTGATTTCTAAAATTTTTGAATATTTTTGACGTTCTAATTCTTCATTCTCAGCTCTTTTAGCTCTCAATTCCATGTGTTGAAGTTCCAAAGCATCACGTTCTAATAATAAATACCAATTTTTAATATTTTAAAATACATATTGTTATATTACTTTATTGATTGCCTTTATCGATCGGTTGGATATGACTTATAATAAAATTACATCTGGCCATTAACTGTCATTAAGGTAGAGAGACAACTGTCATTGGAGCGGTTTTTAAAAAGAATGGAGGAACTAAGAAATTAATTGTTTTGGTATTAAGAGAATAAACAACATTATATTATATATTAACATTACATTATATACAACAATATTATATATTATAAAAATGTGTCTTATTTCGGATCAGCTTAAAATATATAGATAGGTAAAATCCGCGCGCTTTGCACATGGGATGGAACTTTTTCAAAGTTTCAAAGAGAATATAAATTACATCTTCGTTCCATGACATTGATCTAGAGAAGGAGCGTTAGCAAAACAATTTTGAAAAATAAAACAAACCAAAATTGCAGATTAGGTTTTAGGATTTCCTGAACATGATTTTAGCATATTATGTCTTTTTAGTTAAGTTGTGTTAGAGAAATATTAAATATATACCTATGTATGTTTAACTGACAGAATTATTTAGTGTGATTGACATCTAAAAAAATTACATCTCTGCACTCATTATTAATTTAAATAAATTATCATAATCATAAATAATGGAGAATAATTCAATAGCAAAAGTCTACACTAACAAAGTAACAATGTCTTGTGAATATCAACGCGATTTTGTTGACATTACAGGGCAGACCGCGCGAGTTCATTCTAAAAAGTCGCATCCCAATCTGGTCGCGAGCGGATTTCATATATATATGTACGTACTTAGGTATTAAGCAATATTATATTGGACTAAAATAACCTTACAAACCTTTAGCAAATAAATTGTCAAAATCTTTTTTATGATTGTTAATACTAATTATATGACTTTTAACTTTGGATATTTCTGATTCGCTGCATATATCGATCATGGTATTTTGGTATTTTAATTGAAACATTTCTTTTTTAACATCCTGAGGATTTAAGGAATAGTTTACTCTTTTAAATGAAGATGACTAAATAACTGGAACGCACTATAGTATAAATTGTAATATTGTGTGTACCTCGAGCTGATGCGAAATAGATTCTGTTTCATCTTTAATAAGATTAACTTCTTGAGTCAAAGCGAGTTCTTCAGAATGTAAGGTGAACACGCTTCTTTCATTTCTTAGTTTAATTTTTCTGACTTTAATTTAAATTTATTTAATTTCTTTTTTTTTAAAGAAATTGGAGCAAATAGAATTATTTATTTGTACCATTTTATTACATGGAAATGTACCTGATTTTAACTTCAATTTTAATTCTTCTGTTATAGACATAATTCGAGACATAATGCTAGAAAAAATAGTGGTTAAACTTAACTACTAAATACTAAGAACATAAAACAAATATATTTTTATGAGAATAAGTGATTAGGTAAATGATTAATGAAGTATGTTAATATTTTGGCGCAAAATCGTATCAAGGTTGCCAACGTTGCCAACTGCAAAACTTGCCAACGTAGACAGCGAAATTAAGTTTAGTTTGTTTCTCTGTCTTGCTTGCCAATGATAAGCATAAATATAGATTATTTCATTTTATAAAAACAGTAACATGTTTGAGTTTCTTTTTCTATTTTTTTTAAATTTGAGGCATAGTATTTGAAATTAACTGAAACAAGTAGACAACAAGTATTCGAATCTCGAATAAAGAATAGAACAGACAAATATAAAACAGAATCTCATAATACTGGAACTGAAAAATTCGGATTTTTTAAATAAATGTATAAATATTGATTTAATTTTCTAACGATATATTTTTAACTTAACTATGAGCTCCCTTGGCATTCCTTTTGTTGGCAGGCACCTTCCTATTCAATTGAGGAAAAAAAATATTTCTATTTTTAATCTGTCCCGCTTGCCATCTGTCATTATTTGTGCGGCAACGAAAGCGTGTTGCGTGTTTCTTCAAGAAAGTTCGGTAAAAAAAATATAAAATACAAATCTTCTCAAGTAATAAACGATTCCAAAATGTGATTTTCGTGGTATAACTATCAATTTATTTGAAAGGAAAAAACAATCATCTTCATGTGCAAATCATCAAAGATGGTTTCAAGCGCTACGAGGGTGATACAAGTTACCAACATCGCCCCTCAAGCGACAAAGGATCAAATGCAAACATTGTTTGGTTACTTGGGGAAAATAGATGATATTAGATTATACCCAACAATCAGAGATGTGTCCTGTCCTGTTCAGTCAAGGATTTGCTACGTCAAATATTACGATTCTGCAACCGTTAATGTCGCTCAACATATGACGAATACTGTGTTTATCGACCGCGCTTTGATCGTTATTCCCATGCAATCTGGCGAGATTCCCGATGAACATAGGGCATTAGAAATGTCAAGTAATGGTACACTAGTACCAGGACTAAGTACGGTCGAGCCACGGTTACCGGCTCATGTAATTAACACATTAGAAGGCGTCCCGCCAAATCAAGTTATACAAACATATGATCCTAAAATAGTTGAAGCGGGTTTGCCGCCATATCCACCACTCCCAGCGGCATATGATTCTAGGAAGATAGAAGAGATAAGAAGAACACTTTTACTCATAGATGTTGGAGCACTAACTCATCAACAACTTGTGGATCATTTTTGTCAGGCTGGTGAGATCAACTATTTGCGCTTCTGTGAACGAGATGTTGATAGTCTTAAATATGCACTTCTTGAAATGACAGAACAAGAAAGTGTATTGAAAGTTCTTCAATTGAATGGAACGGCTGTCGAAGGGCAGATTATAAAGGTAATATAAACCAGAATTCTGATAAATGATAACATAAATTTTTTGCATAACCAATTATCTAAATGTTTTGGTTAAATTTCTTAAGTAATTTGTAAATAATCTCGAGTAATACATCAATCAATCAATAATTAGGGCTGATTGATTACTTTGATTATATGTATAAATATATTCCAAAGGGCAGTCAGTTAATGCAATTATTTAGGTAAACTTCTAAAATAACTCTTCCAAACAATTATTATGTCTCTTTCTTCCATTCAATGAAAGAGTTGATTAGAGTGAGAATGGTGATATGATGATGAACGGTAAATTGAGATAAAAATAGCAAACAAAATCGTTTTGTTTTTTAATATAATGAACTAAACTACATTAGTGGGAATATAGAATGTTACAGACCTCTGCATCTGACTTCACAATAGCAGTCCGTCTAAGGACTGCATCTGCCTGCGTATGCATTAAACGCTGACATTTCTTGTGTAAGTTATTGTTTGAACTTTCACCATTACCGGGGCAGGGTACAGATACTTACTGTCAGACTATGTGGTAATATAGATAAATACTGAATAGTATGGAACTAATATTTATACCTAATATTCTTGTATTACTCCGTAGGAATCTTAAAAAGACTAAAAACGTTTCTAATATACTTGCAATTTTTTAATCAAATTTTTATATTTATAAGGATTTCAAAAGTAATATCGATTCTATATATTTTTTCTTGTACTAGGTGCATCATGCTACTCAGGCTATTTCAAAGCCTCAAACGAAGAGTAATGAAGCTGCCCAGAGGGAGATAGAAGAAGCCATGTGTAGAGTAAAGGAAGCACAGAACCTCATATCAGCTGCTATTGATCCTGTTATAGGATTGTTGTCTAAGGATAAAAGGAGGTAACAATTGTATAGACCATATTAAACAAAAACAAAGGTGGATGGCGTATCCAGCTTATATGCAAATTAATAATAAATTAGCATATGTTGATAACAAAGTCTGAAACATGTTCACTGAAAGTATTAGACAGTTACAGATTGATTCTGGTACAAATATCAACTCACTTATTTAACAAAGTACCCTATCTAACTTTTTTTTTTTAGAATAGGAAGTTGGATGAGCATATGGGACACCTGATAGTAAGTGGTCACCAACGCCCATAGACATTGGCATGTATGAAATGTTAACCATCGCTTACATCACCAATACGCCACCAACCTTGGGAACTAAGAAGTTATGTCCCCTGTAATTACACTGGTTCACTCACCATTCAAACCGGAACACAACAATACCAAGTACTGCTGTTTTGCGGTAGAATATCTGATGAGTGGTTGGTACCTACCCAGACGTGATCATTGATAGTAAAAGTGAAACAGATTTAAGCTAATTTCTTTTCTTCCTGTGTATATCACAAAAGTGCTTAACATTTTGATTCAAATTCAATGCATGGACACTACAGTGATGTGCCAAAAGTCTATATGATTATTTATATTAAATTATTTAAATAAAAAAAAAGGTTTAACCAAATTAATATACTAATATTACTTAATTATTTTTAGCTTTATATTTTTTTCATTCTCACTTTGAGTACTTTGTATATTATATTTTTATTAATGTTTTATAATAATTCGTTAAAGATAATGAAATAAATTCAAGATATTTGAAAAGCACAATTTTAGTGTAAAGTCATGTTGTAATAAAAGCTTTATCATGAACATTGTCACTGACGAAGTATTCTCGTAGGACGCGTTCCCGCTCCCGCTCGCGGCGCCGCTCGCGCTCGCGCCACCGCGGGAAGCGCTCGCGGTCGCGCTCGCGGCATCGTTCCCGCCGCTCGCGCTCGCGCCACCGCCACCGCACCAGGTATACTTACTGTTTTGTCATTTCCTTTTCACCTACTTGAGATAAACTAAAGGAATGTTTTCGAATTCATTGAAAATTGCTAAAATTGTATACGTATTACATTATTAACCCGCCCGGTGACGCTGTAGAGGCCACAAGGGCCAATAGCAATACACAGTCCGAAAATAATAATAATAATACTTATATTATTAGTGTATGCTGTAATATATAAATTTTTATAGGTGTAGGGTTTAGTTGTAAAATTGTTAAGTTAAATTTAAAATTCTAAAGAGGCAAATAAAAAAAATAAAAGTATAGAGATGGAAAAATAGAAATTAAACAAACCTCTAAAGATAGTAAATTTATTTTCTAAATTATTAATTCCAAAATGCAAAATGCTCGCGCGTCACGATGATTATATCCGTTTAAAATTAATATAATTAAGTTACATCTAATATTTTCTTTTTTTTTTTAATTCTTAACAAGTGCCAAAGTAAAGTTTTACAAAATAAGTTTAACAAAACAATAAGTTGTTATCTAAATGGATACAAATTAATGTTACTAAATATAAAGTTTCAATATGTAAATATTTTTTGAATCTTTTCGAATGCCAACTTTTTTAAATAAGTTACAGTTTATATAAATCACACGCGGTTTCACTACAGCGGCGAAAATAATATGTAGAAATTACATACCATAGTCCAGTTCTTTAAGTTACTTAATTAAAGTTTAGACCTCCTCAAAATCTTTCCAAAGAATATCATGAAGACATCTTGAAATAAATCTTCCAAGGGTTCTTAAGAATCCAATTCGAATTTTATTCCCACGAGGTATACCAGGATAATAGCAAATCCACGATTATTTAAACAATCCAATATGGATTTTAATTAATTTCACCAAAATATAATGGGGAATATTGATCATGAAAACAGTACTTATAAACAATATTATGAGTTTACAAAAAAATAAAAGTTACAAAAACTGCAAAAACTAATTTAGGTCACTATTACGACCCAATGACCGGAAGGAAAGTGAAGTCTTAGACAAATGCCAAAGCATCTCAAAGATATAAAGATATAAATTAAAATTAGTTCGAAAATACATAATGCATAAAAATTTGCATTGTGACGAGACGTCAAATTTAGCAGTATTTTTCAAATGATGTATAAACATAATTATAGTTGTACCTGTCAAAGTCAATTGATACATGACAACTATTTTTTAGGTTATAAATTTAATAAATTTTTCATATTTATTTTAAAATAATGCATGCATACTGGTGGTAGGGCTTTGTGCAAGCTCGTCTGGGTAGGTACCACCCACTCATCAGATATTCTACCGCAAAACAGCAATACTTGATATTGTTGTGTTCCGGTTTGAAGGGTGAGTGAGCCAGTGTAATTACAGGCACAAGGGACATAAAATCTTAGTTCCCAAGGTTGGTGGCGCATTGGCTATAAGCGATGGTTGACATTTCTTAGAATGCCAATGTCTAAGGGCGTTTGGTGACCACTTACCATCAGGTTGCCCATATGCTCGTCCACCTTCCTATTCTATAAAAAAAAAAAAAAATCCATGTAACGCACACAAAAATTACTTTACATTACCCTCAACTAAAAAATAAAAGAGGAGCTCGCCCTGAGAGACTCTTTTATCCGACTCTACAAAAAGAGTAGAGATTGAAACTATTGAACAAAACATTAAAGTGACATAAATAATTAGAAAATCTACAAAAGAGGATTGAAAAATATAAACTAACTTAGCTACAAAACTATAACAAATGCTATTTCCAAGAAAAAGTAAATATATAATAAAATAAATATAAATGCTATATCAACAATCTACCTTAGAGATGAGAACTCAATATAGTCTCACTCGATAGCAAAAAGTTGTTCAACAAAACTATTGTTAACAAGATATTTAAGTAAAAGTAATTATTAAACACCTCAACCTTGGAGATGAGGAATCAATATAGCCTCACTCGAAAGTAATGAGTAGTCTAATAAAACTTGTGCCAATTTAGAGTAAAGAAGTCTAAAGTTTTACTTTACTTGATAGATGAAAAATTTGATAAAATATTGGGTCTAAGGAATATACGAAAGTTATAGTATATCAAGAACACCAACCAAAGTTTTTTTTTTCTAATAAAACAAAGAAATATGTGGCCGTCGCAACACTATACGACTTTTCGAACACGAAAGCATACAACAATAGTTTGTGCTGTGACCAACTCTACACCATCAGCTTTCCGAACACAGTTAAACAAAACTTTCAAAAAAATATTGAGTCTGTGACCGGCCCAACACCACCAGTTTGCCGAGCACAGAACAAAATAACAAATTGTTTCAAAAAAGATCAATAATTCAATTCTAAGGATTATTTCTACAAAACTTTAACTAAAAATTACTTATTACTAAATTATATAATAATGTAATAATGTTCAACAAAACTACAAAAATGTTATTTACAATAACACATAAACAATATGATTAAAAAAGTATAAACACACACAAAAATATATTGTAAAAACAAAATATCACAAATATAACAAACAAAATATATAAGATCTTATGAGTCAAAGAAATAAATGGAATCATTTTATTTTGAAAACCAAAATGTCCTAAGCTGAACTTTGGAAAAATATATTTGTAGAAAGATATTCAAATTGGAATCCTATCAACTCCTACAACTCACAAGTTTATGGCGAACTTTCTATCATACCTCTCGCTCATTCTTCTTTAACAAAGCCATATTTATTCCAAACATAAATATAACTACAAAATATTTTAGTTATACCAAAATTATATTTTAATAATATCTTTAACATGATAACGACCAATAGTACCTTTCCCTAAGTCTTTCAAAATATAAACATTATTAGAAATCTATTATTTGAGATATAATAAACTTAGGAGCAAGTTTTGCTGAAAAATATTGTGAAGCATTAGACAAGACAAAATTTCTTCTCTAAACTATATCACCTGACCCATAAGAAATAACTTTCCTTCCTTTATTATATATGAAAGCATTCTTTTTATAAGCTTTAAATAAGGATTTGGTTACTAAATCAAAAATTGAACTTAGGGAATTCAAAGTTACTGCATAAGTATGTTGGTTACCAACTTCAAGCTCATTCAAATCTGTGATTGAATTACTAAAACGATGTAATGAAGCATCAATTACAACTTCACGACCAAACATTAGAAAATTAGGAGTAAATTCAGTAGCTAAATTTATATTACTATTCAAAGCTAATTGAACGTGATTTAAATATTTTGACCAAGTTCTATGATCATCATGAACAAAACAAGCTATGCAAGTTTCTAGAGTTTTATGATAACGTTCCACAGGATTATTCTGAAGCGTATACAAAGTGTTATAAAATATTTTGGTTAAATTAAAACCTTTCAAAAATTCTACAAAATGTTTGTATGTCAATTGAGTTCCATTATAACAAATTATAATTTTTGGACAACCAAATTTAAGAAAGATATCTTTTTCTAATGCCATACAATGCATACATAACAAAAACAAAGGATATATTTAATATAAATAGGAACTATATTGGGTGATACTTATTATTATTGACCAGCATGTAAAATTACGAAATATTTATAAACGAATTACGATTGTCTTATGACATTATATTATAATAAGTTTTATATCTTTCGTTTTAATAAAAAAATATTTTTCAGATCCCGTTCACGTCACCGTAGTTCCCGACGAACTCGCTCCAGATCTCGCCATCGCAGTTCGCGATCAAAACGTGACAAATCCCGTGACCGCGATCGCAAAGACAAGAAGGACTCTGAAAAAGACAAGAAAGAAAACAAAGACAAGTCTAAGACACCACCAAAGGAAGTCGAGAAAGAAGAAAAAGAGGAAGCGAAAATAGAAATCGCAGCAATCGAAACCAACGGAACTTCTGATACTAAATCTAAAGCATCAACACCCGCTGAAGAAAAGGAGAAATACGTCGAGGTTGAAAAGGAAAAAGAAACTAAAGAGAAGGAGAAAGAAAAAGAAAAGGATAAAGAAAAAGAGAAAGATAAAGAAAAGGAAAAAGATAAAGACAAAGAAAAGGATAAAGATAAGGAGAAAGACAAGGATAAAGATAAGGAGAAAGACAGGGATAAAGATAAGGAGAAAGACAGGGATAAAGACAAGGAAAGGGATAAGGATAAAGAAAAAGAAAAGGATAAGTCGCCTTCAAAGAAAAAGGATAGATCACGTTCTAGAGATCGAAAGCGAGATCGCTCTCGTTCTAAACGTAGATCCAGATCGCGGTCAAAAAGAAAACGCTCGAAGTCACGCAGACGAACACGTTCACGAGATAGGAAGAGATCAAGATCAAGGGATCGAAAAAGAACCAGATCGCGTGATAGAAAGCGTTCTCGCTCGAGAGATCGTCGGAGAACCCGGTCTAGAGATAGAAAACGATCCCGCTCCAGGGATAGGAAGCGTTCGCGGTCTCGTGACCGTGATCGTGACCGCGAACGCGACCGTGACCGCGACCGAGACCGTGACCGTGACCGTGACCGAAAACGTTCCCGCTCACGCACGAGGAGGTCTAAAAGTCGATCACACAGAGATTCAAAGACTCCTCATTCGAGAAAGTCTCGCGACCGTTCGCCTAATCTTCCGCCAGTAATCGAGGAGAAGAACAATTCATTAATGGATGATAAAATCCTTGACATGACGGATGAGAAAAATTCGCCAGATAATATGGACATTTCCAATTCCCCATAATTAGGTTGTTTCTATAATAACCATATAAACAGGACATGTATAAACGATTTTTGTTATAAAATATTTTTATAAGCATCCTTCGATTGTAATCTAGTGTTTTTCATCTTGTTTTGTAGTAGGGATTTTAAAATTGATTAATAAGTTAAGAGTAATAAATTGTAAAATCAAATGGAGATTTTATTTAATTAAACAATAAAGAACAAAATAAATCTGGAAAAGTCTGGTCATTGGTCCGGAAACACAAAGCTCGGAAACAAACAAAATTGTCTAGTCAAACATTTGTCATAAGCTATCATCGAACCGTCAGTGTTAACTCGTTATCTAATCGCAACGATTTATTTATTTTTTTATTTACATTTTCTTAATGCGCATATAAAAGTAGTGTTACGAAGTATATTATGTATACCAATATATATACTTTGTTACTGATTTTATAGGATAACATGCAAATGAAAAGTTTTAAGTTGTTGCTCACTTAGGTATATTCTAATTGAAGAAAAAAAAATAAACTAACTTATATAACAGTGTGAACAAAATATAATCTGAATTTTGAAATTAACTGTAACAAAAACGAGTGAATATTAGTATGATCTAACTGTGATAAAAAAAACACTAACAAAAGAGAAAAAGTCGTATCTAACACTTTGCCAACATTTAATTTTTCCGATATTTATAAACAGTAAAAAAAGACGCATCTGCCAATATATATTATATTATTCTTAGACTTACACAAACTTAGTTTAGTTAGCAGTTCGTAAATAAAATATATTCGCGAATAATTTAATCAAGCACTAAGGAAAAAAACATTTCTGTTTTCATCCATTTCTGATGGTTACTAAGTTGAAGAGTCGTAAAAGCGTCTATTTTACATTCAAAACAATATCATACGACGAAAAGCAGTTTCTGCGTGTTGACAGATAATAAAGACACAATAACGCTGTCGTGATCATTATGCTAAAAAAGAAAGACTTATCTACGTAAACATGTCTTTTCATCGTAGTATTACCAAAATCAATATAACGCAAGTGCCAGAAACGTCTTTTCTGCTGATGTGGAGTGGGTTGCACGGTAGGAAAACTTCGCAGGCAGGTCAGAAGAATTATTATGAATGACATGTGCGAAGCAATATTCCACAGAGGAAGTCCATATATTAGTTACTTATCCGGGTTCAACAATTATTTATCTATCTTAGTAGATAGTGTCCGATAAAAGTCACCGACAAAAACTCCTATAATTTTGTGAGACATCTTGAAAAAGTTGACCCGTTATTATTTTATTATAATAGGCATGCAGTCACCACCACCCATTTACACTATTATCAATACTTACAATAATAATCCATACTACTAAATCGACTAAATATTTCACTTCATCTCCGAGTCCGATTTGGCAAGCATCCATACGACATGCTCTGGGTCCCTCCTGGAGCCAAGAGCTATTAGCTGAGAGAGTGCATTAGGTGGCAAAGGCTGCCGCTTTGGCACTGGAGTAATGATTCGATTTAAAATCCCTTCATTATTGTGTCGGTTGAGCAAAGTAACACAGCAGTCGACGCGTGTTTGCAAGTTCGATTCACTCAATTCATGAGGTACCCATCGTTCAAGTTTTTTTACTTTCCCGATTTGTTTCAAGCGGATTTATACAGTTTTATCACTTACCCCGAAGCCTGCAGCTAAGTGCTTTGTGATGGATCCGCTTCCACAATAGCCTTTAATTCTTCATTTTCCACTTTGGTCTCCGGCCGCCCACGGGGTTGGTTCTGGAGGTCGAAATTTCCAGAACGAAAACGTTGAAACCAAAAACGTCGACAGCAGCGCCGTACACATCATTAATCCTTCGAGCTGTTTCTGCAGCACTGGTGCCACGGTAAAACTCGTACTCGTAAATATACCGATATTTCATGTTTTCCATTGTGCGGTAATAAGCGACGCAAAAGAAAAAAATTATGAGGAAAAAACAAACGAATGACTGTTTTAAAAACTCAAATGTACCTAAACCTGTAGCTAAATGAATTTGTAAATTTTAATTTGGAATTCTTAACCAAAGAGGAGATATTTCGGATCAAAGTGGTCAGTACGACAACACGCTAATTTCATATGTAAGGACCTAATATTTATCAAGAATTGTTTGTAGTGCATAATATAGCAGAGCTATTAGCAAATCGCATGAAATATGTTAATCTAAGGTCTGTTAGATAACAGGAGTAAAGATTTGCTCCTTCTGTAATTGGAATATAGTATAGACGCCTCGTTAGTCTAGTGGCTTGATGTAAGGCCGCAGACCCGGAGGTCCTGGGTTTAATTCACAGGTCGGGCCAATAAAAAAAGTTAATTTGGTTTTTCTGCCAGAAAAATCTCACTAGCAGCCTGGAGTCTGGAAGTTGGAAGTGTGTACACTCCCGTGCCTTGGAAAGCATGTAAAGCCGTTGGTCCGGCGCCTGTACTCTTTCCGGTCGTGTGGGATATCCGTCCCATCAGATTATGAGAGCTAGGGGGAATAGAGAGGGCACCTGTGTTTGCGCACACACTTGTGCACTATAATATATCTTGCATGTTGGCTAATCTCTCTTGAGATTGGCCGCCGTGGCCGAAATCGGTCTGGAGGACTTATATACTTACTACTATACTTTAATAAAATTAAGGTATAGACGATTTGGCTTGGGTATGAATTGTAAATATTTTATTATATTGTAACTACTTGTAATGATGATAAAATTCATATCAATTGTAAGAACACCCCAGTAAAACAATCCTTCACATTTACTTTTAGCATTTTATTCTCTTCCACACGTATCTTGTTATATAATTTATTACTTATCAATACTTTACAATTCTATTAAATTTTTATTGGAATTCCTGCAATCACAATCTTTCCATATTTTGATTCTTTTTTTTATACCGCGTAGTTTTTTTCGCTCAATAATTTCCAACCAGTGTTAATTTAGTTAAAAATATTACCATTATTTTCTAAAAATCTCAAAATAATTATTAAAAATCAGTAAAACCTTACACTTTACCATCCTGATAACGTGTATGACCTCATACACGTCTCAGGTGAGAACCTTACACTCGGTAAATTGACTTATTAATACAGCATGAAAAATAAATTAATTAAAAACAAATTAAAACCACAAATAAAACTATCGTAATTCATATTACCTACATATAAAAATACAATACATTATGATAAAACTTCATTTTCAAAGATTCAAACTTTAGATAATTAATTACATTACATCAACAAGCATATCACAGTATAAACAAAAACTCATAGATGTACTAAGCATTTGTCAACCATTATCTGTCAATAGCACAATTTCATATTTTTTTTAACCCTTAATACTAAATTATTATCAACAATTGTTTATCTGTACGTTTGTTCTCGCTAATCTTATAAAAGGCTTAACTGATTTGCATGCGGTTTTCACTAATATATTGTGGAAAACTTCACATAAAATTTAGTGTTTGTTTAATTCAATCGGTTTATAAATAGATCAAAAGTTATGTCAATTTAAAGAATCACGTTAAACATTAATTTGATAAAAATGCTATAAAACCACTGTTCAGTTGAATTAGCTGAAACTTAAGCTACTTATAAATGATAGTCTTTAAAATGATGATGATTGAAAGTTTAAAGGAACAAAAAAACCAAATAAAAAATATATACTGTCAGTTTCAGATAATTAGATTCTTCCAATGTAAGTTGAGCTCAGATCTATACGCTCAAACATATAAAATAGGATTCAGCTTATGCTGGTAGATTGTCGGTTAAACGCGCCCATATATGAAGTGCGCCGATTTGCGCGCTGTTGTGTGCATCAAAACGCCTGTACAAAGTGATAGATCAGCTTTACAATACTACCAGTACCTTTATTTAAATATTTGGTACCTATACATACTTTTTTAACAGATCACTAACTCAAAAAATAAAGATTTTATTTATTTTTTTATGCTGTTGACTACAGCATTGCGTTATTTGCATCGAGCACACGTATGTCGGAGACGCATGGCGATCCCTGGGACCTGGTCCATTTTGTGACCGTATTCATTGTAATATATTATATTAGGGTAGGGTATAATATTATATACGTATTTATAAACAAAACGAACAACACTGTTAGTTGCAGACAACTGTATGAGTATAAACTGAAGCTGTTTATATATTATTATGATTTATTTATTTTTATTTATTTATTTATTTGGGAAACATACAGCATGTTACGTACAGCACCTCAGGGAGGATCGCTGACGCAGCACATAGTCGCGCAGTCGCCGACGCGACCCAGTTAAGAGATCAGTAGGCTAAACAAATTACACATTTGTCACGTATAGTCCTAAAAACACCTAGCCGGGAAGTCGCCGCCGCGAGTCAGCTCTGCACGTACCACCTAAATTAATCTGATAGATCAGCATTTTCAGCACTATATATTAGGTTTACTGGTGGTAGGGCTTTGTGCAAGCTCGTCTGGGTAGGTACCACCCACTCATCAGATATTCTACCGCAAAACAGCAATACTTGATATTGTTGTGTTCCGGTTTGAAGGGTGAGTGAGCCAGTGTAATTACAGGCACAAGGGACATAAAATCTTAGTTCCCAAGGTTGGTGGCGCATTGGATATGTAAGCGATGGTTGACATTTCTTACAATGCCAATGTCTAAGAGCGTTGGTGACCACTTACCATCAGGTGGCCCATATGCTCGTCCGCCTTCCTTTTCTATAAAAAAAAAAAAAAAAAAATAGGATGAAATAATTATATGTATTATTCAATATGTGATCCAGTAACGATCAATATTGTTTCTTAGTATTAAGTTATATATATAAGCTATGATTATAATACATATATAATATAAAACATTTGGTAACAAAATAAGTCTCACATAAGCAAACAAAGTTTCCACTTTTACATTTAATCATGGAGTGAACCTAACAATAACAAGTTATTTAACAATTAATTAAAATATATGAAAAGTATTTAAAATGTAATTTAAAAAGCAGATCAAATAAAAATATAGGAATATTAATCACAAATACAGTTTTTTAAGGCTTCTAAGAACTTACATAAATTTTCCTTAAAGATCTATATTAGAGTAACGTTTATTATAATTGTCACATGCTCTTACCAAAAAGCGATTTTTAGCATAGTTCGTTCTACACACTGGGACATAAAAGGTATACTTTGAACGGACAATGGAATGTGAACACTTGATATAAATATTGTTGACTAGGTACATTGAATCGACAAAATTATTTACAATTTTATAAAGAAAAACCTGATCTTTGCATTCCCAGAGTTTCTCAAGGGACAAAATATTAAGCTTATTAATAGAATTGGACCCAAATTTACGCGTTAATCTTCTAATAAATTTATCCTGTACATTTTCAATAGCCATAATATACTTAGAGTATTGTGGATTCCAAACCGTTGAAGCGAATTCCAAATTAAATCTTACATACGAATTATATAACACATTATATGTATTGATATTTTTAAAGTCTCTTCCCTGGCGAAATATGAAACCCAACATACTGTAAGCTTTTGCGATAATTTTATTCACATGCCTGTCAAATAGTAAATTAGAATCTAGAAGCACTCCTAGGTCCCTAACCTCGGTTACCCTCTTAACTAAATGGTTGGAAATTGTGTAATCAAATAAAATTGGATTTTTTTTTTCTAGAAAATTTATTATATAGTATTTATCAAAATTAAGATGTAGGCCGTTAGATGAACAATATTGCTTTAAAATATCTAAATCATATTGCAAATTTGAGCAGTCATCACTTTTTTTATGATTTTAAATAGTTTTGTATCATCGGTATATAGAAGTATGTTAGGATTTTGAAAATTTTTCCGTATATCATTAATGAAAATATTAAACAATAGAGGACCGAGGTGAGAGCCCTGAGGAACCCTAGATGTTATTATGACAAAATTAGCTATGTGTCCTTTGACAGCAACTGCTTGAGTTTTGTCACGGATATATGATGGTATCCATCTTAGCAAATCGCCATGTATACCAATATATTCAAGTTTTTTAATTAATACCAAATGTGGAATTTTATCAAATGCTTTTGAGTAATCAGTATACACAGCGTCAACCTGATGTCCTCTCTCCAGAGCTAAAAGAACAACATCGAGAAACTCAACAAGATTAGACTCAACTGATCTTTTATTAACGAATCCATGTTGTTGGGTAATGAGCAGAGGTTTTATTAAAGGAAACAAAGTATCGTAAATAATCTTCTCAAATAATTTAGGTATGATTGACAACATTAAAATTCCACGATAATTTTTGATATTATGCTTATCTCCATTTTTAAAAATGGGAGCAATAAGGGATTTTTTCCAAATATATGGATTTGTTAAAAAATAAATGTAAAGGAATTGATAAAGGTTTACTGCATCGTTTTAAAAACGTAAGAGGTAATCCATCAGGGCCACTGCCTTTAGATAAGTCGAGTATTGAGAGATATCTTTCAACGGTACGGCGTGATACATTAATAGTACTAATTAAGGACTGAATACCATGCTTGTTTAAAGTATCAATATCGGGTTGATTCACAACATCTACTTCAAAAACTGATTTAAAGAAGTTGCTAAATAGATTAGAGATGGAAGGACCGTCGGAGCCAACACTATTATTATGAAACATGGTGTCAGATATGTTATTACTATCTTTTTTTTTAATTTTATAAAAGACCAAAATTTCCGGGAACTGTGATGAATATTATCTTCAGCCCTAGCAATAAAGACATCATAACCCTCTCTTTCCATCAATTTAGTTCTGTGTCGAAGGTCAGCAAATTGGTCATAGTCACTAATATGACCATAAATTTTCCATCATTTATGTACTTGTAATTTCTTTTTAATCAATTTAATTAAACACTTTTTAAACCATACAGGATATTTATTGATATCGTATACTGTTTTAGCTGGTACAAAGCGATCCACAATATTATTAACTATTAAATAAAACTTATCTACTGCGTTAATTATATCACATGTTTCGAATTGTTCCACACAATCAATATTATTTAACTCATTCTTAATTGCGTTGTAGTTAGCAACATGAAAGCGACGAACGATTCGAGGAGCATAACGTAAATTAGAATCATTCAACATAATATCCATCAACACAGAAAAAGTCGGATGATGAGCGTCTTCAGGCGAAGATAATGGTGTAGCTCTTTCGACCGAACAACTACAGTTAGACAGAACGAGATCCAATAGTCTATTATTACCATTAAAAATCCCATTATACTGACACCAGCCAGAGAAGCAAATAAAAGCAAATAGTTGCAAAACTAAATTATTTTCGGATGGGTTTTGGATAGCTAGTGTATTTTCAGAGTTATGTGACCATACAATATCTCCTATGTTGAAGTCTCCTACAACAATATATTTATCAAAAGAGTTATTTAAATTTAAATCTGATAAGAACTCAAAAAATGTGGCTTCAGAATCGCACTGGTTTTGATTTTGAGGGAAATCACAACAGAAAAACCGTACTTTTTGTTTACTTGAACCATGTCCGACCACTATATTAACAAAAGTTATATCAGCACCTGGAAGAGACAATGGTGTCCTCGATTGTTGCATGTCGACATAGATGCCACGACGTACTGCTATAAGTGTACCACCGCCCTTACTTACCCCTAGAAGTGCATAGTCACGATCATTTCGTTACACGTTATAGCGTGAATCGAAACCAGGTCTCACTTAGACAAATTACGTCATAATTGGAATTTCACAAATTAGAATAGAACTGTAAAGTTTTAGTGCACAATCCTCTAATATTTTGGTAATAAATATTTAAGTACATAGTAATATATAATTTAGATTATAATTATTGTTAGTAATAATATTAAAGAGATATAACTTTTCAATGCACCTAGATGCCAGATACCATATCAGTCTAATATTAACTATAACAAGTAAAAATATGAAAATACACAAAAAAAACCTTAAAAAATCTGAACAAAGTAACATAATATTGTGCAATAATTTTGTAATATTGTACAATACTTTTGTAATATTGTGCAATGTTTTCAAAAGTATTACATTTAATATTAAAATTTTCTTATTACGATTTAAATTACCTGTATTATTAATTTGTTTTTATATGCCCATGACTTCAAAGACACCTAAATAAATAAAATAAATGTAGAAGTTTTGTATAAGAAATTCAACAGCATTGCATTTTAAAACTAACTCAGTTTTTACTTTAAAAGGCAGTAGTTTAACATTCTGCTTATTGCTAACAGACAATTGATACATACAGCCTTATTGGAAATTCATCACCTAAGATTGTGAAATTGGCGATGTACGTTTGTATTAAAGGTTCAGGCTTCTATTTATGGAGAAAAGACGACGGCGCTTACAGTGTTTTTTCAGCGAAAAATCCGTCAAGTAGTTTGAATTTGGGGATGAAAGTTTTTATGGATGTTTTGGATTGAAAACTAGGAAATCGGTGTTAAGGTATCTCTGTTACTGAGTAAAGAATAGTATGAGTAAATCCATCGCAAAAGGGAGTGAAATTTATAATGAGAGATTGTATGGAAGTTCGACATTATGGAAAATTGGAAACATGGAAATCGATGTTTTGGGTAATGTTTCTTAATTAAATACAGTTATTAAAACGTTTTTGCAAATATATCAACTAAATTGGAAATTTATGATGAAATTTTGTATCGAACTTCGTCTATATTTAAAGTTTTAAATATGGAAAGTTTTAAATATGGAAAGTGTTAAAGTTTACTCATGAGTAAAAGGTGTAGTGGTATAGTGTTTTTGAAAGTTCATTCATAATCATCTATTCTGCCGTCACACAGTAATAATTATTTATTTTTGTATGGTTGCTTGCCAGATCGGACTCGGAGATGAAGACTAGGATAGATAAATAATTGTTCAACACGGATAAGTAATGAATATTAGCGTTTTGTCGTACTGACCACTTTGATCTGAAATATCTTCTCTTTGGTTAAGAATTCCAAATTCAATTTTACAAATTCGTTTAGCTACAGGTTTAGGTACATTTGAGTTTTGAAAACATTCATTCATTTGTTTTTTCCTCATATTTTTTTTCTATTGCGTCGCTTATTACCGCACAATGGAAAATATGAAATATCCAACAGATTACCATTTTTTTCCGGAATTTGGACAACTTCTTACAAGGAAAAAAATTCAACTCCGATGCGGCAGTCCAAACCGCCTTCAAAGAGTTTATTTATTCTCGCCCTCATGGTTATTTTAGTAAAGGAATCAATGAACTACCTATGAGATGGCAAAAGTGCATAGATAACAACGTTGCATAATTCGATTAATTAAATATATTTAAAAAAAAAAAAAACTTTATATTCCTCCCGTACAAAACGCCAATTTCATATGTAAGGACCTAATATATATTTATTTATTTTAAATCACTATTCCACTATACTACCTATACCTACTTTAATTAGGTGTCCAAAGTTCTGATAACTACATTGCTAAATTTAAAGCGTCGTTTTTTCAAATCCATAATAAAAAATAAGGTATTTTACATTTCGACGCACTAAGAGAAAAAACCTGATGTGAAATGGAGTGCAAAGTAGGAAGACTTCGCAGGCAGGTCAGAAGAATTATTATGAATGGCATGTGCGAAGCAATATTCCACAGAGGTAGTCCCTATATTCACTACTTATCCGGGTTGAACAATTATTTAGCTATCTTAGTATATAGTGTTCGATAAAAGTCACCGACAAAAACTCCTATAATTTTTTGAGACATCTTGAAAAAGTTAGCCCGTTATTAATTTTTTTTTATTTTAATAGGTATGCAGTCACCACCACCCATTGACCTTGATACTATAAGAAATATTAATCATTACTTATATGGCCAATGCTCTACCAACCTTAATTTCTACTTATGGCCAACGTTTTCATTAACATTAGTGTGTTACACGAATTATAGTGGCGACAGTAATAGGATCAAGATGAAACAAGTAACTTTGCATTATACTTTAACTATTATATTATATACATATTTTCCTTTCCATATATTTCACTTATCTCCCAGTCAGAGGAACGACTTCAGACTACGACCGACCAAATATCTAATTGGAAGATATACATGCATAAAGCATGAAAAAATAAATTAAAAAAGAATAACTTACTTTAATATTAGTGTTTGTTTAAAATATAATGATATAAAAGTAAATATATTTGGTCTTGTTAAGTAATAACAGCAGTTGTACTATTTATATTAACTAAAATAAATAATAATTAATCAAAAATACTGCATTCAGTAACATTATCAGATGAGTCGATGATGCGTTTCATTGTAATCTTCTTCTTCTGCTTAGCGTTTTCCCGGCCTAGTAACGCCAGGGTTCGCTTTCCTGCATCTATGCCTCCACTTTGCCCGATCTAAAGCGTCCTCTTTAGTGAGATCGTGCTCTCTCATATCGTCCCTCACAACATCGAGTCAGCGCTTCTTGGACCTGCCGCGGGAGCCTTCGACAACAAAGTCCAGGCATCGGTTCCCGACATAGTCACAGACTACCAGACATCAGACCACCAGGTCTGCGGCTAATGTGGCCAAACCAACGCAGACGGCTTTCCTGCAACTTATCCGCTACATCGCAAACGTCAAGGCTACCACGGATGTGCTCGTTACGAATGCGATCTAGTCGCGTAACACCACACATCCACCGCAGCATCTTCATTTCCGGGACGCGAAATTGCTAAACGTGTCTCGCGAGAGTTGGCCACGTCTCGCTATGTATTCGATTGTCCAAGAAATAATTGATATACAAGTACGTTGAAATGTACACTTTTTAATGTAACCAAAGTATGTGATTTTGTCTAATAATTTCAGGTGTATTTTACAATTGCGACGTACATCCATTACTTCGATCCAGGAAACTCAATAGTCCAAAGGAAGAGACATGAATTACAATTAGCGGATTTGAGGGATGTTATAGAAGAATCATTGTATAAGAAATGGTTACTGAAGGCTACAAGACGATGGCTCCAAAGAGGTGAAATACCGTATCCTGGATACTGTATGGCACCGGGGAGTGAAATATGCCTAACGGTTTTTTGCAACTGTGCAAAGTTGACTGAAATATGGAAAAACATACAAAAAAATTAGTTGTAAATAAAATTGTGCACTATATTTTAGTTTTTTTATTTTAACCTTAAAACCAAAATATATATGTATATTTGTGAACAAAATATATGTGTATATATATATACATATAGCCAGAGAAGACAAACAAAGGTTGTTTCTTTTACCTTACCAAACTAAATAGATAATATTAATTATAATGTCAAAATTATAGTGATATACGCAATATATTACAAGGCAATTTATAGATATAGAAAATTATTTATTTTAAATATATAAATAAAAGAAAAAGGGCTATTGTGTTTGGCGATTTCAACATTAACCTTCTAGAAAATAATAAGAAGCTATTGAAATATAAACAAATAATAAATGAATCTGGCCACAGATTACTAAATAAAATAAACAAAACTTATTGTACAAGGGATTCTGCCACAAAAAATCTATCTTAGATCATGTGAGCACTAATTTAAAAACAAATTATTTTAACTTTGCTATTATCAATTCGTCAATGTCAGATCACAATCAAATCTATGTTCAAATAAATAATTATACACCTCCGAAAAAATTATGTACTACTTATGAATCAATATACTACAGAAAACTGTATGCCTCTTTAGAGTCTTAGGGCATCAGCGACACAATAATTAACTATACTGAACTCAAAAATATAATAAAAATGCATGTACATGATTGTAAATTAACACAAACTAAAATTCTGAATGCTATTCGGGAAGATTGGTTAAATAGGGAAATTATCGATGGAATAAGTCAAAGGAATTATTTATGGACACAACATAAGATCAATCCGAAAAGTCAGAAAATAGTAAATGATTTTAACTTAAAGAGAAATGATACAACTAAGTTAATACAAGATACAAATAATTCATACTATTATAAACTTTTTAAAAGCAGTGCAAATAACCCAAACAGGACATGGACTTTAATAAACAAATTATAGAGTAATAAAACAAAGAAAAGTTGTGCTCCTTCAATAATTATCATGCAATCAAAAGTTATTACCGTTGTGAACGAAATTTGTGATGTTTTTATCACATATTTCTCAACAATAGGTTCAGTTCTAGCCGAAAAAATATCCAAAAAATATAATTATACTCTACATCCCATAATCAAAGAAATAGTCATAGCAATCATGCACTTTTAACATTGGGACCATGTAGATCTAATAAAATTGAAAAGATTAAAAAAGATCTAAATTCTAACAGAAGCACTGGTATAGATAAAATTAGCCCTCAAGCCATAAAATATGTACGAAATTTGATTTCAAAAAGCTTGTCGCAATGTTTCAACAAACTTATATCTGAAGGAAGTTTCCCGGACTCATTGAAGATCGCAAAACTCCTATACATAAATCTGGACCACAAACTGACACAGGAAACAATCGTCCAATCTCTGTATTGCCAGTTCTCTCAAAAATATTAAAAGAACTGATTCACAGTCGCTTAGCTACGTACTTGGACACTTTTAATTTTATATCTAAACGACAATTCGATTTCAGGGTTAAAAGTAACATCACTGCTGCAACTGTAGACCTAATAAGAAAAATAAGACAAAACAAAGATAAAAAGAACATCACAGTGGGCGTGTTCATCGATTTAAAAAAGCCTTTGATACCAAAAGTCATAACCTCCTATTACATAAACTTGAAAACATTGCATCAAAGGTAACGTACTTAAAATATTAAAATCCTATCTCACGAATAGGTCGCAAATTGTTGGAATTGGAAGTGTCCAAAGTGTGGCTTTGCCTATCACCTATGGAGTCCCACAGGGCTCTATTTTGGGAGCACTTCTTTTCCTTATATAAACATAACAATAACATCTCAGCATTGGAACTACAACTACTAACTTTGTACGCGGATGACACTTGCTTGTTTTATTTTGGAAACAACATAAATGATATTATTGCTAAAGCACAAGAAGTTCTAGATCTTTTGTACGAATGGTTCCATTATCCAAGACTGTATTGAAACCAAAAAACAAAACTGTTCCACAGCATAATGCGCTAACTGTTAACAACATTCCAATCGAACAGAAAACTTGCTAAAATATCTTGGTTTAAGAATAGACAACTATCTAACTTTCAACATCCACATAGACCACATTAAGAAAAAACTTTCCTCTTTAATTGGTTCAGTAAAAAATATTTCTAGGTGCATACCTCAGAAACTACGCTGTACTATTTACAACTCCTTGGTCAAGTCACATCTGTTTTATTTAATCGAAATATGGGGAAATGCTGTAACACAAAATTACAAGAACTTCAAAGGCAACAAAATAAAATAGTAAAAATACTTTTTGGATATCCTTCTAACACCTACAACAAAAATTTACAATAAAACAAGGATTATGAATCTACGAAAGCTATATATAACTATATATATACATAACTCTTGTATCTTAATACGAAAAATCATTAATAAATCCATACATTCTGATTTGTCCTTTGTGAAGCATATAAGTAAGCGTAGCACCCGCCGACCTAGTTTACTAGTTCTCCCGAAAATTGGAACTAAGTATGCACGGAAAGATATAACGTTTGAAGGAGTACAACTTTATAACAAATTACTACCTACTATAAAAAATGTAAGCTCAATTAATGAGTTCAAGTATCGGCTTTCACGCTACATTTTAGAAAATTAATACTGATGACATAAGACTAAAACTTACTTTATATCTCGTTAGCTGAGTACCTACCTATGTGGCGATCTTTATTATATTTTACTCGTTTAAGTGACGTTCGTCTTTTTTGAGAATAAAGATTCCTTGAACTACATGTCGCGGATTCAAAAATGGCAATCCATTTGAATTATACTTATATAAAAAAATTATATATGTATAATTAACAAAAAAAAAATAATAATTTAAAAAAAAAATTATACATATATAAATTTTTTTTAGTTTTAAGGTTAAAGTAAAAAAACTAAAATAAAATACATTTTTTTATTTATGACTTTATCTTATGCATAAAGTAAATGAAATAAAAAAATAATAATTAATTACTTAGCTAAGTTTTAATATTTTTGTATGTTTTTCCATATTTTAGTCAACTTTGCGCAGTTGCAAGAGGGGGGCCTCGACGTGGACCGTGGAATAAGAGGACCTCCGTTTTTGAGATGGAGACCCTCAAGCCCAACATTCCTATGCGGTCCACTGCGAGCGACGTACCGACTTCGGCCAGGCGAGCCGCCTCCTGATAATTCCGCCCTGTCGCCGTGATGAGAGTGTCGTCCGCATAGCACAACACCCCCATTCTAGGAAGTTTTACTGGTGGTAGGGCTTTGTGCAAGCTCGTCTGGGTAGGTACCACCCACTCATCAGATATTCTACCGCAAAACAGCAATACTTGATATTGTTGTGTTCCGGTTTGAAGGGTGAGTGAGCCAGTGTAATTACAGGCACAAGGGACATAAAATCTTAGTTCCCAAGGTTGGTGGCGCATTGGATATGTAAGCGATGGTTGACATTTCTTACAATGCCAATGTCTAAGAGCGTTGGTGACCACTTACCATCAGGTGGCCCATATGCTCGTCCGCCTTCCTTTTCTATAAAAAAAAAAAAAAAAAAAAAAAAAAAAAAAAAAAAAAAAAAAAAAAAAAAAAAAAAAAAAAAAAAAAGGACGGATGTCGGCAGGAGCCAGTCGAAGCCAACGTTCCACAGAATTGGGCCGAGAACTGACCCCTGTGGAACGCCACAGCCTACCTGACGCCGGACAAGACGCCCATCGCCCCCCTCCCAGAGGACTACCCGGTCCTGGAGGTATGCCCCCAACAGCTTCCTGAGATAGGAAGGCACCCCGTGGTATCGGAGTGCCTCCCCAATAGTCTCGAAAGGAAGACTATTGAAGGCGTTCGCAACATCTATCAATACTGCCAGAACTACGTTCCCTCGGGCCACCGCATCCGTGGTCCGGGTTTTCAGGGCGTCCAGGGCGTCGATAGTTGATCGACCCGCCCTGAACCCGTACTGAGCCTCTGACAGACCCGGCCCCACCTCGTCGAGGTGCTGAATAAGACGGGCAGCGAGAATTTTTTCGAAGAATTTGCCCGTCTCGTTCAGCAGCACAATCGGCCTGTATGCCGAGGAAGAATCTGGCGGTCGACCTTGCTTTGGCAACAGGACCAACTTTCCCTCTTTCCAAGGCTTCGGAAACTGCCCGCTGCACAGACATTGGTCGAACAGCTCCCGAAGCCTTACGCCTAGGTATTCCAGAGCGTCACATAGAACACGCCCTGGAATCCCGTCTGGGCCCGGCGTAGTGTTTTTGGCCCTCAAGCGGTCGAAGGCCACCTCCATCTCCCGCTCCGTGATCAGTGGTGGAGCCACTGTGTCGTCAATCATGGAGCGAGAGACCATCTGTGGAGGGACATGCTCACCTGGATGGGGGAAGAGTTCCCCGACCAGGCGCAGGAGGAGATCCGATGACATTGTCTCTGTCACGGGGGCACCCTGCGTGCGGAATTTTCCATGCACACCGCGGAACGGACGCCCCCAAGGGTCCCGGTTCAGGCCCGCCAGTAGTTCTTCCCTAGCTTTCTCCTTGGCCTGACTTATCGCCAGCTGTAGGTCTTTTTTCAGCTGACGATAAGCGGCCAATAGCTGTCCCTCCAAGTCCGCATCAAAACCTTTGCGCCTCCTACAACGGACGTAAGCCCTTCGCGCCCGGCTATACGTCACCCGAAGCTCTGCTATTTCGGGCGACCACCAATACACCTGCCGGCGCGGAGCTCTATGCCGGAACCTAGGCATGGCAGCATCGCAGACCTCTTTAAGGGCACTGCGCATGTGGCCCGCTAGCTCTTCTGCACTGGCGCCCTCCCACCTTCCTGTGGAACCCCATCGCTGTACGATGGCAGCCTCCCTGGCCAGCTCACGATCTAGCTGGCTAAGAGACCACCTCGGAAGCGTGGTTGGCACCCTAGAGGGTTCCACCGACCTGCGAGAGGTAGAGATCTCAAACCGGATGTACCTGTGGTCCGACAGAGTCTCCACCTCCTCCTCTACTCTCCAATTCAACACTCTGCGCGCTACAACATGGGTGGCGAAAGAGAGATCCACCACGGACCCCCCCTGTTGCCGCACGCACGTGTAAACCTGCCCCCTGTTGAGTAGGGACAGGCTGGAGAGTAGTGCCCACACCTGAATAGCCCTTCCTCGCGGATTCGTGGCAGGGTTGCCCCAGGCACGTGATTTAGCATTGAAGTTGCCCAAGACCAGTATCAGCCTCGGTGACTGCCTGGTCACCGCAGCTCTGATCGAGCCGAGATAAATCTGGAACTCCGCCAGGCCGCGGTTGGGAGAGAAGTACGTACCCACAACAACGAATTCTCTCCACCCTGCCACTACGTAACCCGAGCTCCTCTCAATGAGTGAGAGAGAACTCGTTTCACTCCGGGTAGTAACCACCACGGTGCCGTCCAAGTCTCCTAACCAGTTAGGTAGGGGAGGGACATAATATGGCTCGCAGGCCACAGCCAGGTCGATCTGCCACTCCGCCATGGACTGCAGCAGCAGGTCCTGCGCCGCGGCGCAGTGGTTGACGTTCGTCTGGAGGAACTTTATGTTTGTGCTCATGTTGACATTGAAACTTCCTCCTCGGCCTGGCGCCGTCCGACATTGGTGGTAGTCTGGGTGCCTAAGACCACCGTACCCTTTGTGATGGGGGGGGTTGCACTCCCCTGATCCCATCACGTGCCCAGAGGGCTTGCCAGCGTCTGCGCACACAGCACAGCGCAGTTTCTCGGTACAGCCCGCCGACTTGTGGCCATCTACGCCACACCGGAAGCATAGACCCCCCCGCTCCGCTTTGGATGGGCAAAGCACCTTCGTGTGGCCAAGGCCCATACACTTGAAGCAGCGCAAAGGGTGCTGCTCCAATACGCATACCTTCGCCGAGCTCCACCCTACGAAGAGGCGACCGGCATCTGATATCTTCTTCGCCGCTGTGAGAGGACAGGTGACGCGGACCATTCCCATATATCCGGGACCACGATGCAACACTCCGCATCTGACTGAGTCAGGGGAGCAGTTCCCTGCACGAGCAACTGCAGCGACCATCGTCTTGTAGCCTTCAGTAACCATTTCTTATACAATGATTCTTCTATAACTTCCCTCAAATTTGCTAATTGTAATTCATGTCTCTTCTTTTGGACTATTGAGTTTCCTGGGTCGAAGTAATGGATGTACGTCGCAATTGTAAAATACACCTGAAATTAGTAGACACAATCACATACTTTGGTTATATTAAAAAGTGTACATTTCAACGTACTTGTATATCAATTATTTCTTCAAGACAATCGGATAAATAGTTGTTCAAATGCAATTAAAGTCAACTATCATTAATTTTACGCTAATATTACAATGAAACGCATCATCGACTTATCTTATAATTTTACTAATGCAGTATTTTTGATTATTATTTATAATTGTTAATATAAATAGTACTACTGCTATTATTACTTAACAAGACTAAATATATTTACTTTTATATCATTATATTTTAAACAAACACTAAAATTAAAGTCGTTAATTATTTTTTTAAATTATTTTTTCATGCTCCAATTAGATATTTGGTCGGTCGTAGTCTGAAGTCGTTCCTCTGAAGTGATCACGGGCTCTTTCTGTTAAATTATCAAGACCGATCTCGTGATTTCTGTCTAGAATTTTCACGAGAGCGACCTCGTGATCTTCCCCTGGATCTTCCTCGAGAGTGACCTCGCGATTTTCCTCGAGAGTGTTCTCGTGACCTTCCCCTGGATCTTCCTGGAGAGTGACTTCGTGATGTTTTTCTAGACCGGCTTCGTGATCTGTCTCTGGATTTTCTTCTTGGTCGCCTTCTATTTCTTTCCAAATTTAGTTCTTGTCCCTCTATACAGTAACAGTAACAGCCTGTTAATGTCCCACTGCTGGGCTAAGGCCTCCTCTCCCTTTTTTGAGGAGAAGGTTTGGAGCTTATTCTCAATGTACACTGTTAATTGTCCCTCTATAGGCCCGCCTAATTGGATTGAATCTTCTGTTCGTTCTGGCTTAAGGCCAGTTCTACTAAAGATGCCAACGGGTATGACATGTGTCGTATTTGGAAAAGTTAAATTATTATTTCTAGGTGGAGTCAATTCTATAGTATAAACATTTTCTTGTTCAATATTCTCACCTAATTCACGAAGAAAATCTCGACGGATGTTAAGCACAATTTTTACTGCCATAGTTACCTTTTAGATAATATTCTAAACGTATTTATAAACAAAACGAACGAATACCGTTAGTTGCAGATGGCTCCATGAGTATAAACTGAAGCTGTTTATATGAGGTTTAAGAATTTATTCTCAAAAAGACAGATTCACTTACATGAGAACAGTATGATAAATGTAAAGATGACAAAAAATATATTCGCCTTATAGATACTTAGTTAACGGAATGTAATATAGTAAAATAGATGTGTGTATTTTAATCGGTACAAAAGTGGGTATTCTCTAAAATATATTTTGAGAGTTGAGACTTGAACCCGTTAACTGAGCTTACATTTTTTATATAAGATGGTAATTTGTTATATAGTTGTGCTCCATCGAAAGTTATATTTTTTTTTGCAAATTTGTTCTAATTTTTGGGAGTACTAATAAGCTTGGTCTACGGGTGCTACGTTTATTGCTTTGTTTTATAAATGACAATTCTGAATGTATCGATTTATTAATAATTTTTCTAATGAGAATACAAGAATTATATACATAAAGTTGTCGTAAGTTCATAATATTTGTTTCTTTGTAAAGTTTAGTTGTTGATGTCAAAGGTGGATATCTAAAAAGTATTTTAATAATTTTATTTTGTTTTCTTTGTAGTTCTTGCAGTTTTGTTTTTCCAGTATTACCCCATATTTCTATTAAATACAATAAATGCGATTTTACTAGCGAATTGTAGATGTTATACTTTATTTTTTTAGGTAAGCATTTTGAAATATTTGTTAATGACCCAATTAAAGAGGAAAGTTTTTTATTAATGTAATCTACTTGATATTTGAAAGTTAAGTGATTGTCTATTCGTAACCCTAAATATTTTTCACAGTTTTTCTGCTCAATTGGAAAATTGTCAATAGTTAATGGAACATGCGGTGCAATCCTTTTATTTTTAGTTTTGAATACAATGTAACAAGTTTTGGAAACGTTAATAGTTAAAAGATTTTGATTGAACCATTTATGCAAAACATCTAAATCACGTTGAGCTTGAGAAATTATATCATTTATGTTATTACCGAAATAGAATAAACAGGTGTCATCTGCACACAAAGTCAGGTGACCATTTAGTTTCAAAGTTGCAATATCGTTTACATAAATTAAAAAGAGAAGTGGTCCCAAAATTGAGCCCTGTGGAACACCACAGGTGACAGGCAAAGCACTACTTTGTATATCACCAATTTTGACGATTTGCAATCTGTTTGTTAGGTACGATTTTAACATTTCTAGTACAGTACCTTTGATACCTATGTTTTGAAGTTTATGTAATAAGATTTTATGACTTACGGTATCAAAGGCTTTTTTAAGTCGATAAATACGCCCAGAGCCATGTTCTTTCTATCTAGGTTCTGTCTTATTTTTGTTACTAGATCTACAGTTGCAGCAGTGGTGTTACTTCTAGCTCTAAAGCCGTATTGTCGTTCAGTAATGAAATCAAAAGAGTCCAAATACGTTATTAAGCGGTTGTGAATTAATTTTTCTAAGATTTTTGAGAGAACAGGTAGCACAGATATTGGACGATAATTTTCTGGGTTTGTTAAAGATCCAGATTTGTGTATAGGTGTTATTTTTGCAACCTTTAATGAGTCTGGGAATAGTCCCTCGGACATAAGCTTGTTAAAACAGCGTGCCAGACATTTTGATATTAAATTACATAAACATTTCAATACATTTGAGCTAATCTTATCTATACCACTACTTGCATTCGAATCAAGATCCCCTATCAGTCTTTCAATCTCACAAAAGCTACACGGTTTGAATGTTACAAGTTCATGTTCATTGATTGTATTAATTGTGTGTAGGATGCTGTGGTGTCGTGTTGGTATTCTTTTTGCTAAGAGGAAACCTATTGTTGCGAAATATTTGTTAAATACGTTACAAATATCGTTTGTATCAGAAATTATTTTTGATTCTACTATTATTTTAGAGGGAGCACAACTTTGACTTATTTTATTACTACATAATTTATTAACTAAGGTCCAAATTTTATTAGGATTCTTTGCGTTGTTTGTAAATAGTTTGTAATAGTATGTATCTTTTGTATTTTGTATCAACGTACCTATTTCATTTCTCTTTGAATAAAATTGATTTTTTACATACTCATTGTCGGGATTGTTTTTATATTGCGTCCATAAAAAGTTCCTCTGACTTATTCCATCGACGATATCTTTGCTTATCCAATCATCTCTTATGTGGTTTAAAATTTTGGTTTTTCTTTCTTTACAGTCCATAACATATTGTTTTATTATATTTTCAAACTCTGTATAGTTCTCAATTGAGTTAATCAATTGCGAGGACTCTAGGGAACTGTACAACTTTGTGTAATCTATAGCTTCATAAGTGGTTCGTATTCTTTTTGGAGCTTTGAATTTATTCAATTGAACATATATGTTTTTGTGATCTGATAATGATGAGTTAATAATAGCAACAGTGAAATTATTCGTGCTTAAATTTGTACATACGTGGTCTATAATTGATTTTTTTGTAGTTGAGTCTCTTGTGCAGTGTAATTCATTAATTTTGTTCAGCAGCCTATGCCCCGATTCTTGTATTATTTGTTTATATTTGGTTATTCGTTTGTCTTTTTCCAATAAATTGATATTAAAATCACCAAATACTATCGATCTTCTACGTAGTTGTAATTGGCTATCATAGTCTTTAAGAAATTGTTCAAAATTTGTATCACCAGGCCTGTAAACTAACCCAATATCTACCGCGCATTGTTCAATGTGTACCCATAGGTAGTTGTTTCCACCCTGGTAAATTGAATCTATTAATCTATGCTGTAGATCATTATGTACGTAAGCCGACACTCCACCTCCCCTAACGTCTGTTCTGAAATTATAGTAATGTGTATAGTTTTCTATCTGTATTTGTTTCGCTTGATCTTCGGATGCTATCCAAGTTTCAGAGAGAAGGATGATATGAATGGTCGATGGTATGGATTTTAAAATGCATTTTAATTCGTCTAGTTTTCCTTTTTTTTTAATACTGCGGGCATTTAGGTACAAGAAGGATAAACGAGACTTTTCAGTGCGTAATTCTCGATAGTCATTTGCTATTTGGTAACTTATAGTGTCATTTATTATTGTTGATTGGAGTTTTTTGTAGGAGTTTTGACGATAGTTGGTGTTCCGTTGACGTATTTAATTGTTATATCGGTTTCGCCCTTGGATATACGTTCGTTTAGCTCAGTTTTTAAAAGTGTGTAGAATTTATGTTGGGTGGGAGTTTGGTCAGAGAATATTTTTAAATTGTTAGGCAGTTTATTACGGCTCTTAAGCACTGACAATGCTGTTTCTGGCTTTTCAAAGCAGACTTTAATTTTACGATTTTTTCCTGGGTTATACCTAGCAATACGGAAAATATTTCTCGGTTTTGGCATGTCTGTGGCTATTTACTCCAGTACTTTGAGTACTTCAGCCTCATCCAGTAAATTCCTCTCTATCGTGATGTTGGAGTAACTTTCAGCAACTCCCATAATAATTATATTATTTTCTCTCTTCTTGCGTTCTTGTACTTCGCGAATCAACTTTTCGTTTGTGTATATGTCATTATTCTTGGTCATGGGGATCAGACTTACTTTTAATTCCTGCATATTAGTTTCTAGTGATTCTATTTTTTTCTTATCAGTTATTAATTTTGTTTCTAATTGGGATAACTGAGATTTTACATTGTTGTGTTCTAATGAGATTCTGGAAGTTAACGATTTTATATCATGTATTTCAGCGCTGATTTTAGCTATGTTGTTATCAAATGATTTTTTTATTTCGGTATGAGAAAGCTTTAGATTACTAATTTCTGTTTTTATTGATCCAATAGAGTCATTCATTTGTACCATCATTTGCAACTCGCAAATATGATTCCAGCAGTGTAGTAATGCGGGTTAATTCACTGCGTATGAGTTTAATTTCTTCCGAGCACTAACATTCTCGATCAGCTGGTTGTTTCCGTTTAGAGCGAAATGTTATTTGCGATCCAGGAATTATATGATATGATTTCATAATATTGTGCAATACTTTTGTAATATTGTGCAATGTTTTTCAAAAGTATTACATTTAATAATAAAATGTTCTCATTACGATTTAAATTACCTGTATTATTATTTTGTTTTATATGCCCATGACTTCAAAGACACCTAAATAAATAAAAGAAATATGGTAGTTTTGTATAAAAAATTCAACAGCATTGCATTTTAAAACTAACTCAGTTTTTACTTTAAAAGGCGTTAGTTTAACCTGCTTATTGCTAACAGACAATTGATACATACAGCCTCATTGGAAATTCATCACCTAAGATTGTGAAATTGAGGATGAACGTTTGTATGAAAGTTTATAATGTTTGAAGCTAGAAACATGGAAATCAGTGTTCAGGCTTCTATTTATGGAGATAAGACGGCGGCGCTTACAGTGTTTTTTCAGCGAAAATACGTCAAGTAGTTCGAATTTGGGGATAAAAGTTTTTATGGAAGTTTTGGATTTTTGGATTGAAAACTAGGAAATCGGTGTTAAAGTATCTCTGTTAATGAGTAAAGAATGAGTATGAGTAAATCCATCGCAAAAGGGAGTTAAATTTATAATGAGAGATTGTATGAAAGTTCGACATTATGGAAAATTAGAAATATGGAAATCGATGTTTTGGGTAATGTTTTTTAATTAAATACAGTTGTTAAAACGTTTTTGCAAATATATCAACTAAATTGGAAATTTAAAATGAAGTTTTGTATCGAACTTCGTCTATGTTCAAAGTTTTAAATATGGAAATTAGTGTTAAGCTTACTCATGAGTAAAAGGTGTAGTGGTATAGTGTTTTTGAAAGTTCATTCCTAATCACATATTCTACCGTCAAACAGTAATAATTATTTATTTTTGTATGGTTGCTTGCCAGATCGGACTCGGAGATGAAGACTAGACTAGATAAATAATTGTTCAACCCGGATGAGTAATGAAAATAGGGACTACCTCTGTGGAATATTGCTTCGCACACGTCATTCATAATAATTCTTCTGACCTGCCTGCGAAGTTTCCTACCGCGCATCCCACTCCACATCAGGAGAAAAGACGTTTCTGGCACTTGCGTTTTATTGATTTTGGTAATACTACGATGAAAAGACATATTTATGTAGATAAGTCTTTCTTTATTAGCATAATGATCACGACAACGTTATTATGTCTTTATTATCTGTCAACACGCAGAAACTGCTTTTCATCGTATGATATTGTTTTGAATGTAAAATATATGCATTTACGTCTTTTCAACTTAGTAACCATCAGAAATGGATGAAAACAGAAATGTTTTTTTCCTTAGTGCTTGATTTAATTATTTGCGTTTCGAATACGTTTTATTTACGAACTGCAAACTACACTAAGTTGACATGACACGACGTCACTCGTCGAAATCTAAAATACCTTATTTATTTATTATGGTTTTGAAAAAATGGCACTTTGAATTTACCAAAGTAGTTATCAGAGCTTTGGAAATCTAATTAAAGTGGGTATAAGTAGTTAAGTGGAATAGCGATGTTAAATAAATAAATATATATTTATCAATAATTGTTTGTAGTACATAATACAGCAGAGCTATTAGCAAATCGCATGAAATATGTTAATCTTAGGTCTGTTAGATAACAGGAGTCAAGATTTGCTCCTTCTGTAATTGGAATGTAGTATAGACGCCTCGTTGGTCTAGTGGCCTTACATCAAGGCCGCAGACCCGGAGGTCCTGGGTTTAATTCCCTAGTCGGGCCAATAAAAAAAGTTATTGGGTTTTTCTGTCAGAAAAATCTCACTAGCAGCCTGGAGTCTGGAAGTTGGAAGTGTGTACACTCCCGTGCCTTGGAAAGCACGTAAAGCTGTTGGTCCTGCGCCTGAACTCATTCCGGTCGTGTCGGATTGCCGTCCCATCGGATTATGAGAGCTAGGGGGAATAGAGAGTGCACATGTGTTTGCGCACATACTTGTGCACTATAATATGTCCTGCGTAGTTGGCTAATCTCTTGAGATTCGCCGCCGTGCCCGAAATGGGTATGGAGGACCTTATTATTAAAGTATAGACGATTTGACTGTGGGTATGAATTGTAAATATGTTATTATAATGTAACTACTTGTGATGATAAAATGATGTAAATGATGATAAAATTTATATCAATAATAAATCCTAATTTATACCCTACCAAACTCACCCATACCAACCCGCATTGGAGCAACGCGGTGAAATAAGCTCCTTCTCATCAAAAAAAGGAGAGGAAGTTTTAGCTCAGCAGAGGACAATCAAAGGTTGTTTCTTTTACCTTACCAAACTAAAAGGAAAATATTAATTATAATGTCAAAATTATAGTGATAAACGCAATATATTACAAGGCAATTTATAGATATAGAAAATAATTTATATAAAATATATAAATAAAGGAAACAGTGTTAGTGTTTGACGACTTCAACATTAACCTGCTAGAAAATAATAAGAAGCTAGACAAGTTTACGGAAGCAAGACAGACTTAAAAAAAAAGATATATTTGAATTTTAAAAATATTTAATTATAATTAAAAGTGACACGACTGAACAGAGGTTTATGTTCTAGTTGAATGTTCTTCCTTTTTTTACAAATCATTTCCCAAGACATATGATCCCAAAGCATGTAATGACAATGACTTACATTCCGCTGATTAAGCATTTACTTCTAGCGTTGCTTTGAGCTAACATTTTTTTAGGCTAGCGCTTGACTGTTATCACACCTGATGGAAAGTGAGATACAGTCTAAGATGGAGCGCGCTTGCCTAGAAGATGTCTATTCACTCTAGACTTGAAGGTACCCATATTGTAGGTACCAATATTCTACTTGCATTTTCGTGTTACTAAATTCATGCATACGGCGTGTCTGTATTAATTAACTTATTAAAATCACTATATCTATTTATATTAAACTCTAAATCGGCAAATATGGAAGTTAAATCTATTATTTTAATAATAAGAAATTTATTTTCCTGTTTATAGGCCTGGCCCTGTTTGACGGGTAGTAGGCCCGGATTACCTTCAATCTTTTGAAGTCGAAGGGATTGGGTGTTCTTCATCATCGCCAGGGCGATTACGCACCACCTGTAGAGGTCGTTTTATATTTTTAAGCGGGACTTTAGTTTGTCACTCTCTAATAGTTACGGGTACTACATTACGAGAAGTTTCTCCTCTAACAATTGCCTTTTGATAAAGGGGCTTATCCTTACTCTTTCTTGTGTTAACTACTTTCGCAACTATAGTTTTATCTACACTTAAATCTATTTCTTACTCACCACCTCTCTTTTTTCTTTCTTTATCTTTATTTTCGTATATTTTATTGGAAATATATTGATATAAATATTTTGTGCGTTTTATAACATGTGGCATAATTTCAATGAAATTAAACACATGCAGGTTTCCTCACGATGTTTTCCTTCACCGTCAAGCACGAGATGAATTATAACCACAAATTAAGCACATGAAAATTCAGTGGTGCTTGCCCGGGCTTGAACCCACGATCATCGGTTAAGATTCACGTGTTCTAACCACCAGGCCGTCTCGGCTATACTACCTGTGTCTATCATTAACTTTGAATCAATCTCTGGGATGTATATGTACGGTAACTTTAGGTTTGGATTACAATAAATTTCTATCACCTCATAATGTTTGTTGCTAGACGCATGTGAAACATTTGTGCCTCCTCAGAAATTATAGGAGTAGGTGTTTCAACGTTTACCTCAGCATCCTGACTATCGAGAATTGAACACTTGAGGTTCGAGTTGTTTTATAATTATTATATAATTATTACAGTAATCATTTTCACTATGATCGTTTTGATCGTAATAAAATATACCATCTGGTTGATTATCGTAAAACTCTAACTCGTTAACTTTAAAACCTTGTTGCGGTCTTAGAGATGGTACAGTACGCATTAACACATCTGTTGAAATATTTGCCTGAGTATTAGGTTTACAGCCGAATTGAGAATAACACGGATTTTGTGCACGCATACCAAGCTGTTGTGGACGCATTACGAATTGTTGGAGAAATATGCCCCACTGGGGCTGATAGCCAAATGATGATCTATAGCCTAACTTAATCTAACTGAGGTCGATAAGCTGTTGGTCGTGGTGGTCGACAACCTGAGAATTTTTGAGGTTGGTTTAAAGGCGATTGAGCCTGACCTTGAGTTTGTGGTACACCAAATTTAAACTTGGGGGCTAACAATTGGCTTGTCGAATTAAAACTATTTATTCTAGGGGGATGCAAGTTATTTCCAGATTTAAATGTCGACGGAATAGCGAGGGATGGAACTGCAATATTCGATTTATATTATTATATTTATTCATTCTATTACGTGCGGTATATTGATCGTGAAAATTAACCTCTTCCTTATGGTAAAAAAATGTATCTTATATTATAAATAGAAACAACGCTTATGGCTTCTTCGAGACTACGTGGTGATTTTAACCGAACTACTCTGACCATATTTTCCGGTAAATTATACAGGAAAACATTTAGCGAAATGTTATTATAGACGATAATTTTAGTCTTCTTAAGATTAGAATCCGTAATTAATTTAAGTACGATTCACTGTGCCTAAATTTCATAGATTCTAGTTCGATAGCAATGCATTCCTCACAACGCGGATCCCCAAGTGTAACGTTAATAATTCCTTGAATTCGTCCCACATTCGTCATAGGTAAGGATAGCCGCGCATTGTCTTTAACGACTTAAATTCTCATTACTGAGTGCATAACATACATATTTTGTGTCAGACCCCCTACATATTTATTAATTACGTATTCGCACTGTCTAATAAAAAGATTTAATTGACGTTTGTCTCCGCCAAAAAGTGGAATTAATTTAAGTATTTCAGTCGGGATGTCAACTATTTGCTCTAGATGTTCGTTAGTAGACATTTTAATAAATAATATCGCGTTCTATTTTATGAATTAAAAATTAATTATACTAATACAATGTTATATTATCTAACCTTATAATTAATTCGTACATTTATATTTTAAATATTTTTTTCTTAATATTATTCACAAAAATTCATGTGCGAGATAAAATACCTATAAAATATAATATGATACGTAAAACTAAATTCCGATTACACAGAGTTTATATGAAAACCAGATAACAGTTAAAAAGAGAGAGTTCCAATCTCTAGACAACAAAACAGTACAATTTGAATAGGCATGAAATAGGTAAGGATGGTGAAAAAGCTTACTCAGCAACCAGCCAACACCATCAGCATCGCTCCAACAACTTGACGAATTTATTTGTTCGATGGATCGCCGTCCGCGCCGGAAAAGCGCGATAGTCGGTAAAGTTTGATACTCGAATATTTACGCGAATGCGCTATAATTACGGCGATCCTGTCCGCAGAGCCAGTCATGTATCCGACTAGCCTAATTGAATTTTTAAAAAAATATAAAATAAACTAAGGAGTGAATTAAACACGTCCGAACAGATTTTGATGCTCCCTTTAAATAATTTTACAAATATATTGTTCCCGCTGTCTAAACTAAAATGTTATATTCCCACGAATTTACTTATTCGGTTATATTTCCCAGTAGACCACTCAACGATAAATGCAACAATGCAGTTTTAGTTTTTCTTATTGTGTAATTCTGTGTGGTACTGGTTGCATAACTATATTGTGTTTAGTTAAATAAAGAAAGACTAAAAATATATAGCAACAAAATAAGGAATGAACTTTCAAAAACACTATACCACTATATCTTTTACTCATGAGTAAGCTTTAACACCAATTTCCAATTTAAAACTTAGAACATAGACGAAGTTCGATACAAAATTTCATCTTAAATTTCCAATTTAGTTGATATATTTGCAAAAACGTTTTAACAACTGTATTTAATTCAAAAACATCCCAAAACATCGATTTCCATATTTCTAATTTTCAATAATGTCGAACTTCCATAAAATCTCTCATTATAAATTTCACTCCCTTTTGCGATGGATTTACTCATACTATCATTTACTCATTAGCAGATACCTTAATACCGATTTCCTAGTATTCAATCCAAAAAACCAAAACATCTATAAAAACTTTCATCCCCAACTTCAAGCCTCTTGACGAATGTTCGCTGAAGAAACACTTTAAGGCGCCGTCTTTTCTCCATATTTTTTTTATACAAAACTACCACATTTATTTTATTTATTTAGGTGTCTTTAAAGTCATGGGCATATAAAAACAAATTAATTATACAGGTAATTTAAATCGTTATGAGAACATTTTATTATTAAATGTAATACTTTTGAAAAATATTGCATAATATTTCAAAAGTATTGCGCAATATTACAAAAGTATTGCACAATATTATGAAATCATAATAATATATAAACGGCTTCAGTTTACACTCATACAGTCGTCTGCAACTATCAGTGTTGTTCGTTTTGTTTATAAATACGTATAGAATATTATCTATAAGGTAACTATGGCAGTAAAAATTGTACTTAACATCCGTCGAGATTTTCTTCGTGAATTAGGTGAGGATATTGAACAAGAAAATGTTTATACTATAGACTTGACTCAACCTAGAAATAATAATTTAACTTCTCCAAATACTACACATGTCATACCCGTCGGTAACTTTAGTAGAACGTTAAGGCCAGAACGAACAGAAGATTCAATCCAATTAGGCGGGCCTACAGAGGGACAAGAACTAAATTTGAGAAGAAATAGAAGACGACCAAGAGGAAAATCCAGAGACAGATCACGAAGCCGGTCTAGGGAAACATCTCGAGGAAAATCCAGGGGAAGGTCACGTGAACACTCTCGAGGAAAATCGCGAGGTCGCTCTCGAGGAAAATCGCGAGGTCACTCTCGAGGAAGATCGCGAGGTCACTCTCGAGGAAAATCGCGAGGTCACTCTCGAGGAAAATCGCGAGATCACTCTCGTGGAAAATCGCGAGGTCATTCTCGAGGAAGATCCAGGGGAAGATCACGAGGTCGCTCTCGTGAAAATTCCAAACAGAAATCACGAGATCGGTCTCGTTAACTTAACAGAAAGAGCCCGTGATCACTTTGGAGGAACGACTTCAGACTACGACCGACTAAATATCGAATTGGAAGATATACATGAATAGAGCATGAAAAAAAATTTAAAAAAAAATTAACTTACTTTAATTTTAGTGTTTGCTTAAAATATAATGATATAAAAGTAAATATATTTAATCTTATTAAGTAATAATAGCAGTAGTACTATTTATGTTAACAATCATAAATAATAATTAATCAAATACTGCATTCAGTAACGTTATCAGATAAGTCGATGATGCGTTTCATTGTAATATTAGCGTAAAATTAATGATAGTTGACTTTAATTGCATTTGAACAACTATGTATCCAATTGTCCTAGAAATAATTGATATACAAGTACGTTGAAATGTACACTTTTTAATGTAACCAAAGTATGTGATTGTGTCTACTAATTTCAGGTGTACTTTACAATTGCGACGTACATCCATTACTTCGATCCAAGAAACTCAATAGTCCAAAGGAACAGACATGAATTACAATTAGCAGATTTGAGGGAAGTTATAGAAGAATCATTGTATAAGAAATGGTTAATGAAGGCTACAAGACGATGGCTTCAAAGAGGCGAAATACCGTATCCTGGATACTGTAGGTCACCGGGGAGCGAAGTATGCCTACCGGTTTTGTGCAACTGTGCAAAGTTGACTGAAATATGGAAAACATACAAAAAAATTAAAACTTAGCTAAGTAATTAATTATTATTTCTTTATTTCATTTACTTTTTGTATAAGATTATAAATAAAAATATACACTTTATTTTAGTTTTTTTATTTTAACCTTAAAACCAAAAAAAAAAAATGACATTAGAATTAATATTATCTATTTAGTTTGGTAAAGTAAAAGTAACAGTCTTTGATTATCCAAATTTGTGCTAAGGCCTCCTCTCATTTTTTAATTAGCAGGAGGACAACAACGCTGCTCCAATGCGTGTTTGTGAGTTTGGTAAGGCATAAATAATAGATTTATTATGGATATAAGTTTTATTATCATTACAAGTAGTTACATTATAATAACATATTTACAATTCATACCCACAGCCAAATCGTCTATACTTTAATAATAATGTCCTCCAGACCGATTTCGGCCACGGCGGCATATCTCAATAGAAATTAGCCAACTGCGCAGGACATATTATAGTGCACAAGTGTGTGCGCAAACACAGGTGCAGTCTCTATTCTCCTTGGCTCTTACAATCCAATGGGACGGCAATCCGACACGACCGGAAAGAGTTCAGGCGCAGGACCAACGGCTTTACGTGCTATCCGAGGCACGGGAGTGTACACACTTTCAGCATCCAGACTCCAGGCTGCTACTGAGAATTTTTAGACAGAAAACCCCAATAACTTTTTTTATTGGCCCGACCTGGGAATTGAACCCAGAAACTCCGGGACTGCGGCTTTGATGTAGAGGCCACTAGACCAACGAGGCGTCTATACTACATTCCAATTACAGAAGGAGCAAATCTTGACTCCTGTTATCTAACAGACCTTAGATTAACATATTTCATGCGATTTGCTAATAGCTCTGCTGTATTATGCACTACAAACCATCTTGATAAATATATATTTATTTATATTACAACACTATTCCACTTAACTGCTTATACCCACTTTAATTAGATTTCTAAAGTTCTTATAACAACTTTGCTAAATTCAAAGCGTCCTTTTTTCAAATCCATAATAAATAAATAAGGTATTTTAGATTTCGACGGGTGACGTCGTGTCAATTCAAGGTCAGTCATTTATTTATCCTTTCTCCTTCTGCCATTGGAATGGACTTTACAATTCCTTTTTTAAAAATTAATTGTAATTACAAAACGTAGGTAATAAATTATCTTTAAGATTATTTTGTAATACTAAGCATATAAAACGTTTAACGTCGACGAAAGCTGACACATATTTCGAAAATTGGTCTTTTGTACTCATGAAATTATTTAGTTTCGTTAATAATTATCAAAACGATATCATCCGTATGTTCACATTTATAACTAACCGATGACTAAACTAAGAGATACATTAAAAACATGTATGGAACGAACAGCGGCCATGTAACGTGAAAACAAATCATCTATTGCTTAAATTATTTTATGGTTTTAAAAACTATTTTGTTAATAAAATTTAGATTATGTTTTATCGTTGAAACATAGACTGTTAGTTACTTCATTATTAGACACAATATAGCAAGTCAGGTTAGGCTCTATGAATTTTAGCTGGTGTTCTTTTATTACAGATAAAAAATATATATATTGCTTAAAAACTTTTTATTAAGTATGAAGACTCATTTATTAATTTTATTTATCTTTCACACTGTAGTTCTTTATATATCCTTCTTTTGGAGTTCCTGAACTAATACAAGCATTTAGTGTAAAAATTAATAGACAGAGCCACCGGACTCTTGTTTTCTGGAGCATAAGTTACTTTAAGTTTTTAACTTTACGTCCTGTTTGAAAACATAAGAGCAGTTTTTACATTGTTGGTATTCGTAAAATGCCTATCATATATTATTCGGGCACAGGCCACAGTCTATAGCATGCGGCGGGCGCGCACAGATGAGAGTGACGTGGCGGGTGTGCACAGCCGGCAGTCTCGCCCGGCGCGCTCAGGCGGGCAGCACGTCGTGCATGGCGTAGCGCCACGTCCAGCGCCGCGCCAGCGCCTCGAAGCGCGCGCGCTCGCGCACGTACATGGCGCCCACCTCGGGCTCCATGCACACCTGCGGGAATCGATTGGTCATTTTACATGTTTATAGTTTTTATTTTTATCTAATGGACAAGGCTTTTTATCGGGGGATGTCTATTAATATTAGTAGAGTGCGTTAACCTGATTCACTTGCTCAGAGCAAGCAAGCGAGTAAGAAAAACCACTATCTTTCAATGATATTCAGCAAAACTTTTCGTGTCTACTAGTTTCCTTTCTCCTCTCAACTCAACTGAGCTGATGGAGTTGAGTAGTTTAGTCGGGAAAAATTAACAAACAAATAAACAAACTCAACTTTAGCATTTATAATATTAGCGAGTATTTCTGGATAGTCGAGCTATCGTGACAACAAAATATTTTTCTGTCAGAAATATTTCAGACAAACATATATACAGAAATTTTACTACCAATCACGACATGAGACGATTCCTTTCAAAAACTAACGTCCAAGCAGGAGAAGTAACGACGTGTTAATATGTAGTATATCAGACGCACAAAATATACGCGGCAAGTACTCACGTTGGTGTAGGGGTCAGTGAGCAGGCTCTGTATGGAGATGAGCACCTTGGAGAGCGTGAGGGCGAGCGACCAGTTGTGGTGCACGGAGTCGATGCCCACGTCGCCGTGGCGCGACACGTTGGGGTGCAGGATGCGCGTCAGGAAGCGCACCACGGGCGGGCTCATCGGGTACCTGGGCGAGGACCGGGGTAGATTTTTGACGCTCATTAATTGTAATTGGTACTATTGGAATTTTATTCGATATAAAGAATTTGTCAATTGGGGCGGCGTCTCACCTTTAAAATAAAAAAAGGATTTCGTTAATAGCCTCACATCGTTTGGTTTGGAGATTAGTTAGCACAAAAACTTTTATACACTCACGAGTAAGGGACTTGAATGTAGAGGTAGAAGACTCCGCCCTCATAGGGGGAGCCCACGGGCCCCGTGACGCTGGCCTGCCAGTGGCAGCACTTGGCGTCCAACGGAGTCGCCGCGATGCCCTCCGGGGGATCGTTGCGCAACATCTGTCATCATCATCAACAATCATTCATATTGACAATTTATTTACTAGACGATCCTATTATTATGATATTGATCTATTAAGCTATTTGTTATCATAGACAAAGGTAATGCTAGACAAAATGTAGGGCTTCATTAATCTAGGGTTGTTCAAAGGTCCCGGGGTAGGGTTCAAGTCCTAGGTGAATCCAATAAAATATCTTTTGGATTTTCCGTCATGAAAAGTCTAATGCGAGAAACAGTACCTTTAGTTCAATTTTGAGTCTGTTTCGTCTCCAAGCGTTCTCGTCTCCGGCGGGCTGAGCTTGCACGCACATCTGCACCAGGCAGTTACGACAGAAACACGACTCCACAAGCGACTGGTACTTCTAAGATTTGTTTATAATTAGGTTATTTTTTAATTAGAATTAAAGTATACTTTAATTATTTTTAGTTTTCATTACATTAAGTTTTCGTAATGAACATCAATACAAGATTTTAGGAAGAATTACAATTACACATAGGCATAAATATGTATAGCAAGTAATTTTATTGCTCAAATTGCTATTCACATTCCTTTCAACCGTAATTAATTAATTTTTAACTAACTATTAAGTTAAAATCAATTAATAATTAATATATACAATAACATGTAAATTTAATATAAAAATATGTATTTATTTTATTAACAATGCAATCATTATTATGAAGCAATAATTTATCAACAATGAAAATGAAATTAAAATAGGTATTGAATTCCGTGTATTCACCTTCTGCCAGTCGATGTTGGCGAGCAGCGGGCGGAACAGCGGCCAGCGCCGCGCGGCGAAGGCGGCCCAGCGCGGCGGCGGCACGCGCGCCACCACCAGCCGCCGCCAGCGCACGCACACGCACGCGCACGCGCACAGCGACAGGTCGTCCAGGTAGCGGAATATGCACAGCAGCACTGCAACAACGCGCCGGCACTTGAAGTGAGTACAGTAATCGCAAACTATTCTGACCAGAGTGATGTTGGCTTACCAAGGATTTCGCACATGCAAGATAAGGATCAAATACATAAGTTTACTTGGTGGTAGGCTTTTGTACCGGCTTTCTGGGTAGGTACCACACACATTGTTATGTTGCAGTTTGAAGTAAGGAGAGAAGGAGTAAGTGAGTTAGAGTAACTACAGGCACAAGGGACATAACATCTTAGTTCCCAAGGTTGGTGGCACATTGGATCTAAGAGGAATGGTTAATATTTCTTACAGCGCCAATGTCTCTGGGTGGCGGTGACCACTTATCAGGTGCCCGTATATATGCCCGTCTGCTTACCTATGTTATATAAAAAAAAAAAACAATAAAGATCATGGATGGTGCTGTAGCTTCTTTTTTTTAATGAAAAATTTCATGTCTTTAATCACAGTGATTACTATATTAAAGCAATAAAACTTAATTTAATAAAACATAACAAATGAATACAGTAAAATAAATTCTAGAAAATTTATATGCAGCTAGTAGTTGGTTAGATAAGCTTAAAAAGATTGTGAGGTAAATAAAGAATAATAATCAAATTTGCAATTTAAATATGTAATTGTATGTTATTAATTATTAATATGTAATTGTATGTTTTACTGGTGGTAGGGCTTTGTGTAAGCTCGTCTGGGTAGGTTCCACCCACTCATTAGATATTCTACTGCAAAAAGGCAGTACTTGATATTGTTGTGTTCCGGTTTGAAGGGTGAGTGAGCTAGTGTAATTATAGGCACAAGAAATATAAAATCTTAGTTACCAAAGTTGGTGGTGCATTGGCTATGTAAGCGATGGTTGACATTTCTTACAATGCCAATGTCTAAGGGCATTGGTGACTACTTACTATCAGGTCATATGCCCATATGCGTGTTTGCCTTCCTATTCTATAAAAAAAAATGTAAACCCTTAGATGTTCTATGATCCATAGATGAAGGTCAATTAATTTTTAAAAAGCACAGCAATTATATATTTCACTAACGAGATTTTCCAGAAACATATACACAATATCAACTTATATATATAATCATTTTATATATATAATTTAACCATATGGTTAAATACCTTCAGATGGTAAGTGTTCCACAAGCCCTGGGGCTAAGTTATCAGGAAGGCGAGGTGTTGAGAGTGCTTGAAGTGATCTTGAAAGACTAGGCGGCTGAGGAGGGTGGCCTTGCCCAACTAAATCTTCAATCCCCTCTCTAGGTGCTGACGAAGGTCCAGATCCACTACCTCCACTACCACTGCCACTGGCACAAGGCCCTGAGTTGCTGGTGCGACTGGTTTCATCTTCAGGACTTGTCTCACTGTCAAGAGAATTCTGTGGAAAATAGTTTTACTTATGAACATAAATAAGAATAAAATTTAATAACTGCAAAAATGTAAAATTGTCCAGTTTTAAAATAAAACCTTTCATTTATAATATTAGAGGAAACGTTCGGTCAAGCTTTTCAAACCAATTTAAAAATTCAAAAACAACTATGTACTTACTCTGTAGTACCACCAAGCAGGTAAAGGGCAAGCTTTGTTAATCTTTCGCTCAGAGCTAAAGTTTAAGTCTGATGGTTCATCATTACCCGAGTCTCCATCATCAGTTTTTTCACTACAGAAGTATGAGCTTGGTAAATAAGATGGGAAATCAGGGAACAGAAATGCATGGCAAGTAATACAAACTGGCTCCCCAAAGCTAGGTCCATAATATCCATTGCAGATATAACAACTTGAATTCTGTAACAATTTTACACTGTTCAATATTTTTTGTTTTTAAACCAATTGAGCTGTTATTAAAATGTTGATATTCTCTTACATTGAATTCAAACTCAAGAGGTTGTTCTATTGGTGAACCAGGTGTTAATTTATCACCATTATCTTCTAATTTTTTGATAAAACTAAAAAACTCTGGACCTACTACAGACATTTTGTTATTTTTATTTTATTCGGTTGAACAATGTAAAGAGCACTTATATTAAATTTCTCGCATTACAGTTTTTTTTTCTCGTATGACATATAACTACGTTAGATGAACGATAAATATTCAGCCAATATAACATATAATGTAGACGACACTGCTATAAATCGTTTCTAAATTTTGAAATTTTTATTGATGATATGAATAAAAATAATGTAACACAAGTTGATTTTATTTATTTTGACGTTTAACTCATTAGTTGTCATATAAGTACAGTAGGTATATAACTACATTCAAGTGACAGATTTTCCTTGTTATATTCCGTACTACGAAAAACAAGAAAACTTATTATACAGCCAAAAGCGTAATCCATAGATACCGCTAAGGAATAATTTACTTTTCTTGTGGCAAATAACAAGGTTGTGTTCATAAAATAAATTTTATTGAAAGTAATACTAATCAACTTAAACTTATTATACCAAGATTCCAACTCTACAATGTTAAAATTAGTTTATAAATATTCTTGTAAAAGTTTACTTAAAACGTATTGTGATAAGGTTTGTTTTCATAGTGTTCCATATTTTTGATTACTTTGGATGCTTAGAAACCAGTGAAGCTTTGATTGTTACTATTTTAATGACGGTTAGAATAAACTATTTGACGACGTTCACGATAAGAGTACAACGATATATTTGGACAAAATGGATGATTTCAGTAATTTAACTACTTTTATTGCATACATTTTATTGATCACTTTAGATGTTTCTATGTATTTGATAATGTTGTCTGTTACATTATATATGAAGCTAAATGTAAAACATGTAAATTAAGTGGATGCAATTTATTAATTTGGGTTCATATATATAAGGATATAAATTACTAAATGGGTTCGGAAATATTGGGAATTTATCATAAATAAAACACTGGAATTGATTCTTAAAACTATTCATATACAGCACTCATTTTTTGTTGTGGTATCAATTGTTTAAAAGTTCATTATAAACATCATTTTTTACAAAATCATAAACAAGATTCATACTTTATACACAGGACAAGACCGAAATGAGATATCTCACATTTTTGTTGCATAAACAGCCACACTCAAAGACATTTAGGGGTTACAGGCATTCCTTAGTAGATTTTTACCAGGTTTTAAAATCAAAGCTTTAACGGGCGGGAAATACTAGAAATGATTTGCTAGTCGGGCATGGGCAGCGCTGGGTTATATTAGAATTGATAACTATTTGTAGTGGACATTGATCCATATCCTCATATAATTACGATAAGATAAAATAAGGACCACAATTGTATTTCGTTCGCAATACGATTTACTATTTATTTATAAAACATCGATCAATTTCCTATACAAGTATTTTCTATTTTGATTACGAAGTAGAGCAATTGCTGCATTTTGCCAATTACTTTCAAATTATTTTAAAACCCGGTATTTTTACATACCAGTACTTGGAAGTTCTGGTATTGAATTTTGCAACCTATTTCATTGCTACTTAAGTAACCATTAAATGTCTCTAAACTACTCTAAAGTGTAGCATAGAATAACATGACATGTTCAACAATGATTTTAAAAACTAGAATTCAATGTGATGTAAGTAAAACTATATGACATTTGCTGCAAGATTATGAAATTATAAAAAGTTTGTGCCTCTATAATAATAGGACATTTTATTTTATAATATTTTTGTTATCTAGTTAGAAAATGAATACTGTTTGTGTGGAATACATACTAATTACTGCTTATCACATCAAACCACTTTAAACATTTTATAACAAAATATATTCTTACTTCCACAATAATACTAATACACATTAAAACGAATTCAATTAACTTCAAAATATTATTCATAACGCAAAAAATAACTGTAAGCATGTAGCAATGTACTGAGAACATTTTTCATACACTACAAGTTTATATTTTAAATTAAGAGTGTTTTGAGAGAATAAACTGTGTTGATTTAATTTTGCATGAACTTGGGGTCAGTTTTTGCTATAATAAATAACTTCGATTGTAGCAAAAAATGATCCTCACAAGACAATATATAAATAATATTTGAAGTTAAAATACTTTTTGCAAAGAACAGTGTTTTATGCAAAGTTGATCACTGATACTTTAAGCCAGAAAAAAGAATAAACCATATGATCACCTAAAAATACAGTTTATATTATATGGTGGGCATATTGAAAGCATATGGAACTTTCATAGCTTATAATTAAATGTCCTCATATACTTAAAATAACGGAACCAAATTCTTGAGACGATTGATTGAATTTTTATACTATATTCTCAATTATCTTGAGGTACGCTAAACAGCTTTTTCATTGTCCGACACTATTTGTCCGAAATTTCTATCTTTTTTTTTATGTTTTACAAAATCATGTTACTTAATGTATATGTCTTAACATTTTACTTATTTAATTAGGTATTAAAAATACTTAGCCAATACATCTTTTTAATATATCTAGCAATAGGGCTTTTTATATTTAAACTTTCATAATCTATGTATTAAAGTTTAAAATAAAATTTTTAACAGCATGGCATTAGACGAAACATGAAATGAATTAGAAGTCAGCATTATAAAAAGTTTGACAAAGAAAAATTCACGTAAATTTTAATCTAAGCGCAGAAAGTCATCTGCATTGGTACATGACTAAAACTGATTTAGATATACATCACCAACTGTTGCGGTATATCAATTATCAAAACCTGTCTTGACTTCACACTTGTCAAAGCGGAACGGCACTAAACGAGCCCCGAGGTATTTTAGTCATATCGCACTATTACTTAACTATCCCCACACATCCACATTTAACATTTCGCACTTCGCGAACAGGGGCTCAGTTCCCCCTCTATCGCACTCAGTACGGTGAGTAATACGAGCTGCGCCTCTGTCTGTAAATAAGGTAGGTTATTAGAATTATATATTCTGTGCAACAAACTACTTCAGGCTCATAAACATTATTTATACTATGTCTATACATTTTGTGTGACTATAAAACAATATATATATATATGAATAGCTTACGAAAGGCTACCATGCAATGTAAGCGCAGAGGAAAAGGTAGGATATAGCAGTGAAAATACAAATAATATTGTCCATCACAAACTTTATTTCATTCAATTTTTTATGTATAAATATTTTTTTTAACAATCATGTACCAATAAGTTGATATAAAAAATATCCACTACTGTCTACCACATAAGAGACGTCACTTGAGCGAATATTACAGTAATTGTACAAGTTAAAGACATTTAAGACAACAAATACTTATTTGTAATCTTAAAATATAAAAAGCAACTTTTTTTTAATAATAATAATTCTTTGATAGTGTCATCTCTTACAGCACAATAAGAAAACATTCTCAACAAGCTACAACAACAGCAACTACAGTTATAATAATATAATCTGAAGTGACAAATATGAGAAGTGTTCATGTGCCAGCTCCAAACCAAAACAATAATTTTATTACTACAACAGTAATTGAATCAAAATACTTCTTCTAATATACAATCAAAACGCGTAATCATGCAGTGAATAAAATTTACAACCATTACAATTATTGTCTGTTATAGATCAAAAATATAGTATCAGCGATTCTTATAAATTTATGAGTATTTTAAAATTATATTATTTATAGAAGAGCTAATTTAACAAGAAATGTATTCCGTTGAACTAATTATCTATTGCATGCCAAATGTTTCACATACATATACATCACATGTTTCATATACATCACATCATCAAGATCTTGACAACTAAATACTACCAAGCTGTACTACAGAACGAATTTAAATGACATAATTCACCGCAAACATTATAATCATATAATAATAAAAGTAGAGCATTGGTGTGGAGCAGTGGGTAGAGGCAGTTAATATGGGTAGTACCTGCCGCGGCGCACGGGCCTGTAGCTGGAGAAGTATGGCGAAAAGCCACCACCGCCACCGCCACGGAAGGAGCGCCCCCGACCACGCATGCCTCGTGGCGGTCGGTTCGTTGATGATAGACCTGGTTTATTCGTACGTTTTGGCATCACCTGTAATTTTGCAATAACATTATTGACATAAAGCCTAACAAGACGTTAGTATAACAAATCTACATTAAAAGTTTAATAAATTTTGTAAGCTCCCAAATCCATTTTTTTAATATTTATCACCATCCCAGGTATTTTAAAATATTTTAACACTAATAAATGAGTAACATTTAGGTATAATTATTAAAATTTCATAATTCTCAATTTGGTTTCATAAATGTCATGAAATGTATGTCATTACTATAGCTTTTAAATCACACAATAACAAAATTTATTTCACTAATAAACACACCTTTATTTGACGTCCTCTAAACAAAGATTCATCCATAGCCATTGCTGTCTGTACACTGTCCTTGTCTCCAAATTCTATGTAAGCGAAACCTTTAGGATGTCCGTCAAACTTATTACATAATATTGTAACCCTGGAAATATTTCATTTTAATATGTCATACAATAATGTAAAAAAAAATATATATTGTAACATTTAATTTGTAGTAATATTGATATTTTTTAAGTAAAATTACCTATTAATAGATCCACAACCATGAAAGTGCTGTTCTAATTCTTCAGCAGTAGCTCCATAATCAACATTACCAACATATACTGATCTATTGTCAACCTCTATTTTCTCTTCTATGGACATATTGAGTGGACTTGCTACGTAAAAAATGATAATAAAAATGATGTTAGTAAAGTATCAAAAATTAAATAATTCTCAAAAAAACAGTAGCTACGTCTACTAATTAGTAATACAATAACAAAAAAAATTACGGAATTTATATGAACAGCAATTTCAATAAAGATAGTTTATTTTGAATTAAAAATTAGTTCTTTTATTAATGTATGTAACCAATGGCTTACTAAGTCCCGGTGGGCTTCCCAAGCTCATTTGTTTGTCAACTTCTGTGTGCATTTGTTTTAGTTTTTCGGCTTCTTCCTCCATTTCTCTCACCCTGGCTTTGATCGCAGCCAGGTCCGGAACCTCAGTGCCTGATGCTTCATCTCCCTAAAACCGGTTAAGTATTTTTAATAAACAGGTAAACTAAACATATTATATTTGTAAATTGTAGTATCAACTATTACCGAAACAAAAATTTTAAATTCCAAATATTTCAAGTTCTATACATATATCCAAGAATGTTTGTAACTGTTATTATGTTCCACACAACTTTCTTTATAATTGATGTTCGTATAACTGACATTAAGACGTGTATGAAATTAACATTTTGAAAACAAAACTATGATTGTGTACATTAAAGAATCTTGAACAGTAAGTTTACGTTTGAGATATAAAAATATACTTACGCCCAGGCTGTTGTCGGTCATATTTACTGAACCGTTGGCTCCGTCTATATGATTGTTGTCAATCGAATCTAAATAATCATCATTATCGGCCATATCAACGTACTTTTTCCTTTATGAAATTATTATTCAGATTTTATAAAACACTTCACACACCAACTGTAAAATTTTATGATTTAAAATAATACACGAATTTATTTTATCTACCAATAATAGAAGGAAGCTATCTGACGTACCGGTAACCAATATAGTAACTTAGTAGAAACGAATGACCTAATTAAAAAATATAACATCTATCATCTTCCATTAACTGTCTATAAGCGCTTAAAGTGTTATAATTTTACAAACATATTATTATTATCGTTATGTTTATAGATTTGTACGAGCAAAAATAAAATTATAACGCTAAAGCCAAACAACTAAATGTCATTAGATGACACAGAAACAGAATTAAGAATATGACAACTCTTTCCGATAGGCCGCTCGTCTATGGTAGGAGTTAGTTTTTTTTTTTTTGTTCAAAGCGCTTACACGAAATTGTAATGTATTTTTCATTCATTAGACATAGTCTTAGGTGGATATTTTATCATTATTTTTCATTTGTATAAACGATTACTATGCGATTTTAGGTGCTTGAGAAAATAATTTACAACGAAAATACTTTTATTTCAAACTATAGCCATAAAATGCTAGTAAATTACATAACGTAGATGTATATTTTACCCATAAAGGATTAATATCTAATCATTATCTTTATTAAATTAAATTCATAGATGTTATATACTCTGTGTGGAATGTGGATACGATTATGACTTTGTTTTGAGTTTTGACATTTTGATAAGTAGTGTCACAGAATACATAATCGTTAATGTAATGTTTTAAAACAAGTTAATTTTAAGGTGCTTGTCTGAATAGAAGTGTAGTCACCTGAATTATTAAATTTCCTACGTAACTGTCGGTTTGAATAAAAGATGCCGTTGACCGCTGATGTAGCAGCACAGCAAGTGCAGGTAAAATCAATAAACTATTTTGTTATTCAATATAACAACTAACTGTTTAAATAAATCATCTGAGACTTTTGAAAGAAAAAACAAAAGCTTAAATTCATTGAATATCAAGCACATGAAACTCATTTATAACGTCAATACATACGTCACGACCAATTTGTTTTCAAAAATATAAACATTGACAAACATAATGTAAATTTTGTTCCAGGAACGATTAAGATCTTTGCATAGATTGATATATGACATAGAAGCAGAGAGAAGTTGCAATGAGCAATGTATTGACTCAATATTGAGAGCTGAGAAAGCTGCTGAATCCTCTTCATCAGCGGAAGATTCTTCTGGTTCCTCTCAACAGGTTATAAATGTTCACATTGATTTTGGTGTCCAGCTACTTATGGCCATTGCCTATATAGAAACTAGTTCAAATAGAATAATAAATACTCACATAAAAGTTTTGAAATTGCAAAATACTTGATCTTAATACAGACATTATATTTTGTTTGTAAATATTTCATAAACTGGCCATTTAATTTAATTCCATATTGATTGGAATCCATCCATCCATCCATTGTGGATTACAATAGGAGTAGATGTAAACAGACCATAATTTTAAATATTCCAAATGTTTTTCTGATAAATCTGCTATGTTATGCACTATAAACAGTTCTTGATTAATATATCTTCATTTGTAATACAACAATATTCCATTTCACTACTTAATTCCACTTTTAAATTTTACTTCCAAAGTTCCGAAAACAGTTTTGTCGAAATTCAAGACGCCATGTTTTGATGAACTGACAATTAATATTAAGGTCTCGACTAAAGATGTTCATTAAACTAAAGGAGAACGCATGAATTTATATAGATAAAAAATATATTATTTTAGTTTTGTCACAAATTTTAGATTTTTTAAAAATAGATATTTGTTTATTATTTTGTATATAATATATAATATTTGCAAAAAATATAGAAAATTGCCTTAACATCTGATAAAGATGTTATTATCATGTAACGAAAGTTAACAAAAAGAAATTAATTTTTAAGTTTAAACAAAAATCAAAATATAGATTCCTTTTATGCATAGTAAAATTCAATTTATAATTTTGAAAATAATACAAGAGTAAGATATTTGTCTCTGATCTTTCGTTCAAGTTTCGTTCGAGTCGAGAGAGTTTCGAGTATGTGTGATTATTCAGAATTATCAAATTTCTATTATATCCTAGCATTGTTTAATATAGAAAATGATTTTGTATTTACAACTTATCGTTTTTGCCTCCTGACTCTTTTTTTGTCTTAAATATGGACTAAGCTGATTGAACATTAATTCTTAAATATAAAAGTTTGTGTTAGTTTTATTTACACATTAAAAAATTTAAAAAATTAAATGCTAAATAATTTATTTCAATATTGTTTATTTAAAGTTGATAGTCATTTTATAGCCAATAAGGTAAAATATAAGTTTTGCGTCGACAGCGCAGAAACGGAATCAGATTTAACTTTTGTTTAATAATTGTTTTTTTTATTAAATTGCAATCTATTTAACATATATCTATTAAAATTAATATACAGTAATTCATTCAGTAATTTCCTTACTAGTTCCTCAAATGTCATGTCAATTCAAGGTAAAAGTAGTTTATTTATCTTCTTTCCTATTCCCATTGGAATAGACTATATTTATGTGTTACAATTTGAAGGCTAAACCAACAACAAACCAATTTTGATAAAATTTGGTATGAAGTAAGCTGGTATGAACCTCATGGAATGACGAGGGTTACTTTTAAAATACATAATACCTGAAAGACCCAAGCGACCAGAACTACAGTATTTTTTTAAAATCTGGAACAAAGTGTCACTGAATGAACTACTATGGATACCAAAAAATGAAGTTTTAGGGCTTTAATATTTCTATACCTATTTTATGGTTAAAATTAGAAGTATGATATTATTATCATCATGTAATCCTATGTACATACATAGGATATATGTACTTATTCAATCTCTTTGACTCTGTAGCCTTATACTAGTATTTTCAGTTTAGTGTAAAGTATTCAAATATTTTTAGTAGTTCTTTAATAAGTGAATACCTAAGAGAAGCAGGTTTTGTCTCTGTATGACAAAAAAGTAATTTCTAGTATGTTTCACAGCAAATGCAGCTCAAGAGTTTATATAAAGCGGGACTTACGGCTGCAGAACAAGAAGAAAGAGTTCTCCGTGCCGCTCTATCACGAATTTATGAAATACGCGCTATAAAAAATGAAAGACGTATTCAAGTAGGTTGAAAAATATAAATATAATGACTTAATTGATAATTTTGAAGCTGGTTGGACATATCATATTCTAATTGAAAATGATCGGATTGCAGGCTCGTCATGCCGGCAACAAGGAAACAATCGGTTGTGGAGCTCTAATGAAGATGCTGCTGAGTGCGGCGCAGACGCTGCCGCTGCACGTGGGGCGCGTGGGCGAGCGCGCGCCGCCGCTGTGCGGCGCCGTGCCCGCCGACGCGGGGCACGTGGCGCGCGCGGGGGACGCCGTCGCCGCGCTCGTCAGGGTCTCCGAGAAAGAGGAGAACTGGATTCTGGCCGAGGTGACATTTTTACGGCATTTCACAAGTCTATGATCCTGAGAAGATTTCTTGTTGATTGTGTAAAGCAGTTTTGTTCATCAATAAGCGTGATAAGAGCGCTCACAATCGCTACCTACTACCAGTAAAACTTAATTTGATGAGAAAATTATTTGTACAATAATATTCTTCTTTCCATATTTCTTTCCTCGTATTAGCTCGAACTTAATTCGTCCGCAGGTAGTGAGCTGGCTGCCGGCGCAGGGCAAGTACGAGGTGGACGACATCGACGAGGAGCAGAAGAACCGGCACGTGCTGAGCAAGCGGCGCGTGGTGGCGCTACCGCTGATGCGCGCCGACCCGCGCACGGACGAGCACGCGCTGTTCCCCAAGGGCGCCGTGGTCATGGCGCTCTACCCGCAGACCACGTGCTTCTACCGCGCCGTCGTCAACCGCCTGCCCGCCTGCGCCGCCGACCCCTACGAAGTCTTGTTCGAGGTCGTGTTGTACATCCTGTCTCCAATTTAGACCAGTAGTTCCCTATACGGTTTATTTTGTAATGTTTGATTTACGAACTTTTCAAAGGAACGATTTCAAAAAGATTGAAAACCACTGAATTTGATAACCGCAAACATTTTTCCTATTTCAATGATATCTATTGTAGTAAAAGTAAGTAAAATTGTCCGCATAGAGAACTTTTTCAATTTTAGACTAAGCCTCTAAGTTATATAGTTTATCATTTTACAGGACTCGTCGTATGCGGACGGGTATTCCCCGGCAGAACGTGTCGCTCAACGATACGTTATTGCCATTAAGGAAGGAAAGGTTCGTGTTTGAATTATTAATTCTCATATACATATAATTCATAGAAATAGAGGTGATGCATAACTTTTTTTAAATGTTGTTTTTGTCTGTTGCACTCAAAACTCACTCCGCACTCCACTTGGTGGATTCGATTAAATAGTTAAAAAGAGCCAGTGAACATATTTTATTCTATCTTTCTACAAGAACTAAATTGTCATTTGTTTCTAACGAAATCGTAGTGTAATAATATATTGATAACGATGTATGTATAATGTTACCTTGTCGCAGCATAATACATCTTAATATATTAGAGTTCGCGTAATGTAACTTTGCCGCTCTGTAGGGTTTACAGAAGTGAATATTACGACAAGGACATGGTTCAATTCCGCTGTTCCTCAGTCGTTCGTTTACGCTCGAAAGTGTGTGGTTTCCCTGTGGTTTTGGTACGTGAGTGTTCCCGGTTGCAGGGTCGCGGCACCTGACACTCGCGCTCGGCCCCGCCCTCCGCGCGCTCGTCGCCGCTCTCCACGGCAGTGTTGTCAACTTGGGGGTTTTCCCCCTAAATAATGGGGTAAGACAGATAAAATAATTTTTCGAGGGCAAAATTTTTATGGGTTTTTTCAGGAGAATCATTTTAGGATTACCTATTCCGTTCAATTTAATTGGGTTAATTTCAAGTTTATTGCTACTTGCAGTAATTATTTTAATTACATAATGTTATAAATGTATTTTATATTTATTTCAATTCATTGGACAGGGGGAAACGGGGGGATTTTGAGAGGATACTAGGGAGGGGATGCTTCTCAAAGGTTGTCAACACTGCTCCATGGACTTGCTGCACTGACCGTGCGAGTGTTGAATTGTGAACGAGTTGCGCATAGTGAATAAATAATATTAGACTATTCGTTGTTACTAAGTGAAAATATATGCTATAATGGAATTATTCATATTTTCGTGTAGCACTAGACTTGCCTATTCAATGCGGTAAGAAGTAATTGTGATTAGTTTTTAAGTATTATATGTAAAAATGTAATGTTGGTCTAAGGCTATCTGGTAGGAGCGTAGATCCCGAAGTTTTGGGTAGAAACGGATCAGGAATATCCCGGAGTCTACAAATTGGCATACAATAATGTGCAGTGGAAAACATGTAAAGCCATTAGTCCTGTGCCTGCACTATAATATGTCCCCCGTAATGGGCTAATCTCTTGAGAATGACGGCTGTGGCCGGAGGAAATTTGTCAAAACATCATCATGTAAAAATAAATTGTAAATATTTTTCTATATCCTAGAATTAATGATAGCCCGTATATTATTTTTCTATACTTTATTATTTCTTTTTATTTAATTTCGAAAAGTAGTTTTCTACGCTAATATGATGTGCAAGAAAGTTAATTTCAGTAAATTTATAATCTGTTTACATGATAGGTTAAAAAAATAATAAGATGCCCGAAGTAAGCCAATCTATTAAATATTATAATGCAGAAGTTTGAATGTTCTTAAGACAATTATGTCAAAATGGATAAACTAATTTTAATATATTACGTCATGGATTCGAATGTATTTTAATTGAATAACTAGTATATTTATGAGATATGGGTCTGATGGACAAAGTATGTTGCAGTAATTAGGACATTTTGTATTAATAATTATAATCTTTATTTTGTTTATTGGTGAGTTTATTAAGTCGTGTTTCTCGTCAATTTTTTTTCTAAGATCTTCCGTTGTCTTGTCACACTATTGTGGTTTTTTTTTTTAAACTTATAACGACCGTTGGCCTCTAAATATTGTAATAATTTTATCTAAACTTTGCAAAAAAAAAAACTTATATCTTGTGTTTGTTGTTTTAATAAACATTTTTATTTTAAAGTTTTGTTTTATTTGTTTAAACAATGTATTCCAATGAATAATGCCTATTACAATTTACGGCGTACTGATAAATAATTCAATACGCCATTGTTTCGCGGATCCATTATGAAAACCATAGATCATTCAATACTTCTCAATCAATGATATCGCGTCAATTCAATTTATTTGTCTTTACTCCTCTTGTGTTTGGAAATGGTTATAGGTTAGGTTAAATAAAAGATGAAGACGGAGATTTGTTCAATATGTTTAATTTACACTAAGAAGTTACACTAATCTACATACACGATAAAATGTTTACGTCCGAAATATACACTCATTTAATTTTGATTAAAAACTAAAACTAAGTTGATTTAAAACCCTTTTCTGATCATCACTTAGAAACTAATAATAAAATAATATTAATGGAAGCAAATAAAATAAATTTAGACTGAAATTTAAGTACTTTCAGTCGATAAAATAATAAGGAACTTGTTTTAGAGTGAGTACACCTATGATAAATATTTAAAACATTTTTTCTCGGTAATAATGTTACACGGATTTCGCTTAACATAAAGTCTGTATATACATAAATGACTATAATGGTAAACAAATTACTACCTATGTTAAATAGCGATGAGCAATTTTAGATAATATGGCATAATTATAAAATAAACTTCCAACATAAATAAGAAATGAGATCAATATACTACATTTGTGTTTGTGAATCTCCAGTTTTCAATTCAATAATCAGTGAGCTTTGTCAATCGTTTAAGACAATTAATTTTATTTAAATTCTATGATTTTCGTCATATACGGAATACAATACGTATGATTGAAAATACAAGGTCAATTTATATACTATAATATTAATGACATTTTGTTTATTGATTTATTTTGTTAAAATATAACTTTCGTGTGATTTAACAAAGCTCGTACTAGCACCAATCATAAAAATATTTATAAGCCACAACTGGCTCACATTGTGACGAATTATTAAATAAATTTAAACCGCTGCAATTGATCGTAAAGATCATCATTAGTCAAATAGAAATGATTTTACATCGAAAAGAATACACTTAGAGAGCTAAAAGCAAAATTTTTGGTACTACAATAAATATGACTCAATTTCAGTTCAATGTGAGGAAGCCGATTGGTTTCTCATCTGAAAACGAAAAATTTATTTTATTGTTAATGTAAATAGACAATTGCACACGTAACGAAAAAATGTTTTTGTTTAAATGTAACTAACATAATATTTTTCATTTTTAAGAGCAAGTTATTATTTCATGTAATGATAAAGAAGCTGTAACCAAAGTAAGCGTAAAAATTTGATTACATATGATAAAAACTATATCAAAAATAGCCACATTCGTTTGAAATCGTTAGGGTTCTATTAGAAGAGTTCGGGCCGCGTACCGGCTCAGACGGCCTGGCGGTCGCTGACGAGTCCCTGCAGCTTGCGCGCCACGCCGGGCGCGGCGTACCGCGCGCGCTTCACCACGTCACCGCCTTCCGCCGGCCGCTTCACGCCGCCCACCTCGCACGACACCATCGTGTTGATCGCGTGCAGGTCCTGCGACAGCGGGGTACTTACATACGTGCCCTCGGCACAAACGGCATTGCGCAGTGGTTACTTTTATTGACCCGGCTCGATGTTTTAACTGGGGTTCTTGGGTTATACTTTTATGTAATGCAAAGCTAATCGAAGCATACTGAGGCCACGGTATATCGAAGCTCGAAAATTGGTCAGACATAAAAATTAAAGCGTGTCGGTCACCTTGGCGGGGCTGCGGCTGAACCGGTAGGTGAGGTGATGGTGGTGGTGCGGCGGCGTGGTGAGCGGCTTCACGTAGAGCTGGTGGCGCTCGGACACGCGCTGCCCGCCCGGCGACCAGCGGCCCGCGCGCGCCGCCCGCCCCGCCGGCAGCGGCGACAGACTGCACTCCTGAAACAGTAGGGTTACCGTTATCCTTGATCTCGAAGGTGTTTATATAGTTTTACGAACTTTTGTCTCTTTTTCTTAATTATATGAATAAATTGATTTGAATTTAACCCATATCGAATTTATTATCAAAAGTTACTTACATGCCTCCCGGTGAATCTTAGAGCAAAATTCTGCATACACTTCACATAGACTTTGTTATAAAAATTTATCAAATCTCCTCTTTCTGGTGATTCTAAAAAAAAACAGATTTCATTTTATAACACTGTACTTAACCCATATAATATAGCAATAAAATAGCAATATTTTTTCGTTATATATTGCAGAGTTAGTAAATTATTATTAATATATTTAAGTTTAGTTGAGAAGAGAAAAATTAATTAAATAAGTTAAAATGTTACCTTCTTCGTTTCCCTTATTGATTAATACAGATCTATATACATGATTATCAGCGAGAGGCCGTTGTCGGTAACAACGCATAATGTCCGCAAATGTTCGCTCCACTTGATTAGTTGCAGTATTTGAAACCTTCAATACATATATTTTATTACTTATATTAATTAACCTTTGAAGTTAAAATTTACATTATATTAGTATAGACAGAAATAAGTCCGTTATGGATTATTAATTTATAATGGTGGTAGAACTTTGTGCAAGCTCGTCTGGGTAGGTACCACCCATTCATCAGATATTCTACCGCAAAACAGCAGTACTTCGTATTGTTGTGTTCCGGTTTGAAGGGTGAGTGAGCCAGTGTAATTACAGGCACAAGGGACATAAAATCTTAGTTCCCAAGGTTGGTGGCGCATTGGCTATGTAAGCGATGGTTGACATTTCTTACAATGCCAATGTCTAAGGGCGTTTGGTGACCACTTACCATCAGGTGGCCCATATGCTCGTCCGCCTTCCTATTCTATATATAAAAAAAGTAATGTTACTTAGGTTGAAGTCACCTATTATGAGTGTGTGATTGCTTGACTCCATGGCCTGTTGGGCTTTTGTGGAAAACAGCTTAAAGATGTCAGTTTTAAGTGGTGGTGGTAGATGAACGCCGCAAATATTTAATCGTTCAACAGCACCATTTGTGTTTTATACCTCGATGTTGACCCACAGGTCTTCACAAGAACTTTCATGTTGTGGCAACGTTTTGCACTTTAACATCTTAGTTCCCAAGGTTGGTGGCGCATTGGTGATGTAAGCGACGGTTAACATTTCTTACAATGTCAATGTCTATAGGCGTTGGTGACCACTTACCATCAGGTGGCCCATATGCCCGTCCGCCTTCCTATTCTACAAAAAAAAAAAATCTTTACCCACCTTACAAATAACATACACAGCACACATTAAAATCTGGTCCAGATGCCTGTCTTTCATAAGTTGCGTTTGATGCATTATGGAATATTCGAGACACGTCCATATTTTACGCTTTAATTCTTCGTCGGTTAACCGCAGTCGGGTACAAAGGTCGTTCATTCGAACAACCGCTAGACTGTAAAACTGAAAAAAAAAAGTTAATAGTAAATATATATTATAATTAACTTCTTGTCCATTTAATTTTGTTCTTTTTCTTGATATCTATTTTTGCATAATTAAAGCTGAAAGACTTTTTTTGTTGGTTTGATCGAACTAATCCCAGGATCCATCTGTCAGATTTATAATAACATTTTGCGATACATATGAGATAGGTTAAAGACTATGACATCACGCTACGACCCATGGGTGAGGAGAAGTAGTTTTTAGCGAGGATTAAACCGTGAACAGCTATTAATAAACATGTATGTTCGTTATCAGTGTTTTTTTCCAGTTTTACTCATTGTTTTTATCTTCATAAAATTTTAGGGGTTGTTAATTTTTGATTTATATAATCTTACTCGAAGAGGATATCTATCTATGAACGTATTTTAGGATAATGCAAAACGATTTTTTAGAAAATTAATGTATTCATTTGTTTTTCTTCTTATGCGTTTTTTACATAGTTATAAAACTATTTTTAATTGTCATTTTTGTATTTCAAATACTTACACAATCACTTACTATGTATGTTGTTGTATGTATGATACATGCACCAATAGTTTACATATTCATTGGGTACTTGATTTTTATTTTTTTTTTAATTTTTTTATTATAACTGGGAAACATACAGTACACACCACATACATTATACAACAATTAACTCGTTCACACACGAATCAAGTTTCCACTTAATGCCCGGTTTACATTATTCCAGTCCAGCGATCTAGTCCAGTACTGGATTGCTTACTGGAAAAATGTAAACCGGCACTGGAATGAACTGGATTGGATTCAGTTCATTCCAATGCCGGTTTACATTTTTCCAGTAAGCAATCCAGTACTGGACTAGATCGCTGGACTGGAATAATGTAAACCGGGCATAAAACTAATTCATGTATGACAGTAAACAAGCAATTTAGTAAATTATAAATAATAATTATGAAGATTCAAACAGTTAACAAACAGCAAAACAATAATATATATAAATAAAATAAAAACATAGACTAAGTTGACAAATGCACACAAATGTTCGATGTTTGCAAATTTCATTATTCACATAATGACGTCAGATAAATATGACACTTACCTTTCTAAAGAACAGCATTAACGAGTTGTTGGCTTTCTTGGGTGTCGTGTTTGGAGTGCTCTCTGTACTTGATATTGTTGCGTTGGGTGGAGACTGCGGGGAGGTGGCTTCTTGTTTTATATTATTGTTGGTTTGAACTGTAAATTATTGCTTATTAAATCACCAACGACTAGTACAAGCTGGGTGAACTTGCCATTTGTGTTTAAATTATGAAAAATAAAATAGCCTTTATTTACAGAAACTAAATTGTGTAAATTTGGATAGGTTTTATAATGCTTAAAATATATTTCTGGTTTCTGTGTGCCAAAAGGCCTTTTTTACAGTCGTCACTGGGCGCGATCTGTTGCCACTCTAGTCCAAAGAGGCCCTGAAGTTTGGCGGATTTTTGTCTTAACTTAAACAAGCTCAAATTATAGTTTATACCGACTCTAATCAAAGATTTGCATATCCCATGCGATTTGCTATATTGTGCATCACAAAGTTATTGATAAATATATATTTATCACACTGTTCCATTTAACCGATAACAGCCTGACCGTAATCCAAAAGGTAATTTTTAGGGGAAGCCGCAGTTAAGATTAATAATAATAATATCCTGGGACATTATTCACACACGGCCATCTGATCCCAAATTAAGCACAGTTTGTACTATGGAAACTCGATAACTGATATACTACATAAATTACTTTTCTTTTGTAAATACATACTTATATAGATAATTACACCAGACTCAGGAGAAACAGACATGTTTATGCACACAAATGTCTGTCCTGGGTGGGAATCGAACCCACAATCTTCGACGTGAAAGACAAGTATCTACCAACCACGTCAACCGGCCCGTCCATAGGCCGATTATTTTAGATCTGGATCATTGATGGCTGAATGATGATGAGTAGGCTTATCAAGATACATATAGCTAAGTTGTAGTTGTAAATGTCTCACAGAAAAACCAATCTTCAAGGGATTGAATAAATAAGCTTCATTGTTGACAAAACAAAAACCAAACAAAAAATAAACAAAGCAAAAAAAAAAATTACCTAAAAGTGACTGACCAGGTTTAATATTATCTTTGAATAATTGTTTCTTAGCTTGATCTGCCATCGGAGTAAGGAAACGATCGATAACAGCAGACACAGGAGATTGCAAACCACCTGTAATGAATATTGTGATTACAGCACAATAAAACATAACGTCAGTTTTACATGCATTTTATAAGCAAAGGCACTTCATTTCTCTGCCTTACATAATAAAAGGAAAATAATGAGTTTTAAATTCTTTACTTATATTTCTGCGACTGTTGGGTGAATCTTGTACATAAACTTCAGTTGAGGCTGGAACAGGAATTTTACTAAGTTGGTCCCACAAAGGACTGTCTGATGTCCATACTAGAGATTCTAGGACTTGCTCTTCTACCTGCAATTATAAGATTGTGACTGTTGTATTGAAGGGCCTTGGATTAACTAAATATATTTAAATTGGTTTAATTAATATGGTATATATTATTTATTTAATAAATAGTGGGGTGACGATGAACCATTTTTAAAACCATTGATTGAAAAAAAAAACTTTTGAAATAAGTTTATACCTTAAAAAATAAAGACAATAACACTTTTTTAACAAAAAGTTCTTATATTTGTAACAGCAATGTTTTACATTTTATGTCTAATTAAAAAAAAGTAATGTGACTGGCTGAGCAAAGCTCATTCTATTGTGGTGAAAAAATATACAAAATAACCAATAAACTCTTACCGCATTTAGATGCTTAATGACATCTCTACTAAGCTTCTCAACTACAGCTTGGACAACTAGCTCAATAATCTTATAGAAGTGGAATGCACTCAAGCCATATATCTGCAAGACTCGAGGAAACCGTAGGGAATGAACACCGTACGCGTGCAGCACCACCTCCGTGCAACATGCGTATACTGTTAGCTGATAGGTCTCTTGTGATAGAAGCACCTAAAACAGATTTCCTTTTTAGAATATTAACAGATAAGGTGCCATTAGGTTAGTAGGTGTAGTAGACAAGTTGATTACAGCAATGGTTCATAAGCTGTAGTCCGCAAAACACTGGTGCTTCATGAAGCCACTTCGTACACTTTAAAGCAATGGTCGCACGTCTGTCTCCAAATCGATCCGAGTACTCGTAAATACTTTGGCGAAAAATAAAACTCGTTTTATTTTTATTGTGTGCTTGAAAAGATTGGCAAAGCCTGTTTGAAGACTTACTGTAAAGTATATAATACTTAAGAATGAGGTAGAGCACTCACTTGTAATGATAATTGGGGTTTTTTTCTGTGTTCTTCTCTTATTATATGTTCAAAGACCTTATAATATAAACATGTGACCATATTACATCTAAATGCAATAGTTTCATTGCTGCAATTACACTCTTTTAGGTTACTTGAAAATTGTTCCATCCATCCATTGCAGGGTCGTACTACATTATTGTTTATTGTCTCTTCGCTCACACCACAATCACTGCAATAAAAAAAAATTAAGCTTTTTTTAACCTTCGTGTTTGTAGTAAATAATTGATTAAATTTAATTTTATCACATTTATGTGGTAACATTGTATACGATTCAACAATGAACATAAGGCGCGGGCACTCACGCAAAGAAGCGCAGCAGATGCGGCGAGGGCTTGGGGCGCGCGTGTCGCAGCAGCGCGGCCAGGCGCGCCAGGCTGTTGGTGGCCTCCGACACCGGCGTCAGCTCCTCGCGCCGCGCCAGGTAGCGCCGCCCCGTCAGCGGCGTGTCGGGGCACGCGCGCGCGCTCTGCCGCACACATACTATTACTCGTCTCCTCATTGAACGTTTCAAAAAATTACGTTCGAAAATTAAATTCACTCACCGGCCCGAATGATGCGATCACTTGTGAAATTTCATCCCCGGATACTTTGTTTTTCGTTCCGATTTGTTCGTTGGCGTGTTCCCCTGATAACATTTCATCGAAATATGACAAAATTGCGTTTAAGCAATAAAATCTAGACATTGTTATTTAATTTCGAAACACAAATCGAATTACAATCAAAGGATACTTTTCAATAATATGTCAAAAAAAAGCCACATGGCAGCTATTACTTTTCTGCGTGGCCAGTATCTTGTTTAATAATTATATAAACTCTTTTGTAAAATCTCACCTAAAAATATTCTCTCATCAAATTCTCCTACACTGAGTACATATGTTTCGTAGAGATTATTTAAAGATTTAACATTGACATCGAAGTTTCCTATGTCTAGCAGACCGGTGAGATCATCGCTATTGCCTTTTAAAATCTAGAACAAAATAAAACATATATTTATAGAATTGTTTTAAATAGCTAATTACTACACTTTATATTCAAAAATGTTCTGGACAAGTAAATAGTAGTAAATTAATTTCTTCACATCTTCTCAACTATATAACTACATAATTATATTTTGAAAGAAAAAGAAGATATTTTAACTAGGAAATGTTTACAAAAAAATACAAATATTTTTTAGCTTAGTGTTACTGACCCCTTTTTCGAAGAAAGTTTTAACAACCGGTCTCCAGCTATACTCTTTCATAGTTGCAGCTTCAACAGCTAAGCCTTCTTTAATCTCACACAATACTGATATAATGCATGGTGGTTTCTTTGGCAGTTCAAAGTCATCTTTGAGCCAATCAGCTGGCAGACCTGGAATATGTATTATGTTTTAAATACTTATATTGGATGTTCGAAATAAAAAGAGAAATTCGCACCTTATACATTGACAAAAAAAAAACTTTATTTCATCAAATTAAATTAAAAACATATAATATTGATGGTATTACACAGAAAATGTTATAATTACTCAAAGCAAGACACATCAAACATCAAAGCCTCTATTTAAATTGATAAACAAACATTTTAGTATGTAGTAAACAATAATAATAATAAATTCACAGTATTGAAGTTAATAATAAAATATTACCTTTAAATGCTGGATTGATTAAATCAATCCTACGAGCCATGAATGCATTGGCAAATGCAAAGTCAAGACATGATAAGAGCACATGATACATGTCAACAAGATCATCAGCGGAATTATGAAACTCCCCCTTTACACAGACATACATACACCACGTGAACTCAAATAATGCATTTGTTGTACATGGTTGTAACCTGAAAAAAATACCTTTATATACAATAATAGTAAAAATATCTTAAATCCTACCAAAATAATGGTAGATAAAAAACTTTTTATTTATGAAGATTTTGTGACAAAACTTTAATTATTTGCTATAGAGACTGTGTGAGAATCAAGGTTTTATTGTTGGCATTTTTATAATGAATTTTAAATGCTGGCTGTGTTGAGAAAGTCTGTATTATTGTTACATAATAGAAGCATACACTTACTTTTGTTTTTTACTTTTAGTGCTTGTTTTAACTGGCTCATTTGTTAATCCAGAGAAAATTTCTTGAAAAATGGGTTGAAATTTTCTAAAAAGCACTGTGGACACAGCAAATTTGTGTTCTAATCTAGTTATCCTGTCTTTGAAGTCGGTTGACATGGAAGCCATTTCCATCCAATTTTTGATTTTATTAAAAAATTGTATAAGACTGAAAATATATTCATATATCAGTTAATAACAAAAATCAATACATAGAATTTCTAGGTTTGAAATGACAAAAATATAAAACTTATATTTTTTTGTTTTATTTTGAAATACCTTATGTTACAAAGTCTGAGAAGTCTTGTGAGGCTGACACAATTTCCTTCCACAGCTTTCCCTGTTTGGACTGTAGGGGTGATGGACGTACGACATGCTACGTATAAAGCACAAGCCATCCAGTGTAAAATATCCCCCTATAAATCAGTATAAGATTTTATTTTAGCGTATTCACATAAGTTAAATGTAAGTAAAAAATTTTGTATTTATAACTTGAACATTTTTTGAGATATAAAAAACTAATAAATTAATAAAGTCTTTGTATTAAGACGTACTGAAAACTTTACATACTCACATCTAAAGTATAATTTTGTTTTATTTCTGAGAAAGATTCTTTTGATTTTTTCGCAGCTACTGGATCTACGTTTAACTTCGAACATAGATTATCCATAGCTGCAATCCAATTATCTTCACTTTCGTCTTGTTTAGACATCTTGTATAAAGTTCACTTACAAACAAAAATACAATATATTCGCAGTGATTAAGCTTAAGATTACGCGTATGATCTAAAAGTTATCCCGATCTTGGCCAATTTTGACAGCTCATTGGCGGGAAGAATATATACCTCCCACACACGCGCACCCCTCAAACACTTGACGTTGACGTAAACAAAAATTAACATATGAATATGAACAAGTAAATGACATATTATATCATAGATTATAAAATAAAATAAGTTAATTGCCGTAGTCAATATATTATCCAATTTTATTTAGTTACTTAATTGATTATGCTATAGCATTTTTATACAACTATATTTGTAATGAAATCCATGTAATTACGATAAAAATAAATGCTAATGACAAAAAAGCAATTATATTTACATGACGGATATATTTACAACGACGATTAACTTTCTGTATCTTTTTTTTTCATTCTTTTATTATTATTGTGGAAAGAAAAATGATTTATATTTTTATTATCGTAACATTAAAGAATAATAATTAATAAATATAGTAATTTAATATCAAATTTGCATGACTGTCGTAAAAACAATATAGAATTATTAATTTTTTTACTAATAATTCGATAATCCTGTACCTGTATCTGTATCCTGTAAATATTAAGCTACCAAACAACAAATAACAATACTTTATATAAAGTTTGAAGGGTGAGTAAGCCAATTTAACTACATGTGCAAGGAAAAGAACTTCTTACTTTCCTAGATTAGAGTGCTTTGTTGTAAGGAATCATTAAAATATTTTCTTACAGTGCCCATTTCTATGGCTGATGGTGGCCACTTATCATCCATCCAGGTTGCCCATTTGTTAGACCGACTATTTACTTGAAATAAGCAAAATACATTATTTTGTAAAAATAAATAAAAAGGATTTTTAAAGTATTCGCAAAGAATCTTTTTAGGCTTTCTTAAATTATTCTTATTCTATAGAGATAGAGAGAGATATACATCTATACCCTCTGTATACCGCGGTAGTATGTACTAATAGTTGTAACGACAAATATGCATGGAAACATTGCATTCAGCGTGTAATATCATGAACGCTGTTAAAAATCCTTCACGATCACAAATTTTTGTGTAAAAATTATAGTATAGGTATAAATAAATATAGTGTATGTAATACTGTAATACCTTTGCTTTTACCAAGAAGACAGATTAAAGAAATACTTAAAGTTAAACTATGACAATTGACAAATGACAATTACACCTGATGGTATTAAAATATAAACACAACGTTTATATTTATAAATTATAATATTGCAGTACTATAATGTTATAATTATTTTCGTGCAAATGATGTAACATCATTTTATAACCATATTTTGACAACAAAGTTGTATAATATATTGTTTTCATTGATTTAAATATTATAATCATGTTACGCCGGTTTTATCACTGCTCATGTGTTCTAAATAATAATAAAAAACAAGGAATAAAACTTTGTAAAATGCTTAATCCGAAAAGTAAAAAGTAATCATTTTTTTTTAGTTTAATGTACTTTGAATTATAAATTTAAAAAATGTAAATAGTAACTTCAACTGAGGTTATGTTTAATTTTTTATTTATAGACAATGGTATCCAGTACAAACAATGGAAGAAAGTGGAATGCCAACTATTAAAAGTTTGACTAAAATAAAATATGAACCAGGAAAGCGTGGTGTTCGTAGAGTAGCCATGCTTAATAAACTTTTCATGAAAAGCATCACAGATCTAATGTCAACTGGGACTGTAGCAATGAAAGTGGTTGGACGTGGAATAGAAATATCAAAGGTAATAATTTTTTTTTTAATTCATTTTAATCCATAATTCTGTTTATATTTCTAACGATAAGATAAACTTGTTAACATGCAAAAAATCCTTTTTGAAGCTAAATTACTCACCACATAACAGAACATAAATATGTTCTTATTTTAATTTTTTAAACTAATTGTATTATGAACTTTTAAATGTCGGTAGTTTTGTATTATTTACTTTCATATGTTTAGTAATTTACTTATTATGTAAAATGTTAAAATTAATTTGTAGGTTAAAATAACACCAGATTTTAAAACAGTCAATGTATGTTGGGTGTGCAAGGGCAATTCAACTGATGAAGAGACAGAAATTCTTCTTAATTCAATTGCAGGGCCACTGCGACATGAATTGTCCACACTCCGGCTTATGGGAGAAGTGCCTTATATTGTTTTTGTTAAGGGTTTGTATCATTATATATCTTTTTTTATAAAATACATACATAGAATATTATCATATTGTAGGAATTTATCGTGTGCAAGATATGGCATTAAAAACAAAAATGAACTAATTGCCAAATAAGTATAGTTATTTTGAAAAATAAGAGTATTTACTGTGTGTTATGTAGATAAATATTATAATAGCGATTATCATAGGCAGTTAGTTTATTAACCACTAAACTATATAAATATTTGAAGAAAGTAATTTAGAGTATTATTTTAGACAAACAAGAAGCACAGTTAGTTGATCTTGATCGTCGTTTATCGGAGGCTGACTATGGTGACGACTACACACCCACTGAAATAGGCCATTTGATGAAATCAGAATTTACTCTGTCAACAAAACTATCGCCTGAAATGAAGGTAGGTAAAATTTAACAATTCATTTTATTTTATTTCATTGATCACTCTGATCTATTGTGTTCTGTATTCATTGCATCTTAAATATTCAAAGCAAGTACTTTATTTTCTGGTGGTAGGATGTTAAACATCCGCCTGGCTTCTTACCACCGTACGCATGGTGAAAAACTCGTGAAGTGGCTTGCAGCCGCGTTTCGAGGTCAGCCAGCGTACAGCCAGTGCCCGAGCGAGTATTGCCGTGATTGGTGTTTGTCCAATGGAGACGGCTGTTGAAGCAATGCCGGAAGAAATTGTATTGAGCTGCCGGACAGGGAGACCCGAAGAAACGGCTGTTCCGCTGGCCGCCCGTGGCATAGTACAGGGGCCCGAGCGTGCCTAACCAGCTCGCGAGGCTGCCCCACCAGGCCACGCATAATCTCGGGGTGGACCGTCGTGCCGGTTGGTGACCGGAGGGTCCCGGCGGCCACTTCCGGGGGGGTTCGGGGGCCCTTCCGTACGGCGGGTCAGTGTATTTTTCCTTTTGACAACCACTTGGGGTAACACGCCTCCACACTTTGTCCATCCCTATCGTGGCAATACATTGCTCGCTTCACGTCTCTGCCATATTTTTTTCCCAAATGGTAGCGCAACAAAACAGAAATAACGGTCGTACAGCGGTGCACACCCCCACCATACCCTCGCTGTTTGAGGTCGAGTTCTCTAACATCCGTGGACTCCACGCTAACCTCAACGCTTACCACCACCATCTCGAGACAGCACGGCCAGCAATGTTGTTTCTCACGGAGACACAAATACTCCGTCCTGCCGATACCAACTACCTTAATTATCCCGGCTACACGCTTGAAGAATCCTTCAAAGCGAAAGCCGGAGTATGCTTGTTCGTCAGGACGGATGTTTGCTATCACCGACTGCGCTGCTTGGAGGACCCCTCCTTCTCCATGTTGGTGGTACGTGTGGAGCTGGTTCATCAGAGTCGAGTCTACGTGTGCCTCTACAGATCCCACAATGGTGACTTGGAGACAAGCCGATTATTTGACTAAGATGGTCAAATAAACGGCTGCTGATTGCAAGAGCAATTTCCTCAGGCGGAATTGGTGTTTTTGGGGGATTTTAATGCTCACCACGAATCATGGTTGAAATCCCTCAAAACTGACCATGCTGGAAGGACTGCTTATGCTTTTGCTCTCACACATGACGACCCAACTGGTTGATCAGCCCACCAGGATCCCAGACATTGATAGGCAAGCACCTTCTCTACTGGACCTTCTGCTGACTTCTCACCCGGTGGAATATCAGGTTGTGGTTCAGGCTCCTCTTGGCTCTTCGGATCACAGCCTTATATCTACCAGAGTGCCACAGGCCAAGCTACCGCCGCTAGCGGTATGCAAACGTCGCGTTTGGCACTATAAGTCGGCAGATTGGGACGGTATGCGCGATTACTATGCGTCTGTCCCTTGGAAGGAACGTTGCTTCAGTGGGAATGACCCAACAGCTAGTGCCGCTGCTGTTGCTGGCGAGATCATGTTGGGAATGGAATACTACATTCCTAGCTCAGATCTCGTCAGTAGGGGTACGCGTAACCGTTGGTTAACTCGTGAATGTACGGATGCTGTATCAAGCAGGTGGCATATCGCAAGTGGATCAACGGCTGCATTAGCGGGGCACCTAACATTGACTCACTGAAAGCAAACTACAATAAAAATTCCAAGTCCTGTAGAAAGGCATACACGAGAGCGGATGCATAGCGTGTTGTACAGATTGGTCATGACCTTGTTTCGCATCCTAGGGGCTCCCGTAGCTTCTGGCGTCTGACTAAGTCCGTGCAAAACAATTTCTGCCAACCTTCGCTGCCACCGCTCAGAAATCCGGACGGATCGCTAGCTCACAGTCCGCAAGAGCAAGCTGAGCTCCTGGCTAAACTCTTTGCCGATAATTCCGTCATCGATGATTGTAGTGCGCTGCCATCTACAATACCTTCATGTGGCCATACGATACCTGACATCAAAATCAGGCAACGTGATGTGCGTGCGGAGCTGCAATCACTTGATGTACGGAAAGCCGATGGAATACCAGCCATAGTGCTGAAGAAGTGCGCAGCGGAGCTGTCTCCTGTGTTAACGCGCCTGTTCCAACTTTCTCTCTCTTCGGGATGTGTGCCGGAGGCTTGGAGAAGAGCTAATGTGCAAGCGGTTCCCAAAAAAGGGGATCGGTCTGACCCGGCAAATTATCGGCCAATAGCTATCACCTCAGTACTTTGTAAGGTGATGGAACGGATTTTAAACAACCAACTGATCCATTACCTAGAAGATCACTAATCACTAGTCTAATTAATGATCGTCAGTACGGGTTTCGACCAAAACGGTCCACAGGTGACCTTCTAACGTACGTAACACACCTCTGGGGAGAAGCTATCGACAAGCATGGAGAATCGTTGGCTGTCAGCCTCGATATCGCCAAGGCTTTCGACAGGGTCTGGCACAGAAGTCTTCTCTCCAAGCTGCCGGCATATGGTCTGCCTGCTCAGCTATGCACCTGGATTGCCAGCTTCCTACACAAGCGCAGCCTTCGTGTTTTAGTTGATGGTTGCGCTTCACAATTCTATGTAGTGAATGCTGTGGTCCCCCAGGGATCTGTGCTATCTCCCACACTCTTTCTTTTGCATATCAATGATATGCTCTCTCTTGGGAACATACATTGCTATGCAGACGATAGTACAGTGCATGGTGGATACCACGCACGCGCAGTGGCTGGGCGAGCGGAAATTGAGGAGAGGCGGAAGGATCTTGTCATTGAACTCGATAGGACATTAGAGCTCATCGCCAAATGGAGCTCTGATAATCTTGTTGAGTTTAATGCCAAGAAAACACAGGTATGCGCTCTCACAGCGAAAAAGTCAGCATTTTCCCCTCTTCCCTCCCTCTGTGGTACTCCGCTGGTGATACAAAGCAAAATCGTCATGCTGGGGATTGACGTTCGCGGCGACCTTAGTCCAAGGGATTACATCGAGGCTTTTATAAAAACAGCTTCACGGAAACTCGGAGTTCTGAACAAGGTGCGGCGTTTTTTCACGCCACAACAACTGTGCCTGCTGTAAAAAACACAGGTACGGTCTTGCGTGGAATATTGCTCGCACCTTTGGGATGGCTCCGCTAAGTACCTATTGGAGGCCTTGGACCGGTTGCAGCGACGTGCCGTACGCATTATTGGCGACGTAAAGGTCACAAACACCCTTGAACCTTTACAATTGCGTCGTGAGATAGCAGCACTGAGTGCTTTCTATTCGCGATAGAGCGTTTGGACTCTACTACAACTTACCATCAGGTGGAGTAGAGTCATTTGCCCTCCCGGCGAATATAAAAAAAAAATATATATATATTTAAAGATATTTTTTTTTATTAAGTGTTTTATTGTTTATTGTCTTCGCACAATAACTATTTTTAATATTTGTTGAAGTTTGTATGAAACACACAGTATTTTATCTACAATGTCTTATTATTATTTGGTGTATATGAATATTTGGTGTATTTGACATCTTTTATTACTTTTAGGCAAAAATAAAACAATTGGAAGAAGAGCAACCGATAATAGAAGAAATAATTCCTGAAATGACTCATAATGTGTTCGGATTAGACCACGCTAAGATTATGAACAGGCTATTAGCTGCTAGAAAGAAGACGAGGGATGCTTGGAGTAGTCTTCAAGATGACTCCCCAGTTATAAGTTATCAAGCAAGTAACAGTAAGGGCGCAAGTGAAGACATCGATTTTGGCAAGCAAAAGAAAGAACTTGCTGAATTCTTACTAAAAAGACAGGTATGTAAATTATTCTAATTAATTGAACTTTATAGGTTGCTTAAATTAAGAATTATTTCATAACTATGCTTGTGAGTTTGTCATATTCAATTTGATTCAACAGTTATGAGACTCTGGTCTAGTGGCAAGTTTTAAGCCTTGAAATTCTGGCTTGAAAGCTGTCGGTCCTGCACCTTAACTCTTACCGGTGGTGCCGGATTTCCCGTCCCATCGTATTATGAGAGTGAGAGAAAAGAGAGTGGTATTTTGCGTTTGCGCATAGACCTGTTCGCTGTAGTACACGAATATTGGTAGTCTTGAGAAATAGGTCAGAAAACATCACCAATGAGTCAATGGTTCATAATTATGTTTTGTAAATAGCGTTTGTAAATTTTCGATTTAAGTATATCTTTTGAAATTAATGAACTTCGACACCGATGGATTCATTATCATGCAATTTGTAGCATATATTTATTTCCTTATAGAAGAGATTTTTACAGTATTTACTATTTGCTTGATTATAACTCGCCGCTAAATGGCGCTTTAGACTATCAACTACCTAACCGATCGCCATGACCATTGGGTATATAAGTTTAAAGATATGTATGTTATATATATATATATATATATATGTGTGCCCAGGTCTTAAACTGATCACTTCATAATGTGGCAGATTCATTTCATAAAATGGTTGTATTTCATATATATATATGTACACATTCTTTTATAAATGTTATTTGATTAGCTCGCGTTAAATCGCATAACTCAAGTGTGTGAACGTAAGCCTCATAAGAAGTAAATAATACTAAGAAGATACATACAGCTACTTTTAAAGCAGCTTATAGTATTTCAGTATTAGTTGTACAGAAAATATAATTATATGTTAAATGATTTGTTCTTGATAAAGAGTACATACTTAAATATTTTTGATTCAATTTTAGTGTATACCTACTAGGCAGTTTTAAGAATAAGTTTTAATTAAAATACATTTTTTTGCGTTAATATGTTACTACTTGGCGGTAGGGCCTTGTGGAAGCCCGTCTAGGTTAGGTACGTAGTTTTATTGTGTTCCGATATGAACGGTGAGTAAGCCATTGTAACTACAGGCACAATGGACATACCATCATAGTATAATTGGGAAGGCGGCTAGATTGGCATTGGTGATTTATGTTATATAATATTTATGGGCAGTGGTAACCACTTGGCATTTGCCCGTTCGATTTCCGTTAGTAAACACAAAACAGAAAATACTTTATTTTGCAAATGATAAATGCCGTGATAAGTAAATATTTATATAGGATGTCCAAAAGAATCGATAATATTAAAGGCGCTGATAGATCATTTCATATGTTGAAACTAGAGAAATGCAATTCAATCGTTAGTCTTTGGGACAATGTATAATGTAATTTCATAATTGTTACCAAGTTATAATCTAAAACTTCACAATAAAAATGTTTCTTAAGTTTCAAATTCATATGAATGTGACGTGAAACTAAAAGGAACAACTTCATCGGCTCGTAACTCGAAACTGAAACGCGATTGACGACGTAAACAATTATGACGATGAATAACAATTCGTTAAATATAGTAACCGCGTGAAATGTACTGCTAATTTACGGATAGCGAAGCGGGCGGATAACAGCTCGTATCTCTATATAATCGTTAGTGCGTCTCTTATCATATAATTACTAAACGACTTCTGTGTTTAGGGTATATGTCCAACATACAGAGAGACGCGATATCTGTTAGGCGTCGTTATTAAGAAACTATATCTATAGAACGAAATGATACTAAATTTCGCACTAAACTAACAGCTGTGGGCACTTGTGATAATTTAGTGCCAAAAAATTAAATTACAACAATCTGTATTTACCGGGAATTGTAATGACTTACGGTGCCGAAACATGGACACTTACCGTAGGACTGGTCCACCAATTTAGGGTTGCTCAGCGAGCAATGGAACGCGCGATGCTTTGGGTTTCTCTGGCAGATAGAATCTGAAATGAGGACATTCGCCAGAGAACTAAAGTCACCGACATCGCGCTTAGAATTAGCTCGCTGAAGTGGAAGTGGGCTGGTCATGTCTCCAGGCGCATTGATGGCCGATGGAGCCGACACGTGTTGGAGTGGAGACCACGCTTAGGCAAACGTAGTGTAGGACGCCCTGTGACAAGATGGGCCGACGATTTAAAAAAGGTGGCAGTTTCGGGATGGATGCGGACTGCCCAAGATCGGGATGGTTGGCGTTCTATGGGGGAGGCTTTCGTCCAGCAGTGGACGGCAAAAGGCTGAAAAAAAAAATCTGTATTTATAGAATAGAATAGGAAGGCGGACGAGCATATGGGCCTGATGGTAAGTGGTCACCAACGCCCTTAGAGATTGGCATTGTAAGAAATGACAACCATCGCTTACACAGCCAGTCCGCCACCAACCTTTGGAACTAAGATTTTATGTCCCTTCTGCCTGTAATTACACTGGCCCACTCACCCTTCAAACTGGAACACAACAATATCAAGTACTGCTGTTTTGTGGTAGGATATCTTATGAATGGGTGGTACCTACCCAGACGAGCTTGCACAAAGCCCTACCATACTGTATTTGAATCGAGTAGCGCAGTGTTCGGGCTACTTGCTACTATAATATTAGTCGATATTGAATTTACTGACAAAAAGTGTAAATGACAGAAAGTGTATGTCGATGCGTTTATTGTAAATGCCTAGACCGTAGAGCAGTGATTATCAACCCTTTTTTGTTTCGGCACACTTAACGATTTCAAAATTTGGCGGATTACACAAAGAAAAATATAAGTTTAATTTACTTACCTATACACACTGCGTAAAGTACATTACGAAACCAATCAAATTTTATGGATTTAAATATCTGATGAATGTATGTAATGTAAATAATATTAACATAATCATGTCTAAAATTTGGCAGCACACTTAGAATTTCGCGGCACACAAAAGTGCCGCGGCACAGTGGTTGAGAATCACAGCTCAAGAGTATTTAAAAAAAAAGTTAGAAAAATTGTTGTTTGACATTAAAATCGATATCTCAGCTAAACTTAAAATGCATATTTCAACATTTACAAACTACATAGCTGTATTATATACAGCGTAATTATATCTGAGTCAGTTTCTTGTTTGTGTATTTATTTTAATGTTTACATATAATTCTTTGTGATTATCAAAGTTTATTGCACTATTGGTCCTCGAACATAACGACTGACTACACTCTGTTTACGCTCTCGATACATAGTTATTTTAATGGAAAATTTATCAGCTGACTGATAAATCGAAGGCCGTACAATTAAATAAATATTATAGTAGTTAGAGTTTATTAAAATATATCGTTTATTTTGCTAATATAAATGTATGTTTGGGTGTTTGTTTGACATTGTTAGGTACTTACGCTTAAAATGCTGAACGGAATTGAATGGTACCTAGGTAGACCTTTATATATTATCACTACATATTTTAAAACAAAGCCCCCCGCCGCGTCTGTCTGTGTGATCGCGATAAACTCAAAAATTCCCAAACGGTTATTTCATACGATTTACACTATCCATTAGTGTATGTAGTGTATTAGTGTATCATATATCCATTATGAGTAATACATGCGGAAAGTTTAGGTGTATAATTTATTAATGTTTTGTATGTTGAAGATGTCGAAGAAAGTCATGAGCTTTACCAACTCAGAGCTTTATTGACGCGTGGCGCGTAAACCACTAGAGTTATATGTTTTACCATATAACGTTCTATGTAGACCCTTATTCTGTCCGTGCGAAGCCGAGACGAATAGCTGATATATTATATACCTAGGTTTAACTTTTATTTCGTTTTTGAACTTATAAAAATAATAGTGTGAGGTAAATTCTCAGCTGGCCATATGCCTTAAGATAGATAGGCAGAGACCTGATCTCGCTCTATACTCACGATTACTTCCTTTATAGCCAAACACAAATTATGTAACAAATAAAGCCCGTGATAAATTAGTGGCGCTTAAGGCGTGATTCTAACATATTCGATTGAGATCAAAATATCAGATTGTGTTTAACCTACCAGGCTATTTCGGTTCTTAGACAATAAAATAATTTTTAATTTTCACTAAACGAAACTGTAAGTAAAGATTATTCGATTGATTCGTTAAATTTTATTATGTAGATTTTTTGGTTAATTTGTCGTTAAGATTTTGCCGTTCGTTTAATACTGTTTTGGCTAAATTGTAGCTCAACGTAGTCTACGTTGAGCTACAATTTAGTTACGAGAAACAGACGGCGTCCAATTTTTATACTCATTCATAACTTTTATGGCTATAAAGGAGGTTATTGTACGCATTCGTTACTTTGAATTTATGTGAACTGTTCGTACAATAGAAACAATTTTTAAATTTAATTACATCAAAATTTTCATATTATACTAATTTAAAATAAAAGAAAAATTTAACTAAAAGCACCAAAATAAAAGAAATATTTGTTATACATGTACCTACTTAGTTCATGTTATGGAATTTTTAACATAATATTTCTTATGCACTAAAAGTATGTAATTAATATATGACAGCCTCTTTAGCTCACCAATGCGTTAAAAACAAAATATAGGACTCTGAATATGGAGTTTTTATCAGAAATAAGAAACACCTCGAAACCGAAATTTAATGAAAGAATTAAGCAATAGTCTGATGGCTCTTAAGTTTTCGTTGATGTTTGAAATCGTGAAGTGTATAGAAAGTTCAAACAAAATATAACTACCGAACAACCCATATAAGATGTGGCATTTAAATTAGTGCACAAAATGTCCTTTAAAAGTCAAAAGGATGATGATGGATGGATGGATGATCCACGTGATTCAAAATACATGTAATATATTTATTTGGGCAGACACAAAACGATTGTTTGCCCTCCGTGCCTTCAAGTAGAGGTTGTGCCAAAATTATATTTATTTCAAGTTCAAATAGATAATGATATTAAAAAAAACCATTTTATTTTCATAAGTATTCATCTTAAATGCCGAGAAAAATTGTGGTTTTTCGATAAAAATATTGATCTTATTCCATAAAGTGTTTATCTAAAACTACCATTTTAAGATAAAATGAGTCCATTTCGCTAAAGTACATTTGCTTCAATATTATCAAGTGACTCACTCACTTTACCTTAATGATTGATTCTAAGAAATGTAACAATCAAAATAAAAAAATAAATACTAATCACATTTCGACTAAATGGAGCTTAACTCGGAACGGTCGGAACGGTATGACTCTCCTTAATGTGCAAATAATGTTATCTTTCTAGGGTTAAAATGGAAGATGGAAATGACTAATGCATATTTTGAATTTTATGCCTTGTTGGTATTAGGTTGGTAGATTTTGATGTCATGGTTTTAAATTTCAGTAGCAAAAAGAATGTAGACACTTGGCAGTGTTTACACTCTCGTGTCTTGAAAGGATCGTAAGCTTTGGTCCTGCTCCTCCCTCGGATTGCCGTCTCATCGGATTATGAGAACGAAGGGAACCTGAGTTTACGCGTAATGTGCATTACTTGCGAAATTGCATCAGAGAACATAATCATTTTGAAATTGAGAAATGTTATTAATGCGATATTTTTTTTTAGATTTTACAAAACAAGATACAGAAAAGGTTGCGAGAAGATCGTAATAGTTTGAACGTGATAACACCCGAACAAGAAGTAGAAGAGGAACAGACTTATGAAGAAGATTATGGCGAAGATGTAGACGATCCTTTCTGTTACGATGAAAAATACGATTCGCAAAATAGACGTTGATATTGTATAGTTCAATTTATTGTTATATTAGTTGTAAATAAAATTACTTAATAGACAATGAACGAATTTATTTTATTTCATTAATTACTATTTGTTAAATAAATACTATTTGTCAGAGTACTTTACCTAAATAGGCTATTAGATGATACGAGCACTTTTGTATCATCGTAACGTAAAGCTAACATAGTAACCTATGCTAGTTTTAAGATTCTATTCTGAAAAACCGGCAAAAATTCGCTATTTATTCTTTTGTTTCTAATTAATACAGGTATAATCATTTATTATACTTAAATTTATAACCTATAAAATCAACGAAATAAAACGAAATACTTCATGTATTGTTGTCATATATTTAATCTTATATTGTATAAGATGCCTTGTCATTTAATCATTCGTTAACATAAGCTTTAAATTGATAAAGTGGTCAATATTAAAGTACCATCAGGTTTTTATTGTAGAAACATATACCTCAGGATGTATCGACTTTGCGTAGTTGGAAACTTGGCGTTTTAACTCAATCGTATTTATTTTATAGTATAATAATATAATATAAGTAGATATGTATTAAATTATGGTTTATTTTTATTCTATAAATTTAAATTTGATTTTTTTTTTAAATTAGAAGTAAACGAAACTTTAATAATCCTTACTAATATTATAACTAGGAAAGTGACTTTATTTGTTTGTTACGCTTTCAAGTCTATACTCAAACGATAATAATGAAATTTTTCATACTCGTTCTCGGGGGTTCAGAAAAGGACATAGAGTGCGTAACTACTCCCGTCCCCCTCACTCGCAGACTGAAACTAGTAGGCACCTAATTATATTTGCAGTAACACGTCATAAATGAAATGACGTGATGTCGAAAACTGTTTTTTTTATCAATATTATACTTATCGGTTTAAATAAAAAATATCCGATCAGACTTTTCACACTATAATAATTAATTTACTGCAATAGAAGAAAAAAGAACGGGAAATACAGAGGAAAAAATAACTGGTGAAGATGACGATCTTATTGTTAAAACAGCAACGTCTGCCAGACTACTATTGGGCAGAGTAAAACACATAACAAAAATGTATGCGGCTAGACGATGTACAGATGTTAATCAATTTAAAAAAAAGTAAAAAATTTCAATTTTTATAATTGATTTTTATACACAGAAAAAATACGTACCTATATATATATATATATACATAAAATATGTAAATGTATTGATTGAGCAGCTAGAGTTGGTATGGTATATAAAAAGGGCGTGGCAGGTACACGAGGTACTAAGTCGAAATGTTGGCGGGTAACATCAATAAAATTAAAGTAGCTCATGTTCTGAATCACCATGTGTGGCTTACTTTATATCACGGGAATCGAAAATAATTAATATGTCACAAAGTCCACGCGTACAAAGCCGGGGGCACAGTTTGTATGAAATTCAAGCCTTAATATATTATCTAGCTTAGCTTCATGTGATTTTATTTTTTAATGATACAATATGTTTTCAAGAACATATAAGGTTTCGTTGCCATTACCGTACATTTACTCCGAGCTGATTTAGTTAATGGATATTTGAAGAAAAGCTTATATATTATATTTCTTTTCATTCTTATAAAAGCCTATACATTTCAATTAAACACATTGCTATATACTTATTTTCTCAAGTATTAAAGAATTTTAGGCGAATAGTGTCACAGTGTTGTATGATTTGACCAAATTATCGATTTTTAGGCTTGAAGGTCGCAAAGGTCATGTATAAAGCACGAGTAGGTAAGTCCTGGCTTTAGTTTTTGTTTTTATAAAACAATGCTAAGGCAATAATCTATATAATGCCTTAATGCAAATTTTATCACACTGATATGTTGTTATCATACTCGTGCATGGTTAAGTATGAATGTTAACTAAACTCGACTTTCAGATGCAACATTAATAAAACAATAAAATTAATAATAATAATTTATATATATTACACTGAGTTCCCTTGAATACTTTTAATTTATTTATAAGCGTGAGATTCAATCATACAATAAATCTATATATTCTTAAATTAATACTAATTGTTGTGTAATTGTTGTTTTATTTTTGAGGAAAAAACAGACTATTTTTAAAATTATTCATATGTATCTGTGCAACTCGCGGAATCGAGTGTCCAGTTTTATCTTGATATAATTTATACCTAGTTAAATACATTAAAACAAACGATTTCCAAGGAAATAAACAAAGTACAACCTCCCGTGAGCAAAGTCCGAAAATAGTGTATCTAAAGGCGAAAAAAAATCGCCTCGTACTTAATATGCATTATGTATTGTGTTATAGGCGACCGTCCCGGGCGAAAATGAAAGCCTTGTCTAGATAATAATGAGAGTAGATTTTCTATTTCATAAATAGAGACCTTTTCAAGAAAATCCACTCTCCCTCTAATTGGATTAGACTATGGTCGTTGTATTTTATCAACATATTTCACATATTTTGTATTATTTCCAAAGATTATTGAAAAATGTTTTCATAGTCTTTATCTTTTACTTCTCTCTGTGTTTACTTTTCATAGAGAAATAACTAAACATATGCTATTTAAATATATTTAAAATAGAATAACAATATCAGCATTGGCCTTGTTCTTTTATGTTTATCAAAGTAGTCATTAGAAATATCTAAGAAGAAACTAAATATCAGGAATATTGTCTATTTGTCTGTCCGTGACAATCGGTAAAACAATTAAATTGTTTTTACTAAAAAATACAATTAAGATCTGGGTTAATGAATAGGCATGCAATCACTTAAATAATGAACGAAGAGATTCTTAGTGCATAGAAAAAATGTCTACACTAAACAAGAACGAAGTCGCGAGTACTGCGATTCGTTGTACCAATATAAAAATATTATTCAAATTAAATCAAAATATACTTTATTCAAGTAGGCTCTTGCGAGCAGTTTTGCGTCGTCATTTTGCAAGATGAAATTAAATTTAAAGTTACCTCCGGTTTGGAATGGAAATTCTAAGAAAAATCGGTAAGAAACTTTGTAGTTACCTACTCTTTTCAGACTATAAAGTTAGATAGAATATTAAATACAATTAAATTATTTACCTGCATGGAAATCAACGAATACTAACTCCCCAATTTTTATCATTCTTCTTTTCTTTGAAGCGATTACTTCACGATAGATTGAAGAATATGTAGATATTTTAAATAAATAAATTTTGGTTACAATGTACATAATACGTTCGATGACACTGAACCCGTATCTCAATCAGACAGCAATTCAAACGGAATGAGAGGATAATGTCGATCCGGTCAGCGTAATCAGGAACAAATTGAAGGAATATATAAGGGTACATTTAAAATAGACCTAATAAATTAATATTTCAATTTATGTAATCTTGTTAAATTATATCGTATCATTGGTTAATAAATATGAATGGTTCATCAATATAATTCGAATTTATGTTCCAATTTACAGTAACTTTTGCACAACCTAAGAGTACCTCGGATTATTGATTTTCAGTATTCAAATACTCTGCATACACGATGGTGTGTTTTACTTGTCTGGCGTGTCGGAAAACATTAGAACAAGACCAAAATTCTTTGACCTGAGATATTAGGAAAAACTTAAAAATCTCAATTTTTACAAATTCGTATCAGTTTAAGAGAACTCTTAATTTGAGTAGAGGTCGTCCTATCACCGTCAATTTTCTAAGTAACTGTTATATATTGGTATAAATTCTATTTTAGCTTTGTTAAAATTATTTTACGTTTAAATTTTTTATTTGTATATGTACGTAAATGTCAGACATGGAAGACTGATGTTTAAATTTCAAATAAATCAAAACCGAATCAAATAATATCATCTGACAGGATTTATAGTTTAAAAAACATTTCAGTATCAAGTTTGGGTTTCACAGAAACGAAAACTAAATAATAAAATTATAACTCAATATCTAATATGAATGTTATGAAAAATGTTTACTACATTTTGCATATTATTCTTGGACGAATAAATCGTAAATTAAAGCGATTAGTATTATTTTTGTAAAATAAAATTTTGCCATTAAAATTATTTAATAGAATGCGTCTTGAGTTGCAGGGTGGATTATTTTCGTTTTAATTAAAAGTAATCATCACGTTTCAAAGGTAGGGTTAATATATATCATAATTTTTTTTTTCATTTTTAGATACAGAAATTAATTATTATCAGAATTATTATTAAACTTTTCAATAAACACCTTATATTTAAATAAATTTAACATAAAATATGAGAAAAATACTTTCGATAGATATGCGTATTGTGCTATAATATTGAAGAAGTTTGAGCGTGAAATATATATAAAATATTAGATTTAATGTTACAAGTGCAGTATCTAGGCGACGTTAATTGCTATAGCTGCATTATGTGAACGATTTGTATAGGTATTTGTAAACTATTATACTTATTTACTTGAAAATAAATAAATAAACTTTTGAAAACCTAAGACATATTTAATCGATCTGAAACTTTTATTATTGATTTTTTAATATAAATTAGTAATGTTATCAACGACAGACACATTATAAATAGTGCTAAAAATAGAAAACAATGTCGCTCTATCAATCACGTATGTATTTATTTGCTGCATAAAACAATAGTGTACAGTTGTACATCAATAAGAGTGAGAAGTATGTAATGTAATGTTAAATGTAAGAAACAATAATCCCAGCTTATAATAGTGAAACCTGTTGTAATACTCAACAAGTTGCAACATATCCATTTCATTCCATTTAATCGGACGTGGGTAGGCATTATGTTATAATTATAAAGGATTTTGGGATTTTCCAGCGGTTGATTCGTCATTAATTGTGAAAACATATAGCCTAAACATAGTATTGATTTCTATGCAATCCAATTTTGATTGCTGCCAAGTCACGTTCTGGGTGGAGTAGGTTGTGCGTCTAGATTTTTAGGTAGGTTTTGTGAGTGGGCGAAGTAACTTCAATGGTTTTTTTATCGTCCATGGAGTAATAAACTTAATCCAGGTTCTGTGTAGTGCAATATCGAGCGGGGGTCGATCGAACGGGGCGCGGGGAGGAGGCTCGGGCGGCGGCGGCCACCTGTTCGCTGCGCGGCGCGCCCGCACCCCCGTCCCGCTGGGGCCCCGCGCCGGCGCCCGCCACCCCGGGCCCGGCTGCGCGCGCGAGCCCTTCCCTCCACTCATTCGTTTCGCGACGCGTTGTCTCGCCGGCCGGCTTCCGCCTCATTCTACCGGGCTCATTCGCATCGCGTCCGCTTGCCGTATCGCTCGTTCGTACATTTCACCACACATTAAACATGACGGAGAGCACAGAAACCACTGCTGCCGCAGCGCCCGAAAAGACTCCCACTGAAAATGGCACAACTGAAACTCCTCCTGAGGAAACGCCTGAGAAGGCCACCGAAGAGAAAGAAAAGGAGACTCCACCGCCAAAGGAGATGCGCGCAGTTGTTCTAACTGGCTTCGGCGGTCTGAAAACTGTTAAGATTTTGAAGAAACCCGAGCCTACAGTAGCTGAAGGAGAGGTACTGATTCGCGTTAAGGCATGGTAAGTCAATTTTCTTTTATTTATTTATTCTTTAGTCTTTATCGGCGGGTTTTCAAATTTTTATACCGACTAACTCAAATTGTAATTGGGTGCCAGTATCTACTTTCCGATTTAATTATTACATTTTATCATTGACTATTTTTGAGGGAGGTAGATCATTGTTTCAACTTTCAACCGGCAATTTAATGTCAAGGCTTTTTTTGTTGAACCGGTATCGTTTACTTTATTAATTCCGAAAACGATTAAAATTCGTTATGTATTTTGACGGTCAATAAGACATGATACAGTTTCACGGGCGGTGACTCGTACCTACTTACCCAGTGCCTTGGCTGCACTGTACATTTGGATCCCGTTCGCTGCGTCTCGCCTGCTTCATTAACATCTGCCTGCCTCGCCGTGTTGCACGGCTTATGTACCCGATTGGAAATTCTGCACGCACACTTGCATCCTTTGCCTGCCGGCGGGTGACGCGCCCGCGCCCAAAGCGGATTTACACTCTAACGACCAGCCTGGAGACGACGTACGCTTTAAATTCATGTCAAATTTTATTTAAAGATTTAATTTTGAATATTATTTTCGAATCGAACGAAATATATACAAAACAAAGGCGTTACGTTATTACCGCAGTAAATAATGTTATTGTCAAACGAAACTGTAAAATGAGTTCATGCGAAAGGGAATTTAAATAACTGATATTGTTCTTTGTTTGAATTTATCGCTCCAGTGCTTCAGATAATGCATCGAGGCAGTCTCGCCGACAGGCTACTTACGAGTCATAAGTTATCTGCCACTTTTCTCGTTAGTGTTAACTGCTGTAACAGCCTTAACAAAGTGAATACTTCACTTTTAAGAAACAATTGGCGCGCTATTCTTAACATAAATTGTTTTTCATTTGCAATTGCTCTTATAGCTCAATTGAAATTTCCTTCTTTTTGCACTTAACTGATGCGTTGAAGTCTAATAGATGATAAATAGGTAGGTTCTAAGTTCAATATAAGCATCTTTGCAACCGTATTATCTTATGAAGGAAGGCAAGGTTAAGGGATTGAGAATGCGTAGGTGTGAGGTGCAAAGCAAGCTTAGTGCATCCCCGCTGTCTCTAAATATAGCTCGCTTATCGCCGACTTACTATGTAAATGACCGCGACATACTCTGGACCAGCTGCCGCGAAAATATAAATTGAACTCACGTCGTTTTCAACCGGAACTGGTTGAATATTTACTATCATCTCACTTAACATACAATATGCACGCGGTCCTGAATTTTGACATTTTATAATAGCTTCATAATACCCCAGTTGCACACACGTCGACGGCTCTTATATTGGTCGACTTTTTCGAATTAATATATTTTCGACGTAGGAAGGTATTCTCTTTACGTTATAAGTTCAAGAAGGGATATGTTTAGCTTCAAAGATTGTCTTTAAATATAAATACAGCCCAGTTCAAGGATAAACGAGCCCTGTTTGAAAATATAACATAAACAAAACAACTAACGACATACCTTGAAGACTGTTGCCCTACAATTAAAGTGAACTTACGTAAAAAAAGATATTTTTTATCTAAAAAAAACCCATTCAGAGAAAATCATGAATATATGGTTAAAAACACTTAAGTATTCAACATGTTACTGAAAAAAGATTATGTAGGTACTTCAATAGTGAAGTAGCAATAAAATCAAACAACCGTCTGACAAAAAAAAATTATGAAAAATATATCACACTATAACAAGCAGATAGATTACGAAGTATAAACAGTTATTCATTTAATAGCGCTATTAATTTAATGATATGTACTATTATAAAATGAAATCTAAACCCATAACAGAGTACAGTCTAGGCGTGGACGCTTTAAAGACGCCGCTCCTCTTAATATGTTTTTAGAAGGCATCAAGAAGAGATCGGACAGATGAATAACACACCATTATATTCAATTAGGTCAAGTCAGTGTCGGAAACGTCTTCCGAGAACAACCTCATGTACGAACGTCCAATGATGCTTTCTTTTTCTGAGAGTTCTATAAACTTATGAAAATAAAAATGATAGATAGGTTATTAATTGCTTTTTTTGAATTCAACTGTGTGATACATTGCATTTTGGTATATTTATTTAACTTTCAATGTTTTTGGAGTTTAGTGCATATTATATGCAGTGCATTATTGAAAGTGCAGTGTATATTTTATTGATTCATTTCGTACATTTTTTATATAGAATAATCAATCGCACTATCATCAGCATCAGTCTTGTAACAACGAAAGTACGTGTTAATTGCTTACATCCTTTCCTTTGTTGGTGTATGAATTTAATTCCTAAAAATAACATCTGCCCATCGTGAGCGAGGGCTGGGCTTTATGGTATAAAGTGCAGCATTGTGCATTTTAATAGGCTACGAAGCCACATAAGATGGGAGAGATGAATTTGTTTATTACCCTCTTCCTTATTGAGAGCGTCTGTACAAGATAGCTCTCATCCTATGAGTCACTAGAAAGTAATGTTCTTGAACTAACTCGATTCGAATAACTTGCTAAGTTCTACCTCTATCGTTGAGTGGGTGGACTTGCTTCTGCAATTCTATGGTGGTTTACTTATTACTTGAGGGTCCTAAGGACCAGATATTTCTATTTCTGACAATATAAAATATTTTAAACATTATTAGTTTACATATAATTACTTTCACTTTCAAAACGTGATACTGCGTATTGTACTTAATAACTACAATTGCTCGGTTGAGGTGTAAGTTGTGTATGTAATCGATATGGTAATATAATTTATCGTTAGAAGTAAGAGTGTATCTCCATCACCTTAGGACGCTAGTTCTGATATTTACGGTATTTCTATTACAAAGTCATTGTAACAATGGTTTACGTATTTGTAATCATTTGCAAAACAATTGTAGTGATCGTAAAGGGTGACTGCAAGCCATGCGTCACGAACTTATTTTTGATGCGTATGTTTTCTACTTGCACTGATGAGTCAAACTAAGTTAGTTATCGATATTGACTCATTTCCAAACAAAAGCAAATTCAATGCTTCATATTTACAAGATTTCCTGTAGATATTATCGATAAGACTTCAATAAAAAGTTTATTTGCCGAATAGAAACGTTTACATCTTTATGAGGTTATTCATAATATTAATCTCATTAGACAAATTTGTATATATACCTACATTTTATGGCGTACTATTTGTAGGTACATTATGAAATAGACATTTGGTCGAGGACATGTGGTGTGACTATAAATCCCTTGCTCGTATAGCAGATGCTGCTGGCATAGTCGCGCCGGTCTGGCTGTCGTTCGCCGTACATTGTTCGTGAAGTCAATGAACTCACGAAAATGCTTCATCGCTTATTGTGCCCATAATCGAATCAGCTCGCCTCTTATGATAGTATACATATTGCATGTTGAATTGCTGAATTTTGTCACAAAAAAAAATATTACAAAATTCGTGCATATTTGCAATGACAAATCTAAGTTCGAGATATATTTAATAGAATTTCGTCCCTAATGTGGTCTACGCTAAAATATATATACATTGTAATAAATGGTCCGGATCGCGTGCACGTCCACATAGCTATCATTATCATAATATATCATTAATATTGAAGTTTATTCTATCGTTTCATATAATGTTCTATAATTGCTAGCCATCAATTTATATTGTGCTAAGTAAATTGAATTGGAAAATCCCGTGACTCGATGCTCGTATGAAAAAGGGGTGTGGTTGCGTTGCGTCGGGGGAAGGAGGGTGCGCGGCGGCGGCGGCGGCGGCGGTGGCGGTGCGTCAGGGGATGAGGGTTCCGAGTGCTTCTGTAATGTCTGGCGAGGGCGGGGGCGCGGGGGTGGGTGCGGGACGCGGGCGGAGGCCACGAGCAGATCAATACAACGCGTCCCCGGTCCCCGTACCTCGCAACCAATCTCCGCAGGTCCTTCGTCTTTCGACGCCGAAGCTTATTATTTTTAAAGCACCCGTTAAGCATACCTACGAATGTATGTGTAGAGTTTTATTCTCATTCAGTCTAGCGGATTTAGCTGATGTTTTCGATATCAATATAAAGAAATATATATGTGCACTTACAATGATATAGGTATTATAGGTATTTGTAACATCGATACTTGAATAAATAGATACATTTGTATTTAAAAATAATGTTTCAACAATCGAAAGCAATTTACGAAACGAATTTACGAAATTACTGGGTTCCAGTTTAAAAAAAAGCAAAATACAATTTACATCTTAAATTCAAAAACGAGGATTGATTAAGAATCAATAAATTATTTTACAAACAAAATCCTTTTCAATGTTATATATGAAGTATCTCTTGAATGCATAGTTTTATTGCTACGAGGCGACTGGAGCGGAGACAAGCAATTTATCATCGGATCAGAGATACCCAAGATCTTTCTCTGGAATCATTTTCATGATCCATTAAATTTAACTGTACAACAATAATAAATAAAATTATTTTACGACTGAAAATGTTTGAAATCTATTTTAAAAAGATTTTCTGATTTAAGTTATGAATGATCCAATTGTCAATAAGAATCAAAACATCACTTGAACCGTTTCAAATACCTATTTTTTTTATAGTTGGAAAAGAAGGATGCCGGCATTTATGCTGTACTTTATATTTCATAATAGTCTTGATGACTCGTGTCACGTATTTTGCAATTTCATTTTCATTCCAGTTTCATTGCCATATCTTGCCACGTGTCGATGAAAGCTCAATCGCTTTGTTCAAGGTTAGGGTAGTATCGGGGTGAATAATTTTGTCCGACGCTTTTATGTCATCTTTAAGTTTATTTGATACGCCCCAGGCTACGTTTTTACCGCGCACCCTAATTTATAAGCAAAAAATTGCACAGAACTCGTTCGGTAGCATCGACCATAGCAATATTGCAACAAGTACAAAACCGCAGTGCCTTTTTTGGCAGTCTGGTAAAAGTAAATGTAATGGACGGTAACTTCTGTTGTGAACAATATATTACGGTAGGTATGCTAAAATCTTTTGTTCTAAAAGCGAGCTGCTTTTCAAAGGTATCGTGCTTTAATAGTATGTGTTTAGAGAATAAATTCCGGTAGTGACTGTGGATCTATATTTAGACAGAAGTAAAAGCACCCTCTACACGTCTGACAAAATTAAACTCGCTCTAAGATTTTGGGGTGCGAACCTTTTTTGTCTCCTGACATTTGGGACGGTCAGTGTTATGATATTCCGTTTATAACTTAAACGGGCGTCATGTTGGGTGTAGATGCCCTTTTTTACCCGCATGGTTACCAATGAGGGTCGATTGAATGTGGGTTATTTAAATAAAAATACTAAAGCGTTTAAATGGCTTAAAGTCAAAAATATAATGATTACTAAGTACTTAATGTTTTTTGACAAATGTACTTCAAAGACTATCATTATTTGTACGAAATATATATCCATCCATATCGAAAATTCGCTCTTATCGTTCACACAACCTAAAAGTATATATAAATAGGGATATTCATACAATGTGTTTTATGAAATTATTATCATGAGCACATAATGGAGTTTCGTCATAAAACTGTTCGAAAGAAAGCAATTCCTATGATTACGACTCGTAAAACTGTTCCAAGAAGATTGATAAGATTTTGGAATGTCAGGAATGGCAGTCAGTATCGATAGTATTGTTTGTTTAGTCATCATTGTACAAACAGAGATAATCATTTAATCTTCTTTTCTACGTACCAACAAATTTTGAGTATGTTTAGTTTCAATATATATCTACTAATGAATAAATAGACATGAATTGGTTTAATTTGGTATAGTTTATACCTTAAAAAATTTTAATAATTGAAGTTTTGATTACAGATTTATGTTTTATCTAATCAATATGTATGTAGTAATGATAAGACTGCAGTTATGTATTCATTGAACAACATATCAAACACGGTCATTAAGATCTAAAGAATGTATCACGTATCGTGGTTTATAAATAGTAACAGTACATAAGGGCGAGGAGGACATAGATATATCAGTGTTAATCAAATAACTTATATATTATATATATGAAAAAAGGGAAAAAATTAGAGGTTCCGAAATTGAACAGAAAATAAGACAAAAAGTTCCCTCGAATAACGTACCGTAACTTTATATCGAAAAATACTGGTTTCTTGAACCTTCGAGAACGGCCGGTTACTATGAGAGTACTACTGTTGCTTTTGAAAGCGATAATTGCTTGATTATCAATCGAGTTCTTGTCTGTTTTATATCCGTTATTAAATGTTCAAATGTTTCTGTTCATTGTTTGATTCTATTTAAAATATTTCGTCTTGCTCTATCGCTTCTTGGTGTAAAATAAATATTTAGAACAAAGTTGAGTAAATTGTCGTTGGCCGGATTTTTTTTCTGTTAAATTTATGCTTGTTTGACCACCCCAAACGTGTGTCCACCCAGCTGTGGAATGAAGACTCATTTCCTGAGAGGTCAATAATTAATGTTGTTGAAGATTGAAATTTTGTTATTGTTATGTGGGATTGTTATATACTAATTTATTTTACAAAGAGGTTTGAGGTTTATTTTTTTAATCAAAATTAAATTTAATAATAAATTAATTTTATTGTGAATCATATATAGTTTTTTTTTTGTTGCTTACTACAATTTTTATCTATAATATTTGTACCAAAAATACAGAATTTGTAAACACATGATAAGGAATTCTATAATTAAATAATGCAACGCGGGTAAAAAATAAATAGACTTATCAATTCGTAATATTACATTTTAAATCAAAACATTGCTTAATATATTTATGAAGGATTTTACTAAGAGTAAATCTGTTAATTCTTGCTTAAGGAGCTGCTGGCAGCTAATATTTCTAATGAAAAATCACTGAGGTGTCTGGCAGGTCATTTAAAACTACATAAATAATACATATCAATGCATGTGGCTGGTGTCTGTCGTGAATCGGAAGCAATGGTCACGTGTGAGTGACGCATTGTTCAACAGCACCGCTAGCCGGATGCATGAGACCAGCTAGCTTCCGATTTTCGAAAAGACACCCGAAGGATTAACAGGATTTACGAAGAGATATTTTAAATATTAAGCGTACTATTTGTGTACTAAATTAATACTAACGTCATTTGATTTAAATTAATATGTACTAACGGTAATAATCCGCCATTAATCGGAAGGAAGAGAACAAATCATCGTTGAAAATAATTAATGTCAAAGTCCACTACACTACGTACAAAATATTTTTACCCGAGGAAGGAAAGGCTATAAGGCAGAATTTCTCCCAATTCTATATAAATATAGATTAATATGATTATTGTATTTATCATCTAGTATGTTAGTGAGGTTTCAGCTAGATATGCACTTACGCGTATTATAGTTTTGTGTAGTTATATTTAATTTGAATATAAAAGCTTTCTGGGCCAGCTTAATTGTATGATGATGTTAAAAAAGCATAATTTTATCGTTGGCCGTAATTGTTGTATGTTATTCATTAATGTACCCTAAATACCTTTTTAGACGGATAAAAGCATGAGGTTTTAAGTCACGCTATTTACTTTTGTAGACTTATTAACACAATTCATATGATCACGCGATGTATGTTGCCCGAATTCCATATATTTACATCAATAGTACTTAGCTAGAAAACAATTAAAATATACAATCAACAAAAATTACAATCTATAATTGATAGCGAAGCAATTACAGTAGATTAAAATAGTTATAAAATCTTAATAACAAAAAGTTCTTGAAAAATGAATATCTAAACGTTAGAAATATAAATCACGCGTCAGGATATTATAACTTATTAACAGAATATAAAATACCGATAATTGAAGCCGCAGTTTCCTGTGCCTATTCATAATACTATCGTAATACAGCGTAGGTTAGTTCGCTAACTCGTCAGCAGCCAGCACATACCTACAGAATACAAATGAATCAGAAAGCACGCGAATGAGGAAATTCCATTCGGTGCGGTCGTACGTACTAGCAGCACGTGAAGCAAATCGTGCTATTTTTATTCACAAATCACAATATTGTTCAACTACTGTCCCTTCTGTGAGTAACATAATAATAATTTCAAATGTTACATATTAAATGTATAAATCAATAATATATGGCACGCGGTACATGCTGACAGCATTGCATTTACGAATAAGGCAGATAATATGAACATACAAAGACTGCTCTTATTCAGCAGGCATGATGTCTTCTATGAATGAGTAAATCAATAGGCACTTTTAATAAAACGGTTATGACTGTGAGGAGAAGTTATTTTACCAGACATTTTTAGCTTGTCTATTTCAATTTGATATCTAAATTGGATCCAATTAGTCGGATTACTGAGGACTGACTCAGGGATTCGCTAGGATTATTGTGCCTGCGTTCATGAACATTGTATATTTTTATTTAGCTGCTCATTTTAATTAAAGTTAGTATAGATTTTTTCAAGAATGCAAAATTAATTTCATTAAATAATACGGTCAAATGTTTTTGATTTATTGCCTAACCTACATTGCGATGTGGATAGTTCCAGCACTTTCCTGAGTATAAGCACGTTTATAACATGAAACATAAACGCCGGACGGAAAAGGAGCTTCAAATGTATTGTGGTGGGCCTACGTTGCATTAAAATAACGCATCTAAGCTATGTAATAAGTGTATACCGCAGTTACGGATACTCAATATGCGTATTCAAATATATTTTTATCCCATCATAACTTTCTGATAGTTATTGAATTTTGTGGCCTAGGCGAACTAAAAATGTTCTTAAAGTACATTTGATTGTTTAAAATATATATTGCTCGTTTAATATGTCGTGAAATATTATTGAATGTAACTTATGTGAGTTCTATTTGTTTAAATCTAATCATTTTACAATCAATCAAACACTATTCGTGAGCTTACGATTAGCGAGAATTTTATTTTAAAAAAAAATCGAGTAATAGGGTTGTTGACTTTAACTTTTAGTCACATTAGTTTAATGTTGTAGATTGCGTGAGTCTAACACTTAGGCTAAATAGTAGGTATTATAGGCACCCTGACGCGTCGCCGTCGCGACGCCCGACGCCGCTGGGTCGCGCCGAGCCGACGGCGTTCAAACCTGATGCAATTTTAAATTACCCCGAACTCTAGGGTGTTTCCATTCATTCCTTCGTTATAACTGAATATCGAAACGTGCACGACGAGGGTGTCGCCGTGCGAACTTAAGAGTAATTTATTCATCATTATTCTTCGTGTATCATTCGGCGTTGCTTAATAAACCGGAAAGTTATTTGAATTACGTGAATAGAAATTCTACATAACGCACTTATCGCATTATCGCTTTACTAGGGTTGTAATCGGTTTATTGTGACCATCAGTGGTTTTTCAAAGACGTGACGTTTCGTTATACTATTTGATTAAAGCACTGAGAAGATATTATTTTTTAGGACATTATGGTAATGGTAAAAGTAATTATCAAAATATTTCATGGCAAGACATCGCTAACAGTTTAGTGACATGATTTTTATCGAACTTAAAAGTATGTTTTTGAGACACGTGACGTCACTCGGTGGCAGCAAATAACTAAATATTAAAAAAAAAAAATACAAACTACCAATGTATACTTACTTTTGAAAAACGGCTTAAATTATTTAATGGTTAGAGGAAACTAATCTTTTACCTGCGCGTATTACGATCTATTGATGTAAAAAGAAGCCATTCAAATTGTTGAATAAACGGTCAGGTAGCGTGCGTGGAAATTTCAATGCGAGTAAACGAGTGCCGGAGATTATCTGAGCTTAGCATTCCAACTCACGGCATTTGAATCCCAGCAATGAGCATTGATTATAAAGGGTCAGGTTTTTTAACAAAACTATGGTTATACTGAGCAATAATTTAGCTAATAAAAATGTATGCGGGCGGCAAAAAAACACAATATCGACAATTGTGGTGACATTAGTGAGTAGACTCGGTTCGATTCCTACACGAACGTAATTACTAACAATTATTTAGGGCTTACATTAATAATATTGTAAATTCAGTTGAGAAGGGGACCGCTCCCTGAACTACATCGAGCTGTGGCGTTCGTCCCCTCAAATGAATCAGGCAAATAACAAAACTGTGTAAACAATGAACCCGGCGCAAACTGTGATTCATACGCTTCGGCTAAAGGTCATTTTAATAGGAAGATACAATTTTTGTAGCAAGCTTGAGTCACGTTCATTCATTCGTTCAATAAATATTACTGGGGGGTTGCCTTCGTCGTGTTTATGTGTACATTTTGTTAAGACTTAGCATTTGTATCCTGTATTTTTTTTTCTTTCATAAATATTATAATAGTAAAATGACATCGATAAACCTTACTGCTTATTAATTAAACTATTTAATACTTAATTAATTTTATTCTAATGTTTCATTGAGGTGTTGTTTGACTTAAACTTTCGTTTTAAATATAACGCAGTATCTAGGTACTTCTAAATGGTTCAATCCTAAAATGAAATATCTATTACCATTAATCTCAATATGTTTTACACATTATACATTATATTATTCAATACTCAATATATTTTACACATTCATTATTTCATTTTCATTTCATTTATAACTTGCTTGGTTTTTAATAACTATCATTTTAAATTTATTTCCGTTGAAATTAATGTTATTAGATTTTATTAATAAGACAGTATAATATTTAACAACTTTTAAGACTAGTCTAACATATTGACTTAAAAAAAAACGAAATGCGATAATATTTGCTGCAAGAAATATAGTAATTAAAAATTATCTAAAAATTATTATGTGATAGGTACTAAAATATTTATTTTTCATTTAGTTTTCTAAACACGCAAGACCACCCATCGTGAATCCGTTTAAAATTCAATGGCATGAATTATTGGCATTTACACCTGAACGCCAAAATACTTATTGCTAGGTTTTTATAGGTTTAGGACATTTTAGTACATAAAATTGACCAAGGTTTCTTCGTTATTCATATATCAATTCGAGCTTCTATACTGCATAAAACAGTGGCCAGTAAATATGGTAACACGAGTAAACAATAACTGACGTCATAGCCATTGTGTATATGAATAATACTACATTATTTCGATACCTTTGTCTTGTTAGGGCTGTTTTTTATCAAGCTAAGAATGTTTAACATCACTAGGTTGAATTTAAAATAAATATTCTTCTGTTTAATTTGTGTTGTTATTAGATTAGTTACTCTAATTAATAAGTTGTTTGATGTTGATGAAATGTATTCGAATGGATTCAGTCACTCGCCAACCCTAGTGGTGGGAGGTGGGAGACAATCGCAAATATCGATTACTTCGACCGCCGCCCGCGGTTTATAATACCAAGCACGTACCAACCGTACAACAATTACATGTATTTGCGTTACTACGCATATAGACCTAATCAACATGAATCACACACAAGGTAACATTATTACTTTTAAAATATCCGCACGTTCGTCTTCCGAGTCAATAAAAGTCGGATGAGTATACAAATTAAGTGTTACTTCCTCTAAAGAAAGCAGATTGTTTATTATCAACATATTTTAACGTGTTATATGTACAGGTATCAATCAATTCGATATTTAAAACGATTGTAATGATTTTTTTTTAATTTAAAGTAGTTATAATAATTGTTGGAGGTTACGAATTACATTATTCACTTTTCTGTTGTGAAAATACAACTTTAAAAAAATCATTAATGCTTCATATAATTTGCAGTAATCGGCAGGTGTCGTATTCAAGTTTATGACTGATGATTGATACATAGACATGTATTAATATTTAAATGTTGGTTTCTTTATTCCGGTCGTGTTCTGGCGCGTAATAACAAATGGCTACCGCATTCCTTTGCCTCACTACACTAATTGGGTACTTCGTTTTATTAAATGGTAACGAGATCCATATCATGTACTGCGTGATGTGTATTAAAATATCAAGTCTTTAAAAGCAGATAAGACAACTTCCGAAAACACATGTAATTGTATTTAATCCTGGATTTTAAATTTAAATAGGCTTTACAAACAATAATGGAACTAATTATATTTTCTCTTTTGTTTCAGCGGTTTGAACTTCCAGGATCTGATCGTGCGTCAGGGTGCTATTGATTCACCACCCAAAACACCTTTCATTCTTGGCTTCGAATGCGCTGGAGAAATCGAGCAGGTTGGAGAGGGTGTTACCAACTTTAAGGTAAAGTATTAATATATGTACCTATATCAGTGTTGATTTAATTACAGTTTTTGATCAAAATTAAGTTGTATTCCGATTTATTTGTTTAATTAATAACAGAAGTAACTTTTTTATTTTTAAAGAGGAAAAAATAACATAAAATTTTACCTGTATTTTAAACATTTTTTTAATAGGTAATAAGTCTTATGGCCTAGTGGTTAGAACGCGTGAATCTTAACCGACGATCGTGGGTTCAAACCCGGGCAAGCACCACTGAATTTTCATGTGCTTAATTTGTGATTATAATTCATCTCGTGCTTGACGGTGAAGGAAAACATCGTGAGGAAACCTGAATGTGTCTAATTTCATTGAAATTATGCCACATGTGTATTCTACCAAACCGCATTGGAGCAGCGTGGTGGAATAAGCTCCAAACCTTCTCCTCAAAAGGGAGAGGATGCCTAAGCCCAGCAGTGGGACATTAACAGGCTGTTACTGTACTGTTATCGAAAAATAAATTGGAGTCAAGTATATTAACATGTTACTAATACATTTAAACACTAAAATAGATCAACATGAATTCATTCAAGTTATAAGCCTTTGGCTTTTGTATTAAAATATTGGATCAAAAGTTCGTCTATTGACCTGTCCGCTTTGATTGAGAAGTCCCGCCCATGTCGGCTATTTTTTATCTAACACCGAAACCTGTCATGGTCACGACTTACTACGAAGGTGTGAAGGTTACTTCGTTAAAAATATTTATATATTAAATATTATCACGAATATTTGGAATAATAATGTTCAATCATAAACATAAAATCCAAAACGATACGAAATAATTGCATTTTAGAACATATTTTTCATTGCATTGCTCTAAATTTGCATTTACAACCCGTAATTAAACAGAACAGTGTGGTTAAGTTTAAAGACTTCATGATAAGAGCCTTGCCTGATTAGAGGGATGAACAGGAATGGGGTATTACTGTTAAAATAAATATTTTCTACATTTGACATAAAGTAGATACAGCTATTTAAAATGGTTACAAGATGATAAGTTTATTTCACAAAAGGTCGAATTTCACTTTAGATCATCGCGTCAGTCAATTACTAATAATTAAAAGTGAATTAGCAGAGCATTGACCTCATTTCTTTATAGATGTTGGAAGGATGCGATACTTCAAGTTAATGATACTATTAAATTGACTAACGTTTGTAATAATCAAGTAGGTACGTTGTGTATGGTTGAGCGTGAAAACGATAAATAATATAAATGCTTACTCGTAAATAATACCGGTTTAAATTGAAGTTAGTTTGTTTGTTATGTTGATAATTTGAACTATTGACAAAATGATTTCAAATGAAATCCTCTTTTCTTAGGTTGGAGACCAGGTTGTCGCTTTACCTGAATATAAAGCGTGGGCTGAGCTGGTAACTGTACCTGCTCAATATGTGTACGCTCTGCCCGAGGGTATGTCTGCATTGGATGCGGTGGCAATTACCACTAACTACGTGGTTGCTTACCTACTGCTCTTCGAGATGGCTAACCTGACTCCTGACAAAAGCCTCCTTGTTCACTCCGCAGGCGGTGGTGTGGTAAGTTAATTTTTCATAAGTTCTCACGTATAAAAATAGTATTTTATAAGCCTGAATAACAGAATAATTAGAGTATAAAAGATGTATATGTGTAGACATTGACATACAAAAAAAAGTTAGATAAAAACCGGTCTTATGCATGTTTAATTTGAAAAACTAGTCTGAAGCTCAAAATAACTAGGTTTAGACGAGATAAGATCTCGTTAAAAAAATGAAATATTGATAATTTGATGTATAAGGGAAATATATAAAATACCTAACTATTTTTGACTCAATTTTTTAAACTATTTTTGAATCAAGTTATTTTTGCAGTTTTTTAATATAATGTTTGAATCAAGCGAACGCTCAACAAATCCGATTTTCTATCCTAGAAGCCTATAGCGTATTAAAATGAGGCCGGGAGAGGTCGGCTTACTGCTATTACTTAAGTTTCAATTACGCAAACTAGATAGGATTGCAAAATACGAATGAAGCCTTTGAAGCAAGATTCGACGACCCGCGTTGTAGTCTGTCATTATTACGCTTTTTATATAAATGGTAGACAAAGTTGTTGTTTTTTATAGTTCTTAAATTTTTACTTCAAATATTATTAATGTTTTTTTTCTATTACACTTATATATTTGACACAAACTTTCCTCAATAAGATTTAGATAAAAACTCTTTATTTTTACTGTGGATTACTAATAGCGTATACATATATATATCAATAACATTTCATGTAGATACTAAACTTTAGCCACAAAATACATAACGGAAAACGTTAAAATATAAATCAGCAAACGATAATAAATACAAACCGATGTACTCGCTTGAAAATCTTTTTACTTTATTAAATAAGTGAAAAATAAAATTTCGTCGGAACTGACATGCGCAAATAAATGAAGTTTGCTAAAAATAATTCCGTAGCATTGACCCTGGGAAGTGCTGTTTAATATCTACGTATTGGCTTATAAACCGCAAGTGCATGAGAAAATGAGCTTAGTATCTGAGCAAAAACAATGTAAATTGTCTAATTGCGTTGAATTGGGTGAGAAAAATCCTAGTGTGCTCTGGAATGTTCTCGCTTCCGACGTTACGTCATTCATTACCCTGGAGTCAATGACCTGCAATTTAAAGTGACATTTAAGTAGGTATCTTAGATACATATGACATCAATAAATTTTATGGAAAATAAATGTTCTCTTATCTTCTTTGACTATAATGTTTTTCATTATTTTGGAAACGAGAAATAATTAATTATCATGTTTAAAAATGTTATATTTTTAAGTATATAATATTGTATGTTCCGAAGTATATTTTTTATGATGTAAATGTATTTACCTTACTAGCGTTTATTATGCTTTGCAATTTGTTGAGGCATAGATAGCTCGAAGTTGTATTACACAATGGCTGAAGTGTTTTGATTCGTCTTAATATTATGCTAATTTATTAAGAAATAGTGTTATATATTTGAATAAATTGCTTAATGGCATCTATGTGTCAATACGTAAACATCAGAAATTATCTTACTATTAGCAACTTTACCCTTAGACCTAATTTGTATATAAATAAATAAATACACTGTACGATGACGTATTATAAAAATATATAATACGTTCGTCACAGGTGTTTTATATCTATCTTTTGAATTAAAAAAAACTCAAATGAGATGTCTAATACCGTCTCCAATGTAACAGGGTCAAGCTGTAGCTCAACTGGCTAAGACGGTGGAAAATGTGACAGTTTTCGGTGTGTGCTCCAAGAGCAAGCACGAGGCTTTGAAAGCTAACAATAACAACATCGATCATCTGCTGGAGAGGGGCAGCGACTACACCAGCGAAGTGAGGAAGTAAGTATCTAAATATATATGTTACGTATAGCTTATAAAATAATTTCAACAGTCACGTTTCCTGATTTACGTGGCGCAGGTAAGTAGTAACTACTTATAAGAGACGCATTACGGATTTACTTTAAGCTTTCCATCTCGCGAGTATCAAGCGTTAACGTTTTCTGACATCAAATATTATTTTAAGAAAGATAAAGTTTTTTAAATGTTATTTAAAACCTTCATCTAGATTAGTGAAAATAAAAACTGATAGTAATATTAAGAATTTCGATGAACTTGAACATAACATTTTTTTGAACACATATTTCTTTCGTAAGGTAAACATTTGTATATAGAAGTATTCCCGTTACATATTCTCTTTATTTTAACTTTCTTACGTTAAAAAATATAGGATAAAATTTAAAATGATGGACTTCAAATATTTGATCGTCATTTAAAAATAATTTCGATGCAAAATAAAGGTTATTTTTATATTTATATAATGTTATTCCAAACAGAATAAATCTTAAACATCTGAAGTTAAGTATTAATCATATTTTGTCAGCACTAACACACGCTGCACTCACTGATTTTATTTTTGATTTCTTAATATAGAACAAGTCGCTTGAAAATAAAGTAATGTGTTCACGAAACGATATATCGAAGTCATATAACTACTCCAAAATGAAAAAGGTCCTTTGTTGTAAAAAATGTTAAGTTCCTTCGAAAATAATAGTCATAATAATAATTATTATTATTGTAAACATTGTTGGTGAGTAAACGTAAAACAAAATGTAATTTATACAAATAATCAAATGAACGAATTCTTTAATAAGTAAAAAAGCAACTGTAAATAGGGCTAAGGTCTCCTCTCCTTTTTGAGGAGAAGGCTAGGGAGCACGCACGAGCACGAGATGATATAAACACAAATTAAGCATATAAAAATTGTGTCGTGCTTGCCTGGTACTCAGAATCATCGGTAAAGATTCACGGCTTATAGCCACTTGGCCACTACGTTTTCTTATAAAGATAAATAAACGAAATAACATTTTGAAATGATTTTTTTGCAATATGCCTATTTGATTTAATTTGAAGTGTTTATGATATTTTACAATGAAATCATCAACAAACTTAAGTATTTAGAATTTTAATTCCTTACATTCCTTACAGTAATAAACTAATTGTTCTAGATCCCAAGCTTTCTTAATTGATAGTTATTAGTGTTACATATTTCTGTCCCACCCATATCGCTCGCACTCGTGTGATTAAAACAAGACCAATTTAGAGAGAGCTGCGGTATCTCTGCTTTATATCAATAAATATTAGGGTTACCTACATATTTTTGTACTATTGTATACTTTAATGAACAAAGGATAAAATAATAAGTAATTTTGTTATAATTAAAAACATCCTACAGATATATTTACATTTATTCAATATAGGAAAATTATTCTGTATCAGATTGTATAAGAATATATTTAGATGGTAAAAAACGTGGTGTTAGTATTCGTTGTTTTAAATGCAGAACAGTACAAAATGAATGACTGGTGAAAATATTTAACTACTGAGTTTCTTCTCGGTTGTTCTCGATAGAATGTATATCCGGAACTTGTGAGAAGTTTTTTTAATTATCTTATAAAATAAAGATTCAAAAGTTTTTTTTTGAGTCTACTTGATTAATCAATATTTTTATAATCAAAAATACAAATAACAAACATAATATTGCATAGTATTGTTTATTCCAAGAAATCAAAATAAATAAAAGTTTACATTATAATATATGTTACGTGTTTGTCTGTGTGCCGCTAGATTAACATCAACTCATAAATAATCTCTATCTCGTGATGAACAATGCTGTTATATTATAAAAATTGTTACGACTTTCACTTAACGATATAATTTGACACCCCTACTAAGTGGTGTATGGGAACACAGCTACTAAAGTCAAGGTCCAATTAAGTTGGGAACAGTACGCTAATTGTTCCGTTTATAACTCGCTCCTTAGGGCAGCTGCTTCGTAACAGCAGCGCGGCATTTAATTCTCGTAAATAGACAAAGATATTTTTATATCTGTTGAGTTCTTTTCAACGTAAACAAACCGGGCCACACAATCCTAATGTAAATAAACAAAACAGTTCCTATTACTGTCTGTAAGTGAGGCCGCAGACGCTATCGTAATATTTAGTAAAATCCATAAGAATGTAGTACTGGCAACCTATTTACAGTTCATTATTATTTATTATCGTAACTCATAATGCATTAACCGCTTCTAATCTTCAGAGATCAGTAATATGTGAATATAAAAAGCCTACTTATCCTTCACATCGATACCACTTAAATATTAATGTTTGGAGATTTACATGATCCACTTGGGATTGTCTTTGTTTACGATTGATTTTGTGACTTGTCACCTTGAAATGCCGATTCAATCAATTCAGTCAATCTATAATCTTACTAAGAGGTTTTATAAAAATAATATTATTATTGTTATTCTGTTTTTATTTAGCCTTTTTTGGTAACACATTAAATTAACACAAGATTTCAAAGATAATCTGATGATATGAAGATAACAATATATCTATTAAAACGATTATATAAAAGTGTGCATTTTACATAGGATTACACCGGACGGTGTCGACATTGTGCTGGATTGCCTCTGCGGTGAAGAATGTAACCGTGGATACTCTCTCCTCAAACCAATGGGCCGGTATATCCTCTACGGTAAGTTTATATAAAACATTGATAAAACTTTGTCGGCCGGGCCGACTTCGGCCACGGCGGCCTTTCAAATTAATCAATGGAACCTAGAGTCTAGACAACTACCCAAGATATATTATAGTAAACAACCTTGTATGCACACCCAGGTGCACCCTCTATTCCCTTTTCTAATTATCCGATGGGACTGCAAATCCGACGCGAGCAGAGAGGAGTTCTCCGAGGCAGGGCATTGTAAACACTTCCAAATTCTAAAGTCCGGACTGCTATAGAGAATTACTTTACAGAAAGCTGCAATATTTTTTAGAAGCCTGACCTGCTATTTGAACCGAGTAACTCCAGATCCGTAGTTTTATAAGTTGGTCACTAGACCAACATGGAATACAACTTTACAACTACACAAAATGTACCCAAAGTTATTTATATCATAACATCGTTCAATGTTTTAAGTAGTAATAAAGAACTTTTATTTTTATTACCTCTATGTTTGTACGCCTGTAAAAATGATAGGCAATTTGAACAACACTGAATTGGGTCAGATGAAACCGATATGTGCCGCTAACGCAAGCATTATTTAAATTGATTTCCTCGTAAAACAGACCAAAATAAGAATTGACTAAGTTTTGATGTCTCAGAAACCTTATAGTAAACTTTGAAGTTTCAACCACGACCTTATTTCAATTGATGTCTGTTAATTATATACATATATAAATAGAATCAATATTGAGCCAAGATTCTGTTTATTTTAAATCTGTTAAAGCATAAGAGTAATATCATTTGTGAGTTGAATGCACTAAACAATTATGGTATCGCAGGATCATCTAACATCGTGACCGGCGAAACTAAGAGTTTCTTCAGCGCAGCGCGTGCCGTGAGTATTTAATATAATAATTATCGTTGGGGCATCTCTTTGTCTTTGAGGTTATAATTAAGGTATCTTAAGAAATACTTTTATTATAAAATATTTATATTGTCAGAACAGTTGACTATCTATAATTACATTAAAACAACGTTTTACTCATTAAAATTTTAAAGTAAATTCTATTGAAATAAAAATTTATTTGTATTTGTCTTAAATGTAATATTTAGAAATATATCTATACAATTATTAGAAAGATCCATGACCTACCTTACTAATAATAAAAAATTGTTATACTAAAATACACTTAAATAATAACAGCAACGAAATAAATATTTTTTAAGTTTCGTTAAGAAGAATGTTTTTCGCTTCGACTTTTATCAGCAATCTGACGAGTGTCTCTTTCCAGTGGTGGCAAGTGGACAAGGTGTCTCCCATCAAGCTGTTCGACGAGAACAAGAGCCTGGCCGGGCTGAACCTGCGCCACCTGCTGTTCCAGCACGGGCGCGCCGACACCGTGCGCCGCGCCGTGGAGCGCGTGTTCGCGCTGTGGACCGACGGGAAGGTCAAGCCGCTGGTGGACTCCACCTGGGCGCTGGAGGACGTACGTTACTAACTTTTTCACTATCAACTTTTGCAACACTATTTAGCTTTGTCTGAATTTTCTGGAAAATGGTCTGTTTATGTATTTATTTCAGCCAATAATAGTAACGACGAAATGAAATCAATGTAATAAAAAAATATCTTAATCTCATTTCATATTGAATTAACACAGGTCGGTGAGGCGATGCAGAAGATGCATGACCGCAAGAACATCGGCAAGCTTGTACTTGATCCGTCGCTGGAGCCCAAACCTAAGCCCGCCACGCCAGCTAAGGGTAAGGCCGGTAAGGAGAAGAAGCCAGCTAAGGAAAGTTCCGAGGAGAAGAAGGATAAGGAGCCTAAAGAAGAGGAGAAAAAGGCGGAGAATGGTGACAAGAATGGTGAGGAGGTCACTAACGGTAGCGACGAAGGTCAGTCTCGATCGATCTATGACCAGGCATGCGTAGTATAGCCGCTTCACATCGTACGTATATTTAAAATTATTTATCATAATACTGGATCAGCGACTTATCATGGCAAGCTTATTTGATAGCTTGAATGCTAACATAGCATAGCAGGCGTGAGGCGACATTGTTAATGTATTGATCATATATAATTTTTACTCTAATTATATAAGCATAAAATATGAATAGCAAAAATATATAGTTATAACATAATTATCAAGTTAACGAAAAAAATGGTCATCGTAAAATAATTATAATATATTTCACATCACATTATATACATACAGCTCAAGTCGCTTTGCCAAGTTCGCCGAAAATTTGGAGTACAAAACGTTTTATTTTGGCTTTTATATAAATACTACGAACAGACTAAACGCACATGGATGGCTTCCAGGCTGAAGCCTTGCTGTTATCTGATACTGCAGCCTTTAGACTTGCTTATGCCATACGCTTATGATCAATGCTTTTATTACTGCTTAAATATTAAATGTAATTTTATTAGATGTACTCAAAGACCGATTCTGGATTGTACATTTCTAAATAAATTAAAATCAGAAGGCAACTCATACACTTGACTAAAAAAAACATTTTTCTTAAAAATATATAATTTATAAATCTCATTTTAATTTGATGTAATTTTTTATTTAATAAGGGTAAATTATCATATCATAATGATATAAATATTATAAAAAGTAAGATTTATTTACACTCATGTACACAAAGTAAAAAGCTTTTGTCGAGTGGCCAAAATATTGATAGTATTTCCTGTTAGTACCTTCAATCATAGAAGAGTAAGATGCCGGCACGGCTTTAAACTTTCAAAAACCACTTTGCATTAAATTAATATAATTATCCTGTATAAAAATCATATTTGGCATCAATTTCTCACAGCTTATATATATATATATATATATATATATATATATATATATATATATATATATATATATATTCACATTTTAGCTTTGCTTTAGTATTTTAGGAAGGCACAATTTAATTGCGTTATATTTAATACTATTTACAGCGCCACATCTATTGGATATTCAAGAATAAAATAATTAGTTGTTATACGTTCAAAAGGAAATATATATATATATATATATATATATATATATATATATTATGTGTTTTTTTAGCTCAATCCAGAGTTGAATTTATTATTTGAAGTCATATTTTATACCAAAATTAAAAACTTGTCTAAAGGCTGTTACTAAATGTACGTCTAGTCAGCTTGGTCATAAGAAATCGAGATAATCGTACTGAAAAATTCAATTTGCAAATATTTGTGACATTAAAATGTATGCAGTGCTTATATTTATTATTATTATATGGTTTATAGACGAAATATGTTGAATACCACACAGGCTTTCACAATAATATTTTTTTTGTCAAGATGATCACGATTTAGCATGTTTAATTCATTTCATTATATTAGGCATACATTTTCTACACATTAAGCAATATTAGCAGATATTTATTTACTTATATAAATGCAATAATAATAAGGTATTACATACATTTTAGGTAAAAGTAAATGGGATATTGAATACATATACAATCATTTTGATTTATATTTTATAATGAAAGTGATGATTTTTATAGTGAAAGAGTTTAATAAAGAAATAAACACAATTCCAGAGTCGAAGGAGAAGGAGAAGGAGAAAGAATCTAGCTGAATTGTTTCGCCAAAGGACAGGACCAGACAAACCACCGCCAATTGATTATTTTAGAGTTGATGCTGCTCGTTTTGACGGCCGCCTTGTGCTTACACCGGCGTCTCACTGTGTTGCCTCATGTTTTATGTTTAATACAATTATTCAATAAGTCTGAGTACGGCTCTGTCCGATCCTCTTTCTTCTTTATTGTTTTCTTAAATGTAACAATCGGTTCGGACATTCTCGTACAATTTTCGATAAGTTTAGTTTATAAAAATCTATCATCACTTTCTATTCTTATATATATTTTTAATGATATAATTTAAATAGTAATGAATTTGTTATTCGACCAGCGAATTTTTATTGAATATCGATTTTATTCCAATTTTAATTTCTAATCAGGCCTAAGTTAAGAAGTTTTCGAACTGTCGAGTCTTATAGTTTAATGTTTAAGACTTTATTTTAGGATGAGATATTTTAGTCTGCAGTTATTTTGAATGGCTATTGTATATCTAAGGTGCAGAGATGCTTAATCTTTATGTATGTTAAGCTTTAATATTTTATTAGTAAATGTTTAAATTTTGGCCCTGGAGACCCACACCCGCCCTCGCGCCGCGGGTCGTTCACTCACTCGCCGCTCTTTGAAACTTCAAACGAATGAAACCTTGCGTGTGATATTTTGTACTAGGTATGCTAGATATTTTGCGGTATTTTATGCTGCCTATACATGACATTGATTTTTATTATTTGAGTGTAAAATACAATCGAATGTTTTATAATTATATTTTTATACTTAGAAGTTTTGTAAATTATTTTCTAGTTAAGAAAAGAAACAAAAATCAATAATCACTTAATCGCACCGGTCATTGTGTGTTGAATGCGATAGTCCGTTAGCTCAGACTACAAACACTATACCGATGCTGACAAGCTTCGTGAAACAGAAGCTGCGAAATATTTTGTCTGTCGGTGGTTTACTGTGAAATTCAACGTGGTTACGACACCTTCGATATAGTCATATTTTTATAAACCAAATGTCGACTATGAGATCTCTTGTTAAGTAAAAAGCCTTTTATGTATCTTTACACACAAATATCACATATCCAAACATAAATACACTTACTTAAACACAATGTACATTAGGAATAATGTTTTGATAACAATATTCACTATATATAACTACTATCACTATAATAACATTTCTTTTCATATACCTAGCATATATTTAAAATTACTCTTTGATTTTCGTATGTTTATAAGTAATGTTTACCGCCATATAATGTACAGTATGGTTATAACCTATAAGTGTATGTACCCAGTACTAATAAACTTTTTATCTGTATAACATATCAAGCGCATGTAAAACTTATATTTGAAAGGCTGAGGTAGTCCGGATTTACGGAATAAAACGAGGCTATATAGTTTCCAATACCTGGATAGATACTTACTGCTCAATAATATTACCTGCCAGCGTTGACGCAATGTATGTTCGAATCTAAAGTTAAACAGACAAACTCGTAGATTTTTTTATAAATTTTTACCCTTTTCGAACGTTTTTTGCAAGAGCATAATTTGCGTGAGCGCGTGTTTAGTGTCCGAACTTAGTATCACTTAAAGTGTTTAGTGCAAAGCGTAGAAACCGTTAGCCGCTGGTTGTGAGCTCGCAAGCACCAGACAAGAGAATCAGACTGCCTCCGACTTAGATTGAAAGAAATAAACGTATGTTATTATGATAATCAAATAGAGCAGCAACGCGCTGCAGCTGCGACACGTTGCTTTATCGTACGGTGGCTTGGTGCTAGTTACGTATCGTGCGCGGATAAATCTTGCTTCAGTGTCTCGGACCAATATCTTAAAGCTATTTAGTCTTCTTAACACTAATCTTCGTCGCTTTATGTGTCAAATATGTGCGAATTCCTTAATGTTAACATATATTATTAAATTCTTGTGTATATCGACCTGTATAATGGTTTAGATTTATCTGAATTCTCTTCTATAAGGTTAACGGATGAAACTCAACAATGATAACGTGAGCTGGAGTGACCGCGCCGTTTGTGATTGTGTCCAAAATTGTTGTAGGTTAGTATCGAATTTGATGCCAATATTTATTGTCGAGAAGAGCGCCAGAAATGGTGGAACCTGCGCCGTCACACCAGCTACAGACTGGGTCGTTAACATATTACACATTTATTTTTGTAAGGGCGGGCCAGTGTGATATCTATACTATAAAATGGATAAATAAATATGTATGATCTGTAAAAATGCTTATTCACGTCTTTTATTTACTAACCTCTCAATAAAACCCAAATTACAAAGTCGACATTAAAAACAAATTAATTTTAATTTAAATATAATTATTTAATCAAAATAGACACCATAGACGACAACATTAGCATAAATATGGCAGTTTTCAAAATTATGTGACGCGAAAGCATCTCGTTCGTGGTCCCAGAGAAAGGAGTGAAACATGTGGACACTTTGCTGTCTTCTCTGACCAATCGTTACACCGACGATTATTCTGTATCTGGAAATTATAAATAAGATAAGCATAATTTCAATAAAAAATCATACTCTTTGTTAAATATTACCTTTTATTTATATATGGAGTATAATAATAATGATATCCCCAAATCTAACATTATTATTGGCATCCAGACCGGTCGTCGCTATATTTTACTGATGGTAGGCCTTTTGTAAGCTCGTCTGGGTAGGTACCACCCACTCACCAGATATTTTACTGTAAAACTTGTACTTGGTACTGTTGTGTTCCGGTTTAAAGGGTGAGTATAATTACAGACACAAGGCAGGACATATCAACTTAGTTCCCAAGGTTAGTGGTGCATTAGCTATGTAAGCAATGGTTAAAATTTCTTACAATACAAATGTCTATGGGCGTTGGTGACCACATATCATCAGGTGGCCCATATCCTCGTCCGCCTACCTATACTATAAAATTTATATATATTAAATTGATTTCAAGAAATTTTAAAAGACAATAGGTAATTAAGGTTGTGATAACGATATCTTCTTGATCGATTTAGCCGCTATCTTACTTAATGGATATAGTGCAAATTCATCCATGTCCATTCTAATAGTCAGATGGAACGGCAAAGTTACACGACCGGAAAGGCCACGCACGGGACCGATGTGCCAAACTTTAGGTATGCGTTTTCCGAGGCCCGCTAGTGTACCATGGCCAGATTTCTAAATTCGGGCTGCAACAGCCTGTATTTCTTAACAGAAAAATAAAATAACTTATAATTTATACAAGCCGGGATTTGAATCTGTGACATATTTATAAAGTGAGAAAACATTATTTATTATATATGAAAGTTTATATTCACCACCCACAGTGGAGCAAAGTGGTGAATTAAGCTTCTGACCTTCCTTAAAGAACCCAAATAATCCCAAAAATCCAAAAGTTTACAGCGACAATTTATAAAGGATAAAAGCTAGTATACTCCCGACAGACTTTCTCGGATAGATTAATGAATTCATTGATTTTACATTTAAAAATGTATACTAACGTGATGCTTACGTACACTTTATGAGCATTTCTTATTTCTACAACACAAGCAATATAAACAAGACATAACTGATACACCGGCGATCATTGGTAATATATACATCATATTGGATTTTGTAATATTTTTAACGATGCCTAGAATTCTTATTGTTTTGCTAGATTTTTACTATACATTGTAATTTTGATAGATGTATTGACAATTATAATAACAGTAATATAAGTTCCTACTCGTGACATACCTGTCATAATTTTCTTCTTTTATCGCTGTCCTTATATTTTCTGCTAAACTAAGACAAAGATCTGGAATGAGCTTTTCGCTATATTCGACATCAGCAAGTTCTGAATTCACGAGTCGCTTTAGGATTTTTTCCACGTTTTCAATATTGAAGTGCTTTCTTGGGTTTAGTTGATATGTGGGCTGATAAGTTCGTATCTGTTTTGAAATAGACTTATTTTCAGACATCTTTAAGTTTGATCAATAAGATTCCTTAGTTCTTGTGTTTTTTTTAATACATTGTTTGACTACAGTAAAAGATAAACATAGTAGGACTACAATATTATAGTACTACTAATTCTATACGATTAATACTACTAATTCCCTACAAATAAAAGCGATAAAATGATATTTTTTATCATTTCTGATTCAACTACATAAAAAAGTTACTGGTACTAGTATCAATCAAAGGTTAGTAATTATTATTTCTGTTATTAAATTATAAGTTTTATTTCAATTAAATAAAGTATGCCGAGTTAAATTATTTTAGCTTTCAGTTTTAACTGTACCTGTAGATATTTTTGTGCATAAAAAAAATAAGAAAGTATATATAATATCACGAAAATATTTAAAAAATGTTTTCACTTAGTATTTTGTGTACGTTTAAATAAAGCAATTTCCTATAAAATTTGGTTTTATTAAAATAATTTTTAGCTTATATTTAATTTTATTTTATATAACATTAATTATAATGAATTTATCAATTTCAACAATTATAACCAGTTATTTATATACTTATTCTATGTTATAAACCTTTACCATTTTCTGTTTGTTACTTGTTCGGCGATTTAATCCAAATCCGCTCATTCGAAATGAGATTCGTGTATATTCTTTCGACATTTTTTATTCCAATAATACTTTAATAATTTTAATTTCGTAATAGTTTAGTAACCTGAGCTTTGAGTGTAACTCAATAACCATCCTGATTTAAGGAATGTGACAAGGTTTTAATTAGTATTTACCTGCTTTATATAATATATAGTAATAATAAACTTAAGGCTTGGTTAATTTATTTCATGAGTTGAAAACAATTTTTTTTATTATTTTCATTACGACATTATATACCTATAATACTTATTTAATTCAATTTTATTAAAAAAGCCATAACTTTACTTACAGCTTCGAATTAACCAAGGTGTTTGTTTAATTTAATACTCAACGCCTACAAGTACCTACAATAGCTTATAAATTTCTGAGAAGGTAATAAATTACCTTTTCAGAAATATATTCATTATAATGAATCTAAAAACAAATTGTCTCTGGTGTCATCAAAGTAAGGTTGAGAGAGCACTTAGATTCTCTGTCTACATAATCACATTATATTTTGACGTTGTCACTTGTCAGTCGTTAATATTATTTATTTTGAGTTATTGACTTCCAACATTAGCTTATTTAACAAATTACCAAACCAAATAGTGATTGATAAACTAGCGGTATATTATTTATTATTTATGATAAATATTTGACAAATATTACTAATAATTCATACTTATAGTTTTATTCTCCTTGTATTGGTGATAATTCTTATAATACACATACATACATAAGCGAAAGTTTATACGGGATATGATAAATAAAAAAATATGAATCAACAGACTACATTAAACAAGTATTTTAAAATAAAAGACAATACATTTAAAAAAATGGATACAAACCGGAAAAAGAAACATAACTTAAGTATAACTAGAACACCTGTAAAATCGCCTAAAGTAACAAATGAAAACAAAAATGTGATTGATTTAATTAGTGATGATGATGAAGAATCAATAAGTTCTAAAACATGTGATCTTGATCAGAGTCGGAAAAGCTCATCTGAATCAACATTGGTCTACACACCTGAAATGCTGCGAAAATCCTCTGCAATACATTCATCCTGTGAAGATATTTCAAATAAGTCTTCACTCTCACCTGCCTCTGAGCACAAATCTTCAAATAAATCATCACCAAGTTTTCGTAGTCCATCAACAAGTCGCAAATACTATTCGCCCACCAAAAAAAGAAGTATTGCAGTTAGAACACCTACCAAAGCTAAAAGAAATCTTTGTTATACCCTATCAAAATGTGGTAGCGAAAATATTTTTAATGATGAGGAGTTCCTTCAAGCTTCGAAAGATCTGGATGACTCAAGTAAGTAATTACAATAACTCATATACATACATTTGTATTATCAAATAACTAGGTGTTTTTTATTAGTGAGGAATCAAAAAATGTTAATTAATATAAATTAAATAAAAAATGTAATTATAATTAAAAAATCAATATTAATTCTAATGATTTATTAATTACAATTTAATAATGGTCATTGTATTGTTTCAGCCATTTTTCTGTTAAAAATAATTTACCAGTTTTTATGTACCGATAGCTTGAAACCACTCTTAGGAGAAAGTAGTTGTAATCTCCTGTCGAGGGGAATGCAATTAAAAAAGCCTGGCATGAGATTAGTATGTAGATTGTATTGGCAGCAGGAAGGATGGCGTAGGTGGGATAAAGTGAAGAAGATCATGATTGGCAAACTAAATTTTGATGATCCAACTGTACATGAAGCAATTAACTCTCTTATAGAAAGTGGATATATTTCTGTAGCAAATATTAATAATGGTCAGTATACAAGTGTGTTTTAGTTAGTTTGTTTATACACTAAAGATCACTCCACACCAAATAAATATAGCAAGTATATATATATATATACAAAAAGAACAAAAAGCCGAGATGGCCTAGTGGTAAGAATGCGTGAATCTTAACCGATGATCGTGGGTTCAAACCCGGGCAAGCACCACTGAATTTTCATGTGCTTAATTTGTGATTTTAATTCATCTCGTGCTTGACGGTGAAGGAAAACATCGTGAGGAAACCTGCATGTGTCTAATTTCACTGAAATTCTGCCACATGTGTATTCCACCAAACCGCATTGGAGCAGTGTGGTGGAATAAGCTCCAAACCTTCTCCTCAAAAAGAGGTGCGGAGGCCTTTAGCCCAGCAGTGGGACATTCACAGGCTGTTACGGTACGGTATATATATATATACCGTACCGTATATATATATATACGGTATATATATATATACCGTATATATATATATACGGTATATATATATATACCGTACCGTACCGTAAATAAATATGTTATTTTAATATTACAAAATTCATTGCTAAATCTAAGCATTTTCACACAATATCTGGTTCATATAAAGAATTAATTTCATTAATTTAGTATTACACACTATAGCTGTTTGTAATTACTGTTTATTTGTTTTTGATAATTTATGCTGATAGTAAAAAGTGGTCCAAGCCCATACCACCCATTAGTAATTGTTCTTACGTCATATGGTTATTATATTCCAGTGTAGTTACAGCCTTACAGGCACAGAGAATATAACATCCGCATTGGCAAGTAAGAGATGTTTAATATTTTTCTACAAATGTAATGTCTATGGAAAGATGTGACGACTTATCATCTGGCTTGTGCTATTCGCCAGTCTACCTAGATATTTAAAATATAACAATAACAAACAAACTTGTATCTGAAAGATATTTAAATATGTATGTAGTAGCAGTTTAAATTAATTTAACTAAAATACTGTTAAATTATTTCTAGGTGAAAAAATTGATTTTGATGAGTTGGTAAAAATGCTTAAGCTGGATGAATTGAAGTTAATGTGCAAAGAGTTTAAAATTAAAACTACAAAGAAAGAGGATGCTGCGCAGTCATTGAAAAATTTTTGCAATAAGAAAACAAATATAACAAATTACTTTGTTGGTAGTAAAAGCACAAATGAAACTCGAGTTTTGAATTTGTAAGTTTTTAAAACAGTATTTTATATGAATATATTTGATTTTAATTTTGATAAGGTAACAAATGGACAAACAGATTTACTTTCACTACATATAATACTGCTCTGATAATGTAAATAGTACCCCTCACTAAATATATTCTTTTTTATTTAAATATAACAAATTTCAGACTGCGCTCCAAAGTAGGTCCATGTTATAAACTGAAAGATGAGGCTCGGAACACACTTAAGGAGCTCTATATTCTCATGTACCTTGGAATAGATTATAGTATAATAAAAGAAAAGAGACTAGAATTAATGCTTCTCAATGATAAATCTAATAGGGAGACTTATCCCATTGATAAAGATATGGAAGTTGATAATGCAAGTTTAGTATTCAAAAATAGAGAACAATTTTTAAGGTAAGTTTAAATGTTTCTTATTATTTATTATCTGTATTCATGGAAATTATACAAATATGTCATGTATATTTTATGTCGTGGCCTGAAAAAATGTAATTAAGCATATAGCTTGAGTAATAAGCTAGGGCCAAAGAACTGCTATGATATGACAATTTAATATACATAATACCTTAAGGCCTGACTCGCATATGCTACACATAACTTCGTGATAGTTGAATGTTCGTGCTCTTTTTGAAGATAATCGAATAGAAAATCATCCTTTCAGTTACATTAATGCTGGTTCATTATATGAAGATATCGAGGAAGCTACTGAGCTGTCTAAGAAGTGTGAAAAGATTAAACAAGTCTATGATCTTTACAACAAAATAAGCAAAGAAGATATGATGAAGTAATTGTTTTATTTATTTATATATCCTTTAAAAAAAATCCATTATTGCTTTATATTTTTATGCATATTTTCATGTGAATTTATTATGCAGATTTCCAACTTATGTCCCATTTCACTTTCATATGTAATCTTTCTCTTTCTTTTCTCTGCCAGAAGGATGCCTGGAAGCGATCTTTGTATTAACGAGACCGCCGCCTGGTGTATATCTGCCTTATCTGTATCTTTGTTTAAGTTTCATATGTGTTCAACAAGGATTGTATTTTATTATATCCAAGCATTCTAGTTTCTGGGCCATTTTAGTTCTCAGAAACATTGGACTATACTGCGTAATTTATATATTTTTGGGCCCCTTCGTCCATGGGAGATTACTCTTAATTCGTAACCGCACACGTTGTTCCTGGGTGGTGCCAATCAGGTGACAATCTAATTGGTGGACGAAGCCGTACCGCCAAGCAATGCTGTTGTGTTCTGGTACGCCGTACGATGTCCGGTGACACCATTTCGAGAGTAGGGTGAGAACAGTTGCTTCCCTGCAGAAGATCGAAACAATGCATACTGGAATCGCCACATCGGGAGACTTGTCGCGGAGGGTAGCGGGATCCGCGGCACGGTGCACCACCGCTGGCCGACCGCAGATAGATGGTGGCCCAAGTAGTGAGCTAGCCACTCACAAAATGCTACCCCGCCAATTGTCGCCAACATCATAACATGTTAAAAATAAATAAATAATGTTGACCTTGAATTAATATGACGTCATGGGTCGAGATCGAATATAATCTGTGGTATTCATTATGGATTCGGAAAAAAATGGCGTATAGCAAAGCGATTATCTTAAATATATATAATATTGTGTACTACTCTTGTGTACTACTCTTGTGTACTACTCTTTCCTTTGGAATATAGTATAAACATGTACTTTATGTTTGTTCATAGTTACATCTCGCTACCGGTGTGGCTCCGCCGGTACACACCGGCATACATATATGTGAAAATTATGGAAGCTGGAATTCAGGAATTGAAAAAATCAAAGGTCGAAATCAACATAGTTTTAGCTGTCGACATACTATCGACACTATTAAAGCAAACCGCCTTCAGACAACACAAGAGAGCGGAATGGTATTCGGAGAAGGCGCTCATCCTCGACAAATTATTGTCTCTTCCTGAGAAGGTAATATTGAAGAAAATTAACTTAAAATTGATATTTCTTACTCAATTCGTGATAAATGTTTTTAAAAATCATAATAGGTTAATTTATATTTCTTAAATAGCAGATCTATAAGTGGACTGCCTAGTGTCTATATTAGATAACCCACCGATCCCGAGATCTCGGGATCAAAACCTAGGTCGGGTCATAAAAAAGTTATTGCGAATTATTTCAAAGAAATTGGTAGTGTTGGAAAGCACGAAAAACTGGGGGCCTGAGCTCTTTCCTGACGAAATTCTGGCCTCATCTGATTATATAAGATTTTGGGAACTATACTATACATCTTCTATGTATCCCGCACAGATTGGAAATTAGTTTTGAAATCGGTTAGGAGGACATCGTCATATACAATACAAATAGTTTCAGACAAATTCGTAATATTTGTGGTGTTTCTTATTATGGGTTGATATGGCATTTTTTTTATCTTTACATTATTTTAAAGAGATGCACGCACGTATACAAAGAAACTCAACCAAACAGATCTGCTTACGTTCTGAAAATCCTTTCTAATGTATTAGGAATGTACCTTTTTTTTAGGCAGCTGAAGTACTATTGGAAGGTTTCAACTCGAACATTCCAGAAATGTATCTAGATTCCATGCGACCTCGAGCTAAATTGTTAGCGAAACGACAGACATGTTCCATAAGCTCGGCTTTAAAGGTTCAGCTACTTGCACGAGCGGAAAAATATGATATACTGGAGAAGAATATAAAAGCGGTGCACATTTACAAACAGCCAATGTAGTAAGTAACTTGTAATGTTTGATTGACACGATGTCATTGGTCTTGAATAATCTATGGTATTTTTTATTTTTTTTATAGAATAGGAAGGCGGACGAGCATATGGGCCACCTGATGGTAAGTGGTCACCAACGCCCATAGACATTGGCATTGTAAGAATAACATAGTAAGGTAACATTTCTTACATGCCAATGTCAATGGGCGTTGGTGATCAGGTGGCCCATATGCTCGTCCGCCTTCCTATTCTATAAAAAATATATTTATATATACATATTTTAACTAAACAATAGTCTTTATTATTAGTAATTATTGATGTAATCGGCTTACATTTACAGTGATGGTGGTAGAGGGAAAATTAAATTCGAGACGCGCACCGCCGACGGTCTGCTGGTGCACGAAGCTGAGGAGTATTGCATGTACTGCTACATTAAGGATGGAAAATACACACACGGTATTTTTTTATATTTATAATTAAATCATTAATATTTTGCAAATGTTTCGATTTAAAAATTTCGGCTTAAACTTATATTATAAGTATATACCAATACACTTTGTTGAATTAAAACAAAGTATTCCATATAAGAACTGAATTTATTGAACAAAGGAAAATATGTTTGAAAAACTTACTTTAATTATTTTAATTAGTTTTTTTTAATACCGATCGGAAAATAAGACCACACACTTATTTCTTCTTGGTAGAATCAACATGACTAACCAGTGGCAGCTTAATTCTGTAAAACGTATTCTCGAATAAAGTGCGTTTTGACTTTTTTCTTATTACTGTGGTAATAAACATTGCAGGTGGTCACTGGGAAGGCAGGATAGTGACAACAATATTCTTCCTGTTATTCTGGGATATAATATACGCACCGCTGAAAGGTGTTCGTGGGATTTTCTTGTCCCACTACCAGACTTACCCCCTGGACATGTTCTGCGAAGATTTCTACAACAACAGGAAAGCGTTGATCGATGAAAGACTTAAAGAAATAGAGGAGTCCACGGCTGAAGAAATTTTGAGTAAAATTCAAACTGCTTGGGAGAGTAGACCGGAATGTGAGTAATTGATCTGAAAATCGAATAAATAGATTATCTTATAAGTGTTTTAAACTTCTAAATCTAAATTCTATTGAGAGTTGGTGATAGGTGAAATTGTTAATCTTATAAATTAAGACATTTATTAGTTTTTGTCGAAATATTACTTACCACAAACATTAATTGATTAAAAAAAAAAACTTTTTCTTCGCTTTCAATTAATCATATTCTCTACAACTGTTATAAATTACTAGTAAGTTTTTTCTTTTATATTTTTGCATGTTGCGTTTGCAACAGGATCGGATTAACGTTGCATTGCCCCCGATTATTACCGATAAATTAAACGATCGAAGTGGTTTCGATCGAAAGTGATGTAACCGAAGGAATCACTACGGTAACGCCTAGCCACGCCGCCGTCCCCAGCGGAGCTGTCGGGCGTGTGTCGCGCGGTGAGCTGCGCGAGTGTGTGTGCGGTGGCCGCGCGCCTGTGTGCGCCGCGCGTGGCGCGCGTGTGTGCGCGGCTGGCGGCGCACTACGCGCACGCGAGCGCCGGCTTCCCCGACCTCACGCTGTGGAACGAGCGCTCCGCCGAGGTGAGCGGTGGCTCGCGGACCGCTGCTCCGGCGGAAACGGGCTCGCGGGTTCAGCGAGATGGTCAAAACACACGATTGGAATTCTTATTTTATTTAAATAACACTGTAACGGCCTGTACGATATGATTTATGATTTTACTTCTCCGTCGACTTATTTTCGTGATGTATCGGAAGTGTTAAGGTTGGTGCAACCTCAGCACATTAAGAGTATCTAACTCGTATTGAGAAGTATTAACATTTTTAAGGACCGTTCTGATCGGGATGAAAATAATTATTAAAATTAAAACTTCTATAGATTGCATTCGTGGAGGTGAAGACCGACTCGGACAAGCCGTCCATGAAGCAGATACAGTGGATGCACTATATGAAGCAGCACGGCATCAACACCGAGTTCTGCTACGTCGGCGTCAACACCACCAGGGCCAGGTCCAGAAACACGCAGGAGCTGGAAGAAGACTAGTTAAGCCGAAAAGACTAGTTAAGCCGAAATATTAAAAATGGTTATGTACTACTAAATAAACCACTGGTGTTCATAATATTATTATATATATAAATTCATAATAGGAAAGGCAGACTAGCAACTGGCTTACATGATGGTAGGTGGTCACCACTGCACATACCTGAGATCTAAGATGTATTTTTTGCTAGTGTAAGGGCTTGTCTATAATGAAAAATATTATTATATTTCTAAAGAAAACTGGCGTTCATATCAAAACACTTCTAATAATGTTTATGTTAAATAAACTAAAATTTATTTGCATTTTAATAATTTGTTTAAGATAAGTGTTTAAGAAGATTATGATTGAATAATAGAAATTAAGCTAATAGTGATTAACATTTTTAATCAATGCATAACTACAGAGTCAATTTAAAAGAAAATATAACAGCGATGTTTGAAAAATTTAATTTAATGAATGTTATAACATTATGTTACTTACATAATAACTGTGTTAAAAGTAAGAAATTAAAAAATTTCAACATATTTTTTGAAGCAAAAAATGTGATTTTTGCTCATGTTCTACGAAATTAATTTCATGTAATTTTAAATGTAAATCATTTGTTTTTATATATAATTGAGAAATGACCTAAAAACTAAATATTTGTGTGTTTGTTTAGTTTATAAAATTAGAAGCTGTGACAGAATTAAAATTATATTTTTGATACTAGCAGTAAGATTAGATGATAATATATTACTAATTCGCTTTTAGCCACCGTTAATGATAATCCATTTCCGATGTTATCGAATTTATCTTAATCTTAATTGTGCATAGATACCATATAAATTCCAGCTTGAATATATTCCATATTATCAACAAAATGTTAACAATATATTTTATATATATAAAATAATTGTCTTTAATGACCAATACTATTATTTATTATTATTATTAAATTTACATTATTAATTTTTATTATTTTAGTCAAATTTAAAATAATCCCTCCCGATTCCCACCCGACACAAAGCTGCCCATAATGCAGGCTGCATTTCCGCGCTGTATGGCAATGGACAACCTTTGTGCCAAGTGAGACCCGGAGCGACTGTCAATTAAATATCAAATATTACTAATTATGATTTTATTTCTTGATTTCAAAAATGGTGCTGTGAGGTAGAAATTGAAGTTTATGCTAATTGTCTCTTATTATATTCTATTTTGTATGTGTTCTGGTTAGTATATTTTGTTTAGAAATAAAATGTTATTGAAATTTTTTTTTTTTTTTTAATATTTAAAACATTGTTTATAGAGGAGCGGAGCCTGCTCATTATAGACGTATTTTTTACATATTATTTATTTATTAAGGATCTCCAACAAAGTATACACACTTACGAGTACATTACATCGTGGAGTAATATTTTAAAATATGTGTGCTCCTTCAATTAAAGGAACAGCAAGCGCATAAATATTGACTACACAGAAATTTAAAAAAAATTATAAACTAAATGTTACATAGTGGTACTCAATAAAACATTGGAACTAAAAAAGGTAAACAGTGGTTAAACTAAGACTAAATTGTGCAAATGTGAGTTAAGTAATATATAAAAAAAGCTAGAAAAATTAAAATAACGAGTAATATTAAAACTTAAAAATAAAATCTTTAAACAAAACATTATGTATTAAGAAACAATTTTTTAAGATATTTTTTAAACTTAGTGAATTTTGGGGTATATATATCCAAGACAGTGTGCTGTTTAGAAAGCGCATTATATTGCCTGCAGATCCTTGGCAAAGCAGCATAGTTTCCGAGATTTGAATTGGATGTAGAAATATAAAAGTGATTGTAAGCGTTTCTACGAGGTAAGCGAGAAGGTACATACTAGATTAATTTGTTGAAGCAAATCGCTACAATCAAATTTTCCATTTATTATTTTATACAACATAAGTACGTCAGTTATTTTTCTTCTGGAGTTTAGGGAGATCATCTTATAGTGCTGAAGCCTATCGCAGTAGGACAGCAATATAACAAAGTGTTCCTAACACTTTGTTATATTCATCGTATGACAGTTGGTAGAGAAAACGTTTTATTTAGTTATTTAATCAAGGAAGACAAACAGTTATAACATGTACAAAAATATTTATCACATTAAAAAAAACATCATATACCAGTTAAGTCTTCACAAATAATTAAATCAAAATACATAACAGAATTATAACAAACAAAAATTAAATATTATTTAAAATTTAACGAAGTATGAACAATTAATTAATCAAGATCATTAAATTTATTGTTGTGGTTTATGCATGATCTGTAAAGGAAGTTGTTGCGTACGTACTTACATTTAGATATAGGAACATCTAATGAATATATTACTAAGTAAGAATGGAGAATCAATATAGTTATTTAACAATTTAAACAGAAAGAGTTCATCTTTTTCCATACGACGTTCTTTTAACGTTAATATTTTGAGACTTTGAGGATTAGTCTGAGAATCATCATTTTTTAGTAAAAGATGTTTAAGAAATTTATTTTGTATTCTTTCGATTTTATTGATATTTTTTTATACATAGGATTCCAAACTGGTGAGGCACACTCGAGAATGGATCGGACAAAGGAATAGTATAGCAAAATGAGTGTGGATTTGAAGTGAAAATCCTTACCCACTCTAAGGATAAATCCCAGCATCCAATATGCCCTTCCAACAATGTTATCAACATGGTTATTAAATAGCAGCTTATGATCGAGGTGTACTTCCAAGTCTCTCACCCCGGTTACCCATTTTTTTAGATTTTTCATTAAGTTTGTAGTCGAATACTAAATTATTGTTTTTACGAGAAAATGTTATAATACTGCATTTCTTAAGATTTAATGAAAGTCCATTTTGATGACAGTAGTGACAAAGGCTATTTAAGTCGTTTTGTAATAGAGTACAATCCTGTGTAGTTTTGATTGCTCTAAAAAATTTCATGTCATCAGCGTATAATAAAATATCCGAATGTTTAAAAATATCACAAATATTATTAATAAACGCATTAAGTAGGAGGGGTCCTAGATGAGAGCCTTGAGGTACTCCTGATGTAACAGGAACAAAGGACGAGCAGAAACTTTTAATAGTAACAGCTTGACTACGTACACGCAGATAAGACGCAAACCAACGTAGTAGATAACCGTGTATACCGACTTCTCCAAGTTTACGAATAAGATGAAAAACGGTATTTTGTCGAATACCTTTGAGTAATCGGTATACACAACGTCCACCTGAGAGCCATGTTCCATAGCAGATGTCAAGTGATGAACAAATTGGATAACATTGGTTTCCGTTGAGTTTTTTTTGATGAAACGATGTTGTATCTCATTTAAGATAATAAGATAATAAAAAGATAAGATCGTAAAATGGGAAAGATTTGATCGTATATAAGTTTTTCAAGTAATTTGGCTAAAGTACATAATTTAGATATAGGTCTATAATTTTCTATATTATGTTTATTACCCGATTTATAGATAGGAGTAATAAAGGACCGTTTCCATATACTAGGTATCACACCTAAGTGTAAAGATTTAGAAAAGAGAAATCGGAAAAGCAAGTGTGTCATTACACATCTTAAGAAAATAAGGGGGTATGTAATCAGGGCCAGCACCTTTTCTAACATCCAATTTTTTAAGATATATTTGTACGATTTGGGGATTAATTTCAATGCTTGGATGCTTTCCAGCCTTTTAATGTATACATAATAATGTGGGTTCCAGATTATACTGTATGTTGTACTGTACTGTTGTATTCATGAATAGGACGGACAAGCGTGTTAAATAATGTAATTTTGGTAGACGGACTCTTAAAATCTTTGGCATTTCTTAAGACAAATCCAAACAATTTAAATCCTTTTGAAACACTATTCAAGATATGCACTTCATATCGTAGTTTAGAGTCTAATATAATTCCAAGATCACGTACGTTATTTAATTGTTCAATCTAGATAGAGTATATGAAATATTTGTTTGGTTTAAGTATTTTATTTCGAGACGTTGGACGTAGTAACACTTTTTGATATTGAGTGACATTTTATTTATACTACACCAGTTGGTAAATCTATCTATATCTTCCTGTAAATCAGTTACATCTGTATTGTTATAGATGGGCTTCATTATTTTTAGGTCATCTGCGTTTATTATTTTGGTGAAATTTATATTTTTCTTTAAATTAGGTATAGGTTTTTGGAGTACCAGAGATGATATTTTGTGTTATATTTCTTTTTTATTGGTATACTTGTTTTTATTATTTCTTTTAATAATTCATAAAATCTAGTTAACATCTGATTGACGTCTAGACAATTTTTGAGTTCAAATTCCCAGTTAATTGAATTGATAAGTTTGTTGATTTCTGCTTAAGTTTATAAAGGGCTTTAGTCTGGAGAAAACGGGTAGCTTTAAAGGATACACAAAATTGTAACGAGGGATGTAAGGAGTCCTCTAATAACAATGGCGATAAGCACCGAATTGGTTTAATTATTGGCATATTACTTAGTATTAAGTCTAAAAGTTTTATCTTTACTATTTATTATGTTATTATGCTGGTTGAGGTCATAAAGGGAGATAAAATCGCACAAAGCTGAACTTGCTTCAGACTGGTTTGATTCAGAGGGGCGTATGCATCCATGGACCAAGTAATGTTACTTAGGTTGAAGTCACCTATTATGAGTGTGTGATTGCTTGACTCCATGGCCTGTTGAGCTTTTGTGGAAACAGCAACAGGTTCAACAGCACCATTTGTGTTTTATACGTCGATGTTGACCCACAGGTCTTCACACGAACTTTCATGTTGTGGCGACCTTTTGCACTTTAAGTGTTTTAAAACCGCGATAAGGACACCTCCACCCCTTTACGTGTATTAGAGTAACTAGTTTCGCGGTCACGTCGAAATACGTCGTACCTGTTATCGAAAAGTTCAGAGTCGTAAACATCACTGCTGAGTCAAGTTTCTGAGAGCACAACAACATCGTAATTAAGTGTACATATATTATGAAGGAAATTATGAGTTTTCGTTCGCAGACCATGCACATTTTGGTAATACAATTGAAGGTTAAGCATTTGAACAAGATTAAGTTAATTGTAACGTGCAATTATATGAGGTATTATAAACTAATAACAAGTGGAAGCCAAATTACAAATTTAGGTAATTGATTTCAACATTTCTATGCTATTAACCACTACACTTGGGCATGTTTCGTTTTTTCTTATAAAAATCCTACCATTGCGAAACCATACGAACCTGTAACCTAATTCTTTGGCACGAATTCTCGAAGATGCATGTATAGCTTTGCTAGCGACGGAGAGATGTTCCATTACGTATAGTGGTTGTGGTTTCTCGGTAGCGATACCAAGGTGACTTGAGTTCAATTTATTATTAGGATTACTTTTGTTAAATTTTAATGTCGACGCTAAGCAACCGTCACGAATGTGAGGGCTTCCAAATTTTACAATAATTGAGAGTGCGTTTACTATCTGTACACAATTGTTATCGTTCTTCATATATATGTATGTATATGTGGAGTATTTATTTTCTAATATATGACTCACGTGCACACTGATAATGTCGGACGAACGAATAATATTATACAAACAAAATCCTTCGGCTTCGACAACAGCGGTGTGATCGGTTCACGATTCTCATCTTGGGTCTCCAATTCTCGGAATAACTTCAAAGCAACCATATTCTCAAACGATCCTCACGGTACACGAAAGAGAATATGCCCCGCCACTATTTGATAGCCCATAAACTTCAACTTCGACTGGTGTGGGATGGCTTCTTCCAGATAATGCTAAACTTCAAATCTAGAGAAGTTCAATCAACGTTGAAAACAAAGAAGCCAAAGCCGAACTATCCTTCCACCTTACGAATCAGACGAAAGTGAGTTTTGACATACTACGCGCTAATCTCTGTAACTATCAATCGGATTTGAGAACTTTTTTTAGCATTTGATACTTACTCGAAAAGAAAAATTCTGTCATTTAAAACGTAGTGATTCCATTATCTTTGGTGACGTTGACAATTAACTTCAAATATCGTATTCCATCATATTCCATAATAAAGTTGAATATTAGAAACATTTATAAACATAAATATACAGTGATCTGGTCGAAATTTTTCAAATCCATGTTTCCAGTATATTTGCCACTATTAGCGATGTCGGCGGTGTCGGCGTTATCCGTGTTGTATCTGTACTGCAAGAACAGAGGTAACCGGAGGAAAGGATACATAGACGTGAAAGAGAAGCCTTGATATTTGCATTTCGTTTATTAGTTAGCACGTATATTATTTATTTATTTGTAAAGGATGTTTAATAAAAGACATGTTTGTAACAGATTATTTAATTTTAAAATATAATCTAAATTCATAACATGGTATGTACAACAACAATACACCTCTAGGAAAATAAGGCACCTATTACACATAGCTGTAAGTCTACAGACAAACCGATTAACTACCTAATAATATAACTTTCACCATTTGGCTTAATGTGATACCGCCCTATCCGTAATCAAGAATACATTGAGCATTAACAGTGGTACAAATATATTATCAACTATAAAACGAATAAATGAACGCTATTTACGTTTATATTCAGTCTACTACAAACATTGATAGGTAAAGAAGTTGATCTATTCATATAATATGAGATAAACATAACTAAAACGAAGTCATTCTTCCTATAACGAAGGCAAGTTTTAAAAGCATGCAAAACATATTTTGAACAGTACGCAACGAATTTCTAACCGTCACCTAATTTATTAATTAATGGTAACTAAATTTTAAATGTATTGGCTATCCAATACTCATTTTAAGAAATTGAATTCATGAAAAAAAAAAAAATTCATCACGTTAAATAAGTCGAAAACAATGTTATCGATGAGCGAATGTAATAGTTACAAATGATTTTATGTAATTACTTAAAACGTTACACGATTGTTTCGTTTGTATAAAATCGAAAATTTTTACCAAAATCTATTCAAAATAATTGCACTTAACATTTTGGTCTTACACTTAATTTATTTTATTTTATAAATTATATAGAAAATTTGGCTTTCGTTATATCGTAAAATTCAAATTTACATCAAAATAGATGTCGTACAGTCCACTTAAAATATATTTAATCCTACGCTTATATATATCAATATCGTATAAACGCATGGCTTCTACAGCTGCCTGCAATTGATTATTATTTTCATACTAATTTTGCGCTTTGATTTATACAAATATTTTATATAATAACATTTACATATATGTAATTGATAAATTCAATAATAACCTTTATATATATTTAAAAATATTTATATATCAATAACAGTTTCAGCAAAGCCTTTCTCTTCGTTACTCAACTATAACAATGTTATGTCAGACGTCTTCATGATTCTCGAAGGATGTTCAGGACTCCTGGTTGAAAATAAATAGCTTTGATTACCATTAACAAATATATTATGAAAATATAAAGAAAAGAAAACATTAATCTGTATAAAAATATCGGTGTTCGTAATTTTATATTAAAATAAAAGGTAATTTAAGATATGGTTGCTTTGAAAGTTGGGTAAAAATATGACTCAAATATTATAACTTTGCCTCTCTGAAGTTGTAGTTAGTTTGTTTCATTGCCTTATATTTTTTATTCTGGTATTTCTTTAATAAATCGGAACGTGGAATATCAACAAATACAATATTGTTATAAAATTATTATAAAACAAAAACACCAACATTTTATAGTTTTATTCAATTCAAAATAGAGTCGCTATTTTAATATAATAAAATTAAAAATAGTAATAAGATTTAAACTCATATTTACGAGTATAATAAGATAGTAGTGATCATCGTGAAGGATATTTGTATGTCTGAATATATCTGTCATGTATATTAATGTGTGCGAGTTAAGCTGCCTTCTATTAATAATCTGCAGGCGGGTCTCACATGTCGGGTTCCTGCTTGAAGGGCGTGTCGTCGAACAGCGCGGGCGGCGGCAGCGCGGCGCCCAGCGCGCCCCCCGGCCCCCCCGCACCCGCCGGCCCTCCCGCGCCCTCCGCCGCGCTCTCTTCCAGCGTCGCCTCTGTCGATGCACCTGGGGTTTGTACTCTTCGTTACACGACAGAACTCCTCACGCGTGGCCGCCGCTTTACACACGACAGTGTCGCGTTCGTGTCGCGGGTCACATGGGGTGGGTTCAATTTTTATCGACGCTCATTTTGACATTTGTAATGGTGTTAAATATTTTTGTTCTTGAAGTGATAGATAAAACAATGTAGATCATGCGAAACGTTACCTCCCAGTAACATCTCCTGCAGCAGGCTATCGACGTGCGCGACTCCGAACAGCTTGGCGAACTGTATCTGTTCGATCATCTGCCACGTGATGCTCTGCAGCGGCGGTAGACACAGCAGCAGCTCGCCGAACCGTCCGCGACCGTCGTACTGCCGGTCGCTGATGTAGTCCTCCAGGTTGATCTGGATCTGGTAGCGCAGCTGCTTGATCTTCTGCGGTTGTGAGAGACCTTTCGCGTCTGAGGTATAGATGAAACATTATACTTTTAACAAATTATACCTTAATAATAATTAAAAGCTTTGCTCTGCGGTTTCCAGTTACATCCAATAAAATCGCAAATTTATTTGACATCTGTGATTACTGCTAAGGGTCATGCAGTCAAATTATATATTCCATAAAAAAGCTACATAAAGTTGTTTTAGACACTAGACTGTTGTGTCCCTTATTTCAAAATTAAAACTCACTGGGATCGAAGAAGACGATGGCCTTCAGACACGCAAACTCGGTGTCGTCGATATCGATCTCCCGCAGCGGCTTCACGATCTCGTCCATCACTCGGATACCGATCATACTGATGTCTATATCCATCCTGCCATCTGTTGGACATCATGGAAGGGAATCAAATATATGTACGAATAATAGAATAATTACAGGTACAAGGGACATAAAATCTTAGTTCCCAAGGTTGGTGGCGCATTGGCTATGTAAGCGATGGTTAACATTTCTTACAATGCTAATGTCTATGGGCGTTGGTGACCACTTACCATCAGGTGGCCCATATGCTCGTCCGCCTTCCTATTCTATATAAAAAAAAAGAATAAGAGAATCTTTAAACAATACTGATCTGACGGAGGATGCAGGTCTATTGATAGACCCATCGCGTCCATACCCGCCAGAATGTCCAAAGGCGGAAAGCGCGATAGGACAGTTTCCACCTTGTAGGATATCGTGCGAGACCTCCACACTATGCGGATGGCCAATTTCTGTTGCGAACTTTGGATCTTAGTCCTGCAACGGCGGACGCCTATGAACATAAGGGCGCCCCAGAGGACCATCGATCGCACGACACCGGCATAGAGACGGCGAACGGTGCTCCGAGATTAGTCTGTGCATGGCACCCGCTACCTTCTCGAGTCGGAGGGCTAGGAGTTCGAAGTGCTAGGTATAATGGCCCTTTATACATATAGCCAACTCCAACCACAGGAGGAGTAAAGACAAACAAATGACTTTCATATTGAATTACTCCGACATCATTGGCTGAGATCTTGAATATTCATTATAGATTGTATATGTATGTCAATCTATATAAGTACGTCTACTACTTGTTCGATTGGAATAGGCTATAGCCAGATATTATTAGAAATTGAAAATGTAATATTTCTAGAAAAAAAATAAAAAAACTGAAACGCAGTTTTTTCACTTTTTTACTAACTTCATTCCGGTCAACTTAGATTACGCATTATATTCGTCAGTTGTTTTTTTTAATGCCGTGGCGTATGTGAATGCTAAATATTTTTATTACTTACAATATAAATAGTATATTTACAAATATATGTATCGGTGACAGGCTGTATTACCGATGTTGTGCTTGGCGATGATGCAGTTGTTCCCGAGCAGCAGCACGTCGCTGAGGTGCAGCGAGCGGCGCGCGCAGCCCAGCAGCAGGTGCTCGCCCGCGTGCGCGCGCAGCAGCGCCACCTGCGGGCGGGGCGTCTTATAGAAACCGAAGTTACATGTAACGCTAATTGAACGCTTTTTTCATCAAAAAATATATTATGTGGGCATTTATTTTAAAATATTATTGGATACATTGATACTAACAGTACAGTTTGGTTATTCCCGCTTTACAGTCCTACTCCCCGGTGGCAAGTAGATTATATTGCGACGAGACAGGATTTTTATTAAAACTTTACGTTTTTCGTAGAGAAGTTTGAAAATACTTGAAAATATAACTATAATTTCATCTCGAAATGTCGAGTGAAGCCTACCTGGTCGTCTAGGTGTAGCTCCGTGAAGGCGGGAATGTACTTGGCCCACTCCACGAGTATGAGCAGCTGTTGCTTGATGGAGTCGCAGACGTCGTTTATCTTCGCCAACTTCCGGTTGTTGATTTCTGCGTCCGACACGTTGTTTGTCTGTTGAAGGCGAAATTATTTTCTAAATACTTTCATTATATCATATAATAATGCTTTGCTAATCAATCGGCTACAAAATAATTATAAAATATAGTAATGTGCAATTTGAATTAATGATTATATGTTGTTTACAAAACAACACATCTCGAAATGACCATAAGTAAAATGAATATAGTTTAAGAATACTTATTTGAATCACAAATATATGTTTTTTTTTCAACTATAAATATATTTATATATATTTTATTAGTAAACTATGTACAGACATTTTTATAATATACAAAATTTAAATTAAAAAACAAAATACACATTACAAATTTATAGCAAAAACACGCCGTTTAAAAGATTGTCCCGGGCATTGTACCCATGACGCTGGCACAATTGCCTCTCTGCACCGTTAGACTCGGCCTTTGGGCTAAATAAGCGCCAGCTCTTGGGTCACCAGTAGTGTGGACCAGTTTCTTAGAAAGATCTTTTGTGATTTATTTTTTATTTAATTCAATCTTATTTATCTTGTATAGTTTGAAAACGGTAAAGTAATTATTGAAATTGGTTCCGTTTTCGTAAAAAAATTAATTCAGGTAATTAATATAAATTCTAAATAACAATAAATTACTTTAAAACACAAGGCGAACGGGATTCTTAACCTTGAAAATAAACCTTATATTTGTTTTATACAGTAAATATTACTAGTAAATTATGTATAACGACGTGTTTGAGTGAGCCAGTGTAATTACAGGCACAAGGGACATAAAATCTTAGTTCCCAAGGTTGGTGGCGCGTTGGCTATACAAGCGATGGTAGACATTTCTTACAATGCCAATGTCTAACGGCGTTTGGTGACCACTTACCATCAGGTGGCCCATATGCTCGTCCGCCTTCCTATTCTATAAAATAAAAAGTTTATTTTATTTATCTTATGTGTGATTAATTAATGTGATAACAAATAAAATTACTTTTATGAATTAGTTTTTTATTCTATCCTTGACTTTATGAATAGTAAAGCTTTACCATAATCGTTTAACTAAAAAGGTTTTACTATAAACTGTAATTCCAACCTGAAATCGAATCGAGACATTCTCAAAGGAAATATATTCTTTAGTAAATACTGTTGTTATGCAATAAAATTATTAAAATTATTATTTATTTTAAAATTAAATTTAGTTTAGTTTTTGTAAACTGTGTGGATTATGCGCTTTCGATTATATTAACTTACATCTTAACCAATTTTTCATATGCCATCAAGTTTCGCCTATTATATTACTGGTGTTTTTGATCTAGAAATAATGTTTTGTTGTACAATAATTTCGTAGACATACTCATAAAAAACTATGTTTTATCTTCACTGCACTAAAATTTTAATACATCTACACTAAAAACAACACTAGCGCCACCTCTCAGTGATAGAATAATAATTATAAGAAATTAATAATACACACCGATTATTTAATATCTTACCTCATCTATAACTTTCCTACTTAGTAGTTCCGCGTTAAGTAGCGACACAACGGAGAGTCCATTGGCTTGTGTGGGTTCCTCGTATGACGGTCGTCTGCAATTTATACGGTCCCGCTCGTTCTGTACGGCTGAAATGAAAGAAAAAACTATTAATTATTTACTAGAAGTCCAATAACTTACTACAAAGTGGATGGATCCAAAATATTTCTACGTATAATATATTGCCTTATCATAAAGCTAGCACGAATACATAGATATTTGTTAGTGGCAAACTATTGATATTTTAAAATTTGCCAATTTTATATTATATTTTAGTTATTAATTTGTAATCGTCCTGATTTTCTAAAGCCTAAATTTTAACAAATGTCTATTTTTGAGGTCCTCGAGTGAGATTCTATTTTCTTAAGAAGTCTGTATGTTTTCCAACGTTGTTTTGTCAAGGAGGTTAACATAAAAAGGTTTTTGTACTCTAGAAATCCTAAACTTATTCAAACTATAAAATACAAACTACAGGCTCACTGAGAAAATATTTGTTAGTTAGTAATGAAATATAATTAATGTTTGACAAACGTAAATTGTAACTGACAGCATTTTTTTTTTTTTTTTTTTTAAAAAAAAAAAAAATCATCTCGTGCTTTACGGTGAAGGAAAACATCGTGAGGAAACCTGCATGTGTCTAATTTCACTGAAATTCTGCCACATGTGAATTCTACCACCCCGCATTGGAGCAGCGTGGTGGAATAAGCTCCAAACCTTCTCCTCAAAAAGAGGAGAGGAGGCCTTTAGCCCAACAGTGGGACATTCACAGGCTGTTACGGTTACGGAACGGAGCATTTTTTTTGTTTTTGCTTTCTTGTAAAATAAAACTTTGAAATTAATATAAATACGATTACTCAATAATAAATTAATTTAAACTTTATTTATTGATATAATTTAAAGCGTAATTAGCTGTTGATCAATATTTATTGTTTGACGTATGTAATTGATTATTTAATCTGTATTCTGATGCAAATCTTTCTTATTATATATAACCTGACTAACAAGTTACGTAACAGAGAAGCATATATTACATTTAAATGTGTCTTAAAGTGAGATTAATTTATCTTATTTTAATTAATAAACTAGTAATATTCATTAAGTTGTTGTTTGTGCAATTGCATCTATGAAGTGATTATGACTATATTTGCCTTGGGTCTAGATAGGGACGGTCGGTGAACTGAGAGCCTCGTCAATATATTGTGTGGTTGATTTTCATCTCCGTTTACCCGACTTTTTCTCAATGTGAGGATAATGTATTTACAGTGTTTATGTATTAACATGACAAGCATATATATTACATACGTATGTACAATGTTATTGTTCACATATGTATTCAGAACTATTCCAAGATGTTTAAACATGTAGCGAGTATTTGTACATTTAAAAATAATAGGTATTTATAAAAGCCATAGTAAATTTGATGATCGTAAAAAATAACATGTAAACATGTTTTTGTTAATAAGTAAAATATTTACTTATATCAGTGATTCTTCGAATGTATTTATTATATATTTTTTAATTAGATTCTTGAGTAAGAGTTGTGATAAAATTGATACGAAATAGAAATCTGGAATATAAGACTGATGAGAATAGGTAACGGAGCCCATATAGTGCACACGTGTATGTGCACTAATGCACTCTTATAATCCGATTGATCAGCAATCCGACACCGTTGGGAATATTTTAGGCGCGCAGAGCCAGTTGTTTACATGCTTTTCGAGGCGTGGAAGTGTAAATACTGGGAAAAATTCTACTAACAAATTGTCACTTTATCGAAATCGAATCGAAACGTTGCCGTCAAACAGTCTTCCGTTTTACTAACGCAACAATCGAAATTACGATTCGGTCGAAATTGGATTGGAATAGAGTCGGAAAAGTATCGTAACCGTTATAAATTACTAAAATTGGTTCTTTTAACTCTGGATTACTAGTGAGAATTTTATGTCAAAAAACCCAATATATTTTTTATCGCCAATTTTTTTTAAATCATGGTGCTGATTATTTTTATCCATTGTCGAGTACAGTAGCAGAATAATTCGAGACATGTTTGTAATTTTTTTTAAATATATATAATATAAAAATATTTTTAAGCGATAGGTGCTTGAAACACAAATATTATTTCATTAATGTTACTTGGATTTTCTTTATGCTCAATGAGTAATATCATATTAGTCACATTTCAATACTTATGCGGATCAATGCGGGATTATTGACTCATCGCCGTTATTCAATTCATTTTCTCAGTCAAAGTAAACTTTGTAATTAGAAATACACTCAAAATAACATTATGTATGGATAGGTAAGACCACGAGGACAATCAGTCACATACTTTGTTTTAAATCAAGTTTTGTATGGAGTATTTATTAATTTTAGTTTTTATTTAAAAAAACTTGTTAAGTAAACTTAATGGCACTAACGTTATATTTTTTATTTCATGATAACCTTGTAATAGTGGGGCGACATTCGACAACAATCTAGGGCGTCTGATTAAATTTTAACTGCTTTGTTGGAAAACTATTTCGAAAGTTTCGAGTACAATGCACAACACGTGGTGGTCGCGAGTCTCATCATGTAAAGAATAGATTCGACTTTCTGTTCAGGCCTTATATTAAATTTCAATATTATTGTCAGTATATAAAACATACGTTGCTTACCTTCCTTTTTCATGCCGGCCTTGAAACATTTTCTAAGTCTACAGTATCTGCATTGATTCCTTTTGTCCTTATCGACCACGCAATTTCTGCTGAACCTGAAACAGACATTTTAGTGAAAAAATCCGTCTATTTCATAATTTAATACAGTTTCAGCCTCAAGACTTTATTATTAATATCTTAAGAGCACTATAAAAATACATTACATGTTACGGCCGAAACGATCTTTTTTTATAACACACGTGTTAACTGAAAGTGACGGGTTCAATGCTAATTTTTCTTGCTGTCGTCTTTCGTCTTTGTGCCTTGAAACCGGTATGTATCGGAAACATTCATATATTTGTATAAACACCCGCAGTGACATAAGCTTTAATTAAAGCCTTTATTGGACACTCCTCACTTGTTACTTCATTCTTGTTCATATATGTAATAGTAAAAAGAGTAACAGCCTAGAAACTCCTACTGTTGGACAAAGAACTTCTCTCATTTTGAGGAATAGGTTCGAAGCATTTTCCTCCACGCTAATCCAATGCGAATTGGTGGATACACATATAGCAGACTGTCATCCGACACATGCAGCTTTCCTCATGATGTTTCTCTTCACCGTAGAACACGAAATGAATTTTAATCACGAATTTTAGACATGAAATTCAGAGGCAGATTCAGAGGCCTGGGTTTTAACACGCCATTTTCGGTTAGATTCACGTGTTTTACTATTGAGCCACTGACGCATTAAAAATATAATGTACCTGCATGTGTATAAATGATTCTTCCGGACGCTCCGCCTGAAGAATCCCTTGCAGCCGTCACACGAGGAGGCTCCGTAATGCTTGCCGGTGGCGCGGTCGCCGCATATCGCGCAGTGCTGGGACAACGTCGTGGAACTGGCGGCGCTCGCTTCACTACTGCTGGTCTCTAGCTGCATGTCACTATCTGTAAAACATAACATCGTGTTTATTATGAACAAATATAAACCATTTCCGGGAAAATAATTTTGGTAACTATGATGATAGGGTTTTGTAGACGAGTTTTGTATGATAGGGTTTAGGGCGATGCTCTGATACTTTTAAATGATTTTATTTTATAAATGTCTAAAACTCGAAATTTATACAGGTATCAATAGTTATTGAAAAATATTAGACCATTATTTATCAAGCTATTAATATTTAATTTATAGTACTGTTTTGATTTTTTGAAACTTTTACAGATATTTTAGATGTTTAATTTATTTTTAAAATATTTAATTGATTGCGGTCACAAATGATATTCAAAATAATATTCGTTAGAATTAATATCATTATTCTGAATGAAATTTAATTTTATTTATGCAATAAGTAAAACTTAATACCATTTGAATTCTGTTAGCAGTGCCACTTTTGAATCGACTTATGTTAAAATAATGTTTGTTTATATAATTTGTGTAAAATAAATCTCGAGTTGAGGAAAATTTAATAAAATATTTATTTTAAATATTAATCTATATTTCAAGAATAATTTAGCAGTATTTCAATTTGTCCGTTTTAATAGAAGCTGTTAGTTATTAATAATGAGAAGGTCATTTTGAATCGATTGGAAGACACGAAAAGGACGCGGTTGCATCACTGGAATTATAAAAAGACAGTTCTGTGTAACTGTCAAAAAATAAACTTAGTAAAGTTGAATTTTATTTTTATATATAACTTATAATTCTACATTTTATATTACAATAAAACCAGTTAAATACAAACTCTAAAGTATTTTCCAGTAAAATTAATTAAGACATGTCTTTCTCTTCTTAAATTACACCCGAAAACATCCGAAACAAGCAATCATATCCCGGACGAGCCCGAGTTAGTTTCTACGTGGCAGGGCTGTTTGCCCGTCTGGGTAGGATCTGGTAGGGCAGCAATACTTAAAATTTGGTTCAAATCCACGTGTTTTAACCACTGGGCCTCTGGCCTCTCAAAACAATAAATAAAACGATTTAAATGAAATAATTCGTGAGTGCAAACACTGAAATTATCGTGTATAAACGTTCGATTATGGAATAAAATGACCTTATGTTAAGCAAGGTTGGTGTGTGGCAAAGGGATTTCAAAAGTGACGGAAGTGTGTATTGATAGACGAAGGACAATAATAGCGCCAGTAATAATGTTACGTAATTATTACGAAACTATTATAATAAAAAATAAAGTCACGTTATATAAGCCACTTTAGTTTTCTTAGCAAAGAAACGGCCCGTTTAGTTATAGGGAAAATAGGGCGGCGGGTATCCTTTTAAAGAGAATCGTGTTTTAAATTTTAATAATTTATTTATTCCATCCATGTTGTTAGACATATACAATTGTGCCAAAAGAAATAATTAACTGTTATTTTAATTTAAGCTTAAGCGGGTAGGTAAGATACAACTAGATTAATTGTACATACTACTATAATATAATATGTTTGACATAAAACAATTTGCTTAAGAGCGTCGAGGGCCTATTTAATAACCATAATTTTAAAAGGCAATAAGATAAAATCTCAGATTAAGTCTCAGAAAAGCATAGGTGATTTTATAAAGTTGATGTGGTTTTGCTTGGGTGACTTTAGCTTTAGGCAATTTCTGTGGAGTTTAAGTCTTGTGTACTTCCTCATAGTGTAATAGCCATTGCTAACGTGAGAAATATAAATCATTCCGTATATTAAGAATGGTGGTACTTACATAGAAAAGCCAATCAAAATGTACCATAAAATGATATCCTCACTATATTATGTGTTTTAATACAATAATGTCTGTAGTTTTTGTCTTTTTCATCCTTCTTGTCAAAGATTACCTTTTACCCGATTAGACTGATTAGTTTTTCGTTTAGCTAATAAAAAATTACAGCAACCTCGTGTGAAAAAAATGTTTATACTAGTTTCGGGGCATGTACATTCGTTTTTAGAGATGTGGAATAAGTAACAGCCTATAAATGCAATTTTCCTCACGATGTTATCCTGAATATCTCCGAGCGCGAGAAATGTTAGTTGTTTTTTATTATTGAAAACTGCGGGCTAATGTTTCATACAATAAATTTTCATGAACAGAACAGTACAATTCTAATAAAGATATACTCGTGCGTATAGATTACGAAAAAACTAATTACGCCTATAAACAAAGACAAGTATAAACAATTTTTATTGCGTAATAAAAATCCATTCGATATTAAATCCACCTTTTACGATAACTATATTTACAGATTTTTATAATATCTTGTATAATCAGTATCGTCCTCAGCCCTACCGACAGTTATCGGTGTAATGCGTACTATTTAATTAAAGTAGATCTTATTTTAAGAGATAATCATTTAATTTGAAGGCCTATATTAAATACTCTTTGTGTCTAGGGTTGCCAGGACAAAAAATAAATGATATTGTTTATCATTTATTTTTCGAGTTCGTAATGTTTCACTACTATTTAAGACTATTGTTACGAATATTTTCCACATTCAAGTTCGTTAATAGCTTCACTTATGTTTGTTTGCCTTGTACCTGCTTTAAGTTTTATGACAATTTTATAATTATTTTCTGGTGTGAAGGTTGAATGCGTTATGTAATTAATTCATTCGAATCGAAGCAACTTGAATTTATTAATTCTTACTAATAGGATATATTTATATTATACTAGCGCTTTACCTGCGGTTTCGCTCGCGTCATATTTCAAAATAGCTAAATACCAGTGTCCTAAGCTCTTTCTCCAGAAATGAAGCATTTTCATACAAACTTTCACCCCCTTTATCCTTTTTTTAACGCTGGAAAAACGCCTTACGCGTTTCCCCCACGGGAACAGTGGGGGGGGGGGTATGTGGGGCTCGCCGGTGTCCAAGGCGCCGAGTGCGCCCCGAACATCGGAATACCCACTAAAAAACCAGCGGTACCCCTTCCGTCTTAACGAGGAGCGCCACGGGATCGCTTTCGCATGCTACCGTGGCGCTCTGACTTCCCCTTTAACTTACCTTAGGGGTTAAATTTTCAAAAATCCTTCTTCAGTGCTAACCTACTTTGTAAAAAAACTTGTATGCAAATTTTCAGCCAGTAGTTAGAGCTGCGCGTTGATATGTCAATCATTCAGTTATTTTTTTATATTTATTGAAAAACAATAATAAGATTTCAATGGTTTTTGCTTGGCTATTCAAATATATTTTATATTGTTTTTTAAACGTTGATCAGACAAAAACTGATAATCTGTTTGATTAATCGACGGCAACTATTTAATCGGATTAGTAAATCTGACCTTTGTCATAATTTCATAATGTTTCAGTAATGTGAAATTTAAGATCATCAATTTATAAAATTGAATTTAAGCTAGTATTGCTTTTGTTTTGTAAAATAGCTACAGCTTTTACAATACTGATAAATGATGACAAATGCATATGTATTTGAGAATGACTGCGTTTAGTAATTCAAATGTCTTTGAACTCAGTATTTACGTCATATATGTAAATTAATAATTCATTTACCTATTAAATTTTATTGAGGAATATTTAATCAAATTACTCCCTGTAATGCGGAAAACCCCGTTACAACAAATAACTTTAATATTAAATTGAAGACATATTGGTAGAGATCATGAAATAATCTATTGTGTTTATTATGGATTCATGAAAAAATGGCGTTTTGAATGTCGGTGAAGTTTTTATCGAAACATTAAGTAAAATTGAAGTGGATATAAATAGGTAAGTGAAATTGTGTTGTATTATAAATAAAGATATATTAATTAAGTAATGTTAATAGTCGATAATATAGCAGAGCTATTAAAAATTTGTTAGAAATATGTAAATTTAAGATTTGTTAATTTGCACTCATATTTCGATTGGATAGGGCTATACAACCTTCCGTCTGATCTGTCTGTCTTTTGAAATCGATTGATTGACATTGATTCTATCTGATGAAATCTGAAAATGTTACAACTTAGAAGTTTTAATGTTGATACTTTTTTTCTCTCACCTAAAAACTTTTTAATTTTCAATAGCGCTAAAATTAAAAAAAAAGAAATGTTATTGCGGCCATTTATTCGTTATCTATTGATTCCTATGCTAGTCACATTATTCTATTCCTAAGTCACAAATTATACTACAGAGAGAAAACGATGCTATTTTATGTCAACATTTCGATTTATCATTGATATGTCATAATTCCATCAAATAAAGTTAAAAAAAATAAACATTTTAACTATATTAATAATCCTTTCTTTTCTATTTAAGAATTTTTGACAAAGTAATGATATTAATTATTAGTAAAATTAGGCTCCATAATTTAAAACAGTTCATTAGATGTAAACACATTTATCATTTAGATAGAGATAAGATACTAAGTATTACTAAGTACGTTATTAAATCTCTATGTTAATCATTTGGAAAAAAATATTACTTAAGCATGTATTTATCTAAATCAGCAATAATACATCACGATCGAAAATCTAAAATATTTTTATCGCAGTTTTACTAAACATTCTTAATATAAATCGAATTCAGCGTCGTCTATCTTGCTCATATCTTTTAAACTCCAGTTGCTATGATAAAAATGGAATTATATCATCAAAAATAAAACGACCTTAAGCAAATATGATTAAAACCTTTTTAGTTGCCTACTTACGCAATTGACATGAGAATGTTTGTGCCACGAACCTGTATTGTATGTTTGTGTTGTGTTGATGCATTGTGCATCTTCATTTGGCTGTCTAGTCAAGGGCATAGCGTACGGGATGTTAATATGCTTCTCCCACATATACGGACCCGGCAGCATATATTCCGGTGGTGGGCAATACCTGCCGCAAATATCTTGGGATGCCGCCATCTCGCCGAGCACTGGCATCTTCCGGCACACGCCACACAAGTGTAACCACTCTCAACTTTTATCATGCACTGAACGACGAAACACTATTCGGCGATTGATAGCGCCATTCGATAAACACGATTTAAGTCGGCAGGTATTCGAATTTATTCCAATTAAACACTGGATTAATTGTTATCAATCGTAACTGGAACTTTTTCGGCCACTATGCGCATCGCCAGTCGCGCAAATATTAGCCAATAACGTTTAACTGATAAATTTTATTGTTTTTATCGCGCGATACAGTATGTTTACTTAGGTCAAACGGGGGACCATTAATAATGATCGACACGACCTTCCTTGAACGCGTCTAGGCGTCAACTAAGTATATGATGAGTGGTCACCTAAACTTGATTTTAATTAGTGCAAATCTGCTGACACAGCAACTGGGGTATTGCATATGAAGGGGTCAGTTAGTGTCTGGTCAGCGTTGAGGAGTCGCACTGACTCACGCGTTATCGGAAATGCAGCGGATGTGGAGTCGAATGTACGGGTAGCGAGGACTCACTCGGCAGCAGCTGATGAACATTTTTAACCATATAGAGAATGTTATGTTTCCGACCGGATGACTAATTGATTGTCGCGCACATTCGCTTTGTTCCTTTGTCGTATGTTTTGAATATTATTTCAGTTTTAAAAATTATAAACTTTTATCATTTCTATGCAAAAAACACATACCTACCTTCAAATATGTAAGCATAAATTTGTGTGTCTATGTACCTATATATGATTTGTTTATCTCGTATAAATGGTTTTCTAATGTATTTATTTATTCTTAATACACAAAAACAAGTTTTTTTTTTTTTTATAGAATAGGAAGGCGGACGAGCATATGGGCCACCTGATGGTAAGTGGTCACCAAACGCCCTTAGACATTAGCATTGTAAGAAATGTCAACCATCGCTTATAGCCAATGCGCCACCAACCTTGGGAACTAAGATTTTATGTCCCTTGTGCCTGTAATTACACTGGCTCACTCACCCTTCAAACCGGAACACAACAATATCAAGTATTGCTGTTTTGCGGTAGAATATCTGATGAGTGGGTGGTACCTACCCAGACGAGCTTGCACAAAGCCCTACCACCAGTAAATTTAACTTTTTTTTAAAGTTACTTATTTATAAGATTTTATTACGTATTTTCATCTCGTATTATCTTTTGGAACAATAGTGAAAAATAGTGAGATATATTGAAGTAATATTTACTTAAATTGTTCAATATTATACGACTAATTAGTAATGTCGGTTGTTTTCTTTCGTTTGTAGTAGGAACCAGATATGCCATATACCCATCGGTATAGAACCAGCTCTTCAGAATACTTCTGTCTAAAACTTTTGCACTGCAGTTTTCGTATAAAAACAGAGCATGCTAGTGTAAAGTACATAACTTATTTGTAACTGGTGAAAGTTAATTTGATGGTAGAGCTTTGTGCTAGCATCTGGTACAACTACGTACCAGCCACTCGTCAAATATTCTATCGCCAGACCGCAATACTTAGTTGCTCTGTTTCAGTTCGAAGGGTGAGCGACTTTATGTAATTGCAGGCACAAGGGACATAACCTCTTAGTTCCAAAGATTGGTGCCGTATTTTCAATGTAACGGATAGTTGTTGTTTATGGGATGTGGTTACACTCAGGCGGTATATTAGAGAGTGCCTAATTTAAAAAAGAAAATTAAAACAAGTATAGGAGAAATGTTTGCTTGGTATTTGTAGATATTAGGAACATCTATTTTCGATCATAGCCACATCCAATCTGATATTCTATCCACATAAACCATTTTTTTACTGGCAAATAATAACTATCATCGCTCCTTATTTCGATATTAAAACTATACTTGTTCCCGTCTTTTTGTCTTTAACATTTGACACGTTGATATATTCCAGTCTTGACCCAGAAACTAGATATAATATGGGTAAGAATATTTTTAGGCGGCAATCTTTAATAGTCAAATGAAAAACCTTGAAAATAAAATAAATGTTTTAAAACATTATCTGGCAAACTTAGTAATATATAGGTAATTAGTTTTCGCCCGCAGTTTTGCCCGCGTGTTACGATAATAATGTCGGGTATTTGATAAAAAATTAGTTTGTTCTTCCTTGACGTCCAAGCTTGTTTCATATAAAATGTCATCAAAATCAGTTCAGTCGTATATACATGAAGGCGTGATAGACAGGCAGAGTTACTATCGTATTTTATTATTATTATTATTATTTGGATAACCAACAAAAGAAAACATTATTACATTCATTTCATTATCAAACTATTAACAATAACTTAAATGTCCTTTTAATTATAGGCTATCACATCATGCAAAATATAATAATTGTAGTATATCAAGATTTAAATTAAAAAACAATAATAATAAATTCAATAAAACATTACATAATAATCAATAACATTGACATAACTAATAACATTATTACAGAAAATACAATTTAACATTTCAATATAACACAAAGTTTTAAAATATCACAAAATTAAATTTAAAAAAAATATTTTATTTTATTATAGTTATTTAAAAAAAAAATGCATTATGTGTTTATTATATTCGAATAGCAGTATTAAATATGATCGAAAATGTCTATATTGTAGAATACTTTCGTTAAATTACATATTATAAAAAAAAAAAAAGAAATTAATTATGTTATTTTGTTATTAATTTTCACTTTAACTAATGTAAATTATCTGTATGTTATTAACAAATGCATTTAATGATATATCACACTTTACTGTACTACTATTGTCGTAATTATATTGGTTATTTTGTGAATATGCCAATGGATACTTTTTGGATGGGATTAGGTTTTGAAAAAATAAGTACAAACAAATTTATTATAATTGTAATCACTTCCGAACGGGAAGTTACCACAATTTTTTTTTTGTTTTTGTTTACAAACTTTAAATAGACTGTACACATATATACCTTTGTCAAATGACAAATTTATCTTTGTCATTTTATTCAAAGTAAAATGTTTATTTGAAACTTATCCGCACCACAGATAATAAACGAGCTGGTAAATCTGTAATCATAATGACTTAATTAACGCTATTCAAATAATATAAACAAATGACTAATTATTGTTATGGAAATGTTCGTGTTAGTACATACGTATGTAATTATGATATATATTACACTGGTGGTAGGGCTTTGTGCAAGCTCGTCTGGGTAGGTAACACCCACTCATCAGATATTCTACTGCAAAAAAGCAGTACTTGGTATTGTTGTGTTCCGGTTTGAAGGGTGAGTGAGCCAGTGTAATTACAGGCACGAGGGACATAAAATCTTAAGTCCCAAGGTTGGTGGCGCATTGGCTATGTAAGCGAAGGTTAACATTTCTTACAATGCCAATGTCTATGGGCGTTGGTCACCACCTACCATCAGGTGACTCATATGCTCGTCCACCTTCCTATTCTATAAAAAAAATTAAACATTATATTGACATTTTTAACAAGTGTAATGTATTTGAAATTAATTAAGGTTCATTGTTCAAATTTAATTTTCATAACGGAATAGAAATATTTACTTCATTACTGGCAACTTGATTCTTGAAAAGTATTTTAATTATTTATATATGAATAAATCGTTTTGCATTATCGTAGGTCAGGATGTAACATAAGTAATCTTATAAAATATTTATTGTATTACTATTTAAACATAAATTCGAACGGTCCAATGTGAAAAAAATCCGCTCTGCAGATTTCATGCAAATGACGAATGTTTTTGAATTCAGATAGACAACATATTATAAGGATTATTATAAGGATAACGTTATAGATCATGGAATCCTGAAGAGATTTAATATCTATAAGGTGTTATGTAATTTTTGAACAGCAACGTATAGCGTGAATAGGCAACAAGTAAACATCTCGCTATCTCGAGGCAGGTCGGGGGTCAGCGATGCCTTGATACTGGGCGCTTCCACGCATTACCCTCGATTCACAAGATTCCCCCTATAATTCTGTTGACCTAATATATTGTCACAGCGTATCGTTGGCGCGCTTATGAATTTGCTTATCAATATTTTTGTTTGACGAGTAACATCTCGTGACAACGAACTGGTATATAAACACTGTTATCAGTAATTACTTATTTACTAGTGAGCCATTTAGGTACTGAGAATAAAAACTACATCGTTCCCGTAAATGAGATAATTTCAAAGTAAAAAACATACTTAACGTGAACTTTATATGGATATTACCGGTTCAACAACAACAAGTGGGAACAAGGTTATAAACGTAAAAAATATCTTATAATTTAAATAAAATACCTAAGTTAAACTAGTAAGCTCGGTTAAAAAAGGCAGGTAAGTATATATTATATTGTCAAAATATTGCAAATATAATAACGTGTCAGTTTTAATAAATTTGTATTTAGTATTGTCACTGCATCGCACGGTTTCAATCGCGTCAACGACACTGCTCCGCCCCGTGCATCGTAGTGAGATGACATAATTATAGTTTATAACGTTTCTCAATAAGCGAGATATCTATTATAAATATATTTATTCAAATGGAACTTGTAGATTAACGAATACAAATAAACAAGAAATAATTCAGTTTTATAAAATATATTAGTACAATATCACTTGGAAATAAGGATACCGAGTAAAGAAATTCTTCGAGTTTGGGAGTTGGCAGTTCTGTTCCTCAGAAAGTATGAAGCCGTTAGTCAAGGGTCTGAACACGCTCAAATATAGTCGGATTGCCGTTAAATAAATGGAATGAGGGAAAGGAGATTAGAGAGTAAGCTCATGTTTGTTTGCATACGTTTGCGCATTGTAATAGCCTGCGCAGCCTGCCACCGGGGCAGATTAGAACACCAATAAGTTGAACGTATTTCACAATTAAAAGACAAACGCCCCAGCTGTTTATTTTATTTTGTTTGGATTCCCAACAATTACCAATATATTAAATATAGATTAGATGCATAAAGATTTAAACATTGTATAAATACTCCCAATTACAGGATGAACACAATATACTATAAATAATATTAAAAAAAGTGTAGCAATGTTTTTTACTATTTTATAATAGTATGTTTTTAAAAAGAGGTTTATTTGGACATGTATACGAATATGATATATGAAATGTGTAGCTACTTTTAAAAAGGTTAAACATTGTTATTGTTAATAAAAATGGAAGGGGTTATTCTAATTTAAAAAAAAAATACTATATTGCCAGTTCGTCTTGATATACTTTGCATTCCGTACCAACTTGTATTTTCGTTTAAATTGATATGATTATAACCTTATAATATTATTCAAAAGGGCTTGTAACCTTGTAAGAGCCTACTTGAATAAATTATTTTGTATTTCACTATTCCGTTGTCGGTATTTATTTTTTAAGTTTTTAAACTTGAAACATAAAAACTTTGTCTTATCTCAAACTCCTTCCGTATTTTTCGACAATCTCAGTATACTGCTGTCAGTTTTTGTCTCTGAAAAAATACGGAACTCCCGCATATTTGTTAATCGTTCGTTTCTATTCTATGTATGTATCTATACTTGTTAAAATAAATTGAAGATTAGATGAGATATCCGACTGCGCTCGATAACAAAGGGCAATGACGTTCATCCCATAGACTAACTTTATCGTTTTATTACAATAGTTCATTGAATAATCGTATTATACTAATTATATGACTACATGCTACAAATTAGTTTATAAAACTCTTTTTATAGACTAGTACTACTTTTTTTATAGAATAGGAAGGCGGACGAGCATATGAGCCACCTGATGGTCAGTGGTCACCAACGCCCATAGACATTGGCATTATAAAAAATGTTAAAAATCGCTTACATCACCAATGCGCCACCTACCTTAGGGACTAAGATGTTATGTCCCTTGTGCCCTTAATAACACTGGCTCAGTCACCCTTCAAACCGGAACACAACAATACCAATTACTACTGTTTTGCGGTAGAATATCTGATGAGTGGGTGATACCTACCCAGACGAGCTTGCACAAAGCCCTACCACCATATATAGCCCTACTATACATATTGAACTTTAAGTTTTCGTTTGTATTTTATTTCTACTTATGTGTGTTTACTGAAAACACAAATATCTATCCACAAAAAACTGGATGTAACATTGTCACTATTATGTCACCGAGAGTTTGAATTCTCTTTCGAAGTATTATTGTTCAATTAATTAATACGAATTTAAAAATAATTAATTTCATACAATATTTTGTAAATACTTTTTTGGCATTCTATTGTATATTCAAGTTAGGTTCGTTAGATTTTTTTTTGTATGGTCTTCAAATTCCTACCAAGCGTAATATTGCATTGGAGCCGTATTGAGGTAAAATAACGATTACATATTTACCTTCATTTATAAATCAATATATTATTCTTAAGATATTACATCATTTAAAATATGTATCACATAAATATTACTTTAAGGACGCCAAGTCACGTATTCAAATAATTATAGCCCTTAAAACAAAAATAATACATAAAATACGGAAACGTTGAGAGGTCACTGTGTATAATGTATTCAATTGGAGGTAATTTAATGGCACTGAATGTTTTTTTTTTTCATTAATGTCTCGTATGTTTTTGTGTCGGCTCAATAATCATATTGGTGAGTATTACTGTAGCCTGAAAAAAATAAGACGTGAAATGCAAAATATTTGACAATTTTGAGTACGAACTATTGGGGATAAGTCTAACTGCTTAAAAAATTAGTAATTGTCTATGGTATCAACTTCATGTCATTTATTAGGATTTGACAGTACGCCAGAAGGTTATGAGTAGGGTTTACCTTTAACGGGTAGTAAAAGGGTCTATATAAAACATTTATATCGTAATACATATACGGTGCACTCCGGTAAAGCTCCCTCCCACTCTCCATGTCGGCATGTTTCTTTCCGTCATCTTCAACTACGTCATATTTCAGCCAATACAGTGAATATATCTTACAGTGGCAAAGTCAATGGGCGGTGGTCACCACTTACCATCAGGTAACTTGGATGTCTGCTTGCTTATTTAAATGAAAGCGAAATACAATTCCTATAAGTTATCAATTAAAATGGCCAAGTTATGCAACCGAAGATTGGGTAATCCGGGCAAGCACCAGTGAGTTTTTATGTGTGTTTATTATTCATCTCGTGCTCCATAAATATTTGTGTTAAGTGTGTGTGTGTCGGATGAAATTCTGCCACAACCACCAACCTGAATTGGATCAACGTTGTGAAACCAGCTGACTTACTATTACTTTACAATTATCAAAAAGAACAATCAGTGTTGTCAAAAATTATGTTCGGCAATTAGTATGAATGTATCTAGAAACTTATCGACTTCGAATTTATCCTTTGATTAACTTGAGTGTCATTTTTTTAAATTAAATTGGTAGAAATATGTTTACTGAGTGCGATTATATTTTTAAACTTATGATTGATGATTACCTACAAATTAAAACTAAAATGTCATATTTTTTACTATTTTATAATAGTATTATCTACATTCTATTTTAAACCAACATTATTTTATTTAATATATACTTATTACAACATACCTAAGTAAAAAATGGCATTATATTTAAATTTTATTAGAATGACGTAGAAAATGCCTAGAAAATGTATACCTACACATATGAAAAGATTCAATGACGTATTATTAGCCTCAGCCTTGACATCTACGAACAGGTATTGTTTGAGGAAAATGAGTTGATTTTGTAAATACATAACAGAAAAATAAAACTGACAATGATCATTCCAAAAAGGTTATATTATTTTGTAAGGAATGTGTATTCAAATCGTTTTTTAATTTTATTGTTTTTCAATAATTGTTTAAATTACAACTATCGATATTTGGAATAATAATACCGTAAAAAGTAACAACGGCAAAGAATGACAAATTCATTGTTAATACTGTGATAAGCAATCACTCTTCGAGTTGAACTGAGATAAGATCTAAGCGTAAAGAAGTTAAATCAATAACGGTGAAAACTAAAACTCTAGAACATAACGCGGGTGGAATAGAGAAAAATGCCTGTATTCCATTATATAATATGTATTAATGCGATACATAATATCCATCCGAGAACTTCACTTTGGTCATCGAGTAAGTGGCAAGAACCAATTAGCCTTGCTTACACGAAACTGGGATGACGATACGTGCAAAAGAGTGTAAACAAATCCTGTTTTTGAGTCAGGCCAGACTATGGATGGGTCTATATAAGGTCTCGACTAGAAGAAAAATACTCTCAGCATTATTAACGTATTGCTTTACTAGATTGCCAGTAATATTATGGGTATATTCCATTTGAATATGGTCAACCTGCATGTACTTACAAAAAGCCTCCTAAAAAGTTTGTGCTTTTATCGTGAACTAGTCGGAGAATGAATTGCAGTCAATTTATGCATTACATATAATATGTGTTATATATATGGCATGCTTATACATTTCCACACTGTAGAAAATGAGTTCCTGGTTGATATTTAAGAACAGCAGCGGTATTCTGTAAGAATTAACTTCACTACCCACTCGTTAAATATTTACAATAGACTTACGGTGGTATACTATTTTGACACGTGTATTCTTGAAATTATATGATTATAACGGTTAAAGTCGCATAAAACTTTCTGACATTTCATGACCGTTTTCTGCGGTGTTTTTCGACTTTGTTCTTACTGAATAGAACCCTACAGATTGGGATGCGATTTGCCTCATACATTGGAAAGAATTATCTTTCAATTCACTTCGCAATAGTTTTAGAATACCTTTGCAACATTGAAACCGAAGTCGAAATTCTAGAACGGCAAATAAGTTCGCTGGAACTTAAACCATTTGAGCATGTTTAGGATAAATCTTGAAGACGATTAAATCAATTCGATTCAGTATCATTGACGATAAAACTCCTCAAAAGTGCTTTGATAGAAGAATGTAATCTTATGGCTTAAAGTTTTATTGACGACATAATAAAAACGAACTCTTCGAAATATTTAATCTTCTCTGCGAAGTAATTACATTCCTCACAACTACGGTAACTTAAATGGACATCCTGTTTTGTTAATCTCAAGTCAACAATGTTAGTTTTAATCCTATATTCTCAGAAATTGTTCGATAATCGTAATTCATTATAATTATATGCTAATTTTATAAAGAGGTTATATTTGTTTGTTTGTATGTAGCTGGAAATGTCTGGAACCTATTCTGAAATGTTGTACGTACAATAAATGGCTGTAAAATTAAATTGGATATATGTAGCTATATGTATGTTCGTCTGTTCCTCTTAATATACTTATCACATCATTTTAGATGATCTTATTATATATAATGAGCAATTCTTGTATATATAAATATTTTGTGTATCTCGGAAACGGCTCAAACGATTTGGCTCATAATTTGCATTATAGTTTATCTTATAGGTGTTTTTCCTAAAGCTAAAATTTGCAAAGATATGATTTTTATAAATAAATACGAAACAAAAAATTAAATGTTCAAATTCAGACGATGCATAATCTATGTATAATAATATCGCGTGTTTTTCGTCGTGGGATTTTAGTTTTGAGAGTTTATAATTATTTTTCATGTTCGTATAGCAATAATTCTTAATTTCTGATTCTTTTGAGACATATTAAAATAAATTTTATTCACGGTTGCAATATACTACTTAACATAGAATCGTCAAACTGATATCTATTCATTAGTTGAATATATGACTATTATTTGAACAAGCAATAATAACAATAATTGCATCGAATTCATATGAATTTACCACGTTGCGTATAGCCATTGATAATGACTTGCAAAACTGGATGCATCAAAGCTTTTGCTATTATTCAATGTGTGCGTGCTCTTCAATTACATATATACTAGGGTTCAAAGTCCATTCGTTAGGTTCAATTTTGCAATACACATTATGAAACATACTTTTTTATTTGACTTTCCGTGTAAACAATGATTATAATATTATAATAATCTAATTATATATCTATACTAACATTACGAAGACCTCTTCATTGATTTTTTTATTTGCTATACATATTCCTTTTTTCTTCTTATTTGTCCCGTGTTTGTAAAGCGAACCCTTCGTCAGTGAACACATCATGTTATTTCTAACAACACTTAACCAGCTAAGCTATAACATACAGCCCACTCTTTAGGCTATATACTATAACATCAAGCTACGTCAAACACTAAGATTTAACGAACCCGCGTTATTTTGTTAAAATGGTGTCTTAACAAGAAAATGTTAAAGAATGTTTCTTCAAAATATGAAAATCATTGAATGAGAAATATTCGCGTGTAGTGACAATTAAATTTTATATATGTATTATTCTTATTATTGAGGACTTTGTCCGATGACACATAAAAATTATTTGATATTTACTATTGAACTAATAATGATTATTTAGTTTATTACAAGACAACTACATTTTTATAAATAGAATGATACTAATACCAGTATCGCTAAATTTGATCTTTTTTAATCATCTATAATAGCGCTACTGCGCTCGTTAATGTAATTAATAGTACTCATTAATACACATTTAATAGTACTCGAAAGGTACTCCTTTCGAATACTATTAAATGAATTCCCTTTATTTATATAATGTATGACAATTACGATAACAAATCCTAATGAATAAAAATGTAAGTTTATCCTCAACGCACTCGTAAATTATTCATAGGATTGCGATTAATCTTTTGGTGTTCTGTTTATACCAGCGTTCCCAAAAAAAGTAATTCTTTTCTGTATTGTTCAACTATACTGGAAGTTTTCTTTACCGTCTTCTATTATTTATTATGCGTAATCCTTGTTCATTTCATTATAAGCATCTTGAAGCATCCGTTGAAAATGCTCTTCTGGATAAAATTCTCAATTCTACGTTCTATTCATGAAATTAGTTTGGGAATTACTGTTCAATATTTTAGCTACGTGTAATATGTAAATATCCATGGAATATTTTACTTCACCAAATATATAACAAATACCCACCTAGGCTGAGCCCTATTAGCAATTAACTGTTCAGTCATTCTAATATTATAAATGAGAAATTGAGTTCATTTATTTGTTACGCTTTCATGTCTAAACTATTCAATTGATCATCATAAAATTATGCATACACGTTGTCAGGGGTAAAAAGGACATAAGTAACGACTGCCCGTTCCTACACACGCGGGCAAACCGGCGGTCGAAAATCAAAATAGTATTACTATTTTTATCTATTTAAAAGAGTATTAATATTTTTATCTAAAAAATATTTTAATTATTTTTATATTTTACGTTAACCAATGAATAAATAATAATAATAAATCGTGAGTAACCTAAATCATTTTGTATAGCAACATAATCATATGTTATTTCTTATCATATCTTTGTCTATGCATCTCAACTATGATTAAGATTGTTTGAAATAAACATAAATTAAGAAAAATGTTTTTGTTTAAAAATTCATGAATATTCATAATTGCGGTATATAATTATCAAAGCTAGAATAAATAAATGTAATTGTATTTTATGGTTATATCACAATTAGATAAAACATATTATGATACCAGTTGTTCTTTTTTTACTAATTTATGATTTTGTTAAGTCCATTTAAAATTTAAATAAAGGGATTTTAATGGAAAAAATGAAAAAGTATTATAGTCACATAACACATGTTAAGTATTAAAAATATTGCACTAAAAGTAACAGCTTTTAAATGTCTGTCGGTTTGCTATGCCATGAGCATCTCTATTTTTTAAAAGAAGATTTGGAACTAATTCAACCATGATACTCTAATGGTCGCCATATACACCACATGCATATACAACACCTTTTTCAACACTGATTTTTATATAAAATATGCAAATTTCCTCAATTTTTTCCTACACCCCTGATCACATGATAGCACAGTCAATTTTATCTTTATTATTGAATACTAACTGGTCTATTTAAATTAAAAAATATTTTAACTTTTTTAAATCAATGTATCTGAAAGTCAATCCGAAAAATAAATTTTTACTTTATATGCTATAAGAATCTTTGTCACCTTAAGTACTGCTATTAGCAAAGAGCTGCTGCTACACAAAATTGTCTTTGTGTTTAATTTTATCATTACACATACACACACACCAATTAGATGATGTTAAGGTTATTAATGATTAATTCTCATCAATCATTAACGAGCTGGTTGGCGTGGTTGGTAGATACTTGCCTTTCACGCCAAAAGTTGTGGGTTCGATTCCCACCCAGAACAGACATTTGTGTGCATGAACATGTCTGTTTGTCCTGAGCCTGGGTGTAATTATCTATATAAGTATGTATTTACAAAAGAAAAGTAGTATTTGTTGTATATCAGTTGTCTGGTTTCCATAGCACAAGCGTTGTACAAGCTTAATTTGGGATCAGATGGCCGTGTGTGAAAAATGTCCCAGGATATTATTATTATTAACGAAAAATTTATTAATTTATAATTTGTTATGAATCCTAATTTTATTAAGTAAATGTGGCACTTATTTAGTTTATTATTCATGTAACTACTAAAATTTCTACTTCTTTCCATATAATTATATGCTTATGCTAGGAGTCAGAATAATAGCACAATGAAGTAGAATCATATCTGCTATTATATTACTGAATATTATAATGGTATATAATAAAATGGTACACAAGGTATATTTGTGAGATTTTCATTTAAATTGCTCCATATCATTTTGCATTTAATGTACTGTGATCAATTGCTAGTTCTAGTTACAGAGATGCAATTGATACTAATTATTGTGTCCTTAACCATTTCAGCATGCCTCAAAGACTACAATTAATACAATACACACTATAAATATATATAAAACAATGGTCGTCAAAATTGTAACATTTCAATTATATTATATAATAATGTTTCATGTTTCACTTTTCTTAACGACAAAAATATAACACACTATTTAAAAATCGAAGCAATTTAATTCAATGTATTTTGTTTATTACTACTTAAAATTACTGAAATGTTTTAAAGAATAGCTGGAAGAATAATTTATCTTGCAATAATAATAAACCATACTACCCCACAGCTGGACCAATATATACTATTAAGATTATTTGGAACTTATTCTAAACAAGTACTTCAGTGCAGGTTATCAGATTTATCCAATAATCTTATATACTTCGCTTTGTATGTCTTTTCAGACATTTTAAATGGCGACTATCATTATAGAGACACTGTCACACTGTCTTTGGTAGATATATAGTACAACAAAAGAAGGGCAACTTGTTTCACAGCTTGCCCAGATATATGGCAAATGAATAAATTAATTTTATATGTAATGATGAAATTGTCACATAGAGTTTAAAGTATAATATTAAGAGAGTTTATTTTAATATTTAAAAGTTTATTAAGGTTTCTGTTACTATAAACAATGTAATGTCTAAGAATAATTTAAACAGATTTTACACAAGGTATGCATATATATATATATATATATTCAGACAACAATAACCAATATTAAGAACAAATTTTAGAGTATATTTACTAATCATAATACTAGCAGTTATATCAATATAATAATTCTTAGTAAATCTCATTTGTTGACAACTTCTATGACATCATTACATTAAGGATAGAGGAGAACAACTTATATAAAACAAACAAAAAAAATTTAGTTTCTTGTGAAATATCTAAGTTAAAAAAAATCTACTAAATACTGAAACATTTAATGCAACATAATTAGATTTATTTATCTATGATTAAAAACATTTTTACTCCTACTGCAGCTATTCAATGTTTTTATTATATAGCTAAAAGTGAGAGATTTACTACTAACAGTGACATCATATTAACAGAAAAGGTTTAATGAATACAACATGTACATAAACACTCATAGTTGCACAACTCCTCTGATAAATAAACATTTTGTGAACAAGTTAATATGTTCTAATAGGAACTCTGCAATTGATATTGTAAGTAAGGACACCTTACTATACAGTCAACAAAGTTTAATTAAAAATAAGAGAAACATTACAAGATATCTGAAACTAGCGATATCAATGTATATGTTAAATGTAACTCGTTCTAGCGAAGTAATTGTAAAATTTTCCACTAGAACATGTATGTGTAGAAAAGGAAATGCACGAATCGTTAATTGACATAAGATAATTGACTTGTTTACGTCGAGAATACAAAAATATATGCAAACTTACCTTCGTCGCATAATCCCATATTCAAACAGATGTTTTGATGTCCACAAACTGTACTGCGATGATAAATTCAATATTTACTATTAATAAACAAAACTAGTGAGACATAATGGATACATAGGTCTTAGATTAGCAAAAATGACAATTCATATTTGACATGTCGTCAAAGTGACAACCGGAAAGAATCAAAAGAATGAATGAATGAGTTTAAATAAATATAGATAGCTCGAAGGTGCTGCCATCTATCAGTTCGTTTTGCAATATAATTTGTGTTGTTATAATGTAGAGGGCAGTGTTATGCAAAAAATTATTAGATTTTTTTTTCAATTATATAATCTGTATTTAATTAATGAAATAAATTAAAAACGATATATATTTTAGATTTTATTATTGAATCATTACCGAAAAATATTTAAATTTCTAAATTGTATTGTCTTTACGACTGAATTTAACATTTTGTTCGTTTTACATTACATTATTGTTAAATTTTTTTGCCAAATCAAATCGTGTAGATTTAAAATTCAAATAACTTTGTTTATTCTGTAATCAGATATTAAAAATTCACATTATTATTCAAAATCGAAACTTTAATGTCCCGATCAGTCAGATAAGTTATTATGCCTAACAATTTTACACCCGAGATGGCCTATTGGTTAGAACGCGTATTCACGCGTCACCGCGATCATCGGTTGAGATTCCTCAACCGATGATCGTGGATTCAAACTCGGGGCAAGCACCACTGAATATTCATGTGCTTAATTTGTGTTTATAATTCATCTCGTACTTGACGGCGAAGGAAAACATCGTGAGGAAACCTGCATGTGTCTAGTTTCATTGAAATTCTGCCACATCTGTCGCATTGGAGCAGCGTACTGGAATAAGCTCCAACCTTCTCCTCAAAATGGAGAGGAGGCCTTTGCCCATCAGTGGGACATTAACAGGCTGTTACTGTACTGTAGGATTCCAGCAGTTGGCATTTACTTCACTTTTATTTATATACTATTTTACAGGGTACCTACTCAATACTGGTCAGGAATATTTGTAAGCTGGTTAATTTCAGATCTGGGTAACCTCACTGTCTTAAAAAATATCAGAGAGTACATGTACGTACCTACATACTAATAAATAAAAACATATAGAGATATTAATGAACAAATAAACAAACTAATTAACAAAATTTAGGTATATCTGTGGGAATATAAAATACAAATAACTGTTTTTTTGTAAACAAACGCTATTTTTAGATAGATAATTTGTGTCAAATTCGTCTTCTACAACAATAGAAACGAAAATAAAAACAATATAAACATGATGAAAGTATGTAAATAAAACTGATTTTGTATTCCACTACATATATGGCGCATCCATTTCTATTACGATCCGGTATTATAATATGAGTACACTGTGTAACTAAAAATCTACAAAAATCCACTTTAATTTTACTTCCATTTTACAAATTTCGAGAATGAGAGTGCACCCAGAAAATAAGTGACAAAAAGGCCTGCATAAATATATATTATATATATTGTAATTGGTATGTACCTACTGCATTATCATATGTCTTCGGTCTTATTTATCTATCAATTCAATATGCTCGTAACTATGAGGTACCCGGTATCGATTATACTCGTACATAGCTTTCTGGCGTACTGTCAGTAATCAAAGATATTGAGATTGACAATTTACTATTTTTTAATGATTTGACATATTCCTAAGACCTACGATTTTTTATTTATTAACATTAGCAACCTGTGTTAAGGTGTAATTGTTGCGTTGAATGATTAAAAAAAACAAAACACGCATACGCTCACATAGGCTTACGAAGAGATTGTTACAGTACTAAAAGCTGAGAATTGAATAATTTATATTCGAGGACGATCACTCATTATCACTTTTGTATATGAACTATATATTTGAGCCGGTTGGCGTGGTTGGTAGATACTTGCCTTTCACGCCGAAGGTTGTGGGTTCGATTCCCACCTAGGACAGACATTTGTGTGCATGAACATGTCTGTTTGTCCTGAGTCTGTGAATCCTATATAATGTATGTATTTACAAAAGAAAAGTAGTATATGTAGTATATTAGTTGCCTGGTTTCCATAGTACAAACTCTACTTAATTTGGGATCAGATGGCCGTGTGTGAATGATGTCCCAGGATATTATTATTATTATTTAACTATTTCATATAGGTCTCATAATATATACCACATGTTTTGGATACACATATACATTTAATAGATTACTCCATTACGCGAAATTGTAAAGACTTAAAATGAGTTTATGCAATAGTTTTTGTTTTTTTTTTCCTTTATTTGACTGCGCTTGCCATTCTCTTACGAAACCATTATTTTGTTCTCTGAAGTTCTCTACATGTTGTTCGATTAAGTTTATAAAAGCAAATAACATGTATAAGAGTTCCGTGTTAACTGTGAAACCCTTAAAACCGAAGCACTTACAATGTTACATACACTCATCGGTGTCGCCAAGAGTATTTCTGTCGTTGGCTCTCTTTGAAATACCAGTCACATGAATGAAGTGTTAAATTGTTGGGTAGTTTAATTGCATCGAATTAAATATGTCATAATCATTTTCTTATACCTGTTTCAATTCAATTATAAGCAGGATATTCTCTATCCTTTTTCAATCATTATACCGTAATTTAATTTGTTTTATTCAACAAGATATGAATAGATTACTTTCTTTACTTAGCTTTATAAAGTTGTCTTTATCAAGGAAGATATTGTAATATTTATTAAATAAAATGAATATTATCAAATTAATAGAATCGTTAAAAATTCTAAATTTAAATCAAATCTAACTTAAAATGTTATTTGCGATGTTATGTTTTTTTTCTTATTTGTTGTTAGATCAAATTATCTGAACACGAGTAAAAACATAGTAAGCAATAAATTATAAATTTTATTATACTAACTAACAAATATACTATTGTATATTAATTACATTCGTAAGCAGTTTTCAGATTTTTTAGAAAAAACCAAGTTTTTTTTAAATTAAAGTCGATAATTATCTGAAATAGTCCCGATAAAACAATGACATAAAAGTAACAAAGAATATTTTTTTATGCATTTTCAAATACCCTCTAAGATGTAAGTATTACAAGTGATAATAATCATTGACAGGCTGTTCAAAGAAAACTATATCTATATATGAATCTATAACACCAACCCGCTTTGGAGCAGCGTGGTGGAATAAGCTCCAAACCTTTTCCTCAAAAAGAGAAGAGGAGGCCTTAAGCCAAGCAGTGGGACATTCACAGTCTGTTACGGTAAAGAAAATACCTACATATATAACACATATAGGTTCACATGAAATACGAAAAAAACATAGCTGAGATCAACGTCCTAATTGCTCGCATAATTTCATAAATGTTTTCTCGCGGCTGATTAAAAAAGAGGTAGTAATGCGTTAAATTTTATTTTGATTGTTTATTTTTGTTTGATATACCAATTTTAAAATATTGGAATAGCAGTCAAATTAACAATGTCAATGTGAAATGTGGGGTAAGGCAGGAGGGTTAGGCTCACCTACGCTCTTCAAACAATTTCAATCAAAATTATGTTAACGAGCTCATTGATATACTCGGTAACCAGCACGTTAGTTGCTAAGGCTATGCCAAAACACATGGACTTGTATATAATGTACAAAAAAAGCGTGATGATGATCTTTTAAAGTGGTAGTATATTCCCGAAAGCCTTCGGTAAAAATTAATAATATGGGCTTCATTCAGGTTTTCCAATTTAAAAACCTTGGACATATACTAATCACCAGTCTCAAGGATGATAATGAAATGGAAAGGGAGAGGAGAGCATTGTCAATAAAAGCTAACATGATAACATTATTCCGCGCTTACTGTACCTCTCTTTATACATGTAGTTTGTGGGCTAATTATACATTAAAATCATACAATGATCATCGTGTCCAGTTCAATAACGCCTTTAGATTGCTGATGGGATTGCCTCGCTTCTGTGGTGCTTCAGGGATGTTTGCTGATGTGAATATAGACTGTTTTTACGCATTATTGCGAAAAAGGTGTGCATCCTTGGTTAACAGGGTGCGGGCCAGCTTCAACAAAATTCTAAACATGATTGCTAATAGACTAGACTGCATATTTATAAACCGCTGTTGTAAAGTTTCAGCTGGATCAGTAAATTGTATAAATAGTAGATAATAGTGTTTATTTTTTTGTTTAGTTCAAACCGTTTGTTTTTGGTAATTTTGTATATGAGTCTTTTGTTACTTGAATAATGTAACGTCATGCCACATAACGCCACGCTATATAATGCCACGCTACATATCGCCACGCCACATGCTGAGACCAGCCAAGCCAAGCCAAGCCAAGCCAAGCCGAGCCAAGCCAAAGCACGCCAAGCCAAGACAGTTAAAGCCGGTACTGTCCCTCAAGCCCGCATGTAACCATTACTGGCGTCATATTTGAGTGACAACAGTACTTAATACCCGATCGGATCATTTCGGAGCGTCATTCGTTTTTGTACAAAAATGTTTCTATGGCAACCGAAATAACGGATGAGATGATGTGGCCATGACAACGTAAAATAACGGTTGTGAATTGGAAAAGTCTTAAGATATAAATATACATTCGATTATTCATATATATTACCTTCCCGTTTCAATAAATTAAAAATAATTATTATTATTGTTATAATTGTTAATCAATTTTGATCATTAAATAAGCGTATGATTTAAATCTTAAGACCTTGGTCAATATCTGTGACGTCACTTGGCAGTAGAACCAGTATAGTTGGCAGGAATTATATGCATTTGGTCACTCAATGACACGTATCATTTATTGGATGTGACGTTGACACAGTGACGCGAACCATTCATATCTCCGCTACTGCTATTAAGGTCTATTTTATTTTGATAATTTTAACCAATAGGTATATGAGATTTTATAATTATTATTATAATATTTTATTCCTACAAGAGAGCTGACATATCACCTTTCGCTTTTCCTTATTATTTAAGGGTTTTTTTTATTCTTTTTTTATAATATAAATGTTGTTGGTTTCACCTTCAACCTTTAAATCGAAATGGAGAGATACAAAGAAAATTGGACTTACTTAATATTTCACTAATCAGCCCCAAAAACAACAAAGCCGGCGAAAACCTATTTACTATATAAGTAATAATAGTTACCATTATAAATGCTTCTAGTAATTGTATAAAAAGAAGCAGGGTTATAAAATAAAAAATGTAATATCGTGTATCACTTGGCGCAAGGTACAAAATAATACATTATGTTTATTAAATATATATGCAAGTAATTGCGGACAGAGTTATTTACAAGTTTAAAACCATCTTATTGTAGGTAATAATTTATAAAGACATAAAATAATAATGACAGGCAAAAAATGACAAGCGTAAAAAAAACTAAAATTAACAAAATGTATAAAGAGGTTATATAGTAACATTAAAAGAGGATATAACATTCCTCCCCATTTAAATCTCGTGGATCAGGCGTCGTGGTGGTCGTACCTGACGCTGGCTGCGACGTGGCTCTGGTGCTGTTGGAGTTACAAACTCTGGAGATGTAGATGGTGAGGATGTTGAAATTGAAGTAGACACGATCGAAGGTCCTAGTGTTGTGAATGCGAATGTAACTGAAGTAGATGGTGAGCTCCTAGATAATATGGACATTGGTGTTGATTCAAAATTTATTCATGGTAAAGATGTGAACGGTGTAGATGTGAAATTATTTTGGGATGGGAAATTATTTTTCTTGTACATCTATGACGTCTAGCCGGCGGGAATAATAAAAAAATATATTATTAGCCAGATCTATTTATAAATATAGGTAGGTATGTAGTTAATATCAAATTATTATTTAACGCGATTTTTCGATGTTTACCAATATTGTCATCTTCAAAAAAATAATTTTTTTTTCCTGTTATAAGCATTTTATTGCAAATTTGGCTAGGCTTGTACAATTGAAACGCAAAAAGGTAAAACGTCTATTTTTAACCATCCCTACTTTTAGTAAATTGTAACGATGATTATGATGTAGCATTTTGTTGGTCTCACGAAAATTGGTTGCTTTATTAAAGTAAGACTATATACATCCATAAAATTCGCAAGAAATTTATGTGCACACACTCAGTTGATATAACTTATGTAAAAACACGGTCTTGACATTGGCGACCTTCTTGTTATTCAACTTCACATCAGAAAATAAGTTGTATAAGCGAACAATTTTATTTGTTAACTACTATATGTATTTACTAAGTAAAATAATTAAAAAATATTAAAATTTAATGTTGTTGAATTTTATGTTAAGAAGATGTCTAAATGGTTAAAAACAAAAAAAAAAATTAGTAATCATCTTAATCTCTTAGATTACAAATCAGATTAGATTTGACAGTAGGTACGTCAGAAAGCTGAAATGAGTAGGGTCAATGCACAGAACACAATAGTTTGTGTCCGATAGGAGAGGGGAAGTTCTGTATCCCGGGAACGCCACTAGAAATGAAAGCCCGCCTAGGCGTGCCGACCATCAGAGCGTAACAGTAGCATGCGCAAGCGATCCCGTGGCGCTCCTCAAAAAGACGGACAGGGTACCGCTGGTCTTTTAGTGGGTATGCGATGTTCGCGGCGCACTAATCGTCTTGGACATGTGCAAGTCCCACATACCTCCCCACTTCATGTGGGGGAAACGCGTAATGCGTTTTTACAGCGATAAAAAAATGGTCTGTGTCCGATAGCCTTACAGCAATTAATATGAAAGTATAGAGTATTAACAGATAAACGAGCCTAAAGACTAATTGTGATAATAATACATTCAAATATTATTAAATGTTGTTTATCATAAACAATAATATATATTAAATTTGCAATCCGTATTTACAATTTTCGTTCTGTTAAAATTAGCTTGTTATATATGTATATTGTTTTTACAAAATATAGTAAGATGTTACAAAAATAGTTTAACTACAAGTTGTTATTCATTATTGATAAAATAAATTAATGAATAATGTCCGCTAAATAAACTACGGTAGTGGACCGTCTGTTTGACCCGTAATTATCCCAATTATTGCTGTACATCAGTATTGAGTATTTGTATTACAGGTAAATAGTTATATTATAACATAGTATGGCTACATACCATAAAGCAATGCCGTAAAAGCTAGTTCCTTTATTCGCGTGAGATAAAAAAGAACGACCATTGCGCATTTTGTAATGGGAGACACAATTAGTTTCTTTCAGCGTATCTATTTAAGACTATGTAGTTGATGGTGGCCTTGTTACATGTCGCTTATTACGCTATTTGCGAGGGTCAGAACCTGATCTACTATTGACATATCGTCTTAATAAATATTCCTTTCCAACGAGGAACTTAGGAACGAGATGGCCTAGTTGTTAGAACGCGTGAATCTTAACCGATGATCGTGGGTTCAAACCCGGGCAAGCACCACTGAATTTTCATGTGCTTAATTTGTGTTTATAATTCATCTCGTGCTTGACGGTGAAGGAAAACATCGTGAGGAAACCTGCATGTGTCTGATTTCATTGAAATTCTGCCACATGTGTATTCTACCGACCCGCATTGGAGCAGCGTGGTGGAATAAGCTCCAAACCTTCTCCTCAAAAGGGAGAGGAGGCCTTAGCCCAGCAGTGGGACATTAACAGGCTGTTACTGTAAATATTCCTTAGTATCACATATATCATCTACATTTATATTCTTAGTTATTGTTTGTCCTATTGGAGAACTATTAAACTGCAATATTATAAATTGTTAGCTGTTCGTTGTGGCTATTGCGGAGTAATTCCCAATTGAAATAGAGCTAGAATCTTACCGATGAAAAGATTTTCATCAAATAAATTTACTAAGAACTTTTTTTTAATTTCAAACCTAAATTTGGTTCCTTTTTTACAAAAAACGCATCGTCACTTCCTCTCCTTCATTCATCGTCCTTTTTTGGGAAATCGAAACCACACACGCATCTACAGCTTCAAACGAAAAAGAATACCCTGTAAGGCAATTTGGACCACCGCATAATGTTGTTTGTAAGAGTAATGGATAAAATAAGGTTTTAGCAAAAATAGTACGATACTTTTACTATGGCTCTGGTCGAAGATTTTCTGTCATGCCTTATAATAATTATAATAATACATATCCTCCTAACCGTTTTTTTTCAGTGGCTTATCTATAGACTAGATCTGCAAATACAGTTGCACACTCTATTCCTTAACTTTTATAATCTGACTTTAATCCAATATGACAGGAGATAGATCAGTTGCGAGACCAACAGCTTACGTGTTGTCCGGGGCCTAAAAATGGAGCATTGACAACTTAGTAACTTCGGAATTCTACTGAGAATTGTTTGAGAGAAAAATATTTGTGCAGCCTGTTTATAGCCTGTGCAGGTGGGGGTGCAGGTTTATAAAATGTCAAACTAGATCAAGGCATTTTTTTGCAGAGAACACAAACAAATATTAGGGCTCGCGCTTTTATCACAGACATCAGATAATATTTGATGTTATGTTATGTGAAATATTTTTGTAATCATAAATAATGTCCATCTTCTCATCAAAACTTCAAGGCTTACAATGTCAAAATGGCCAGATATAATTAATTAAACATAAATATATAATATATAATTATGCCTCTAATAATAATAACTAATTAGTCTCTTGGCACATGCATGAACATATAAAACAAATGAATAAATTATAACATTTACTAGTAAGTAGTATAAACTTTTTAACAGCCAGTCAAGTATAAAATTGGCTCTGCCCGGCGATTTTATGTGTGACAGTTTATTTTGCATGTAGATTACCTACCTATGCATAAATTTATACTATATCAATCACAGGAGAGATAGACAAATCGCATGGAAAATATAATAAACTAATTTTTGTTTATGTTTACTCCTTCTTTTAATTAACTTTGATGGGTTTTTCCTGGCTATTTCCTTGTCCATGTCCCAAGCTATAAAAATATACATTAGGACAATGACAGACAGATTTACTTTAGCATTTATAATATTAGTCTTAAACTAAATCGGCGTTTCAAAAAAGAAAAATCATCAATTTTTGTTCACTAAACGTGGCTCAGAAATTCGTTTATATAAATTAGGAATTCAACAAAAAAATATATTTAATTTGTTTCGTAATTGTTGGTAATTTAAATTACCATTGCAATCAAATAATATTTAATATTAGGTCCTTACATATGAAATTAGCGTTTTGTACGGGAGGAATATAAAGTCAATTTTTTTTTGTAAAATATATTTAATTAATCAAAGTATGCACCGTTGCTATCTATGCACTTTTGCCATCTCATAAGTAGTTTATTGATCCCACTAAAAAAACCATGGAGGCGAGAATCAATAAACTCTTTGAAGGCGGTTTTAACTGCCGCATCGGAGTTGAATTTTTTTCCTTGTAAGAAGTTGTCCAAATTCCGGAAAAAATGGTAATCTGTTGGAGCAAGGTCTGGTGAGTACGGTGGATGTCGCAGACATTCCAATTGAAGCTCATCTAACTTAGTTGTTGCAGTGTGTGGTCTTGCGTTGTCGTGAAGCAGCAGTGGCCTAGAGCGATTGACCAATCTAAGTTGTTTAGCAGCTAATTCTTCCTTCATGGTTTGCAGTTGCTGACAATAGATATCTGCCGTAATCGTTTGGCCAGATTTTAGAAAGTTGTAGTGAACGACACTGGCCACCAAATACTCACAAGTAACTTTTTCTGAGTCAATTTTCGTTTAGGGCAGGGTTTGACTGGGTCTCCAGGGTTCAGCCATTGCGACGAGCGCTTCCGATTATCGTACTTCATCCACTTTTCATCACAAGTAATAATTTGATTTAAAATCCCTTCATTATTGTGTCGGTTGAGCAAAGTAATACAGCAGTCGACGCGTGTTTGCAAGTTCGATTCACTCAATTCATGAGGTACCCATCGTTCAAATTTGTTTACTTTCCCGATTTGGTTCAAGTGGATTAATACAGTTTTATCACTTACTCCGAAGCCTGCAGCTATCTCTGAAGTGCTTTGTGATGGATCCGCTTCCACAATAGCCTTTAATTCTTCATTTTCCACTTTGGTCTCCGGCCGTCCACGGGGGTGGTTATAAAGGTCGAAATTTCCAGAACGAAAACGTTGAAACAAAAAACGTACCGTGCTTTCTTATGCGACACCAGCGCCGTATATATCATTAATCCTTCGAGCTGTTTTTGCAGCACTGGTACCACGGTAGAACTCGTATTCGTAAATATACCGAAATTTCATGTTTTCCATTGTGCCGTAATAAGTGACGCCAAGGAAAAAAATAGTAACGAAAAAAAAATGAATGACTGTTTTCAAAACTCAAATATATCAGCTAAATGAATTTATAAACTTGAATTTGGAATTCTTAAACAAAAAGGAGATATTTTAGATCAAAGTGGTCAGTACGACAAAACGCTAATTTCATTTGTAAGGACCTAATATAACAATAATAATAACTTTAAGATAAAAAAACACCAGTTCTTTTATCAAAAACATAAACAGTATTTTAATCGTAAAAAAGCGTTGTAATTAATATTATAAATTTATTAATCTGATATGATTTCGATCTCAATTAATTAATCATTTCCTAATCAAGACGATTTGAATTTATTTATATACACGGAAGTTGAAAACAACTGCAATAATACCACTCATAGTACTTACTAAAAATGAATGTACGGATGGTATTAAATAACTCCTTTGATAAAACAAGTTTTACGAATTCCATACGAGTAGAGTTCTTTAGTAACAAATAGAGTTTCATAAATTTTAAATTAAACTATAAAATAATAAAAGGTATTATGTTCAGCCTGATAAATATTATATTATTTATTAGCTTGAAACTAAAAATAAATCATATTGTACCCGTTCGTCACATACAACAAACTTACCATACAATAATTACCATATAATAATAACTTACCATACGTTGGCCAAACTGACACCAATTATTTCAATTAGTAAAGAGATTAAGAAAATTTTTTTATCATAAGTGTTAACAAGCACCACATAGGCGCCCAGCTGTTGTGGCGTGTTATAAGTACTCCCAATGATGTTCCTCTTGATGATTTATTTACATATACCTATAATTCATTATTAATAATTTCGTTCATCGTCATATTATTAAACTACGTTGTGAATTATAATTTATTAGTTCGTAAACTGACTTCCGATTATTTTTGTATAAAGTGGGTAGGACGCGCCAGAGGAGCGCATTCATTTTTAAATCATACCTGGCACAACGTTACGCTGTCTGTGTATTATAAATTGAGTGTATTAATTATTGGACTGTCTTTCATTAACTCAATCAACCCACATAAAAACACACAAGTGTTAACACAAGCCAATAAAAGTTCATTCGGAAATTACTTTTTCGTAGTAAGTAAATAGTTATAATATGCTGATAGAATTAACACATAATAAAATTAAGTTAAGAACCTACCACATCAATGTGTACATATGCAGGTCTAGTTGGCATACGCATAGCAGTCACTGGCATCAGCATCGCATGTCAAAGGGTTATTATTAAACACGCCTACCATTACGACGTCGGCTATTTCTACTGATGGATTGCCTTAATATTAGTAACAAAACATATAAATGGAGGCCGACTTTATATCTTCTAAGGACGTCTATATTTGTTTGTTTGTAATTTAACTAGCTATCCGATAAATTGTAATTTTGTTCGAAACCTTTCTACTGTTCGAAATTCAAAGAAGTTACAATTATATTTTTCTATCATTATAGACTTGAATTTTGAAAGAAGAAGACACAGCATTAAACTTATAAAAATTTGAAACTTATTATATGACATCTCGTTTATACATGACACTGGCATTTTATTTTGCGCTCAACTAGTGTAAATACCTACATGCCAGAAAATAAAGAAAAAAAAGACATATCAATAACTAAAAAACCCGCTAAACAAAGATTGTTTTAATATTTTAAGGTATCTTTTTGTTTATATAATTTCTATGATATTACGCTCATCGTTCCATATAATTTATTCTTACTTTTACTGATTAAGAAACTTATTATGTAGTGAATAGAATAAATTAATTATACAGTCAGGGTTTAACCTTTACTGTTTTAACCCGCGGTTACTATGACGTGAATATTTTGATTGCATTCAAAACGACTGATACTTAAATACATAAATGGAAATTTAAGGCATATGATTATGTAATACACATATTATCCGTCGCGAATTCGCCTGCGGAACCTTCAAAAAACTCTTTCAATATGGTCTTAACGCAACACATAATTACTTATCTTATCTCAAAAACATATAGCCATAAATTTATTTCACTTGGTATGATAAAAGCTATACCAATTTAAACTGATCGATAGGATAAAATTGAAGATTAAGGAAATGCACCGACAACCCACCGCAGAATTCAGTTTTGGCAAAATTCGTTCTTAGCGCATTGTACATTATAGTTTTATAATGTAAAGCGTCTAATATATATGGTATTCCATATGCCAAAACTTATATCTTATAGTTTAAGCATTCGGTTAAATGCCAGTTATTGCCTTATGTACTAACTTCCATCCGCGGCTACGCCCGCGTGTGTACGGATGCAGGCAGGTGTCAGGTAGCCCATGAGTTAAATCAGGGTATAATCGATGTCTATTCCAAATTTCATCAAAATCCGTCCGTAGTTTTTATGTGAAAGAGTAACAATGATTCATCCATTCATATTCACAAACTTTCATGTTTTAATATTAGTAGCAAATGATATATTTTGTATAGTGTTTATTTATTAACTCTACTTGTTCTTGTAGAATCTTTTAGTTATTATTTAAAACATAGATATGAATTTTTATATAAATACATAATTTGTTAACAATATAGCTTATTAATGTTATATCTCATTAAAAATTTCGTTCTCTAATTAGATAATTACTTGCGTGCCGTTTCTTTATTTACATATAAATGAACATTTATAATATATTGAGGTACATATGACTCAAACTATTTAAAACATAAATAACGGAGCACCGCATATATTTGTACATCGTATTATAAGAATAAATACCTTGGCGCTGGAGTATAATTTAAGTGTAACTTATAATCAAAAGTATTCTTAGTCTATATAAATGAGAGCTGAGATTTAAACGTGGTTATGAGTTTTTCTTAAACGTCAACAGTTCTCATTATGACATGACATTGTCAAGAGTACGAGAAACAAACTTTTAATTTACATATTCCAAGCTATTTACTAAAAGCTCTGCTATTTAATGCGCTTGTTTCCGAGTAATATATTATCTTTATTTATGATACATAACTATTGCACTTCTTATTTACACTTATCTTAAACCTGTTATTGGAAACTGAATTAATATAAAACAGAATTGCTATCCCATATTTAACAAACTAAATGTATTACATTGTGTGGTACAAAAATATTACATATAGGTACTTACTGTTAGAGACAGGATAATATTATTAAAAAATCACCACTAAGAACTACTAATTATGAAAGCGGGATTAATCTTTTCAATCAATCAAATAATATCATAATGACAGTAAGATACTACTGCCGATATCTTCCTCGTTCTCTAGATTCTGCTCTCGCAATTTTTTTTAGGGAATTTTCAGTTATAAAATAAATCTATAAATAATATTAAAAAAAAGAAGTTTGATATTTTTTTTGAAAATAATAATCTATATATATTAATAAATATAGCAAACAGTCAGTAAACAAAATTGAAATGTTAAACGACTCTTAGTTATTTACTAGTAACGTGCTAAAACTTGGTTGTTGATTTTTTTAAGTAGGGTATAAAGATTACCATCTTTATTAATTCTTATCGCGCTCTGATAAATTCTGTCTTATGATAATTATATATCAATTTAAGCTTTAAAAATATAAGAAATCGTGCAAGGAAATTAAATAGATATTAATTTTATTTATCTATTAGATTTTCGGTCTATTGTCATTAGACAATAATAAGTATATTATATAAGGCACAAACTATTTCTCGGTCAAAACTACGATTGACAAATTTAGTATCTCATTTCTTCAAGTTACGTAGCTTAAAATCAAATCAATAACGTGTAGAACTATGCTGGATGTCACTTTATCTAAAGTTTATTTGTGGGATGCTAACAATTGAGATGCTGACTACTTTTACGTCACTTGAAGTATATATATATATATATATATATACTTCAAATATATATTTCAATATATATATATATAAATTAATGTATTATCCTTTAAAAATAAATCAAATTCATAATGCACACTTGAACATTGTCGTAATAAAATGAAAGCGTCATCATCATCAGCTCCAAGGATTTTCATTTTGGCCGGTCTTTCGCTGCCCGCATCCAGCGGCTTCCCGCAACTCTTTTTATGTCGTCGGTCCACCTTGTAGGGGGGCTGTGCACTCTGCGTCTTCCGTTTCGTGGTCGCCACTCGATAGCCTTTCTGCCCCAGCGGCCGTCAGTTCTGAGAGCGATGTGCCATGCCCACTGCCACTTCAATTTAGCAATTCTTCGGGCTATGTCGGTTACTTTGGTTCGCCTGCAGATTTCGTCATTTCTGATTCGATCTCGCAGAGAAACTCTGAGCCTTCTTATGAGGCCCATAGTGAGTGACCACGTCTCTGATCCGTAAGTCATCACTGGCAACACATTGGTCGAAGACTTTCGACTTGAGACACTACGGTATTTGGGATGAGAACATATCGTGTAGCTTCTTGAATGCTGCCCAGCCGAGTTGGATTCGACGATTGACCTCTTTCTCGAAGTTGGATCTTCCTACTTGGATGGAAGCGGCGCGTAGAAGATATTATTGACGATGATGACATTTCATATGGTCTTCATATGATATTTTTAGATTATTATTTTATGTTGAATATGGTTTGTTTAAATTACATTCATCAAACATTTCTGGTTCAAATTTGGGCAACCTCTGAATGTAAATATACTTAATTTGTGTTTATACTTTATCTAGAACTGGACGGTAAAGGAAAACATCGTGATGATACAATACATTGGACCTTCGTGGTGGAATGAGTTCAAAACCTACTCAGAAAGAGAGGCATATTTACATAACGTTGACTAGGTTTTATCAACGGAACTCTTAAATTAGCTTGCTTACATGAGTGTTCACTTAATGATTTTATTAAAATATAATCGTTTTTTTATTCAAAAAATGTAATCGGTTAAAAGAAATTTTGACCAGGAAATCATTCAGACTAACATATATGAACTTTTTTATTAAAATAATATATAGCTATATTTTAATATAATAAGTAGGTATATGTAATATATTACGAAATATATGTAATCGTTTGTTGACAAATTTTAGCATGTGCTTTCACGATCAATGCGGTGAACTAACCTACACCAATACTTCATTATAAGAACAATAACAAAACAAAATTTTCTATTATCATATGACATAATTTTAGACTTGTGTACATAATATATGTTCACTATTATTGTTATTTATTATATAAGTAGCTGATAAACACCTGAGACCGTTAACGACCACTACAATTTCTTCAATTATTTTTTCTTCTTTGGTTAGGTATCTTTACTTACATTAGGTAAATTTGCACAGTAACTATTTTTAATTTTTTTTCGTATTTATTATATATTATATTTATATAATTAGTCTTTTTAATTAATATATCAATAAAAAAAATTATGTTGTCAATTAGGTAAATATTCAATTTCGACTAAAAATGTTTTAAAAATATATCATTTAATTTTATAACATTAGTATAGACCTGTCTGTAAAAATGAATGCTATACAATTTGGAGCCTATTAACATCATAACGGAAGCTTATGTTTAACTTAACTTTTTTAACAATCCGCGTAAGAAGCCACGTTTAAAAAATACAAATGAAATAATTTTGTTTATGAATATATTAAAAAATAACAATCAGTCGGTTTGCGCGTGATATCAATAAAAAAAAAACATTTTAACGTAATAACATTTTGAGGAAGTAATGAAAAGCATTAAGCACATCTATGCTTAATACAAATATGAAACAACCTTCAAGTTGTAGAAGGTTATTTAAACACGAATACAATGTTATAAATAATTATGTAACAGATATTTATTTTTAAATTCAACATGCATTTTCGATCCAATGGCGACTTTAAATAAAACAACGATAGATACATATATCAATGATATTTTGAGACAGTGCCAACGATACTGTATTTTTATAATATAGATCAGCAAATCACATGAAAACATGGCAGATAGACCTAGTATTGACCATTTAAGTTTATATGTATGATAAATTTCATCAAATAAAATAAGAAATTCTACTTATTTACACATATCATTAACGAAATTATCAAATCTGAATATTTTATCGTCAATGAAGGAATGTCTAGTAGGTTGCGATATAATTTTACAACTATCGCTATGCGGCATGGCAGGAACCATGTGGCACGCACAATAAGAAAATTACCGAAGTACCGACGTATCACAACGGAACTGTTCGCAGGGGGACTCTTGGGAAGTTAGGGGCGTCACAGCCCACAGGATTATGACTAAACAAAAACCCAAGTATCAATGATGATAATTAATTAAAAACAAATAAAAATAACATATGTGCATATGTCATATAATATAATATTATGTATTAAAACTATTGTGGGTTCGTATGTTCATATTTCTTTTTTTTATTTTCTAATTATCCGTCAGCTCATCATTAAGCACCAAAGGAAGTGGAATTCACTGTATGAGTAATTAATGGATTTAAAGATAATTTTAAAAAGCTATATCCGTATTCATCGTCCACAAATATGAGGTAACACAAGCGCTCATTTTAATAATAATTACATTAATTTTACGTGGTGTAGACTTTGTGTAGATGGAAAAATTTTAACTGGAGGTAAAATAATTCGAATTTTGTAGAAGTACGTCACAATTTCTAAAATTGAATTTCTAGACTAGATGTACATGTTATGTGAATATGTCAAAGTACTTAATGACGTAATAAGAAATCATGGTAACATCAAAATCATCGTCTTATAATAAATCCACAACAATAATATTATAATATTCAAAATGTAATTCTTAAATTGATGTATGTTGTACGTTATAGTTTTAAATGTAAATTCTCATTTAAAAAAACGATATAGCTACAAACTTTGCATAATAATATAAATTATAAAAAGAAACGTATTCTCTCGCAAACAGATAATAAATGTAAAAAGACCAACAGAACAACATTAAAAAGAAAACGTTTAATTGTATATTATTGTGTAATAAATCGTCGGTCAATCTTGTCACAGGGCGCCCTACACTACGTTTGCCTAAGCGTGGTCTCCACTCTAACACGTGTCGGCTCCATCGGCCATCAATGCGCCTGGAAACATGACCAGCCCACTTCCACTTCAGCGCTAATTCTATATATAATATTTGTTTCCAAAAAGTATTTTTTAAGGTTCATAAATACCATCTTCTTTAATTAGTTTAATATTAATTTGTATATCACTGAAAATGTCAATTTTTGGCCACGCGCCATTAAATCGATTAGACACGATGGCATCGATGTACATAATAGAAATTTTACTCATTGTCAGAGAGACGTCTCAAGGCTATTAAATCATAAGATACTATTGTTAATATTTATGTTATACAGATAGGTTTTATGTAAAACGCCACATATTTTTGTATTATTATTTTGGTTGGCTTTTATGTAAAGAAGTGAAGTAAACAAAACAAAAACAATTGAGATTGTTAGTTCCTGGAATACAACCAAGTAGAGTCAGACGTAGTGCCTACCCAGACGAAATATTAAATCACAGTAAATAAAAATACACAAAATCACAAAATTGCAAACAAAATAAAACTTTAACTATATATAAATATATATAAATGTAATTTTGCGCATAAATTATTTCGCAAATTACGAACAATATTAATAGAGGAATTACACGATAAAATTTATGACACAACAAAATACCGATAAGAGACTGTTCTTGAGCGCGCATTGACCCGGATTTGTTATAACTTTAATAAGTTAATTGTAATCAATAATAAACTTATTTATGTTATATTGTCTTATTATTTCTTAAAAATCAGAGTATTTATTCCGTGTGATTAACAAGGCGTCATTAAGTATAAGTAATGAAATTGCAACCAGATTTGAAAATAGTGACCCCATCTTAACCAGTAAGTGTTACATAATCGATTAAGTAATTTTTTGATAAGGACATCCGATGTCGAGTACGTAACTGTCTTAATAACTCGTTGTTAACCGAAAACCAAAACAAAATCATTTTAATTCCCAGGAGGTTTGGCGCTTGGCAAGGTCGTCTTAAAGTCTGGCATTTTTTTTTTATAGATTAGGAAGGCGGACGAGCATATGGGCCACCTGATGGTAAGTGGTCACCAAACGCCCTTAGACATTGGCATTGTAAGAAATGTTAACCATCGCTTACATCACCAATGCGCCACCAACCTTGGGAACTAAGATGTTATGTCCCTTGTGCCTGTAATTACACTGGCTCACTCACCCTTCAAACCGGAACACAACAATATCAAGTATTGTTGTTTTGCGGTAGAATATCTGATGAGTGGGTGGTACCTACCCAGACGAGCTTGCACAAAGCTCTACCACCAGTAACCCAGACGAGCTTTTATATTTTATTTTATTTCATCCATCCAATGTACTGCCGTCGACTCTAAATATATGGACTTAGGGCAAACGAACGAAAATGAAAAATAATTGATATTTCTCTAAGATTATTGACTTATAATATATAATAATGTAACTTATAATAATAATGTAATATAACTTATAATATGAATATTTTATGGAAATTACTCTTATCTTATAAGCATCCATTTAATTCATCTAGACGTTGTTAGGAAAGCATGATTCAGCATTTCTGTCAAAGAATTAAGTTTAAATACGTAATTCTCAGAAATAGCTAACTATTTCGTTGATATTTTTAAAGTTATAAAGATAATACCGTGGTTATATATATTATCCATATAATATTGAGTGTGCGCGGTGCGGACACGGTCGACGGACGAGGTGACCTTCACCCTAGGAAACACGGTAACACTTCGAATGTTGCACGTAATTGTTGTTTTTTTAAGTATTGTGGCATATCCAATACTTTTTTAATTAACTTAATAATTTTATAACATGAAAAGTTAATAAACATGTTCACAACATATCATCTACAATAATTATGACTTAAAATATTTTATTTGTAGAAAAGCTTTTGTTAAATCTTTAAAATAAGCTTTTATTTAACTTCCATAAAGTTATTATCTGTGGTTCGGATTCTAAAACGAAAGGATTTTCTCTTGATCTGAGATCTATGGGTCAAATTTTGCAAATTAATTCTGCAAAATTGTTAACCAGTTCCACTTACACGACTGAACTGGAATACAATATAATAAATAGACAACATAATCTAAATTTTTTTTGACTTGTAATTAATAAAACACGATTTTAATCTTATTTTTTTATTTATTTATGTTTTTTTTTCAGCCTTTTGCCGTTCACTGCTGGACGAAAGCCCCCCATAGAACACCAACCATCCCGATCTTGGGCAGTCCACGTCCATCCCGTACCTGCCATCTTTTTTATAACGGCGGTCCACCTTGCCACAGGGCGTCCAACACCCACGGTAGCATGCGAAAGCGATCCCGTGGCGCTCCTCGTTAAGACGGAAAGCGTACCGCTGGTTTTTAAGTGGGTATTCCGATGTTCGGGGCGCATTGCGCGCCTTGGACACCGGCGAGCCGTACTCCGAGCCGAGTCGGACACCATCGGCCATCAATACGCCATTTAATCCGAAATTTATTTATGTACGGTTAGAATAAACATTGCTTACCTTTATATCTGTTAAACATTATTAGATGAGTGATACAGAATATGATAACTATATAATTTATACCTACATTATTTTATTATATGATTTGTCCAATTGTTACTTGGAAATCTAAAATTCAAATAAATAAAAAAACTATTTAGCATTATTTTCTATAACATATAATATATAATATAATAGATAGTTTGTTTTTCGTTTAGTTTTATTGTTTTTTTTTTCATTGTATATACTTACTTTAATTTATTGTTAAGCAAAAATAAAAATAAAACAGTTACATAGTAAATATTTTTTTTTTTAAATTATATACATTTATTTAGGAATATTAAAAACAATTAAATCAAAATATGCACTTAAGTAGGTATAGCTATTGTTTTTAGAACCTTCTAATAACAATTAATTTTGAAATGATATTTTTCTTTTTTTATTCTGACTAGGTATGCTAACTAACTTATTCAATATTTTGAATCGAGTGAATCATCAACAGAAATTATCAATAAATTACGTGTTTATTATGTCTATCAACAAATAACTTTAATACATGAATCATAAAGTAAATCGTATTGAATTAACTTTAATTATAATGGCGATAATATCTTTAACATAATTATATAAAATTAATTATAGTGTTATAGTTTCAGACCATACAAAATTATCAAAAACATAAAGGAAGAACACGAAATTAAAAACCTTTTTAGGCATCAGATTCTGAACAAAGAATGAAATGTCTAATATAATTTATTTATAATTTAATTACTCAAAATGCTTAACTACTGAGTTCCGTGCCAGGTCTTCTGGAAATCTACATTTAGACTGTTGGTAGCTTTACATTTAAAATAACCTCACAATTGCAATTTAAAAATTCTAGCAAACATATTTGAATAAAGTATATATAATTTGATTTGGTTTTATTTGAATAAACTTATCGAAAATAAGCACGAAAGAATACAATGCAATCTACCAAGGTACTTTTTGAAACCGGATGTCATTAAATATTTGATTTAATTATAATATTTTACCAGACTTTAAATGACTCGGTCCCACTATTTGTTTTTTATAACGCAGTGCACCCAGAAAATGTAAGCGAACGAGGCGAAAATACTACGAAAATATATATATATTTTTAATAAGTTCAAACTTGCAAGTGCTTAAAGTTTTAAGCCAGTTACACCCGGCCGATTGAGCTGCTTTGTACATACTTTTAGTTCTAGTGATACACATACAATTTATTTTATTTAGGTATTTATAATATTCCCTATCTAGTACAATGAAAATAAAATATAAAATATGTTTAAAAAAATAAATTATATGAAATCTAAATTATACTCGTGCTTCGTCCTCGAGATTAGTAATGTGTGAGTATTATTGAACACAATGTTGTAACGCATACGTGACACCACTTCCACACTATAGTTTAGAAGAAATAAAATAAAAATGTTCCTACCCTTCCTACTCAAGTCAGCCTACCTGCGTTTGAGCCGGCAGCTGAACTTGCACAAATTAGGCAAAAATCATGACGAAACGTGTTAGCGATAATAGTTTGGAATTTATTACTAATAAAATTACGAAAACTGGAAAAGGAAGTGAAACGTTCACGTCGTAAAAAACACATTAATATTTTACTAAGTCCGTCATCATTGTCATCGAGCCCATCAGCAATTTCATCTTCTTGTTCATCAAGAGTATCCTCGCCAAACCTAGACAGTAAGTACTTTAACATATGAATGTCTTCGGACTAAGCACTTCGTATAATTATGATAGAACTTCACGTACAGGTAAGTTCGTTTAATCATTAATTATGTACTATATAATTATTTAAATTTTCAGGTTTAGAGGTAGGTAACTAAATATATTTCGACTGCAGACATTATTTTCGACTATAGTCGAATGCATTCATAATAAGTATACATACGTAGTAGTAACAAAAATTCTTTATTATTTATATTATTGTAGATTTCATAAAAAATGCCTAAAAAATAGCAACAGCCTCCTCGATTTTTTCTTATTTATAAGAACAAGTAGCTGGAGGAACAAGGTCTGACGGCAAGCTCTATCGAATTTTTATTATTCCTGAGCTTAATTTCTTGTCTAGAAGTCGTTAAATCACGCTTCCCCATACGGTTATCCTGTATCTGAAGTCGCGTAACATTATTGAGGACAGGGCATCCCAACAATTTGTATGCTGATAACTGCTAACTGATAGTTCATTAGGACAGCTGCACTGAGGCTATTGTGTCTATTGCGCTTGAGTAGTCTATATCCTGACTTGTTTTATGCTTGTCACTTACTTTTATTAGTTCGCCCTCTTTATGTACAATCTATTGTTTTTCAAAACAATTTGCTTTAAGAGTATTTATATGACATTTGTATTTTAAGACACATAACGTGATTCTTAATTTGACCAAATGTTACGTATATTTTGTATAAGTTTGTTTTATTATATTAATAAAATGTAATAAAACATACGTAAACAATATTCTTTGATCAAATTTAATTTGTTGGTGGTAAGTGAGAAAATTGTTTATCTTTTTGAAAGAATAATCGTTATTAAAGTTGTCGCAATGGGCTTCGATTCTAAGAGCAGATAGATGATTTTTCTGTCGTTAAATAATATCTTAACAGTTACTGTCTGGGATATTTCCCACTACTTGATTTTTTCATATAATTCATACACTTTAGGTAACCAGTTTTTTGACGTTTTAACCGTTAACATTACGGATAAGTAAAGCCGTTGAAGGAAATATCCCACTTTCTTTCCAATCCGGATTTCAAGCAAAGCTCTTTTTTACTGCTCAAATTTTTACTGCTCTTCTGCGATGACATTCGCCTTGGGTAAGAAATAACAAAAAAAAGTGACAGAAATATTCCCATTAAATTTTTCTAATGCGTCTGTTGACTGTGAAAATACTCTTGCAATTTTCGAATTAATCATATCAAAGGTCTCAAAAATGCTCGAAGCTTCGATACAAGGGTTGGGAAGAGTTTCGACTCTTGCAGTCATGTTTGACCACTTTCCAACTCAAAATACAACACAAGGTATTTCTTACAGAGCTACTTTCACGTTTCAAGTACGTTTTTTGCTAATTGACCAGTGCAAATATAAAAAACACTTGCTTTTAAAACTTCAATAGATTATAATTTATATAAAGGTATATTAGGAATATAACAATAATTTTCGTTAATTAGATTATTTCCAATAAAACAAAAATATATATTCATTTATATTGATTAATTAACTAAAAATACTCGAATCGGAAAAAAATTATTAATGTATAAATTAAGACCTCGTGGAATAGAGGCAAGGATGATAGCAGCATTTACCCGATAAATCGCAAATCCTATTCTCTGGACTAAAAATGAACCAGCTTCCTGTCCCGGTGGAGGCAACAAAACTTAAGAGAGTGAAAAATATGTTTTTGCACTAATGCTACAAGGTCTTACTACTTAGATGCTACTTAAAAAAACATGTTATTTGTCTTACTAGCGAAGTTTACGCATCACATGTAAACACGAACTCACATCACAAGAATGATGTTAATATCACTATTGTATTTTAGTAAATACCTTTTGTATTTCACTGCAACCAGTTAACAATAAATAATATTTATTAGGAGATGTAATTTGTCACGTTCTTATTACATTTGATTAACATAATATAATATATCACTGGATTTGTGAGTAAGGCAATTTAACCTCATATTAAATCTCATTTATCATAGTTAGTTATCATAGTTCAACATAGTTAATGATGGCTGCACATTGGCGATGTAAGGTATGTTTAATATTTCTTACAGCGCCTATGTCTTTGGGTGGTGGTGGTGATAACTTTATATCACGTGGCTCATTTATATAAAATAGTATTTGCCCGTACTATTTTATATAAAAAGTGAGGTCGGGTTCCATCTATAGTCTGGAGGATCGATATTTAAACAGGTAAGTAGGTAGGTAAATATGTGTATATGTGGATTGACAGATGTATGGTGAATCTGTGTATGAACTATGGGAACCCACTACATTGATAAATTCTTAGTTGACGTAATATATTCATACGTGTTTTTGTAAGGCTAATCGAGAAAAGACTGCCAATGAAAGTGAGTGTTTCACAGGTGGAACACACGCAAAGTGTAGGTGAAATTTTTATATAGTGTAGATATCTGTAGGTCATATCAATAAATGTATACCAACTGATATATGAAAAGAAAATAATAATAATTCGAATATAAAACGATAATGACTTTTGTAACCTTTTATTTATTTAATCATATTATATTGACTTTCATTTCATGTCAGAATTTAATCTGTGGTATTATTGTAGGGATGGTATTAAATCGAACTAAGTATATCTGTTGATAACGAATAAAGTGAGTGATATTCTTTTGTTTTAATCTTAATAATATAACCGTTTTAACGTCATCATTATATCTTATCACAATCAAAACATCGTAAATTGTAACCTTTTAAAATTGGATAATATGTACTATTTTTATCGCAGGAATTTATTATTTTTGTATCGAATAAAAAAATGACAGATACACACACAAACGACTAAATATTTTTTTCGACTATAATCGGTATATATTACTAGAACTGCAATCAAATTATTAATTATGAATATAATTCAAAGCAAAAGTTAAGAAGCGCAATATTGTTTGAATAAATTACTTATTAACTAATCTGTCTCGAGAATTTTTACTGCGTATTGTGGACTTATGTTCTAGAATCTGTTTATATTGCATGTTTTTTAAAAAATATAAAATTAACAATAAAGTCAACGAAATATCTGTGTAGAAACAAAAGTAGATGAGTTTGAATACATCCATCTGAACGATATTTTTTCAACCTACCACTCTATGGCTCAGTGTAAAGAATCTACGACAACGTAAGTACCTGTGTATGTGTAATAACGTCATCTATCAATTAACGTCTTAATTGATGTTCATTTGTTGTATTTCACAAATGGTTGTGTAACAATCTTTAGAAGTGGAAGGATATGAATAAAATTCAATTTATTTGACAGATAAAGAACACATTCTGAACGAAAACTTATTTTGTTATACCTTACCTTTATTTATTTAAATATTAATATCATCGTCTTTATCTTTTATTATTTGTCTGTTATTCTACTTATCTATGGGATAGTATCCATAGTACCTTTAATATAATTTTTATTCCTTCTAATAATAGGTAAATATCACGGACAATGTATTTACGAAAATTTTCATGTATTAATAAATAGATATATGTATATCCGTGAATTGTAATAATATTTACTACATTTTATCGCATCATAAAGATATTTGGCACGTGTTTGTATTAGAGTAGCATTATATTAATCCATATTTGCTTCACACTATTTTTAATGACATACACTGTATTAATTATACATATTTAAATTAAACAGTTTGTTAGAGAATAAATCACGAGTTTATATTTCAAAGTTTTTTTATTATTCTGAATTAAATAATTTACTTTTTACATTTTATTATGAATATAAAATGGAACAAAAACTAGTATTTTTCCTTAAAACTCTTTTTCGTGGGTGATAATTTTGAAGTTAAGTACGAGGGCATTTGTATTTTTCCCTTTTTTATATTTATTTCTTAAGCGTAACTTAGGTAGATGAATATAGGTGTGTTTCATCAACTAATTGCCTTCTGATGTGTTTTAAATCCAAAACAAAACCAGATTTATTTTAACGTTTTTGTGTCCACCACACGAATGTACTTAAATGTTATGTTTAGGTATGTATAATGAGTGTGCGACGAGTTGGTATAAAAAATCACAATTATTTAACAGAATTATAAATAGCTTATTATTCAAGCAGATGTATATAAATAAATTAAAATGAGAAATATTTTCGGAAATAGTCGATTCGGTTTTCGATGATAACTGTTTCTTTTTCATTAACTCGTTAGATAAATAGATCTAGTTTATTTTTATTGTCTCTATTACATATTTATGTATAAAACATTTACACGATAATATTATAAACAATGGATTTATCGATATAACATATTCAGGGTCACGTTTAATAATAGCGATTTCAGTAATAAAATGTTGAGTTTGGAAATATGAAAAATCATCATGATTTTCTATTGAAAATCTATTTTTCGTAAGTGAAAATGCATCCTCTTCTATGATTATATCGTTATATAACGTTATATCTGCCGCTATATTATATGTATCACTTACCTAGAATTTGCAGAAAGCTGTCTTCCAGCCGCATTGTCGACGAGAGGAGGTAGTCGGTCCCCTCCAACTCGCTTGGCGCCATCAGGTCGCTCCTCATTTTGAATTTTATCACTTTAACTCACAGTTCAATTTCCAACAACAATAACTTCTAAAAAAATCAATGGTTAGTTTCGGTATATATAACACTTGACTCACTATGATTTTTTCGAACAATTTCCACGCGATTTTTTCATAACACTATATTTTCCCCGCAAGCGTTGTTCACTTAAAGTAAGTCCGGTTTCGTTTGCCTTATAATTATGCGGCGACATAAACAAGTCGTCGTAGCCAGTTAAAGGCTGATTAAAGTTATTTCGTACAATGATAACGCGGTAGATTGCGCGGGCGTCGAGCGCGAGGTGTCCGCGCGCGTCTCCTCTACTCGACTACTCGTTCGCCGTCAGCTGATTCGTTCACTATAAATAATACGGAATTATTTGTATGCAGTTAACTGACAGTCTACCGCTGCACGTAACAAAAATTCGGACACGGTTACCGCAACGTCGCGATGAAAGCATGTTTTAACAAGGTTATTTTTATACATATTTGTTATGTTATTTATAATAAATATGTATATTTAACTTCCAAGTCTTTATTCATAATAGAAACACAACACTTGCTTATTGATTAGCAAAAATCAACTACCGGTTCCGAAACAAAACACCTCAGACGTAGGAAGAAATGTCGAATAAAAAATACCAGGATTTTTTTAATCAAAATTATATTTTTTCCAGTAAGTAGGTATTTTTAAACGGCCTGGGGGCGATCGTTTTATTCCCAAGGTGTTGTTTAATGTATAAAGTCGTTAATTTCATATATATGTGTGTATTGAAAATTAATTCAGAAATGTTAGTTTTTATATTTCATAGGACGGGCAACTGGCCTGCCAGATGGTAAGAAGTCACCACCGTTCATAGACATTGGCGCCGAAAGAAATACTAATAGGTAATCCATTATATCTCTAATGCGTCACCAACCTAACTAAAAATAAAAAAATTAAGACTAAATTGTGCCTATAATTAAACTGGCTCACTCACGCTTCTAACCGGAATAAAACAAAATTAAGTATTGCTGTTTGGCGATAGAATATGTGATGAAAAACCAACCCAGAGGGAGCGGCACAAAGCATTATCACCAAGTTATTTTGATAAGCCATCAGATAATTTAAAAATAAAAGGGAATATGTGAATGTTTATTTTTATAAACATTCACATATTCCCTTATTTCACATATACGCTTATCGTTAGTTGATGCAGTATCGTTCCACATCGTATAATTTTAGAAGGGAAATGAAAGAATGCATTTGCAATTTTAAATAGATCTTTATTTAGATAATTTAATTTGAAAGTTTGTCTAAATTTACTTTAAATTAATTTATAAAATATGCTCGCATTAAGCGTTTCAATTTAAAATTTTACTATGTTTTATTTCAACGTTTATTATTTACTTTAGCTATTATATATTGGTTCATCTTATTAGTAAATCTGTAAATGAACAAATAAAGAATATGAACATAATATCCTAGAGACATAACATTTTTATACTCATCATATCTTTAATTATCATAGTAAATATCGGATATTACTTCCAGTCATATGACGATGGTGTTCTGCGGGGAGCTCTACAGAAGACTACAGAGCTGATATTTACTTGAATAATAGGTACTACTAATATAATAGGTAGTTAAATTTCAAGTTGTTTTTGTTATGGTCAAGAAGAGGCTCCTAGAACGTCATGATCGTATTCTCAAAAAACATACTATACCTACCTACGTATAATTGATTAAAAACAATGGTTGTTAAGTAATTCGTTGACGCAATGAATATATTTACTGGATTTTTCCTTGTTTCTACTTAGTAAATCCGATATTATACAGATAATTAAACGTAAGTTATGTTTTAGCTATAAGCCATAATATAATATTTATTCGTATTTACTAGCCGAGATGGCCCTGTGGTAAGAACGCGTGAATCTTAACCGATGATCGTGGGTTCAAACCCGCCCGGGTTTGAACCTACGATCACTAAAGCACCACTGAATTTTCATGTGCTTAATTTATGATTATAATTCATCTCGTGCTTTACGGTGAAGGAAAACATCGTGAGGAAACCTGCATGTGTCTAATTTCACTGAAATTCTGCCATATGTGAATTCTACCAACCCGCATTGGAGCAGCGTGGTGGAACAAGCTCCAAACCTTCTCCTCAAAAAGAGGAGAGGAGCCTTTAGCCCAGCAGTGGGACATTCACAGGCTGTTACGGTTACGGGTTACTATATTAGAGCTTCAACCCGTCTTAAAAGAAAAGGAAACTTATTAAAATTAAAAAAAAAATACTTAAAATAGTTACTATAAATTACAAAAGGAAATTTTGTTTGAATTTAAGTAAAAATTAGAATCTAATCGGACTGCAATTTGAATTAAATTGATATTAATTATGAACGCTTATCATTACAAAAGGAACAAAAACTTGTATTATAAGTCTTGTGTTTTTGAGATCAATGTGTTTAGGTAAATGCTAACTAAAGTTGAATATTGGATATTTTTTAGTACCTATCTCAAAATGTATAAAGAAATGACACCAACAACATATACTATTAGGATAAAAGAAGTGACATATATTTTTAATTAAACATATAATAATATTAATATCCTGGGACACTATTCACACACGGCGATCTGATTCCAAATTAAGAGTTTGTACAATGGAAACCAGACAACTGATATACTACATATACTACTTACTTAACTTAACTTTAACTTTTCTTTTGTAAATATATACTTATATAGATAATAACACCCAGACTCAGGATAAACAGACATGTTCATGCACACAAATGTCTGTCCTGGGTGGGAATCGAACCCACAACCTTCGGCGTGAAAGCCAAGTATCTACCAACCACGCCAGCCGGCTCAATATATAAAATATATAATAATATATTTTCTTTACATTTATAAACATTGGCAACAATCAATATTAGATCCCTACGTGTATATTATGCACATAAAAGCTGAGTGATGCGTGCCTGGTTTTGAAAAACAGCGTTTGAGATTTATGTGTTCTACTGGGTCATCTTGACTCCCCCATTATTTACTACCGATTACATTACTGATATAAGTAATACAAGTACTAAAAGATTATAGTATATTACGAGTTGGTGACAGCCATCTTGGAGAGAGGTGGTGGGAATCGGGACATAAGTTGATTACTAGTCTATTATATATTACCTATTCTTATAATCGGGATTATTATATTCATAGACAATAAATAGAGCTTTTATTCACTATTAAAATTTCCTAATATGTGAATATATTGTAATGATGTTTTAATAAAAACAAAATGTCTTTAATAAAAAGCACATTAAAACAACAGCGGCTAACATTACCAGCTTGCTTTAATTTATTCTACACGAACGTGTTATGCAAAGGTCATTGACACTCAAAACCAAATTACTAGGTAAGTATTTTATGTGTGTTATACTTATTTGTATTCTATAGTATTTTATAATGGGTATTCGAGCTTCTGTTTTAGGAAATAGCTATCGAATTGTTAATAACATAGGATGTATATAATCAGTATGTTATTTGCGAATTACGTTTATTATCAACATAATTAAATATCAAAAACTATTAAATAAGAGTTAGAGACTAGAGTTGTCTACTGTCACTTATAAACACCATTTTTAAAATTAATATCCAACCCAGGGGCGTAGCTACCGCGGTATCGGCCGTAACAAAGATACGGGCCCCCCGGAATATGTGGGGCTCGCCGGTGTCCAAGGCGCCGAGTGTGCCACGAACATGGGAATACCCATTAAAAACCAGCGGTACCCTTTCCGTCTTAACGAGGAGCGCCACGGGATCACTTGAGCATGCTACCGTGAAAGCTACAACTGCTTAACTGCTTTAAAGCGTCCTATTCGAACAATGAACATAATGGGTTCTTGAAGTATTCAATTTTTTAAATAAAAAATTATCTGATAAAAAATGACATCATCGGACTATTTAATTTAATTATTTGGATCTCCAACAGTACATAACACATATTCAAAACACGCTTTACATTAACTTGAAACTAACTATGCACAACCGATTACAGAAGAACACACCATTCCCAAACACAATTACAAAAAGAGGTAACAAATTTTATTTTTATGTACCATATCTCTCCTATCAAATAATATTATATTTGTCATAATAATCAAACATTACAATTTATCAATATTATCCTAAAAAGAGAGTCGGGGGGAGGGTCTCGGATCTCGGAAACTTGCATGTTTCGGGTAAAATTCGCCCACGTGTTTTTACGAACTTACAGCAGCGTGGTCGAATAAGTACTAAACGTCCACAAGAGGGACAGCAGTGACGGGACCTTTAGTAATACAATTACACATTACTTCACCTGACTTAAACAACAGGATTTCTCGATGTTTCAAAATAATAAAATAATAATAAATAATTATATATTTTTTTTATTTTATGTTCATATGCTACAAAACAAAATGACAAACAAAAAATTCAAATGATTGCATTTCTCTTGATGTAGACACGACATGCGTTTTTGATTAAGTGTAAAAAAGCGTCTAGTCTATGACAGCAACAAAGTAACCTAAGCTTATAATTTTTTTTTTAAAGTTACACAATTCAAACTATCCAAACAGTTTTTTTAAACTTTTTTTCAATTAAATTTTAATTAAAACGAATACTATTATAAAAGAAACACATGCGGTATAAATGCGAGTATATATTATATGCAATAAGTTACTTAAAACTATACTCACTATATAAGAGATATAATTATAATTATTTATATTTTATAATGAATAGTATATATGGAGCTAGTTTCGTAATATATTGTGTTATAGTAATCTGCCTTTGTTATATACAATAAGCTTTATTAAGAATGGCATAGGCCGCAGCGAAAAGTTATCTCGACACACAACCCTGACCCTTTTTGAAAAATATTCATATTATATCAATATCGCGGTTTTACAAACATTCCAGCTTTATATTACTATAGAATTAAGATAACGCTACGCATAAACATCCCGGATGTTAGAAACTTGGTTACTAAGAACTACTCTACCTATTTATAATAATATTCTAGTACTTTATTCAATATTCGTTCGTGCAATGTCTTCTACAAAAGGTTGCCTGGAATGATACGACACTATTTCTTATGGTTATATATTACGGTTTATGGCCTATTTTTCTTTAGTGTGTAAACATATTTTTATTATAGATAAATTTTGTTCGTTACTTTTTTCGTATTAACCCAAAAGTAGGTTTTTAGGTTTGTTTCATTTTTATTATTAAAGTTGTCAGCTAGTTTCAGGAATAGCATTGATAATAATGGAGTATGATGTATTCAACATTGAATAGAGAATATACACAAGTATATTATTATATTTATAATATAATCATATATCTATTATTTAAATGTAATTTTACAGGATTATATTAAATGTAAAGCTGCCAGTTCGGAGTGTAGATTTCAATGTGAAAAAATGGCAAGAAATTCAGGACTTAGTTATTATTACATAGAAATGCATACAGTTAATAAAAAAATACTATGATGACTTATAATTCGCAAACACGCACACCCATATTGTTACATAGATAAGCCGGTTGCGCAGCCCCCTATCGATCTGTTGTGATTAATGAGGCAGATAAGACTCCATAGGCAGGTACTTATCTAATATTTGGGGCGACTTCTAGTAGTAATTACTGATAAATTTACATTCTTATGTAATTTCTAATCAAGATACGATTTCTTATCTTTTCATTCGTTACATTAGGCGCGAACAAAAAAACAAATAATTTACCTTATAATATTATAAATAAAAAACATGGATTATATAAAATTTATTTAATATAAAAGTAAAAAATGTTTAAGGCACTTAATAGAATAAAATTATTCGAATCTAAAATCGAGATTATAAATCAGACATAAATCAATAATCAAATATACATCATAATATCGAATGGCATATAATTGTACAAGCAACTCATTTGGCACTTGAGAGATTTAACGAAAATTAAAGCTTAATAAAAAGCTTAAATACTTCTTACAACTGTTAGTACAGAAATAGAGTATAAAAATAAGTTACAATATAAAACAAAACCTTTTTTGTTTTATATTGTAACTTATTAAATTAAAATATGGTTTAAAAATTGCTTTATACATGAATAAAAAAAACGGCCGAGGATAAATATAATTATCGTACAAAAAAAAACTTATGGAAATAACCAGTTATTATACTCTTAATTAAATACGCAAATACAGATGACCTTTTACACTAACAGTAGCATAATATTATAAATGTATATATAAATAAAACGTGCTTAAATAATAAATATGTTTAAAATCAAGTACTTATAAATTGTAAAATACAAAATTTTAATTATGAACTCAAATTGGACAGTCAACAGCAGAATAAGTAGCAATTATATTTTTGTCTCAACTAAACGCATCGCGTGCAAAACTTTATTCAACATTGGTCAGAATTAAAAAAAAAATGCACGAGTTCATAACACCGAGGGTGAAATTCTAACGTTATATCAAAATATGAATAGCTAGATGAATTACGAAATAATAACTGATGAGCTTTATAGTGCAGTGTCTTTTACTTAAATGCAAGTTATGAAATTAAAAAAAAAATCACTAAACACGTTTAAAACGGTCAATAATATTGAGCTTTATGTATTTTATTAAAGAATTGTAAACTACAAGATGCTATAAACGATAATTTTTATATATAATTATATAAATTATTACTGACCTTATCTTGAGCTTAGTGATTATTAGTTATGAAAACAATCTATATTGTAGGCATTTATGTTTCTTCTATATTTATAATTGTGACAAATGTATTCATTCCGGTTCCAGCCACGTCAAACGTCCCTGCTGCCCCCCCCCCTCTGCCCCGTTGGGCTGTAGCATTACGTTATTTTACCTTATAAGTCACCTCAAGAATTGGGCCCAAAAAAAAAGCTTATGACTTAGTTTCAGAGGTTAGTTCGATCAAACCAAAAAAAATAATCCCTACACCTTTATTATATAAAGTATAGTTGACTTGTTTCTCTATTTTCAAATAATAATTCAATTTAAGCATCATAACGGTTTTATGATCATCACGACTCTATTATTTGAACGACCAAAGCGCACTACGTCATATCTAATCTTTTTTTTTAAATTTAAATCACATTTATTATTTACACACCTCCAATAAATATTGTTTTATAAATATATGTTTAAGCTTTAAATATAAGTTATCTAATAACTAATTGTCTAAATTATCATAAAACATCAAGGACGGACAGCAAAATACACAAAATAAAATTAAAGCATACAAATTGATAGAGATAGCAAAAAAAAAATGATATAAAAATAATTACAATCTTTTTATAAATGTTGCTACAAACTGTCGCTTACATAATATTCGAAAAAAAAATCTATGATATTCATATATGTTCGGAGAAAATACTGGCGAGTACTAAGGTGACTCGAGCAAGATGTTGGAGGACTAAGAGGACTTAGGGCTCGCTATATGAACGTCATATTGGCCTATAACGCATCTTTTCAAAGCCCTTGGTTTAGGATATCATCGTTGTTGGGATGACTTTAATGAAAATCGAGCTTTATTATATTATGACCAGTGATGTTTTAGGCACTGCGTATGGGATCCAGACACTGGAACTGATAATGAATTAATTTTCTGTCTTGCAGTTACAATATTCCAGATACTATTCGAGTTTTGAATGTTTACATTTTTTTATTGAAACATTAGTATTTGTCATCTTCATATATTTACTCTACTATGCGTTATTCGTAGCCTTCTCATCCATATGTACTAGTCAAAGGTAACTTATGAGTTATCTGTAAGCATAACGAATGATTTCTTGAATGTAGTAACTGGACAGAAGCCGAGATGGCCGAGATGATCATGGATTCAACCCGGGCAAGCACCACTGAATTTTCATGTGCTTAATTTGTGATTATAATTCATCTCGTGCTTGACGGTGAAGAAAAACATAATTAAAAAAACCTGCATGTGTCTAATTTCACTGAAATTCTGCCATATGTGTATTCCACGAACTCGCATTGGAGCAGCTATATAGAATATACAATAAGCTCCTCCAAAAATGGGAGAGGAGGCCTTAGCTCCGCAGTAGGACATTTACACTGTTACGGTACTACTGTAGTAACTGGGCATCATTCACCTAACGCAAGTTTTTTTTTTTTTAACGAGACTCGTCACTTATGTAAAACATAAAATTAAAAACTAATAATTTATGTAAAGGAGAATGAACAAAAGTGGTCCAAATATCCAACACTAAAATTAACAGAGTAACTTTTAGTGTGACACAAAAAAATAAATAAGCTGACAGTAAAAAGTTATGACTGTATGAAAAATAATAATAGCTTCCCTTTTTATTGTTCCACTATTTATTTAAATCCATTTTAATTGTGAGCAGGTACTCTTTACGCGGTACTCATGATGATTCATCTAAAGCCCTGCGCAACTTGATGATATTGATATATATATATTGATGTTTGATAGATATGCACTATTTTTATCCCTTTCGCACTTAGCAAATAATGCACTCGGTTTTTACCTGAGTACCTAAAGTAATACCAGGTACGCAAGTATCTGGTACTACTTGAAACACGCGTTGCGTATTCGTTCTTCCGGGTCTTTGATCAAGATCTATTTCAGCGAAAAACTAAAACGCGACACCAAGCGGCATGACATAACATGCGTAGTTTAGTTCAAAATGTGCGATCGACAAAATTATATTAACGATATTTTTTGCATAATTTGGTTATAATGACTCACTATTTAGTACACTATTTTATGAGATAGGTCAGTTAGTGGTGGACATTTGGACCAAGGTCCATACATTTTTGGTCATTCTCCTTTATAAAAATAAAATTAAAAAGAAAAAAACAATAATGTTTTTTTTTTTGTATAACAGTCCTTACCCAATAGAAGATCACTGAAACTTAAATAATCTAGAAGGCACATTCTTACTACAAGTAAACTTAAATTTTCTAACTGTATTATAATAAACTTAACTAATAACTTATTTACTTATAAAATAGACTGGTTTGTGAATATTTGAGTTTGTATTAGTCAAGTCGATCAATAAATATGTATATTTTAATTCATTATTTATAAGCTAATTTTCAAAATTATTTTATATAAATTAATGATGTCAAACTTGAAATATTTGCACATTTTAGTAAATGAAAAATACATCTTATAATGTTCAACATCGATTATCCATTGTAACGTTTCAGATATTTAGAAAGTAAGTAATAAATGGCTAATTGTCTATTTTCTTATTTAGTCAATTTCATTTCTCTTCAAGGTTTTACTCGGGGCCAGCCCTGGTTAGATATCAATTGCTCATCACATATTCTACCGCTGTTCCGTTTTGAAGAGTGAGTGAGCCAGTGTAAGGAATGGTAATTATTTCTTAAAGCTGCAATGTCTATGAGCGGTGGTGATCAGTTACAATGAGGTCGCCCATTTGCTAGTCTGCCTATGTATTATAAATAAAAAAATAATTGCATGCAATTGAAATCCATAAACTATGAATATTATAATTAAATATTATTAATAATATTTTTTACTTAATTGATAAACGAAAGACAGAAATAAATGGGCTTTATAGTATGGTACCATTCATATGACATTGACACTGTAAGATGAACAGATCACGTCGCTGCTTATACAGTGCTGACATCTATGTGATGGTGAATTAAGACGGTAGCTCCTCGTCATCTATACACTCTGCAAAATAAATACTAGTACAACAAAAAGAGATACAAAATGTCCACTGGTTAGGAGCGAATAATTTTGCTCATCGTTGGTAAAATTTAAACTACAAATGTGTTTTTCTTTTAATAAATCTAAATGAATATAAATTTAACAAATACAGCCCCAGCGCCCGGCACAGTGAATCGAAACACACAATACAATTTTCTAAAAATAATGTTAGTAATTCTTCTAACTTTGGACATTATTTTTAAGACTTCTAATTAAGAGGCTAAAGTGTATTAAACTGTAAACGATTACTTAGTTAACTATTTACCTAATGTAAACATATTTTTGATAGAATACAGCGTAATTAAATAAAAAAGCTGATAAAACGATCAGTGTTATTTTGGTCGTAAATATACGACTCAGGCGAAATGGGCCCGAAAATATTTGTCGGATTAATTCTACCTAGGCGGTTAAAGGGTTAATAATCTACAATTCACGTCTTTTCTTTCCCTCTCTTGTACTTTGTCTCTCTTACTCATATGTCACAATATTCGCTACCCAACCGATGAGGTCACATCGCCGCTTTCGCTATTCTTGCGTTTTACGCGTTAACTCACATTTCAAACGTACGTTATAACACTTGATTTAAAATTGATTATTCCTTATTCATAAACAAACTTTATAGTTATAATCATTGATTTTTAAGGCATGATTACAAAAAAAAATAAATTGGTTTATGGTAGAATAATGTGGAAATACGGTATCAAGCACTAAATATCTGATAAAGATTATGGACAATCGAGGCTTAACCGTATGATGTAAAAAAATACAATATGATACATACTCTCTTGGACCATTTTGAAGTAGCTAATTTATAAAAAAAATATATGAAAATAGTACAACAAAAAGAACAATGTCATGTTATATGTCGTGTACATGTATGTAAATATACATTTATATATCATTTCAATTAAATTATTTTACAAATATTAATGTAAAAAATCAAATTACGATCATTTTTTATTTTATTTTTTTTCTATAAGAAACTCTAATTTAATTATTATGATGTTTGAAGTAATTCTATTGTACACATATCTATTGAAATAGATTAAATACATTTCATATGGACTGAGCGTCCACTTCTTCGCCGTAGTCTAAATCGTCATACGAGAGGTCTTCGTCTATAGCGCCCTCCGAGCTTTCCTTCCCTCCCGGACACGCGAGACATCTGTAAGTATATAAATATAAATAATATAATATTATGGTAATAATTTTGACATTAGAAACTTAGCGATTATTTTATGATTATTATTCGAAAAACTAACTAGTTTATTTTTTTTTTATTTATAAGAATTTTTATGGCCAATGAAGTTTCCACGGTAGCATGCGAAAGCGATCCCGTGGCGCTCCTCGTTAAGACGGAAAGGGTACCGCTGGTTTTTTAGTAGGTATTCCGATTTTCGGGGCGCACTCGGCGCCTTGGACACCGGCGAGTCCCACATACACCCCCCCCCCCCACTGTTCCCGTGGGGGAAAGGCGTAATGCGTTTTTCCAGCGTTAAAAAAAATGGCCAATGAAGTTTAATACGAAATAAAATTTCCAAATTGGGTTAACTTATTAAACTTAGCGATAGATTATTTAATTTGTGTATTGCAATCTGCAATATGAATCGAAAATTTTAATTAAAAAAATTACATTAGCATATTATGTAATTAATAAACGCCCTTTAACTTCGACTAAAACGAAAGTTACCTCCAAATTTGAATTTCTATGAATCTGCTACAGTGTAGATTCAGCGTTGATTGATAAAATCAATTATTCAGAACACGCGTCAGATATTCTACCGCAAAACAGCAGTACTTGGTACTGTTGTGTTCCGGTTCGAAGGGTGAGTGAGCCAGTGTAATTACAGGCACAAGGGACATAACATCTTAGTTTCCAAGGTTGGTGATGTAAGCGATGGTTAATATTTCTTACAATGCCAATGTCTATGGGCATAGGTGACAACTTACCATCAGGTGGCCCATATGCTCGTCCGCCTTCCTATTCTATAAAATAAAAATAAAACAATGTTTTCCATATAATTACTTGTATATACGAGTCTGTATATTATTACACCTTCATACATATAATGAGAATGTTAAGCGTTTACCAAGTTATATTACATGTTACTTAATATGTTAATATACTTCAGGATTTTTTTATTATATTTGCCGGGAGGGCAAATGACTACTCCACCTGATGGTAAGTGGCAGTAGAATCCAAACTCAGGGCTCGAAGGCTCGAGGGTGTTTGTGACCTTTACGTCGCCATTAATGCAGACCGCACATCGCTGCAACTGATCCAAGGCCTCCAGTAGGTACTTAGCGGAGCCATCCTAAAGGTGGAATATTCCACGCAAGACCGTACCTGTGTTTTGTACAACAGGCACAGTTGTTGTGGCGTGAAAAAACGCCGGACATTGTTCAGAACTCCGAGTTTCCGTGATTCATTTATTTTATCGTTATATAAGTAATAATAAAATTTATCCAGTCTTAATATAAAAGAACTTGTTATTAAAACATTATTTATTAATTGGCAACACCTGTATGTCACTTGATATGTTTGCGCAGATCTATATGATAATTATAAAGAACGACCTTGTGCTGACACAGGTGCGTATGAGAGTTAGATTTCATTAATAATATAAATAAATTATACGAATATTTAAGCATTTTAATTTAATAATTGACTGTATTTTCTTCTGGATATACCTGTAGTAAACTTTAATAATATTGTCAAATCGTAATGTTCTATAATTAGAAGTGCATTTAATTTTTTTTATTATTATTATTTCATGTATATTACAACCATTATTATTTCTATTGGAATAATTAAATTAATTTAATTTGTCCAAATAATTATGTTTTTAGATAATCATTCAAATATCTGAAAAGTATATATTACTAATAATATAGTTAATATTCAAAAATTGATTTTATTTTAGTTATAATTGGCGTAATGCTATAAATTTTACTTTGTTTAAATTAAAACTTTTTACTATAATACAATAACGTCCGTCCTAAAGAACATGAATTTTAAAACAAAATTATTATTATTTTTAATTACTTTTTATGGGAAAAGAAACACTTACTCTAAATATTATCTGTGCTCAGTCAGTAATCAGTAAAAAAAGTTTTAACTAAAAAAAGTTTTAACAAAACTTTATTTGAGCACGCTCTTTAATGCGCTTTTGAATCATTCAGAAACTCATTACATACTTAAGTACTATAATAATATGAAAAATAGATTTAATGATTTCATTTTTTTTAATATTCATATTTCGCAATAAACAACAATCAATCGGTTTAATGTACGTTTGTATTATATTGTGTAAATAACCACGCATGACCTCAAACAGCTCCTGTTTTAGATCGATACCGTTGAGACTATTTTGGTCTGTGTTTATGATACGCCTGTAAGGTAAGGACGTACCTGCTCTCACTGATGCCGTAGTACAGACACTTATCGCCGACACACTCGCAACATCCGTCGTGGAACCATCTAGAAATTAAACAATAATATTCAGGGAAAAGCCATTAAAAAAATATCTTATTCTAATAATCTTGTTTTACAAATTTTTACCCCTTTTGTTTTTAAGTTAAGTTTTACGTTATCTAATGTGTTTGAGTTAAAAAAAAAAAAATCAAATACTTGTAAGATTTTAACAAAGGCTATCCTTTTATATGTCAAACCATTGTAACGTCAATAAATGTAACTTTAAAGAAATTGCCGAGGTAGTGCAACGGTTAGAACGCGTGAAGAATGTTCGGATCAGAAAAATCACTCATCACATGATCCAAGGTGAAGAACTAATCATGATAAATCTGCTGAATAAATATCAGGCAACGTGTGTTCAACCGTGTGTGGTATATACTCCAAACTTCCTCTAGGAGGCCTTGGCCCAGAAGTGGGACATTTATAGATTGTTATTTATTTACTTTTACTCTAAAAAATTAACAATATTTAGAAAACTTGATCAGGCTCGGACTTTAGAGACTCTAGGCCCCTGGGCACTGACGTTTGGGGTCAATTATTTGAAACAGTTCGAGTGAAATTATATTATTTTTGACTGGTTGGGGCGACTAGGCTGGCCGAGCCCCTAAGCTGGTGCTAATGCGTGGCCACATATTATGATAGAAACATGTGTACAACTGAAAACATTGCACAATTCAAAGAGGGGGTAACCAATGCCATGACCAATTTACTATACATACGTACATATAGATAATTTACAAAACATCTAACACGTTGCACACTTCATCTCAGAGCCGGAGAATACTTCTACGATGTACAATCGCCAATATAATTGACAAAAACATTTTTCTCGTCTGTATATCAAACGATTATATATTTTTTATTTTCGGTAACTATCGACGAGCTCTACATATCAATAAAATAAAATTTGAAATATGAGTAGATCTTTTTTCGAAATATGCAAATTCATATATATACATATTTTCCTCAAATTATCAATATGATGATTTTACTGGTGGTAGAGCTTTGTGCAAGCTCGTCTGGGTAGGTACCACCCACTCATCAAATGCTCTACCGCAAAACAGCAGTACTTGGTATTGTTGTGTTCCGGTTTGAAGGGTGAGTGAGCCAGTGAAATTACAGACACAAGGGACATAACATCTTAGTTCCCAAGGTTAGTGGCGCATTGGTGATGTAAGCGATGGTTAACATTTCTTACAACGCCTTAACATTTCTTACAACGCCATTGTCTGTGGGCGTTGGTGACCACTTACCATCAGGTGGCCTATATGCACGTCCGCCTTCCAATTCTATAAAAAAAAATTTATTATGGGCATGATATGGAGTTTCGATCACTGGGCGAATACTGATACTAAAAAATAGAATATTATTAAGTCACTTTTTTTTTAAATATATATACTTGCGCTTGACTGTTAACACACCTGATGGAAAGTGAGATACAGTCTAAGATGGAGCGCGCTTGCCTAGAAGATGCCTATTCACTCTAGACTTGAAGGTACCCATATTGTACGTGGTGGGAAAAACGGAGGTCGGAAGGGTATTCCAAATCTTAGCGGTGCGTATCAGAAACGAGGAAGCAAATCGTTTCGTACGTGTCTTAGATACATCAACTATGTACGGGTGTAGATCTTTACGATGCCTCGCAGTTCTATGTTAAAAAGGTGAACTTTCTTTACCTGAAGCTATTAGCGCCCATTGATCGACAAGACGCCCGACACTTGTCGGAGGACATACACTGCGACATGTACGCGACTGTACAGTTGAAGGTAACTATGTCACGACTCACTGGTTCCGATTCTTGTTCAACACTTTCTGTAAATAGGAATAATTTGTTAAAATCCAAAAGTACAAAGACTTGTATTGATATTGCCAGCTGGGTAAGCGGTAATGAACACAAAAATTTAGATAATTTAATTAATTAAACATCGTAAAGAGGACGAGTGATGATGACTTTGTGATGAACATGTTTTTTTTTTTAAAATGCTTTCGTTTATATTTGCATGGTTTATGAATCGTAAATCTTGAGTTAGGAGTGAGAGACAGCAAGGGTCCAAGAAGCCATGTTTAACTTTCACTTCACTAGGGCATGAACAGTTGCATTATTGATGCTTTATTAGAAATATTAATATTTTGTTTCATAAAATTTTGTAAGGTAAATAAAATTATCTGAACACTGAGAACCTAATTAACCAAAAATAAAAATCATTAAAACCAACTGAAAAGTGTTAATATTTTTTATGTAATTTAAAAATATAAGTGCTAAATTTTAAAATTAAGAAATTAACTTTGTATGTACATACTTAATTTATTTCTAATTTTACTTTATTATTTTACTAAAAATATATTTTGTATGTGTTAAAAAACAGTTATTAAACATAACTCTATTCATTCTTACATTTCAAAGAAGCAAGCCGTTGTAAAGACAACATTTATAGAATTAACATTTTTCAAATAAGTTATCAAAGGATTACATACAATACAAATAAGTTGAAATACGCACAGGTAGAACATTCCATGGAGATGAGTCATACAAAAACAAGGTCTCTCATCTCTGTGGGGTTTCATATGTTTTAAAAACAAGCTCAGGTGATTAATAATAGTCTATCAGTAAAATAAACTTTATTTATAGACTTGGTATTCAATTATATGATAAAAAAGTTATTTTCTAAATTTCTAAGTACTATATTTTTGATCGATTTTAAATGTGATTAAGTTCATTTATCTACTTATATGATCATTGTGTACAATTAAGAGATTTACAACAACATATGTTAGTGAAATAGAAGAATGTAATGACTATGTGAAGAATTTAATTACTATTTTATTTCTAAAACTAAAATAGAATAATTGAGGTGATATTTAAAAAAAAAATACTAAGACATGCTTGTGAAAGATTTGTAATTTATGTAATTTTAGGAAAAAAATCCTATATCAGAATATTGTAATATTTGAATGAAATGTTACATAAATATCCAAGGATTTGTTTTTTTTTATATAGTATTTATTTCTGACTTCTTTTTCCAAATAAAATGATTTTTTTTTATATTGTTACTTACGCATATGATATACCAGTTGTCTTTCAGGAGTGGGTCTGTAAGCAGACACGTCAATATCCACAGGATATGTTATTGATAGCCACCTTTGGTCTTGGTCAGGAGCACTAGTTAAAGCTGCAAACAGTCCTGGAACACTATCTGGCATCTCCTCGACGTAGGAAGTCTTGGAAAGTTCCGCATGTGTATCATTTGGTTTAGGACACATATCTAAGGGCAATATAATAACATTTAACATCTATAAAATGATGGTTATCCAATTTTTTCATATACATATTCTGAATCAAACCAAACATAACAACAAAAACTTGTAATTATATACAATAACTTAGTCTCAATAAATAATTAATTATAAAAAAATTGAGAAAAGTACACTAAAAATAATAATTACTACAATAATTATTTATAATAAATAGAGCTTTTATTGAGTGAGATTATTTAAAATATTGTTATGATATTGTGTTTACATATATGCAATATATACGTAAACGGAATAATAATAATAATACATGTGCGTAATTTTTATTGCTTACCAACACAACTGCAACATTCACTGTATAAATAACTCAGACAGTTAAAACAGTCCTTGCAGCAAGAACAGTCTTTTAAGTCACACTTGCAGGATTGTGTGAGCATACACTTGGAAACGACACTGGCACAAATAGCTTCATTACAAGCGTAAATCACAGAGAATACGCATATAAATGCTAAAACGAATATTATTTTTTTAGACATTTTAATAACGATAAATAACAAAACTTTTAAAATAGAAAATTAGTATGAAAGATAACACAATATTATACAAAAATGCTATTTAATCTAATTCAATTATGAAACTGAACATCTCAAACATTTTATTTTATTTAGATGCACATTCACGGCACGTTATTATCGCTTAATGAATGAAAATTGACAGTTCTGTATGCGAGTTGAAGCAAGCGAAGACCGTAAAACGTAGTGGTTATATCGATGTTGCCAGACACACATGTAAATTTCTCCCTAAATTCATTAAAAAAATGAATAAAATAACTACAAATTTTGTTTGACATACTAAAGTTTTTGACATATATTTTTTTGTATATAAAAAAACGTATTTCAGAAAAAGATTCTACATCACATTTTGCATTCATTTTATTAAGCTTAACATTAATTGGATTGAACCTAAATAAAGATACACGTTGGAGCAAAGAAATCGAGTCACTCCCGTTTTTCTTTTTCGTGATATTTTTTGGACCCTATGGATCACTACTATTTGAAACAGATTAGATGAAAGGTTATTTAATAACTTTTAAAATAAAAGTAGTTTATAGACTACATTTTTCATTACATGTAAATTTAAAACAAAAAAAACAACGTTTTGATCGCACTCCAATTAAAAAAGCATAAATAGTGATTTTTCATTATTCTATTTATAAGTGAGAGTTCTATTCTTCAGTTTTTTTTTTTTTGGTCATCAGCTGTCGTAATAAAATCGATACTACTCAGTCGGAACTTGCTCAAGTTGTAGATCTACCAGGAACTGCGCCTGGACAACATGTAATGGAGCTCAGTTTTGTTTTCAGATAAAATGAAATGCTGTTTCTTTAGCAATAACGGGAGAGACATGGATGTAAATATATCCGGGCAAAACATTTGCTTAATGCTAAATCCAAGAAATTGTATGTTTTTCGGAGGTTCTTGTATGGGTACGGATTTTTCTTAGACGGAAAAACCAAATACGTTTTAGTCCACAACGCTAAGCAACGGATGTGCTAGTCGTAGTTTGACAGCTGATTGCTGCACAGCGTAAATTCTCGAAGATCGCGTTTTGCCCTATGCTGGATTTATAGGAGAAAACTTCATTTTTTGGCAGGTCGAAGTGTACAAATAATAAAACATATTAAAAATTGTATTCTCTGTGATTAAGAGTGAACGACAGAAGAGTGAATTAAATGATTGAGTGAAATATATATTGTATACACATTACATATAATTTGAATGCTATTATTTGCTACCATCATACCTACCTACCTACCTACATACATTATAAAACATTTGAGGAGTTTTGACATGCAAATAGAAATAGCGTATTTTTTGTATTTTAAAGTTTGGATTAAATTAAGTATGCAGTTGTGCGTTACTTAATCGGTACTACTTATTCATAGCTTAACATAAAATAATAACATTACCCAAGTGTACCTTAATTTTGATAGCATTTCAGCTTGATAAATATAATCACATCAGACCAATATTACAATTGTGCTTGCTTGTATTGGTAATAATGTATTGCACAGATATAATATGAATGTCGTATATTATTTGCTAGTGATTTTTTTTTATTGCTTTTTTTATTGCTTTTTACAGGATCCGACCCTATGACCGAAATAAACAAACATAACTTATTCGATAAGTAATGTGTATATACAACAATAAATAATTATCAATTCACTCCGACTTTTGAATTTAGTCTCGATAACATTTATATTTATATACCTATAAATTTAACTTTTAATGATAATGAACGATACAAATTAACGCGAAATGAGATAGATAGATACTAAGTGTGTATAAAAAATGAATATTAAACAATTGGAGCAACTCTTCAATAACCGTAACCGTAACAGCCTGTGAATGTCCCACTGCTGGGCTAAAGGCCTCCTCTCCTCTTTTTGAGGAGAAGGTTTGGTGCTTATTCCACCACGCTGCTCCAATGCGGGTTGGTAGAATTCACATGTGGCAGAATTTCAGTGAAATTAGACACATGCAGGTTTCCTCACTATGTTTTCCTTCACCGTAAAGCACGAGATGAATTATAATCACAAATTAAGCACATGAAAATTCAGTGGTGCTTGCCCGGGTTTGAACCCACGATCATCGGTTAAGATTCACGCGTTCTTACCACAGGGCCATCTCGGCTTTTAACTCTTAAATGCACCCTTAAAAATGACATGTTTTTTATATAAAGTAATAAAAAAATATATTAAATTCACATAGGCCGCACTAAAAATTCCAATTTAAAATGACCGTCAACGACTCAACAACTATTCCCGTGCTCCGCGTAACTGAGCTCCCGCACCGCACTGGCTATCCCACCATCACTACTGACCGCCACAAGAAGATTAAGATATTAATTGTAATTTTAAGTGTAAGGGACAAATATGTTTATATCTATATATGTACTTATACTTTATTCCATATCGGTTAAACAGCTTCTCAAATAATTCATTATTTTAACCAAAATTTAAAAGATAAAAATTGATACTGGAGTTATATTTAGTAGATAGTAGCATGCGATCGCAGACTTCTGTGGGTCATATTAAAATCTACAATTTCTAGAACAGTCTTTTGATGTATGTTCTAAGGTTGCGCGTTAGCACCAATTCGTTCAGTTAATTTCAATAATTTTTGTACAAAATATTTACAAACTATATTTATAAATCTACCTTGTGTAATGCTTTTTCTAACAGTGAAAACCATATCAAAATCCGTTGCGTGATTTAAAAGAAGTTAGTGGAGATACATACAAAGGAACTCAGCGACTTTATTATTTGCTACTTATAGATTACATACTTAATTCTTGATAAATGAATATATAATTTGCTCAAATCTTGAAATAATGACGCAAAGGGATTAATTCTAGATAACCCGATTAGGCATAAAAACCACTAAATTTGTTAATATTGTTATCACTAGAATTAAATCGATTGAGTGATAAAGTAAATGTTGAATAAAGAGTTTTGATTTGCTGACAAGTGAGCACGCATGGTAAGAATCTATTTAGTATATATTCTATTATATTAAAGTTAAATTTTGTTTATATATATATATACAAATATATTATTAAAAATATTTAGGTTAAGTTTCGAACCTGCAGTTGGTTTGGCTTTTAATTAATCATGGCGAACTTGCCGCAGCCGTAGAAATTATTTTGATTTAATAATTAGTATTTTCTCATTCATAGTTCGTTCTCTCATTTACTTTTTAAACTATTTTGTTTATTATAGTTACTTTAAAAAAGAAGTTTAATAGTTTTTGAGATAAATATTTAATGAGTAAAGCAATTCGTTTGTAAATAGTGAAATTCCCTTGATAACACTTTTTACACTATATTTTTTTAATACAATTTATGAAAAATTCTTAACACAACTTTCGGTCTAAGAATGGAATGCAAATGTGTACCTATTATTATTATTATATTTTAGGGGCAGTTATCAGTTATATTTATTTTCCTGGCGTCCGCGACGCTTCTCAGTGCATACAAAAATCCACATTATGCACCGGGAAGGTCCGTTAACGTTCACCTCTTCGAATGGAAATGGGATGATATCGCTGACGAGTGTGAACGGTTTCTTGGACCTAGAGGATATGCTGGCATTCAGGTTACTTTCATTAAATTTTCTTTGAATTAATATTGTATGCAGACTGGCAATTGGATCATCTGATGGTAAATGATAATCACCATCTTTTAAACCAACACATATTGATGTTTCGCGGTAGAATATGCGACGAGGAGATGGACATACCCAGAGTGGTTTGAATAAAACTCAATCTAAAAACTGAGCCGTATTTTAAATCAACACTTTGGGTGGTAACGATAATAATTTAATATCATAAGTGTTCCCTAAGTATTGATAAAAACTTATTGACATCGTTATTTTTCTATATAAAAAAACTGATAGTTATCAGTTTGTTTAATTTAAAATTATAAAGATTGCCTGTGGGCAATCTTTATAATTTTAAATTAAACAAACATATCATCGAAATATGTGTATTTCGATGATATATTTGTTTCTACATCCATATATATCTTATTGTAATAATAATACATCCGTCGCGTTCCTCGTATACTTTATGAAAATAATATATATTTGAATTGCCCCTTCCAAACACTTTAAAAAAAGTCTTCGACATTGTTTATGTGTAACTACGTTTTACCCGAGTGGAGCCGGAAATTTAGAAGTCCAAAGTATAGCCATTTATTTTTCTATATAACCGTTTATTTTTCAATAGATATCTCCTCCCAATGAGAACGTGGTGCTACGAACATACAATAGGCCCTGGTGGGAAAGATATCAACCCATGTCTTACCAACTGGTTACACGCTCCGGCAATGAGAGACAATTTGCAAATATGGTCCGTCGATGCAACGCAGTGGGAGTAAGGTACGTAAAACATTTAGTCCCAACTACGTGCAGTTTAATCTTGCAATCTTGACCATATCGATAAATTTCCTTCATATCTTAATCCTACGTAATTATTATTTGTATTTTATGTAACAATAAAACAAATAATAATAAGTCTCGGTTTACTGGTGGTAGGGCTTTGTGCAAGGTCGTCTGAGTAGGTACCGACCACTCATCAGATATTCTACCGCAAAACAGCAGTACTTGGTATTGTTGTCTTCCTGTTTGAAGAGTGAGTGAGCCAGTGTAATTACAGGCACAATGGACATAACATCTTAGTTCCCAAGGTTGATGGCTCATTGGTGATGTAAGCGATGGTTAACATTTCTTACAATGCCAATTTCTATGGGCGTTGGTGACCACTTACCATCAGGTGGCCATATGGGCCACTCGCCATCGGGCTCGTCCGCCTTTCTATTCTATAAAACAAAGGTTTATTCGACTATACACTATTTACATATTAATTGTCACTAAGTTAACTGACATAGGCTATTCTCACGTAGCCTTATAGAAAATATTGGGATGAGATCATAGACAATTTATAAATTTTTAAAAAATTAAATTAAATTTTAAATAAATTCCTAACATGAAAATGTATACAATAGGTATATCATATTAATAGTCCGAGCAAGACTTTCTGTATTTTATCCTAGAGATAATATTTTTTTATTACAAAACACCGAAATTGACAGTTAAATTATAAATAATTGAATAATAGCTTGAATAATAGCTTGAGCTGAAGAGCTTAATAAAAGCATTTTTTTAAATATATATCTGTTAGTATTTATATCCGGTAAAGTGTAGTATATTTATTTCAAGTTCTAATGTATTACTCTTACATACATACATACATTACTCTTACTATACATTGTGTGGAAATACCTTAATTATTATATTTTTTAATTAATATTCTAAGGATCTATGTGGATGCAGTTATCAATCACATGACGGGTGAACCACCAGAGAACGTGGGCACGGCTGGTAATACCGGAGTCTTCAGAGAATGGTACTATCCCGCGGTACCTTATAGGCGCGAGCATTTTAACTGGCCGCCTTGTGGTATAGAAGGATCTGACTACGTCAATAATGCTTGGAGGGTGAGTGCTTCTTTTATAATAGAAAGATAAATATATATTTCGATGACATTTTCTCAAAAAAAAATTTCTTCTCATTTAATAAGTACATTAATTGAGTCATAAAAAAAGAAAATCCTCATGAACATGGATTAAGTTAATATTTATCAAATTCATATTTAACATTCAGTTTACCATATATTATAGGTACGAAATTGTGAACTCGTTGGCCTGAAGGACTTAGACCAAAAAAATGAGCATGTTAGACACATGATTGTTAACTTTATGAACGAACTTATAGACCTTGGTGTTGCTGGATTTAGGTATGTTTACACATATATTTTGTACATAGTAAATATTTTTACTAAACTGTGATAAAATACTATTAAGCCATTATTTTTATTAGTGTATAAGTAAGTAGTATTTAATCTTAAAATTTTATTTAAATGAAATACAAATAAATCGAACTTACGTAAAACTTTAATGACGTGTTTAAATTAATAGAATCGACGCCGCTAAACACATGTGGCCAGAAGACTTAGAAATTATCTACGATAGACTTAAAAATTTGAACACATCACATGGTTTCCCGCAAAATGCTCGTCCATACATTTACCAAGAAGTTATCGACTATGGGGGCGAAGCAATCAGCAGAGACGAATATACACCGATCGGTGCTGTGACAGAGTTTAAAGTTGGGTTGGAACTTAGTAATTCTTTTCGAGGCAATAATGCATTAAGATGGCTTTCTTCTTGGGGACCAGCGTGGGGTCTATTAGACTCCAGAGACTCTCTGACTTTTATTGATAACCATGATAATGAAAGAGGTCACGGAGGAGGTGGCGGTATTTTAACGTACAAAGAACCAAGACCTTACAAGGCTGCAATAGCTTTTCTACTGGCACATCCATACGGAGAACCGCAGATTATGAGTAGTTTCAGCTTCTGGGATTCTGAAAAAGGGCCACCCATGGACAGTAACCAAAACATTATATCACCCTCAATAAACTCCGTAAGCTATACATATGTATTTAAAATAAAAATTTGTTACTTTCTATTGTTTGTTATGTCTTTGATATATAGTTTTTCATACTTTAATTAGATAATACATTTACAAAAAAAAAAAATTGCCTGGCGGTACGCCAAACTATCTCGGAGTTATCCTAAGCCAAAAATAATCATTAAAATCGATTTATAAACGAAAATATTCTACAAATACTTTAATAATTATTAACATACATAGTAATAGATAACTTCCCTATTTTATGAAATCGGTTATAAAAATTCTATATATTTTTTTACTCTGTATATATTTTCAGGACGGTTCATGCGGTAACGGTTGGGTATGTCAGCACAGATGGCGACAGATTCAAGCTATGGTCGGTTTCCGTAACGTAGCTGGTAATACAGAAGTTAGTAACTGGTGGGATAATGGTAACAATCAAATTGCATTTTGCCGCGGGAACAGAGCTTTTATCGCTGTTAATGGAGAAAATTGGAGTCTTAATCAGAACTTACAGGTAAACTTTAAAATAACTGAGACATAAATGTGGCCCACTTTTAGCCAATCTTTTCATCGAATCGCTTTAAAATTAAGTGTTAGATTTTTTATAAAATACGCCTGTTTCAGACCTGTCTTCCTGCTGGTAGATATTGCGACGTAATATCTGGTGACAAAGTTAACAATTCTTGTCGCGGAAAGACCGTTACAGTTGGAAACGATGGTCGAGCGTTGATATCCATCAGTCCACAGGATTATGACATGTTTCTTGCTATACACGTTGGAACTCAGGTAAATATAACTTTACTTTAAAGCATTTAAGACTTAAACTGATTCGAAAACCAAATCATAAACCGTCATTGCGCTATTGACACTTAAATTAATTAAGTTAATTGTAAAAGTTAGTGCGAAATTCATCTGTATGCTAGTTTATTTAAAACTGTAACTTAGGAACCTTTTCGTTTTTGTTAAAATAACATTCTCGGTTAGCCATTTATACATTACTTTTAAGGGTTCATCCATACGAGCAGTTTCATGTCTGTCTGTATATCCGTCTTCCATAGACTATTTTTAACCTAACTACTTATATTTACATATTACTACTATTAAAATGTTATTTAGTAGTTGTTTGATGCCTCTAGTGGCTTGATGTAAGGCCGCAGACCCGGAGGTCTTGGGTTCAATTCCCAGGTCGGGCCAATAAAAAGGTATTGGGTTTTTATCATCGGATTATGAGAGTAAGGGAATAGAGAGTGCACATGTGTTTACGCAGACACTTGTGCACTATAATATCTCCTGCGTAGTTGGCTAATCTCTCTTGAGATTGGCCGCCGTGGCCGAAATCGGTCTGGAGGACATTATTATTTTGTATTTATAAAAAAATATTTCAGAGTCGTCTGTAAAGATGAATCACGTCACGTACTGAAGAATGAATTTAATGAAATGCTGGACAAAAGGAGAAGAATAAAAACTTCGTAGTGAATACATTTTATAAGCCTTTCTTTTGTTTTTTATTTTGTAAATTTACATCCTGTACTTTTAGTTGAATATTTTTAAACTTATATATTCAGATAAGACTTAATAACATTTTTGTATGATGAAGTCACTAGAAATCTTTTTTTCTATATAATTAATAGATAGTGTACCTATCATAAACGAAAATTGCCGTCCTTTTTTTAATATATAGCATAAAAGAGGGAAATAGAACATTCATTCGAAAGAAGGTACTAAACTGTTCAGGAAAAAGAGCAAATGTAATCACACCACACATAGTTCATACTATTTACCTATTAATCTGTAAATGAACACATGCCTTGCTCTCAAGATATTGCAAATATACATATATAAAACTCTATTCTGAGACGTCACACGTCTAGTCACTAGTAATAAAATAATGTAAAAAGCAAGAACCGCAGTGTAAAACGTTGAAGCGAAAAAATAGGGGTCTTTAAAAAGACAGTTTTCATGCATACGGTTTAAATATACGGTACAGTTAATCTTCCGAAAATAACCGGCAAACAGGAATAGTTAGTATTTTTCATAAATCATAAAATGTTAATTTTAACAGTTAGTTATGCAATTATATTTAAGTATCCTGTATGAACATCAAAGAATACTAAGTCTATCATTTATATATAGTATAATAAGCCATATTTATTAAAAACAACATTTAACATGAGTTTTAAATTTAGTTTTAAATGTAAGTGATCAATTTATTATTATGTGTTTTAATATTTATTGGGTCATAGCTGAATTATCAGGTGCAAATGATGTGAACGAACAATGGCGTTTTTGAAAAAGTGCTAAGAAGTTCACAGCGTATCGTGAAATATGGTAAGACTATATTTTCGCTACTGTAACAATTAATAAACAAGCAATCGAGCAACCTCCGTTTTTTCGTTTCTTGGTTATTATTTTGATATTTTAAACAAAACACTATTGAAACAATACCAGTATCCCATCAGGATACCATCTGAAAGTTTATTTAATATCCTTTAAAAAAACTAGCTGAATATAGATATTTTCTTTGAAATGCTATAATCTAATCTACTTTTTATCCCCGAAAATGTTTGGCCATATGATATTTTTTATAGACAATTATTGATTTAATATAATGAATAATTTTTTAAAGAAAATATAGTTGGTCTTGGGTCTATACTTGATCATGAGGTTCCGGGTTTGAATCCTGACGTTTTGCTAAGAACATTTTCTAACAGCCTGGAGTTAGGAAGTTGATAGTATTACAATAGCTCTAAGAGCTGAGGTGGCACAATGGTAAGAACGGGTAAATTTCAACCAATGATTGCAGGTTCAAATCCAGGCATGCACCACTGAAAATTCATGTGCTATACAGCTGAACGCATTTTCGCTTTATTTAATATGTTTTTTTTTTCAAGAACTCCGTTCTCAGTACTCCGAGGCACAAGGCTGAGTTTGTTTGTATGTAAATAATATTGCAACAACATTGAAACTACACATGTTGTAAATATTTGTTTTCTTTCAATGTAATAGATAGACTAAATGTAGGAATTATTGAGAAATAGACTCAAAACATGTACCTAGTACAATAATTTGGCACTAAAACTAATGTTGTCTATTGTAATGAGCGATTTACAAAACACTTATGAAATTTGTTTTTGTTTAAAATTAAGGCAAATCTTCAAAACCGGCTGATACGTGACCGGTTTGTTTAACAGCCGACGAATGTTCGCGACACACCCGCTCCGGCTCCAGCCACCAGTCGACGCGATGGCGTTACGATCTACACTCCTGCGCATTGGTATGTAAATTTATATATATTTTTAAAGAAGCTTCATTAAAAAAATCCCATTTTGTATAAATTAAAATGTATACTATAATAATAATACCTGTGGATACATTTTTGTGTTTAAGTGTGTTTAATTAAAGTATTCGTTTATATGTTAAGGGCGTTCACTTGATAAATAAGCTCAGTGTTATTTCGTCAGTAACAAGTCGTAGCGATGGCCTTTATACAAAACATTATAATGAAATGTTTGAGTTACTGTTATTGGATACAAGATTATGTCGACACGGAAAATGATGGCGTTTTAAATCACTTATCTTTTTTCTGTAAACATTAGTATAAAACCTTGAACAAGCCAAATGAGTGCAATTTATGTACGACATATAATTGGATTATTTACTATACTTATCTGTGCTTTATGACACGACATAACATTCATTTAAGTAAATGTGAGTTGAATATATATATATATATTATGGATGATTGCTAAAAAATAATTTATCCTTTAAACGAGCTATACCTGTTATTGATTATATCTTTTTTTTCTCTTTTCTGACGATTGGTTATATCAAAACTCTAGCTGTCTGTATTTGTTTATATATTTACCAGCAATTTTTTTGTTGTTTTTTTATTCCTTTGATAGATCATATACCTAATGTATTATTGTAATATTATTACCAAAGGAACAAAATATAAAGGATTTATTAAGTAGAGTAAAAGAAATTTCTAAATTCAAAATCGATTTAAAATTATGAATTAAATACAATAAATTAAATAGATTATTTAAATAAATCAATACATTTTATAATAGTACCTAATCGTAATATACATACAGTAACAGCCTGTTAACGTCCCACTGCTAGGCTAAGGCCTCCTCTCTCTTTTGAGGAGAAGTTTTGGAGCTTATTCCACCACGCTGCTCCAATACGGGTTGGTAGAATACACATGTCACAGAATTTCAATGAAATTAGACACATGCAGGTTACCTTACGATTTTTTCCTTCACCGTCAAGCACGAGATGAATTATAAACACAAATTAAGCACATGAAAATTCAGTGGTGTTTGCCCGGGTTTGAACCCACGATCGTCTGTTAAGATTCACGCGCTCTTACCACTAGACTAAAACAATTAAATTAATTTTAAATGAATTACATGATAAGTGTAAGTATATAGGATTAATATAACAGCTAACAACATTCTACGCAAAAAATATATTTACTTCGAGCTACTGATAACTTACCTATATTTAAATAATACAATCTTATATACAATACAAATATTAGTTGATTAATAATCATAACTGCTATTAAAAAAAGAAGTAAAAAATGTACATTTCTTCTTTCTTTAAAAATATGAATCGATTATTGCTTTTAGTATTCAATGGACAACAAACACGTCAAATACATGAGCTGAAAAAAAAGGAGCGCGCTGGAGTAACAAAGCTTCGTGAGGTCTTAGAAGACAGACTTCAAGACATAAAACGAGCTAAAACCTGGAAACATGAAAGAGTCCTCACATCACCACAAGACACTAAGGTGTGTGTGATTTTTTATTTAGCTTAATAGTTGGTGGAGATTTGCTACCAAGAAAATCGGTTGAGAAAAAAGGCAATCAAAGTTGTTGCCTTTTTATGTAAAACATATAATATTGTAAGACTTTACCTTCAAGTTTTGTTTCACAATATAGCGTATAACATATAAAAAAAATTTGACTTCAAATCTTCCATTTTCAAATCGGTTAACAGATATAAATTGTGATAACTTAAGTTCTTCTGCTTTAATAACTTTAAACATGAATTTTAATATTATTACGTTTTCATTAATGCATTTATATTTTCCAGGTTAAAGTAAGGGGATCGGAAGGAGAGTTCCTTAATTTCTGTGCTAACAATTACTTAGGACTAGCTGTGAGTGCACTATAGTTTTTACATATATATCTTTAATGTTGCTAGAATAGTTTAAGATGATATTGTGTGTTTTTGTTTATAGAATCATCCAGAAGTCGTGGAAGCTGCTAGAGAAGGTCTAAGCAAATATGGAGCTGGACTAAGTTCCGTTCGTTTCATTTGCGGGACACAAACCATGCATAAGGTAAAATAAAAATATAATGTATTTTCAATAAGCCCCTTTTAAATTGAAAGTATTTATTTATTAATACAAGTATAATATCTGAACCATATCTTTATACCGTACTATATGGTTGTTTATGAAAATATACAACGAAATTTGGTTTCATATTTAAAAAAAAAAGATTATTTTTATCAAAAGAAAAAATAAGCAATAAAGGTTATGAATAATTAAAGGAAAAAACATTGAATCGAAAAATCATTACAAAATAATACTAACAATGCAAGGGTAACTTTTCTGTAATTACAAAAGAAATACTATTTCCTTAATAAAATCATTATGAAAGCATTTTATTAAACACTAGTAAAATCCGCGGCATCGCCAACGTGGAGTACAGTTTGTGAAAAAAAAACTTCCAAATCTGGCATTTTAACGTACATAATGTATATTTAAATTATATACATGAGATATTCATATTTTAAAAATTGAAATAATAGACACACACTTAAATTTTATTTGTATAGATATAAAATATGTTTTTAGGAACTCGAAGACCGTTTGACACAATTCCATGGACGAGAAGATACGATTCTCTACGGTTCGTGTTTCGACGCTAACGCCGGATTATTCGAGGCTTTATTAACACCTGAAGATGCTGTTTTCTCAGATACACTGAACCACGCTTCAATCATTGATGGAATTAGATTATGCAAAGCGCAAAAATTCCGTTACCCGCATAGAGATCTTAATGGTAATTTCATGTTCCAAATTTAAACGATTATATTATGATAAAACATATTTTAATAGACGTGACATCTCATACTTTTGACTTACCAATACAATATTTTTTTATTAAAAAAAAAAGTATTTTTAAAAATAAAAACAAATAAGATCTTTGGATATTAATGGATTAGGAGATTTCGCAAAAGGATAATATCTTGAAACATAATTCTGTATAAGTAGAACTGTATGCAATGAAGCGCATTATATAATAAACTAGTATTCGCCCGCGATTTCGTCCGCGTCTTTCTAAACATAAGAATCGGTTTATAAAAACGCTTTCATAATTAGTGTTATACATACTTGGTTTGACTATCTCATTGTTTTAGTAACTAGATGTAAGGCCGCAGACCCGGAGGTCCTGGGTTCAATTCCCAGGTCGGGCCAATAAAAAAAATATTGAGTATTTCTGTCGAAAATTCTCAATAATAGCCCGGAGTCTGGAAGTGTGTACACTACTGTGCCTCGGAAAGCACGTAAAGCTGTTGGTCCTGCGCCTGAACTCTTTTCGGATGTATCAGACTGCCATCTCATCGGATTATGATAGTTAAGGAATAGAGTGCACCTGTGTTTGCGCACACATTTGTGCACTACAATATGTCCTGCGCAACTGCGCCAACTGGCTAATCTCACCTGAGATTGGCCGCCGTGACCGAAGTCGGCCTGGAGGACTATTATTATTATATTATTATGCATAATTTTTAGAGTTGGAACACCTCCTCGCTCATAGCGAAGCTAGGTTGAAACTAATCATCACTGATGGCGTATTTTCGATGGATGGCAACATAGCTCCTATCAAAGGATTACGAGACTTGGCTGACAAGTATAGAGCCTTATTAGCCGTGGACGATAGTCATGCTACAGGGTTCTTTGGAGAAACTGGACGGTAAGAAAATTGACGATTTTCTATTAGAAACTTAAATAAGATCGATTTCGATTGATTCATCTAAAAACCACTTTTCAAATTTATGGTTTAATAAAACTCCCAGTTAATAAATTGTGCAAATAGCTCACCTCTATACATTTAATTTATTGATAATAATTAATTACTTACCGAGTAGCGAAGAAAACGTTTAATATTTCAGAAGTTATGGGTAACCCCCCCCACCCACACACACATTAAAGTTATTAGTGAAATAAGCTTTTTATCTCCTTTAATAGGAGAAGAGGCGTTCACACACTGCAACGTGTTCATTTGCTGAAACTTACGTTTATATATTTTTAGAGGAACTGAAGAGTACTGTGGAGTTGTTGGAGCGGCAGATATCATTTGTTCAACTCTTGGTAAAGCTGTAAGTGGTGCGGCGGGAGGTTATACAACTGGTCCTAAAGAACTGGTATCGTTACTTAGAAATGTATCGAGACCTTACTTATTCTCGAACGCACCTCCTCCACCAGTTGTTGCAGCTTGTTTGAAGGTAATGGTTTATTCATTTCAGATGTTTTATTTGAAGCACAATCAAAGGCACATACTATTACCTTACCTTTGTAATCCGATGGTACGGCAAATCCTACACGACGAGAAAGAGGTCGGGTGCGGAACCAAAAGTTTTACATGCTTTTCGAGGCATGGGAGTTTACAAAGTTCCACTTCCAGACTACCTACTGGGTTGGTACTTACTGAAATATTTCCGAGAAAAAGAACAAATAACTTTCTATTGACATGGGGTTGAACCCACTAATCTCGGGATCTCCGGTTTTATAAGCTAACCACTAGAATCTAGACCAACGAGACAGTTACATGAGAAATGAAGTAAAAAAAAATATATAAAAGTTAACTAGTTTATAAAGAAATAGTCTCCGCCCGGAGCTACTTTTGCAATTATATTATTAGTATAGATGTTATGACCATAAAGCAAAAACATATCGATACAAAGTAACGAAAAACTTCTTCAGTCGTTAGATCTGGTAGAAAACAGCAGTGAACTCCGTCAACGCTTACGAGAGAACACTCGAGCTTTCCGCGAAGGAATGACATCTGTTGGTCTCACCGTAGCTGGAGATGACCATCCTATTTGCCCCGTCATGGTGGGAGACGCCGCACTCGCTTCAGACCTCGCAGCTGGCATGCTTGGTGAGCAATGAATATAAATTTGGATGTTTTTTTTTTTTTGAAAACAGTAAGAGTATTTGACTCCAATGAAAACTTGTACATTTTGAATAATCGCGAAAAAGACTGGTACCATAACCGTTTGATTATCAACCCTTTAATTATTTTAAAATAAGTTGAAAGTCGACAAAAATATATTCTATCTATTTCTGATTCTCTACTAAGAATATTTTGATTTCATTGTAAATTCAGAAATAAACAAGAAAATCATTCTTAACATTTAACTGTAACTGGATTAGCACAATATTAACGCAAAATAAAGATGTCGGCGCTTTTACTGGAAAATTTATTACGATGAGTTGTTTAACTCCCTTTTATTGAAAAGCATTTGTATTAATTTTGTAATTTAATAATACGTCAGGACAGATGGCATTTTTATTTTTCTTCAAAGTCTTTGGTCTAAAATATTTTGTTGTAATGCTTTCATATTCTTGTTTTAGAACGCGGCGTGTACGTGGTGGCGTTCAGTTTCCCGGTGGTGCCGAAGGGCGGCGCGCGAGTGCGCGTGCAACTGAGCGCGGCGCACACGCCGGCCGACGTGAGTCGCGCCGTGCAAGCCTTCGCAGACGTCGCTAGGAATATTGGCCTTATTCAAAAATAGAATTGTATGCAATGTTTTTTATTTGACATCGATACTATTTGGCAAATATACTTGTAATTAATGTATGTATTATTAGCAAATTTAAATTGAAAATTAGTTACTTAATAAAATCCTTTATAAATATACATTTTATACTTCAACAAATGTAATATAATATTTAACGTCGGGCACTTTATAAACGAAAATGTAAATTTTTCTAAGTATTATAATAAAAAAAGTTGATTGTTAAATGAATTCATCAAACATACCTTTATCATAACCGACTAGTCTTATTAGAACCAAACATAACTCCTTACATTATTTACATAAATCTTTGTTGAATTTTGAAATTGAATTTGTATACTTAAATGTTTCATATACTTTTAATATAAGTACATATATTTTTACGAACGAATAAAGTCATATATTATTTTTAAATGAAACGGGCATTTATGTAATAATAATTGATCTATTAACAATAATTTATTACAGTAATAAAACACACTTTTATTGACAACTTGGTAACACACAGTGTGTACGTAAATCTCTCTACACTCACATAAAATTACCATTAATTCTATTATTAATATTAAATTATTTACATTGTTTTTCAAAATGAGTTTTCACTCGAAATATTTATTGCATATTAAGGTGGGTACAGACTCCGTAGCTGTTAGATGAGCTACCGTCGTGAGACAATTTATTTTTCACCAATATATTTTTTTTACAGTATTATTTTAAAAGTATTACACTGAACCTTTTTATTATCATTTTGTTAAGGAATCATTTATTCAAATACTTTATTCAAATACTACAATGAGTCTACACGTACCTTAAAAGTTTTACAATATTTTATAAGGCTTGATTGAGATCTTATTCGTTGATAGAACGTCTCTATATAATTAATGACTTACAAACAAATAACATTACATTATTCCAATCGATCAATCGATAGAATTTAATTCATATTTAGGCATCTGAATCTCGTTACTGCGCTAAATTTCAGAACAATTTACGTTAAAAATAAATCACCTCCGCATTCAATATAGCTATACCAAAAACTTGGTTTAATTTTTTCTTACAACAAAAATATAAATTGTTGCAAGGTTAAAAATCCAATTTCAGAAAAATATCTTTTACCTTATCAATTCTAACCATGGAGGGTTTATTTTTTTTTTCTAACATTTGTTTTTTCGGGAAATATCTCCTATTTGTCGTATGGACGTTGACAAGTTTGTGAGCGATCCTTATTCTATGATTTGAGGCGTTGAGTTATTGCTCATTGCAGCACGAACGGCTTGGCGGGTCCTGAAACAACACAATAATATTTAAAGGTATTATAAAAACTAAGATTTATTATATACAGACTGGTATATGGATCACTTGATAGTAAGTGGTCACCATCGCCCATAGACATTGGCATTGTTAGAAATATTAACCTTCACTTATCGCTAATTCGTCACCTACTTTAGTACTAAACTAAAATGTTATGTACCCGTAGTTACACTGGCCCACTTACCCTTCAAACCAGTACACAACAATACTAAGAATTGTTGTTCCGACCTACCCAGATTTACTCATTTCAAAGCAAACGATCAAATATAGAGTAACGAGTAAAACTCATATTACTTTAGTAAATATACAGAATAAATATCATATTTATACTTTTCATTAATTTGCCTTGTAAATTTTACCTTTGAAACAGGTCAGAGCCTGGCGGTTCAGAAAGGTTAAAGCACCCGCGTCTTGGGTACAATGCGATACGACAATCTTGGGCGACGTGTGTTGTTTTATCTTTTTTTAATCAAAGGAAATAATTTATGATGTCAAATTAACTATAATGTAAATGTTGCTATTTAAAGTAACAAAAAATATAAACATTGAAATAGGAAAATATTTTTTTCTTTCCTTGCGAGACAATTTCCTAAGGATAATACGTTTCCTCCCAGTAATGTAAAATTAGTCAGACTCCGCGTTTACATTGAAAGGACCGCAATCGACCTCACCTTGAAATTGCCCTTTAAAACATAAACGATTTGATCACGGAAGAAATATTCAATTCGTATGAAGGACTTTCGTTGATAACTATACATTGTTACCGATTCTGTTCTACACAATCTCGAAACTGTTTTGACACAATTATAATATTGTTCAAAAAGTAATTTATTGTAAATGTATAAATAGCTTTTTTTTATAGAATAGGATGGCGGACGAGCATATGGGCCACCTGTTGGTTAGTGGTCACCAACGCCATTAGACATTGGCATTGTAAGAAATGTCAAACATCGCTTACATAGCCAATGCGCCACCAAACTTGGGACCTAAGATTTTATGTCCCTTGTGCTGTAATTACACTGGCTCACTCACCCTTCAAACTGGAACACAACAATACCAAGTACTGTTAAGTACTAAGTTTTGCAGTAGAATATCCGATGAATGGGTTGTACCTACCCAGACGAGCTCGCACAAAGCCCTACCACCAGTAGCGTTAATAGTATATAATAATAATGTCCTCCTGACCGTTTTCCGCCACGGCGGCCAATCTCAAGAGAGATTAGCTAACTACGCAGGAGATATTATAGTGCACGAGTGTTTGCGCAAACACAGGAGCACTCTCTATTCCCTAACTCTCATAATCCGATGGGACGGCAATCCGACACGACCGGAAAGAGTTCAGGCGCAGGACAAACGGCTTTACGTGCTTTCCGAAGCACGCGAATGTATACACTTCCAACTTCCAGTAATAATACTAGTATATATCTATAATACTAAAATATAAAGTTAAAGATTTACTTCTAAATACCTTCCAGATAGATTCATTGAGAAAGATCACATCATATACAGTCGGTAGCTAGTTATAATTATAAACTTACCTTTGTCATCATTAAAAATGTAATACTTTAGTTTTAATATTTAAACGATTTTTCGAAAAACAAAATAATTTTAATTAAATAGTTTTGCTTATTGTTTGTCAATTTAAAATGTTAAGTAAATGGTAATTTGTATAAATAAATTGTATTTTTAATGTAACCACCATTTATTCACAATCGGAGAATTTATAAAGTAACGTATGTACTATATGTAAAAAGTGAAAAATAATTTCACAGTCGGTTTATAAGAGATGCGATATTTTCTTATATTAAAATGGAAACCCTGGATTAAATGCCACAGATATTGCGTTACTTAAAAAAAAACACTTATAATATCTTCAACCCAATATTTACCGATAAATTATTTGTAATGGGTTTTATCTAAAATTTGTCTATAGTTTGATTTTTAACAATTTTAAAAGGCATAAATTGATTGTTAATAATGTGACCTCAACTAAAACTTTATGATAATGATGTAATACGTAAAGGTCATCAGATTTTTTTAAATCATTCTGAAGAATTACTATAAAAACAATCGGTCTTATACTCTTTGTAGATATTACTTATAGAAATTAAAAAAAACAAGGCTATAGGCACAGATATACCACAAATCAGCCTATTTTTTTCAAAATAAAAATTTCACCAAAATTTAACTGAGAGGCAAATAGATAATTATATTCATAATATATTTATTTTCAATATATATACTGGGCGAAGATTATATACAAAATATTATATAGATAATTAAAAGACACATTAAAGTTTATTGGTGTCAATTACTTTTTAATTTGTATTAAATAGTATTTAATTACGAAAATAATAAACGAAATTCTAGCAAAATCTTCGCATGAGGGTTATTAAAATTAAGTATGTATTATAAAAAACTTTAAATACTAATATTTAATACTTTAATGATCATTTTCGACTACGCTGCTTCAATATGGTTTAATAGATATATATAGGACAGGGTTTCATCCGAAATATGAAAGTTTTCTCACGATATTTTCCTTTACCGCCGAGCGCGAGATGAATTATAAACACAAATTTAGCAAATGAAAATTCAATGATGCTTGCCCATCTCTTGTCAACAATTATACCACTTTTTTACTAATTAAACAAAATTGTACCTGGTGACGTAGTGGTGTTAGCGGCGGCAGTGGAGGGAGGAACAGCAGGTGATGGCGTAGACGTTGTCATTGGGGCTGCTGTGATAACTGGTTTCTGGGGATATTTCTTAATTTAATGGAAGGAATCGTAATAATGCGTTCTGTTCAAATATTTTTTTAAATTTAGAATAAGGAATTACAATTTCTAATTTGCATTATTATCATCGATTTAAGTTATTACCAAATAAATATTTTAGTATTATATAAATTATTTTATGTTAATACATGCGTATGTGTTGGTTAATCCAACACTGTTTATATTTTTCTTGTGTATTTTAAGTTACATAAAAATTATTGATAATTGTTTATAATTTATATTTTTCGTTACGGATGTTATATTAAAGATGGATACTATATGATGAACTACTCACAGTCGTCTCCTTTTCAGATTATATTTCCATAAGGCCTCTAATTAACGTAAGCACGTTATAAAATAGCACTCATTTCTGTGCATTGATAGTCAGCCAAGACAAACGATTTTATAATATTATTATGCATAATACTCACGCTCATTAGTTCAATTTTCGTCTGTAGCCCATCTATCCTGTTTACGAGCGTTGAATTCAGTGACGTCATCTGATTCTTCAAATCCTCATCTCTTTTCATGTTAGCTGTCACGTTGGCTATTGTCTCATTTGCCTTCCCTTCCAGCTGGTGAATAAGATTCTTCACTTCTTCAACACCCGTTGTGGCTGCAACGGCCTGCTTCCGAGTCGATGTGAGAGCACCATCGAATCCTTTGATCTGGAATGGTTATTATTATTAATAACACAAATTGCTATCGCCTCAAGCCTCGTACGAACCATTTGTAACGCATTGGTGCGATATCAAAAGTTTATCAAATTAAAACAAATATTAAAACATGAAATCATTCAGTTTATCAAATAATACAGTATGTAGCTTAAAAAAACCGAGTGTTCTGTTTGTAACGAATGCGAAAAGAACCAGGCACTCTTATACGCTGTTTGTAACTAGTCTCCCGCCTGCGGCTTTACCCGCGTGTGAAAGGGAGGGGAGATGTTAAATACTCTATATCCTTTTCTGTATGCATGATTTCCTAATGGTGAAGACGTAAAAGAACCAAACAAATAAACGAACAAACTCATTCATTCTATCGCATTTATAATATTATTAAGGAAGTACCTCAGGATAAACACAGATTGGACCAAGGTTAAAACATATTGAGATTGTAGAATTATAAATAGAGTGTAGTGTTTCGAAAAGGTAGTGGAGTAGGTAACCAACCTGGGAACCAAAATCAGCTACCATCATTTGCAATTCTCCCAATCTTCTCGGCGTGTCCGCTAACTTCGGCGCTGCTGAGAGTTGTTCTGAAACGGAAGCCAGTTCGCCAGCGGCTTGTTCCATACGCTTCGACAATTCTTGATGTTCAAGTTCCAACTTCGATAGCCGGGCGCTTAACTCGCTCGCATTCGCACGAAGCTCCTTGGCCGCTGTATGACATACTTGTAGTGCGTCTCCTACACCGTCGCTGCTTGTTGATACTGTTGAATTATAGTATATACTGTTGTAGTAATAAAATTATTATTTATAATTATTGTAATATTTCCGTTACATCTATAACATTAAAAATCAAAAACTAACTAATGCATATTGATTTATGAGTAAAGTGATTTAATATCGTAAAAGTTTTCAAGTAATTTAAGATGTAGGTAAAATATTTTCAATACATTTTTTTAACAAACATAATATTTAAAATTATATGTACGAGATACAAAGGTTTATTAAAACAAGGGAGTACAATAAATTAATATATATGTATAAAGTCGAAGTTAATATGCATTTTGAACGAAACATTTGTGATTATTTTAGCGATTTTTTTTTTATCCAATTGGTAAAAGAGGTTCTATCACTACAAAAACGCATATATTAAAGAATTTTAATCATCTTATTTTATTTAAACAATAAATTTCGGATTTCTGTTTTTTTATTGTAATTAAGGACAAAGTTATTCTTAAATATTTATTATTATCTACAGTTTAATAGACTACAGTTATGTAAATTTATCTTAAATTCCAGTAGTTATATTACGGATATAGTTTACATTTGACTAAATATCGTTTTAGAATGGAAAAAAATCAAGTATTTGCAAGATTGCCATATCTCTCAATGACTTCACATAAAATTTGAATGACTGCCTTATTTTTCGAGTAGCTAGTTTATAAGGCTGCAGATCCCAATTTACTAGGCTGAAATCCCGAGTCGAGCTATTAAAATAAATTCTATGAAGCGAGCCCGGAAGCACGAAGCTTACACTCTCATGCTCCAAAAATTACGTCTGCACTGTCGGATTGCAGTTATTAGAATTTGAAAGCAAGGGACATAATATAATACGTAGATTTATGTCATGCGTATAAGATAAATGCCATTCGATGTTGGACATCGTTAATTCACCGTCAACCACGGGACCTAATCCAATCCCTGAATGTGTAGATATAAACAAACCTTAAATTTGTATATTCCATGCATGCATGAGATTTGCTAATAGCTCCACTATTGCTATTACTATATTATATCTTTATCTATAATACCCGACTACTCCACTTGAGTACTTATATCCACTTGAATTTTACTCCCAAAGTTCCGATTTCGGGTAAATTCAACATCAAAGTTATACAGTTAGTTATTTGTCTTTACCCCTTGGAATAGGCTATAGATGTTATATCTCTTGTGCAATGGTTAATGTTTGGAGGTACAGTCATTGAGCAGGTGGTACCTATTCAGGCAGACTTGCATACAACCTATCAACGGTATGGCAACAATCGTTAATAAGTTTGGGTAGATCAATCCAAGACATATATATTAACTACATATAACGTTTTAAAAACTTAGTGCATACATACATAGTAAGTTATAAGTTAACGAGGCGATTGTATGAAATCTACATAACGCAGGGTGAACCAGTTACATTAGAAACGACGATCAAAGTTTAATCAACGAGGTCGTATGTAAGGAAGTTTCTTATTAAACATACGACTAACTATTTAGATAACACTTAATGAAATTAAAGTGTATCGTAATATCAATCAAGTAGATGTTGAACGAGACGTTGATTGATGTTCGTATACACTTTAATTTGCATATCTTTCGTAGGTAAATACATTTAAGCGATTAAAGATCGCATATCATAATAGCTGAGTATTTTAAGGTAATAAAAGTCTATTTCTTTTTTAAAATGTTTTGAAACTATATTTTTTTTAAATTAGTTTTCTATATTTCTTGGCATCGTGAATCATCAATTTTATTATGATAAAGTTACAATGATTTATAATCGATTTTCTAAACATGAAACCTTTCAGAAATAATCTCGCTGAAGCTGTAATCATAATTCAATGAGATCATCTTAATTAGTAATTCAAAAAGGGCTGTCTACGATATATATGATGTACATATGTATGTATAAACATGTGTTTATTGTAACGGTACATAAACCAACCTCTATCCATCTCTATTCGAAGGGAAACAATCTGTCGCCGCACATCAACGAAAAGCCATAGAACTGTAGCAGCAGAGACGACGCACACACACAGTGCGAGGGCGGCGGCAAGGCGGAGGAAAGGGCGGGAACGACGTCTACGAGACGTCCGCCGACCCCACGGCTCCCCCTCATCACTCGAAGCGGATAAGAGCCTCCCTCCCCTTCCACCCCCACCCCCTACTAAAGCGTCCAGTTCCCGTCTCTTTCGCATCTTCTTTCCGACCCGCAGCGGCCCCGCCACGTGCACCTTACTCTCCATACTACACTATAACGCTACCGTAAACGCATTCGCACGCACTTAAACGTGTGACGCACTTGACACTCACTTGGCTCAATGCGACTGATTCACGCGACTCACTCTTATCGACTGACCGTTAGCTTTGTATGTAAACAAATATAAAATATTAAGTGACATGCAATTTATATGAAGATACATTGATTAAGGAAAATTAAAACGACGTGTCTAATTACCTATTATTTGTGTCTGTGTTTTTACCTCACTACAAATGTGAAGTCGAACAATTGAATTACTTGTATAGACGGAAGTCCAATAACGGCTCTGACAATAACTATTATGTGCATATGATTAATAAACTTATATTTAAAGACCAACTTTTTTTTAAATGGTCGAATTCAATGTGATTTTTTTATTTATTAAAGGTGTTTTACGTATAACAGAACCCTGGTCGATGCAGGGAGGTATAGCAGTTAATATTTTACCGGTCAAGGCTTTCGCCCTCTTTGTTTTTCGATAGAACGAGTACGTTTAAAAATTCAATAAATGGAACACACGTGTGAACACTGCGGTCAGGCAAAGTTATGTAACAGATAAAAACTATATTATACTTTATAAATATACAAGAAATTCACTCTTGTCACGTTAATTTATTGTCTAAATTTAAAGCGGACGATACTGCGTAGCGCAGCTACTTATAGAATAACATTATATACTAAAACCTTTTCCGAAACGCTTTAAACTTTCTGGTACAAGTTTTACATATATTGGTTCAGTTATTTTTCAGTTAGGCCTTAAAAAAAAACGTCTCCTCATTTTTAATTATTATTTGGCACTTTATAAAACTATACTAATGATCAATAAATTGAATATTGTACAATATTTATTTGAATACTTTATTGTACAACAAAATTAAATTACAAAGGTGGCTTAACGCAGTTGCTTTCTCTACCAGACAACCTCAGATTTCATTTAAAATCAAGTCATGTTTTATAGCACGTGCACCTTATGCGCTAAAATTAACGACTCTTACTTAATTAGCTGTCGTAAATACGCTATTAAAGCGAAACTATCGAAAAATCTATAAAATTATTATCTCGCTATTGATAACGGCACAATTAACTTGTTACGATTATTATAAGGTCAACAACTACATAAGTGATTTCACTAACAACAACGCCTTGCCGTAAACAAATTGATCGTTCAATGTAAGGTCGGTGCGGAGTCGACTTTGAAATATCATTTAAATCGTTAACCTTGATCTTGATATTTAGTACACTACACATTAGACGCGAAAACGTCCGTAATACTGTTGTTTAAAGCGATTTAGCTTAAATCTTGATTATCATACATACATTAAAGGCTTATTACTATTTAGTCTTTATTTCATCAAATACGGTTCGTCCAAAAGTTATAACAATTTAAATTTAACGTACATCTCATCTCAACTTTTTATTGAGTCAGCTAGGAATTTTATCTAAAATATATATTTATTTATTAAATATATATTATATAAAAAATATTATCAAAAATAAATAATATTATTTAAAGTATGATATGAAAAGAAAATATATTTATATTATTACATTCAAGATTAATTATATCCCATGAAAATTATTTTAAAAATAAACTTACGAATCCAAAGATATTGCTTGTGCTATATGTATGTTACATATATACAATTATAGCTCAGTTCAAGTTCATATTCAAGTTACTATCCAGTCTGTCGTTCGATGAATCAGGAAGCTTTATATGGAAAATTTTGTTTTCCTATAGGGAAAGGATTTGTGTATATAATATGTTAATTGCTAAATTTAAAGGACGATTTTTGCATACGATGCATTGTGAATATGTTTAAAAATACAGTTCAGTTATCTCCTTCATAAAATATTAACATCAAAATTCAAGAGCTATTTTATCGTATATCATATTATTGTGTCATATCGTATTTTTTTTTTTATAGAATAGGAAGGTGGACGAGCATATGGGCCTGATGGTAAGTGGTCACCAAACGCCCTTATTATTATTACATTGGCATTGTAAGAAATGTCAACCATCGCTTATAGCCAATGCGCCACCAACCTTGGGAACTAAGATTTTATGTCCCTTGTGCCTGTAATTACACTGGCTCACTCACCCTTCAAACCGGAACACAACAATATCAAGTATTGCTGTTTTGCGGTAGAATATCTGATGAGTGGGTGGTACCTACCCAGACGAGCTTGCACAAAGCCCTATCACCAGTAATCCAGTATCGTATGTCACGTTAGCCATGAGAACTTATAAGATACATTTTAGTACATTTATTTTACCAACTTTTTTACTATTCTTTTTAATATATATATATATATATTGTCTATGTTTTAATAAATTATAGTAAAGATTTATTAGAAATTTAAGATTATTCGATAACAAGAGACAAAATCTGATAGGATTATTTCATTTTTAAAAGGTTTTATATAATAATAATGTTAGGAGAAATCCAAATCAAAATACATATACGGCTTTATTCCGAAATGTTGCTTAGGTCACCACTTTAGTTTTCGTATGTTTACTATACCATGCATAGTTAAACCTTGCTGTTTTCTTCTTACGAATATCAAATCAATGATGACAGAAAGAGAGACATCAGTGCTCAACTAAAGGCTCGTTAAACAGTTTATAAGTAAGGCCGTAAGTCTTTAAAATAATATCTATTACAGGCAGATAAAACGTATTTTATTGATTAGTAAAACTACCCTTTAATTACATGTAAGGATCATTTTTCTACAATTATGTAGATTGCGCTTTCGAGTCCGAAAAGAAGGTAATAAATGGTAAAAAATAACTTTAAAAAAGTTATCTTGAAACGACAAATATTAAAAAGGAAAAGAAGGAATTGCCAAAAGAATATCCAGTATTTTTTGGAATTTTAAAATTTTGCCAAGATTTACGCAAACGAAGTGTTACAACTTCAACGCGGGTTTGTAATTAGATTTTGGCTAAATTTTTAAAAAATTCTTTAAAAATTTTATTAAAAGGAAGTTTAAAATAAAAAAAAACTTCATAAATATAACTATACTAAACAAGAAATAAAAAAAATAATAAGCATTCAACACAAAACAATAATAATAGTAATATTATAGTATCGTTTAAGCAAAACATGAAATCAAAAATTATTACTCTTTGTAATTCTATAAATTCCCTTTTATCGTTAAAACCTTATCTACTTTCAACCGTGATAAGGATTTACTATTAATAATATACAACGCGTAACTAAATTACTTAAACCAATTAGAAATCAAAGCAGGGAATTTTAAATTTCGTTAAATAACATAGAACAAAGAATCGCTGACTACGTAACGATAAGATAAATCACAATACTTGATAACACGATAAAACCGTAATATCGACCTCGGGTCACGACGACTACGACAAGGGACGCAGTGAATGAACAACGCGCATGCGCCCAATTGTTTGCGACACCACGCTAATCATTTTATTAATAAATAAACACCATGGATGAAAATTAAAAAAATATATATTCCAATCGTAACTTATAATTACGTCACCATCGCCTGTTCTTTTGAAATGTGGTAAAAGCACAGACACACTAATAAAAACACAAACCTACGGAATGATTTGTTCAGAACTTAGTTTTCGTCACTATAATTATTAACTATCGCTAGTAATTCGCAAAGACACTGCGATACGAATTGACTAATCACTATGAGTGTAAACCAAAATGACAGGAAACACCGAGGAGGTGCAAGAAAGAACTGAGTGACGTCACGGAGGAGCGACAACCAGGCGCATGCGTATTCCGCTCATAAGTACTAGACACAACAGTGTTGGGAACTAAAGATAAGAGATATGAAAAATGCTTTCATCTTTGTTCTTAGTTCTCATCGCCATTAGCACAATAGGTGGAATGATCATACATGCCATATGAAGTATATATGTAATATAATATATACATTTGATACGTATTATAATAAATACAATTTATGTGAGAATGTCCAATTTTAAATAGTTTTACACCCGTACTGTGTTTTATTACTTTATTTTTCTTTTAATTTAGATCTTTCCACAAGTTATGTATAAGTTATTCAACATTATTTCAATCGGTTTACAATCCTTAGTTGTCAAACATTCTTCAACCGTTTGACGTAATCTTTTATTTTTTATATTTAAATGGGTCCCTTAGTTAAGTATGCCAAGTTAATTAAAACAAAATTATCAGTTTATAACAAAGTAAATTAACTTGTCATTGTTTAGATTTAATTGTTCGTATCAGTTTCCAGACGTTATAATATCCAATACAGCCAATATTGCAAAATTTAATATTGTGGTCGCCTGACATTAACTGTAAAAATTATATAATTTAAAGAATAACGTATCACCGTAAATCGGCTTTCAACATAACACGAGTGTGTCGTGAGATACATAAATTAGTTCCTAGAGAATAGCACTGCTGATTCTGATAGATAGAAAACCCCATTTCTAATTTATTCAATTAAATTATGACACACAATTTATAGCTTTATGCTTTGATCACAAAATCTAAAGGAACTTAAAAAAAAACTAAGCCTTTGTAACGGATTTACAGATTTTTAATAGAATCTACTGATAAGTTCGGGATTGTATACTGTATACCTTTTAAAACACAAAAAATCTATTAAGTTTAAAATATTTAGAAAATTAATGTCACTAAAATTATAAACATTCATTTTTGAAATAAATGAGCGATAAGTTGTTGCATATGGACCGAGAGATTGCTTAACATTTTATTGCTATAATTTGATTTTTTTTTATTATATGACTGCAATGAAACTGAAAGGTTGATATTGTTTAATTAAAATAAGTATTTCATATTTATACGTAACTAGCGCTACCCGTCGCGATTACGCCCACGGGTAGTTAAAAAAATATTTTTGTGTGTTTTATTGTTAATGAAATAGACATGTAATATGACATATTTTGTTCAATCATAAGTATTCAAATTAAGTCTAAATTGGTGCTCCTAGAATTATTAAATAAAGTCATATAACTAATTAATGTGATTAGTTATTTTTAACGAAAGAACAAAAATCTCTTTAAATTACAAGCACTCTTCATTACCTATTTAATTGTTTCCATGTCTTGCATTTAGTTATTGGTTTATTTTTACCAAATATTACCAACAGAAAGTTTTATAGTAGGAATATGGTTTAACAAATTTTCAAATGCTTGCCTCGCTTTATGAGTTAAATATTGTTAATTAATTATTGTAACTATATAACAACAAATAGTGGTGAAAATTAATCACTATACATATGTTGTGTGAATTGTTTGGTAGGCATTCTTAATAGCAATAATATTATAATAATAAAAATTACAGATTGCTTTAGCCACCCAGGCTGGGTTGATACCCAACTTGATAGTTAAGCCCCAAAAACTCAATATGGTTCCCTCACTTTCATAAACTAATAAATTTCTAAACACCGTCTGACTAACCAACTGACATACAAGACATACTCTAGAGAAATATAATTTTGCAAAAGATTTCCTAAGAAAGGATTTTTAATTCATCCTTTAAGTGGGTCTAGTATAAAAGTTTATACATTGAAGAAGTCTTTATCATTTTGGAAGACAGATAAATGTAAATTGTAGTTATAAATGAAACAGTTACATTAGCATTTTATAGAAAGTTTATTCCATAAAATAAATATTTTTTTTATAGAATATGAAGGTGGACGAGCATATGGGCACCTGATGGTAAGTGGTCACCAACACCCATAGACATTGGCATTGTAAGAAGTGTTAACCATTGCTTACATCACCAATGCGCCACCAACCTTGGGAACTAAGATGTTATGTCCCTTGTGCTTGTAATTACACTGGCTTACTCACTCTTCCAACTGGAACACAACAATACCAAGTACTGCAGTTTTGTGGTAGAATATCTGATGGGTGGGTGGTACCTACCCAGACGAGCTTTCACAAATCTCTACAACCAGTATATACATAAATTAATGCAAACTAACCTTTGGCTATATCTAATTTCATTGTTGTAACCTGGTCGTAGAGGGCAGCACATATCCATGTAAGCATTAACAGCCAAAGGACCAGGGTGCCGCGCACAGCCCAACATAGTGCACATTGTACTTCGGCAGCTACGTTAGGTTCTGCTACTTTTGGTGATGCATTTTTATTGCGTTCTTTCCTGTAGGAAAAAATATATACATATAATTAATTAGGATCTGGTACATATATATTGATAAAAAAAGAAATTGTTAGAAGATATTTTATCTTTTGATAATTGATGGAATTTTATATATTATAGACATGTTTATTTATATTAAAACCACGATTAATAACAAATTAAAATACAATTAATAATAAAGTTGAAATAACTAAACAAACTGACTACTTAATTTATCAGTGTATTATTGTATCTACTAACCAATAAAACATGCTATATTACAAACTATTTATTATTATAAAGGTTGCGTCGATGTTATCCAGAATACAATAAGTAATCATCAAGGTCTTTTATACTTGTTATCTCATTTTAAACAATAAATTAGTAATATGATACAATTAATTCATTATAAAGCTATTATACTACTCTTTTCTGGAAACAGCATAACATTTACTTACCTTGTTATCTTCCTTTTTCTATTTGGAATTATTTCTAAGTGCAAATCCTCTGACTCTTCGTCACTGGACAAGTCCAATAACCTACTGTGTTCCTTGATTGTTGACGGTAGAGACATGGTTGTCTCATAAACACCATACCTCTCAAATATTTCATTTACTTCTTAAACGTTTTTTTATAAAATTTCTATTTTATCATGGAACTTTTAGACATTTTCTATTATTAATAAAAAAAAAAATTATCTTGTACCAAGTGCGATATTTCTTGTAAACTTTTAATTAAATGTCAATTGTCAACCACATGTCATACTCATATGTCAATTTTTAAACTTCAAAATTGTTTGATTCTACATAGACTACAATAATTACTTTTTAATTAAATCAATTTACCTGTCTAAAATGCATGTGGTTAATAGTTTTCATATATTACTTACTAAATTAATATATTTATGAAAAAAACACTCAAAAGATAATGTATTAAAATATTGTTATTTTATGCTATAGAAAATGAAAATATTTTGACTTTGACTTTATGAATCTAATACTATTCATAATCCTGGAATATTAGATTTATTGTAAAGCATATTGCTTGTGATTCCAAGCAATGGACATTTCTATATTGTATCTTTTATTAAATTAATTTTAAAATGGTAATAATTGTCAAAAGTCATTACATACGCAAAAAAACGTTATTGTCATTTCTGGAAGCCATGTCAATTGTCAAATTTGTCAAGCAAGTAGGTACTTAATGTCAAAATCAAAAATATTAAATGACGAGTGCTTCACGATGTCAATGTAAGGGGTGGTTATGATGTTTCTTAAATTATTTTTTTTAAATCTATAAATAAATGAATACTTTTTTTTCTTGCGTTAAAAACCTTAACTATGAAAGAAAAATGGAATTTTATTTTATACCTTGTTTGGTATTCATATCTTACACTATCGGCTGTTCTTATGTTTGGGCAGGGGTTTTTACTATCTCGTAAGACCCTGAATGATATATCAGAATGCGTGCCTTTAGAGAGTTTTGGGTGTGATGGTCGTCAGAACTCCAGTGAGAAATTTTCGTGTACCGAAAGCAGTAAAATTCAACGAATTTTAACAAATTCCGGTTCGCCAATTGTATGCACTACTAAGAGTCATAGAGTGGTATTTGTGTTAGTGGATGCACTGCGATATGATTTTACGGAATACAATGAAGAGAATGAGAAGCCTTTGTATTATCAAAATCGACTGCCAGTTATTCAAAAGACGATTGAGCGGTACCCAGAACGCGCGCGAATTTTTCGTTTTATGGCAGACCCACCGACAACAACACTTCAACGAATAAAGACGCTTGTTACGGGCTCATTACCAACCTTTGTAGATGTCAGTTCAAACTTTGCTGCTATTGAAATACAGGAAGATAATGTAATTGACCAGGTAAACCTTACAGGTTCTATCACCTATACACTTTTAAAATAAGATCTCTTTGTAAATTTCTATTAAAATTTATATTTTTTCTTTTATTGTATAGGCACTTAAAGGAGGTAGTGAGGCTATATTGTTAGGAGATGACACATGGATGCGTTTAATTCCTGGTAGATGGTTACGCTCTCATGCTTTGTATTCATTTCACACTTGGGATTTAGACACTGTTGACAATGGTATGTGTAACAAAACCAATATACTTTATTCAACATGAAAGCATTACACTTCCTTATTGATAATCAAATTGGAAACTACCACCGGCTTGGAAAAGACACACCCACCTTGAGAAAAACCGGCGAAAGAAACACAGTGTTTTTCTTTTATGAAATTAAATGCAACTAACTCTAATATTTTGACATTTAACAATATATACTTTATTTGAAAATATTAATTCAATATAAAGTGAAATTTATGGAAGTTTAAGCATTTTCTACAAAATCATTTAATGATAAATATTTTAATTTGTAGAAGTGGATTCTAAAATCTATGATGAACTGAAGAGGAATGATTGGGATCTCCTTGTAGCTCATTATCTAGGAGTGGACCATGCGGGTCATCGCTATGGTCCAAACCATCCAGAAATGGCAAGAAAGTTGAGTGAAACTAATGTGAGACTAGAGAAAATTATTGAATCATTGCCATCTGATGTCATACTTTATGTTGTAGGTGACCATGGCATGACGGAAACAGGTATTCAAATAATCTTATTTGCAAAGTTTTTTATATTACCTTTAAAACAAATGTATACAAAGTTGATTAAGAAACTGCCATATTTTTCCCAATCACTGAGTATACAGTATCAAATTAAAAAAAAAAGTTGACACAATTTTAATCAGCGGTTTTTGTATGCCTTTTTATAAATCAATTTTAAATAGACTTCACGGTCTTTACAACATAAAACCATAGCTTACAAAAAGATTGGCTTTAAATATAGGCTTATATCTCTTTAAGCATATTTAATACCAACTTTTTAATTCTTGGACATGGAATTAAATGTCTTATGTCTATTGTTTTAGACTCACAAGAATGGAAAGATTCGGAGGGTAGGTACTTGATTGTGTTGTAGATTGTGTAGTAGAGTTTGATTGTTTTATGTATTAAACTTTAGGATTGGTTTGTGATTCTAAAGCATATTAAAGCTATTGCTTTATTTTTACATTTTTTGTCCATAGCTGAGAATGAGAATTTATTCAATTGCATCCATAAATGAGAATTTATTCAATTGAATTAAATTCTATTTGTTTGTACAATAATGCAAAAACCTTCAAATTCATATTGCAATTCATAAAGAATTGAATTAATCATGCTTTATGTTAAGCTGAATGCTATAGAGATGCATTGTTTGTAGGGGCTTATTTAACGTAATGTTGCAAAGATTATGCAAGAATTTAAAGAAAGAAAGAAACTATTCATTGCCTCTTACTAAACAAACAAATAAGGACAATTTAAATTTCACCTAGAATGTAGTGCTGCAAAATGACTCAGCTTAATCAAAACATCATACTTTACCTCGTAATTTACAATGCTATGTTTTTTAAAGCAATAGTTTTATGACTACGAATTGATTCTTTTCTTTATAACAAAGACTAAACCAATGATAAATATTAATAAATAAAAGTAATATAATAATAAATACATAATAATAATAAATAAATATTGAGAAACTCTTTATTTACAACACTTGCTTAAGATGAAAGTGAGAATAACTCATTTCCTTTTTGCTTGATGCCCAAATTGTATAATTTCTTTGCACGTTATTATTATAACAATATATTTGAAATCAAAACATACTTTTAAAATAGGTGATCATGGTGGTGACAGTAAAGCTGAACGCACAGCCGCATTATTTGCCTATCACAGTTCTGGGTTCAGTGGAGACGAAGCAGACAGACTTTCTGGAAAAGAAGTACAACAAACAGATTTCGCACCAACACTAAGTGCTGCTTTAGGAAGACCTCCACCTGCTCCGTCTCTAGGGAACTTACTGTTTCCTATTCTACCTAAGATGCCTATCGCTCATACATTGTTGCATTTGAGCAACAACTTAAAACAGGTAATAGTAACTAATATTTTTCTGTTGTTAATGTATTGAATTATTATTATTATTTGTTCATACTTACTACAATACTTTATGATTTTTATTTATTCAGGTTACCCAATATTTAGTTAGATATGGAGAGGAGTCTCAACAAATTTCACTCGATAGGCTTGCTCAATTGATTAACGTGACTAGAGATCACATTGAGAAGGCAGCAAGTGTAGAAACTGAAGCAGAATTGAAATTGTATATTTCAGATGTTAGGTAAGTTTGCTGTTATATATTTAACTATATAAAATATTATATAGTCGATACCAATAGCAAGAGGAATAAAGATAAATAAAAAAAAAAAAAAACTATGACCTTGAACTGGCATCATTGGTCGATATGGTATTTATCATAGATACGCGAAAAAAATATTTCAAGTTTATAACGGAATTTAAGTAAAATTAAAGTAGATAAGTATATGAAATGGTGTTGGATAATACATAAATATATATTAAACAAGAACTGTTTTTATTACGTAATATAGCTGAGTTTCTAGCAAATCGCATGGAATATATAAACATAAGGTTTGTTTATCTTTACTCCTTATGGAATGGAATATATTACAGATAAATGTATTCACTGCTATAAATTATTTTTATTGATGATTCCCGGATTCTACACTTACATTTGTTAAATTGTTACAGAGTATTAATGGACAACATTCGCAGCATATTTAGAGAAGTTTGGGTTGAGTTTGATTCTCTTTCAATGCTCAGAGCACTTCTTCTGTTACTTCTTACAGTTTTCTTTAATTGGATTATCACTGAAGGCATTCCAGCTGAGCGTATTCCACACGTTTTCGCTAGTTCATTTGTCCCTAGTGGACTTATATCAATGGCTGTTTGCGTAGGAATTTGTTATACTGGATATTATTTGGAAATTGTTGAAGATTTAGGGCATGCGATAATTTTAAGCACGGGCCTAATATCAGGGGCGATAACATGCGTGCTAGTTATAATGCATTGGGATGGTATCACGCAAAGGTGGTACGAAGGACGTTCTCAGTTTTATGAACGTTTCGCTAGAGTCGCTTTATTTGCATCGGCAGCGATTTTAGTATCAAACAGCTACATAATAGAGGAAGGAGCTACTTTATCCTTCCTCTCATTAACAATATTAGGATTGATGTCTTGGAGTATTGGCAATATAAAATCGTTGGTTCTGTGGGCTGGTTTTGGTGTTGTTATGGCATTGACTAGATCCTATCGAGGATGTCGGGAAGAGCAAGGTGATTGTTGGACGGCTGGGGAGGGTGTAGCGACGGGAAATGCCTCTAGAGCTGCATTAGTCATCGCGTTGGGATCAGTAGCTGCAGTAGTAGCTATTGCAAGACGTCATGTGGAATGGAGGGGTTACGGGATAGTTATTGCTAGTATTTTCACATGCGCTCATTGGGCAGTCGGATGGGGCTCGTTAGGTTCTCCAAGCAGATCGAAAATGCTAGCTAGAGGGGCGTGGCTAGTAATAGTTACTATGTTTGCTCTTCTCTGGAGAAAAGACGGCAGAGGAGCTACTTTACCACTGGTCGTGTCTGGGTTGCTATTTTATTTGGCAAATGCTCTAGTTTTAGGGGCGTCGCTTGCGCCAACCGCCGGTTTGGCTCTTCTCTCAGGATTTTTAGCCTTGAACATCGTTTCAATGTTGAAGAATGAAGGCTCAATTAAATTCTGTAAGTTACCCTTTTATCATATTATTATATAACTTGATTATATAATCTATATAGTATAATAACTAGTATAAAAAAGTCGCTAAATTCCTCGTTCTGTATCTCCGTTAACTCCTTCTAAACCACGCAACGAATTTTAATACGGTTTTCACAAATAGAAAGAGCATTAAACGAGGATAGCTTATATTTATAATATAATTCGTATATATTTTGTGCGTTTCGTTCGTCACAAAACCCGTACGAAGTTACATGATAAAAGTCCGTTCATATTGCCTTATTTAAATATTGCACGTGATTAAAATTGATCTAGTAACTTCCATGTGATGCCCGAACATAGGCTGATATACTAAATACCATACTTTAATTCAATATTGTATCTATGTTCCCTTTGTCAATAAAAATAATAACAAATAAAAATATCAATCAATAAAAATCGTGTGTAAATATAATTAAATTAATTACAGCGTTAACAACGAGATGTAACTCGAGCATGGCGTGTCTATGGGCGTTGTTGGGCTCGTACCATTTCTATGGCACGGGCCATCACGCGACTTTGAGCAACGTACGATGGGCCGCTGTATTCCACGCCGGGGATCCGAACTATTCTTCCTTCGGGACTATCATTTCTATTACTTTGATGTTTATTTATTTATTTGGTAAGATTTCAAATTTCTTAAATCATTAATAAGAATTTATTGGTTTTCTCGGCTAATATAATTAATGATCATTTGTTTCTATGTTTCTAAAGGATACTTTGACATCAATTCCATCGCGAACAAAGAAATTTGGCAACTCCTTTCTTTGTCGCACTTCCAAAAAATGGATTTCCTTATCAGCTCACGTGTTCCCCTCCTCTTACAACCCGGGTTCCTTCAAACGAGGCGTGAAGAGGCATCTTGCGGGCCGGCAAGGCGAAGGCGGCTAGTGCAGAACGTTTTCCCCGTCTGTACTGGCCGTCGTCGCGTTTGGACTCTACTACCACTTAGCATCGGGTGGAGTAGAGTCATTTGCCTTCCCGGCAAATATATATATAAAAAAAAAGTGTTTATATTCGTAATTTGAACGCCCGATAGTACAGTACAGTACAGTAACAGCCTGTTAATGTCCCACTGCTGGGCTAAGGCCTCCTCTCCCTTTTGAGGAGAAGGTTTGGAGCTTATTCCACCACGCTGCTCCAATGCGGGTTGGTAGAATACACATGTGGCAGAATTTCAATGAAATTAGACACATGCAGGTTTCCTCACGATGTTTTCCTTCACCGTTAAGCACGAGATGAATTATAAACACAAATTAAGCACATGAAAATTCAGTGGTGCTTGCCCGGGTTTGAACCCACGATCATCGGTTAAGATTCACGCGTTCTTACCACTAGGCCATCTCGGCTTTTATAATCGGCCCGATAAGATTGTATTAAATGTTCTCTTTTTATCTTAAATATATTTATTTGATCTAGTTAGAGAAGTTCTTATCGTATGAACAAATAGTAACTATATGAAGATAGTTTCTAATCGCTTATGTAATATTTATTTAAAAAGCGAGAGTTGTTATCACCGACTTTTTTATTTACTACAAGTATGGACATACAACAAATCTGCTTATAGTTTAGGAATGGTAGATATACACAAAAAAAGTCCTATAGTATTTATTTCGTTACTTATTATAGTAATTATTGGGTGTTTCACTTTATAAGAAATAATGTGTGATGGATTGTTCTTTTAATTCAAAATGTTGATGTACCTTCTCCTCAAAAGGGAGAGGAGGCCTTAGCCCAGCAGTGGGACATTAACAGGCTGTTACTGTTACTGTTACTGTTGATGTACTAATAAAATAAATTTCAAAAACGTTTAAAGTGATATAATTTATTTTCTTCTTTAAATAATCTTTATATTTCATTTAAATGGCCGTTTGAAAACCGTTATGTTTTTATCCATCCGTTAGATATAATTTAGGTTATTTTCGTAAAACAGGAATGCCTTTATTATTCGGTGCAACTTTACCTCTACTGGCGCTATGGGGACGTAATGGTGCTTCCACACTGGGGCCTCGGACGCAACTTGCCGCGGTGTTCTCCCTATGTCTCAAATTTGCGCTTTGTTATGCTATTAGAGTAAGTGTTATTTTGATTTGTACTATTTTGACTAAATGCTTATAGGTAGCTAAAGGACTTGGAACTAAAATATATAAAAAATTATCAACGTGTTATAAAGTTCCGATTCGTATAGTCTATTTACAAGCGGCGCTACATTTATTTTATAAACATTATTTAAAAAAAAAAAAAAATTAAACGTTCCTAATGCGATTAACACGAAATAATAATAAACGAAGTTTGAAATAATATTTTGAGGCAGTGTTTTAAAGTACAATAAAATATTATTTGTACTTTAAAACACTGCCGCGTTGGTTTAGTGGCTTGATGTAAGGCCGCAGACTCGGAGGTCCTGGGTTCAATTCCCAGGTCGGGCCAATAAAAAGTTATTGAGTTTTTCTGTCAGAAAATTCTCAGTAGCAGCCCGGAGTCTGGAAGTTGGAAGTGTGTACACTCCCGTGCCTCTAAAAGCACGTAAAGCCTTTGGTCCTGCGCCTGAACTCTTTGCGGTCGTGTAGGATTGCTGTCCCATCGGATTATGAGAGTTAAGGAATAGAGAGTGCACCTGTGTTTGCGCCTACACTTGTGCACTATAATATCTCCTGCGTAGTTGGCTAATCTTTCTTGAGATTGGCCGCCGTGGCCGAAATCGGTCTGGAGGACATTATTATTATTATTACTTTAAAACATAAACATATGCATTTAATAAAACAAATTTGCTTCAGGTGTTTGCGTGTGCGTTATCAGCTACAATCCACTGCCGACATCTTATGATTTGGGGTGTGTTCACACCAAAGCTAATGTTCGAAATCGGATCTTGTGCTGCTGCTCTCCTTGGAACCCTCATTGGAGCAACACTAACAGCTTGGCACATACCGAACCAGACAAGATCGAGTTGACACAAGTGATTTAACACTTGTTAAATTAACTCTTATAATGGTTTGTTTAGAAATTTTATGTAGAGTAAAACTAGTATGAGAATTTTGTATGAAAATTTCTTGATTTGTGACGTGGTTCACAAACAGTTTTAAACTAGTTTGACTGTAGATAGTGCTCTTATAATTCCAGAGGTACAATATTTACACATTTAAGTGTAAAGAAAAACCGATGTATTATCATATTTTCTACATGTTCGTTTATGAAATAATAACCAGAAAAAGTACGGTACTTAATGCGAGGGCATTAAGTACCATAGACAAACCATTTTTTTTTCACTATATTGTACCATAATAATTTAATTATAAGGGTCTTATTAAAAACTAAATTAAAATAAATTAAAATATGTCCATAAATATTATTGTCATTGTTTCTGTTGAAACTCATGTTATAAAATGTTATCCTAATTGGATATGACGAACCAGTATTCTATTAAATATTTATCATTAAAGGCCTTTTCGGACTTGGTTTTTGTTTTATAATAATTAACCAAAGGGCAAAAAGTATTTTTATTAGTATTTTATATAAGGGATATTATAATATTTATGTCATTTTGATTTTTACTTCATAGACTGCACGAGATTATTAATTTTAATGTTATGAAATTGTCTATCAGATATATGAATTTTTATCTATGTTATTATTTATTTTACAGTATAAAAAATTAAGTTTACTTTCATTGTTAATTCTATCTGAAAACGGCTGGCTAATAATTTAAATAATACAAAGAATATAAATAAATCGCAAGTGTGATTTAGATTTTGTACAAATTTGTTATTCAAACCTAGCTTGCCAAATAATCTATGCAGTATGTTGGCCATGATTTTCAAATATTGTACTGTTGAAAACCTATTTATAAGACCATTCTAATAATATTGACCAATTTCTTCATAATCTTATAAATAATATAATGGTTCGTTGTGCACTGAAATTTCTGTTAAATTTGCAAGTCTCGAAAATATTAGGATCTATTGTAACCTAATCCAGTTGACAGCTCAAAAATTGACAATATCTCTTTGATGGAGATGCATCTAAAGACCGAGACTTGTATGTTAAGAGAACTCTTATATGCCACAATTTTTATTTTAAAATTGTTTTAAATTTATATAATGATCTTATTTTTTAGGTTTTACTTAAATTTTACTCGATATTTTTTGATTCATCTCGCAGACATTTTATTTGATTATTGTATAAACATCACATTTGGTTTGTTGAAATGTCTTGTTTGTAGGCTCTAAATAATATCAACGCATATAAATAAGGTAGCGCTTAGTGTTATGAATTATACCAACACTGCCATGTTTTAAAGCTTTTTCAACAGAATTATAACAAGGTTGTTATTTTATAATTTTAAATATTTATATTATTGTTATGACATCTTATTCATAGTAGTTATAGTGAATTTATTTATATTGTACAATGTACGATAAAAGTAAATAAAGGGAATTTCTTGCAACCATTTTTTTTAACCTGATGTTAAATTCGAATTTTATGTGTAAAATAATCGCTGTACAATTTGCACAAGTAATTTTAAAATAACTCATAAGAAATAATAATAATAATATCCTGGGACATTTTTCACACACGGCCATCTGATCCCAAATCAAGCTTATACAAAGCTTGTGCTATGGAAACCAGACAACTGATATACTACATATACTACTTTTCTTTTGTAAATACATACTTATATAGATAATTACACCCAGACTCAGGACAAACAGACATGTTCATGCACACAAATGTCTGTCCTGGGTGAGAATCGAACCCACAACCTTCGGCGTGAAAGGCAAGTATCTACCAACTACGCCAATCGTCGTCAAAATAAGAAAAAATTCGGTTACTAGACCTTGGTAGACACTGCCTGCATACAGATGATTTTTTTTGGAAAGCAGGTAACAAATACTACTTCATACATTAATGCTTTGAGAATTCGTGTTTGCACAGTCGACGATAGTTTTTTTTTGATATTTAGTTCCTCCAAGATCGAGATGTTAGTCCGAAATGCTGTCCAAGGGATCCGCAGCAGTCGCCGCCAACACCACATTTCAAGTGCGTCAATTTTGCGTTGGTCTTTCTGTCGAACCGTCCATGTATCTGCGCCGTAAAGAAATATAGGGAAGACCAGGCTTCTCATCAGGCGGACTTTGGTCCCTTTTGTTATATTGCGGTTGCACCAGACTCTTTTTAGCCTATCAACAGCAGACCTTGTGATAGCACATCTCCTTTGAATCTCGTCCTCACATCCACCAGTGTTCGTGATCGTGGAGCCGAGGTCCACGTAGCTTTGAACTACTTTACAGTTGCCAATCATAGATATTGATTGGTGATTCAGTTCAGCACGGTCCATGATCACATTGTTCAAAATGAACACTCCATGGAACGACTCATTGTCCAAGGGCGAGTGGAAAACAAGCGGTCGCGCGGTCGAGTACCCAAGCGTTGGACAGACATTATAAAAGCAGCAACACAGACCTCCATAGTCCGATGTTCTAGAAATGCTGAAGACCGCATCAAATGGAGACACATAGCGGGGGCTACATTAGCCAAAAACGATGCGTCATTGTCAACCACGACCACTCTGTCAAGAGCGAACGACTGATGAGAGACATCAATGCTATGCCAACCTAAAATATTATATTGTTTATGCTAATTACACTGCCCCACTCACTCTTCGAATTAAGCCTGAATGCACAGCACAATCCGTAAAGTGCTTGGCAATAGGTGAAACCTCCACATTCACATTGTGAAAAATTTAGTTTGGTTTTAATCATAGCTTAAAATTCTTGAAACTTGAAATAGTTGTTGGCTTTGGTTAATGATAAAACAGATCTATTATAGTTTCCACTACAAAACGAATGTCTTATATTAATTTGTTCAGTTTATAATACATGTACACAAGGTAATCAAAGACATTTAATTTTGTTGGGAAAAGTTTATTCAAATTTTGTATGGTAAATAAGACAAATATTGCATATTCGTCAAAACTATATAATACTTTAGGCTAATAGTGTAGAAGCATATTCAAACAGAATTTTTTCTAAAAAATTCTAAATTAGTGCTTTTATACAAACAAAATATAAGTTTTCCCAATATTAATATTAAATTAAATTGCTGCAGTTTTATTTACAATATTCTCAAACCAATTTTATAAAATAAATAAAAATTACAGTGTGAATATATTTTATATGACATCCACTTAAGACATACATTTTAATCAGAGGTTAACTAAATTGTCATAGAATCGTTTACTAACTGTATAATAAAACAATTTTGTTCTAGATCAATTTTATCATTCTACTTAGTAAAATGTATAAATCTGTGGATGCTAATATTCCCCCACCCAATATATGATATAGTAATCATGTTGTTGTAGGTGTCGGTGGAACATATGGTTTGAGTAAATACTCTGAAAATGCATTAACAGCAGCAGCTCCCCGTACTTCTCTGTCCAACAGCGGCAACTTAGTTACGTGAAAGTCTTCATACAAATCTGCTATTTGCTCTAAATATTTCTCCTGAACTTTGTGTCTTGCTGCACAGAGTTCGCATGGGGCTGATGTGTGCAACAACAATTGATTAACAATTATGTTATGTGTGTCTATTCCACACCTTGTTAGTTCTTGTACAAGTCTTTCAGTTTCATATAGGGAAAGAAATTCAGCAATGCAAACACATACAAATGTTGTCTGGTTGGGATCTTTGAACTGTGTGTTTACTTGTGTTATAACAGATAACATCTCATCCATTTTGTTGCTGAACATATCCGAGTTAAATTCTGCCAGTCCAAAGAGTGTTGCTACTTGATTAATAAATGGCGCCACCTGCAAATTTAAGGCTCAATACATTATATCATTTATTTGTAATAACACAGTTAATAAAAGGCTTCTTTACATACCTTTGATTTAAGGCGCATTAATTTACCAAGACCCTTCTCAACAACCTGAGGGAATGATAACAAACGGAGAGTGTGTCCAGTGGGAGCTGTGTCAAAAACTACTGCACTAAAATTCATTCCTTTTACTAGCTTCATAACCTGAAATAGATTATATGAAAATAAGAAAATATACAAACTGCTTCACTCGGGCTATTAATAAAAAATAATTATTTGTACATACTTCAGCATAGCTCATAGCCTCATCAATGCCAGGGAATGCACCAACTATTTCCTGCATAACACCTTTACCAAGCCTCATAGCTTCTGTCTCCCCTTCAAAATATTCTTCTGGCAATTCTGTTAATCCCACATTGGGATCAATTTCCATTGCAAATAAATTGTCAAACCCTTTGACTTTTGTAGGTACCTGTAAGTTACACTTTCATATTTAGAAATAATCAGAGTCTAATAAGAAATACAGAAGCACCAATCAGTCACGATAGAATTAAAAAAAAACACACATTCTTTTTCTCGTATGTATGCATTCTTTTTTTCATAACAACTTACTTTAGAAAATTTCTGATCGAACGCATCTGAAATATTATGAGCAGGATCTGTCGATATTATAAGTACCGATTCTCGTACTTTAGAGAGTTGAATAGCAAGGCTGCAGCTGAAATTTTTAATATTTGTTATCACATAATAATATCACAGTAAAGTGACAGCAGAATATTTATTATCAGTTTACCACAAGAATTTAGTTAATTACCTGCATGTAGTTTTGCCTACGCCGCCTTTTCCTCCAACAAAAATCCATCGCAGAGATTTCTGTTCTATTACGTTCCGTAATGAGGGTTCTAAAGGTTCGAAATCACTGTTTTCATCCATTGTGCCTAAAAAATATGTGAAAAATTGCTGAATAAGTAAACAGAATTTCAGAAACTAGAACACACGGAAATTGATGATTGATGTAAATTCGTAAAATAAAAAAGTGTCATTTAGAAATCACTCATGAGTGCAGACAGATAACATAGTCTATCATTTTTAGTCCATAGACTATTTATTGATGACTTAGTTGTTGCTGAATAAACTGTTTTTTCCCTCCACTGAGCTTCTTATTTGAATTTGTTCATTAAATAAAGTAAGCATAATTATAAAATCAATTTTAAGTTCCGGGCTAAGCATCACAGTATAAAGAAAGTAATAAAAAAAAATTATGAGTGAATGGATCATATAAGTACCCCACTCACCATCACTTGCCCACAGGGCAATGTAATTTGATTTTGATAAAATGTATAGTTTAAGCGTTGTGATTATGTACTCTGTGTAATGTGTTTGTAGTTTCATCTGTCAAACTCCTGGTCCTGACTCCTGTCATAACTCACAAATAAAAAGAACCCACTGACTGAAGTCTGAAGTACCTATACCGTACAGTGTGAATTTTATACAACAAAATAATAATAAATAAATTATGTTATATATTACATATATTTTTTGTTATAAATATAATTTATATCACTTAAAAAACTAAAACATTTTCATAATTTACATAAGATAGTCACTTACATTTATGCTGTGATCTTTTATTCGTGCACTGAAAAATATACATAATTACTAAAAGTTAACATTTCAATTCAACCTTAGTATGAATGAAATGATTACATTCAAAAATATAAAATGTTGCATCGTTTGTTACGCGGCCGATTGACGTTTAGAGTATATATTATTTTTGCAATAATTGCGATCATCGTATGCGGCTATTTGATTCCTCAATATAAAATCTATCCCATAGCTCCTGTAACATCGCCCAGCTTAGCCCATTCTCATTCAACACGACACTTGTCTAAGCTCGTTACTGTCATATTCCGCCAATTTGAAGACTTTGAAAATGATATCGCGGAAAGTGTACAATCATTTGTCTCAGCATATCCAAACATACAGGTATTGGTGTTGTGTGAGAGAAGACAGTATCCACCTTTTCAGTTTTCTGCTACAAATATAACTCTGCGTAACGTCAAGATTATAACACTTGAGTTTAAGCTGGACACAACTCCAAGTGACCTCGACCCACTGTCTTACGTTTCTACGGACTATGTATTATTTGTCCCTGATGCCTCGCGAGTATCCCGGCGTGTGTTTCAATTGATGGCTGTTACTGCTACCACATATCCTACTCAGGCAATAGCTGTTGGTGTAGGGAACACACGATTAGTTTGCCAACAACTAAAATGGGCATATATAGATTGGACTCTACATTACAGTAAAGATTCATCCAAAAGACTTTGTGATGCTATTCAAGGACCACATGCTTTAATGATCAAGACTTCAATGCTACAAAATCTACCTAAGCCATTTGCATTACCTTTTCCAGAAGCCTTGTATCTTCAAACTGCCATACGAAATATTAAGGTACATTAGTTTACTGAGTTACAATTTTACATACTAGATATTATATTAGAAATATATACTTATAATTAATATTTCTAGGTACAAATATTGGACAGTAAATTTGCTACAGGACGGAGTGTTTTGAAAACAACAGCTTCTAAACAAAAAGCTTCCAAGAGGCAGAGAGATTATCGATTAGCATTATACAAGGAGCTTGGAGTGAAGGCTGTTATGAAAGAAGACGGCAGAGTTCAATGGTTTGGTTGTAAGAGGGAAAATCAGGTATATAAAATTATACATTCATTTTGTCTACTTAATAATAATAAAATATTATTTTTGGACTAGGAATTGTAGCAATAACAAGACCTAAGCAACTTTTGACAAAGTTTAGTTATGTCATAAATTTTGTGATTTACAGAATAATATGAGAGTACATGACGGTTGGCATATATTTATGAAAATTTAAAAATTAATTCTTTTCTTAATGGCTATTAGTAGAGCAGAGATGATCACACCAATATCATGTAGTAATTGGAAGACACAAAGTTGATTGGCACGGTCTACATTAATAAAATAATAATTTAAATATTTGCATATATTGCTGTAGGTACTACAGTAATATAGATGTACTGTAAGACAATTGTAGTATTGTTTCTTAGCTATGAAAGTGATTATCCACTTAGTCTTAGTTATACACTTATGTTCATACACGTGAATAAATTTTAATATTGTAAGACACCTAAAAGTATGAAAACAGGATATTTTGAATTAGACTAAACTACATTTTGAAACATTCTTCGATTAAGAAATTATAAATCACCTCATGTTCATACTTAATATGTAAAACCACACTGTGGCAGGAACAAAAATAACTAAAACATGGAAAACATTTCTATGGCCTATATATGTTTTTAAAGTCAATAGTTACGAACTATACAATAGCTATAAAATGGATCTACATTACCAAAGATTCCTATACATATACTACAGTCACTTTAGCGTTAAAGATTGTCACATAGACTAATTCAGTCAATTGAGTTTGTGCATTAAAATTTGTCTTATCAAACTCATATGTTATCTTTTTCAGCGCTGTTTCCCACCTGTACAAAGAACCCCATCGTATGTGTTAGCAGGGCGCAACACACCACCATGCTGTTTGCGTAATATACGGCGAACAGTAATTCATGTACTTCGAGCCCTATTGCAAGCTGGGGCCAGATGCTGGTTAGAGACAACATCTTTGTTAGGGGCTGTTATGCAGTAAGTTATTGTTATTCATACTGTAGTATAGTTTCAGTATTACTATTTAAAAATAAATCTTATATATATTACTGCATCTTGTTTAGTTCTAATTCCTAAAATAGAAATGCTGCTTAAGAATATGATGTATGCAAGCAGTGTTATTTAAAAGTAGTTTTCGCCCGGGCCTCGTCCGCTTGTTTGTGGCGGGGGAGGTGAAGGTACCCTATGTCCTCTGTACTCCTGAGAATGTGTAAGCAAAATTTCATGATGATTTGTTAAGTTAATATGTGAAGCATAACAAACTAATAAACAAACAAAGTCATTTATAATATTGGTATGGTTTGTGTTATTGCTTGTTTCAATTCATTGTATTCACGAGATTAGCTAACGTTTTAAATAAATATTTTATGTACACTGATTGCCAGAAAAATGTTTTAATGTGTTTTATATTATAACTTTACTTATATTTTTGCTTTCCAGTGGTGATTTACTTCCATGGGTTGAATATGCCGAGATTGGCATCCATGCAGCAGATCTCACCCGAGTTTCCTGGTTGCAACGAGGTGGTGCAGATAATGATGGCTTTGTATGGGAAAGAGCAACGAAAGGTCATTACTACAGGGTCGCTTATTCTGCAACTAATCGAGTTTACGTTCTTATTCTGCCTTTTACCTCGAGAAATGGTACCATGTGGCCTGCTGATTGGGTTTTAGCTCATCAACGTGAATTTCCTGAGCGACATTTGCATCCACTCGCTCAAGTAAGAAAAATAATTTAATAAAAAAGTAACAATATCATTTTAAATGAGAACCTTTAGGTAAATAAAATAATCTAGTCTATCGATACTAATTCTTAGAATGAATATTATTATTATTATTATTTTCGAAATGTGTAATACTGTTGGCCTTATTGGCCTCTACAGCGTCACCGGGCGGGATGGGCGAGTTGAATTCAGCCGGATGTTGGGAGCCAAACAGGGCTCAAGAGAGACGGGCGTCCTAAGGGTGCCTCCTGTGAGGCCGGACCTCGGCTTAGGACTCCGTTGAAATCGGGAATGAATATTATATTGTAGTTTTCAAGCTTGTACAGTTCTACATTGTATATATAATCCTTGTTATAAATCTAGTACATACATCAATACATCCATTATTCAAACAAACTTAAGTAGTTTAGGTAAAACTATCAAGATAGGGATAGTTAACTAAAAATATATATATGTATACATCGGTGAAAGCATTCCAGGACTAGCACTTCAGTAATAAAGCACACGAAGTGATCTTATCGGATATCTGATCGGCTCAAGCCGAGATGGCCTAGTGGTAAGAACGCGTGAATCTTAACCGATGATCGTGGGTTCAAACCCGGGCAAGCACCACTGAATTTTCATGTGCTTAATTTGTGTTTATAATTCATCTCGTGCTTAACGGTGAAGGAAAACATCGTGAGGAAACCTGCATGTGTCTAATTTCATTGAAATTCTGCCACATGTGTATTCTACCAACCCGCATTGGAGCAGCGTGGTGGAATAAGCTCCAAACCTTCTCCTCAAAAGGGAGAGGAGGCCTTAGCCCAGCAGTGGGACATTAACAGGCTGTTACTGAAGTGATCTTATAATAATTAATCGCAAAATATGAGAAAAATCTTATACTTTTTTTATATTTCTGCAGATACAGTTTGTCGGTCGTCATTCACCAGCACCTAACGACGCCCGCGTCTTTTTGGACCTGAAACTTGGCCCTAATGCTGTTGAGAAATGCGTTCGGATTGGACCTAAACTTCTTTATCCTTAGATAATTAAACTATTGATAGAATTAAAATTTATTCTCAGTTTAAATATTTGATTGAATCTTGAATTTGACTCAAATTGACAGCATAAGTTTTATAATATTTTAATCTATATTTAAGCTTTTTTAAAATATTTTAAACACAGGTTATATGGTATATCTGAAGTACAAAAATTTTATCTGGGACAATATAGCTTAACTGTGTTGTATATAACAATGGAAGCTATTGTAATTTAACTAAATAATTAACGAATATGAGTGAAAATTGAGCAACTATTGGCTTTGCCATATATTTATATTTGTAAACCAATTGAGCCAAAAATAATACTAATAATAGTGTTTGCTTTTATTTTCTACTTTTAACCTCAGTTTTAAAAAAAATTAAGTTAAAAAATATATCAACATATATATAAAATAACATGAACCAAAACCAAATTATTATTTTTTGCATTTATTTTCTGTGTGATTTATTTTACGAAAAAGGCTGTATCTTTAAACACGACACACATTATTTCATAGTATTAAAGATCTGTATTAGATCTCAATGATTACTTGTAAGTATATTAATCTAAAATTTAATTGAACATTTATGTTTATATTTTCATAATGTTCAGAAAATAATGACATGATATAAATTAATTATGTGATTTAAATTTTAGTGTAATTTATTAGGGAAATTGTCAAATAAAGCTTATGCAATAATTTTATTCAAGGTAAAATGTATTTTTGAAGATCTCGAACTCTAGTCAAATAATGTTAACTTCTTAATGTTATGTAAGTACCATTTTAAATGGATTTGTTTTGTTTTTAGAGTTTATTCAATTTTTAGAATTAATATTTACAAGGATAAAACGATAATTTCATACATATGTAGAAAATTTTTTTTTCACAATCATATCGTTTTTGCTTTTACCAGATTGTTTTATATTAATTCTAAAAGAGAAATCGTAGTCATTCTATATTAAAAACAATATTAATAGGCTAGATATACAAATGCTATTTATTTTAAAGCTTTACTAGTAAATTAAATAAAGCACAAATCGAAATAAATTATTGTTTTATTTATAAATTATTTATTAAGGTTAAAATAAAATTACATTAATCGTCGTCGAATTTCTCGTCAACAACGCCAGTCTGGAATGGCGGGTCTCGTACTAAACTAAGTAGTTTGTCCAGTTTCATAATCTACAAAAAAAATATTATATAAAAAAAACATTTTAGTTATGTTATTTTCATTACAAAAAAGGTTTTAATATATTTTTAAACGAAGTAGAATAAATAGAAAAAAATCGTTACCTGTAAAGTTCGCTGGTCTATTCCTTGCGCTTTTTTAGGTGGCTTACACATAACTCGTAAGTTTGGCGATAATTTAACTACATGGCAGGTGCCTCTAAAAAATAAAAAAATAATTACAGCAAATAATTATCGATGCCTCCAGAGAGATTTGAACTCTCGACCCCTGGTTTACAAGACCAGTGCTCTAACCCCTGAGCTATGGAGGCGATGAGAATGAAATCGAAATAATGATAGATATTATTTTGGGGATTTCTTCATATATTTTAGATGTACACCACAAAAACTTACTGTTTATGAAATACTTGTATAATGAAAAAAATAATTTAACACAGTTTGGATTAATAATCAATGTTAATATTCAAAAATATTGTCATACATTTTTACGTAATTAGTAATAATATAAAATGTGGAAGATGGTATGAATATTATTTCTCACACATCCTATCAAAACCAGGACAAATTATAATGATAATACTTATATTATCATTTTTTACCCCTAACCTTAGTTAGGGGTAAAAAATTAAGACATGGCAGCCAGTTTGACTTAACTGTTGATAGTAGTAGATACAGAAAAATGATCTTAGAAGACTGTCCATGAATTTTAAAAATATTTCGATTGACAATCATAAATTGAAAAAAAAAGTACGGTTAGCAAAAAAAAAAAAACAGGTTTTTCACAAAACTTTTTTTAAGATATTAAAAAATGAAAATTCTATCATCTTATGAAAAGTACCTAATTTTCTGAAGGAAGAATAAGTATATAAGTAGTAGTCAAGAATTGTGGTCTCTATGCCGAAGAAATTTGCACCTTTTAGAAGTATAATATATTGTTTATATTTTATAATATAACATTTTTCGTTAGAAATGACATTCTCGACTTTCTTATTTAAGAAGCAAAAGAATATAATTGTTATAATATATATTTATTTTATATACGAAATTAAGTGGAATAAATAAGATATACCGAGAATTCCGTATTAAATTTGATTAAATTATGACTAAGGAAACCTAATTCTATATAATCGTAACTTGATTAAACGGCTTTCTGCTTTTTATTATTCCGTGAGGAATAACCGTTCCATAAACGCTTCTTTTATAAGTTAGATAACCACACTTTGCTAATAATAATATAATAACTTACTTAGTGTCACCACAAACAACGACAGGCAGTTGACGATTAAAGTCTATCCTTGTAAGTTTCTTTGTTTTCTTTGAAACGATAGCTTGCATGCAAATGGGACGATACTTATTAACATTTAAGTCGTAAACGTAAACCTGAAAAAAATACTTTTAATCATATCCTGTCATTGTGTAATTTAATTTAAAAACATCTTTAATTACATTAGAATTATTTATATTGAAGACTTAAATAAATACTTAAAATAAATATGTAAAATATTCAATTCAATATTTATTTTTAATGTTTAGTTATTTCTATTAGTATTAACGACTATAAATGTCGAGACACAAGGTCACACAACTTTAAATCCGGTCGATCGCTTCGATTTTGTTGACTTTTTTTTTAATTAATGACAATTTATAACGTTTTGTAGTGAAATAACAATGTAGTGAAATAAAAATAGTATCAAATATATATATATATATATATATATATATATATATATCACTTTACTTTACTCAAATATTTTACAAATAAACTTACATAGAATGTATAACAATCTGAAATTCAACTCGAAGCATATTGTTCCTATTAACGAACGAACAATTCGTACACGTTTGTATAAGAGGATTAGACTATCATTGGTAATAGCAATCAAAGCGGGAATAGATGGTCAGTTGAGCGGTAACAAGCGTATGGAATTCAATAGGGATTACTGTATCGACTGATCGTGCTTCGACAGCGGTGAGGGTTCAGAATCGAATTCAAATTGGCATTATGGCATGTGACTGTCCATGTTTTACGTATGTAACTACAACAAATTATAACGTTTTAGATTAAAATATTAATATTTTATTAAGTAAAGATCGTATGAGATTTTTTAAATGACTAGATGTACCTACGTAAGTTATTTTTTTGATATTATTATTATGACAACGAAACTAATTAAGTCATGGAGGTCAGATACTTAAATACTTATTTTCATCGTTTGTAATGAAAGCAAGAATAAGCAGTTATAGCATAAAACAATTTATCGAATTACGATTCGTCGAACAATGTGTTGTTTTCGATAAATTTTCCTTAAATAAGTATAAACATCGACGGTTCTACCACAAAATATTAAACGTATAAAAAAAGCCTTCCAACCTTGCCATCGGCAGTACATGCTGCAAATACGGTGCTGGAGTAGGGCGCCCATTTCACATCGCCCACAGGAGAGCCAAGCTCGAACATAAACAGCGGTTCACTGCACAATATAATATATTATGTAATAGTAATTTTGCAGACTCTATTATTTGATCTCCCAAGGATTTGAATTTTCTAAATATATACATACACTGTAGATGATGATGACCAATGTTTTTCATAAATTTAGTTTTGCAAGTCAGCAATAGAAATAGTATTAAACATTTCTTACACCGTTCATGCGTTGCTAATTATCGCATTTAAGATATTTAATCGTTTAAAGCTATAACTACCCTGATTCACTCACTATTAAAACCAGAACACGGCAATTTAAAGTATCTATTGCTGTTTGGCGGCAGAGTTTCAATGTTGCATTTTGTAAAATTTGTGGTTTAAAATATTTATAATATTGAAAATTTGTCCAACCCCTTGGAACGTTACGACATTGACGTCTTAACTGATTACAGATTATAAGGTTAATAAACATACTCTCGCCCGTCTTCCCATATCTTGACCCGCCAATCACCAGAGCAGGACGCGTAGATGCTATTGTTGAAGTAGTTATAGTGGATTCTGTACACGGGCATGTGATGACCTTGCACTGAACGAACGTAATTGCGATTATACTTCAGTGAACACGTGTGGATCATTCCGTCTTCTGTTCCGACCATGAAAATATCCGGTTTCTCTGGGTGGAAACAGATACAACTGCCACAACCTAGGTTTTTAAAATAAAACTTGATTAAATAATACGAATATTAGATATTGAATGTAAAGTACAATATGGATCGACGACCTAAATTTTGTTTCTGAACCTTGAAATTAAATTTACTAATTTGATTAAATACTGAAAGGTCATTGATCGTCTATTGCGTCGTCAGCTTCATCGACCATTACATTTGAGATTAATGCATACTATTGACAGTTAGTAGAGTTCCATCAGGTCCAGGAATGGGAGGAACACTCGAATGCAGTGTGATGATGGTAGTGGCTTGCAACTCTCCCGGCATTACGGCCCACTGAACCACTCGTCCATCGCCAGAAATTGAAAAGAACGACGCTTCACCGTCGATCAGGCGACCTCCCCAACGGATCTGATACGATTCAAATAATTTATAAGTATTCTAAAATAAATATTATTACATCTGTGATTTACTTTTGATTTAGAATTTTTTGTATTTATAACTATATATAGATTTAATAATTATTTATAATAATTTATCAATTTATCAATAATAATAAATAAATATTGTCATAAATATATGAATTTATAATAAATGTTACATATGCAAGCTGATAATCATATTTAGCTAGTGACATTAATGGTATTTACCTCCCAAACAATGTTGCTGTGTTTATCTCTCACGGAGTCCGATTTATATTGATAACTAGATTCCAATGTCAGTTGGGCGTTGTAAACGCATACGTTGCCATCGTAGCGTCCTATTACACAACCGTATTAACTTTTGCAAGTAAATAAAACATTTATGATTTTTTATTTTGTTACATTACTTACCGACACAAACAAGATAAGGAGTTTCCTTATAAACGTCGAGACATATAATTGGGGAATCTGTTACAACGGAATATTCTGGAAATGCTGGATTTTTTATACTGTAGAGACAGAGACATCCCTCTTTTTGTTGTTGTGTAAAATCCACTGTGGAAAAATTTGAGTGAGAATTTCATATATATTTATATAAAATAACCCGTTCTTTTTTCGTAAAATAATGGTCTATATAAAACGTTTATATCGCAATACATATAACTCTATTCCGTTTCCGTTTGGTAATTTTTCAGACAGACATACTCGGCGACTTTGTTTTATAATATGTTATGATTAAATGTCTACAGACTTGTTAACTTTGCTGTATTTAATAGCAGCTTCTATGTTAATAGCAGATCGGAGACTGAAAGTTGGAAGTGTGTACACTTCCATACCTCGGAAATCACGTAAAGCCGTTAGCCCTGCGCCTGAACTCTTTCTGGTCGTGCCAGATTTCCGTCCCATCGGATTATGAGAGTTAGGGAATAGAGAGTGCACCTGTGTTTGTTTGCGCACACGATTATGCACTATAATATATGTCCTGCGCAGTTGGCTATAATCTTTCTTAAGATTGGCCGCCGTGGCCAATACTGTGCGAAGATTAGGCTTGCATCCTACAGGCGTTGTGACGCTTTCAGCTTTATTATATTCATAAATTTTTAAAAACCACCTGTCTTTATTTGCATGGTATTATCATATTATATCGAAGTTGATAGAATAACATTTTTTTATCGCCCCATACATATAAACATTATATAAGTACATTCTTATGTGAAAATATACTTTAACTATTCATTGGGAAGCAATTATTTTATAGGATATCTATATGTTGATTTCGATTTGATCTTTCAGATAAAGTGTAATACATAATATAAGTCTTATCATAGTATTATATACATATATATTATATACATTTTAAGCTATTGTCTGCGGCTATACAATATACAATATAATCTTCAAGGCTAATTGTTAAGTACTTTTTTATGTATATAGATGTAGATAAAAAATAAGTGTCATTTCGAATATGACTAATGAATATATATCGCTTACATGATCCATAAGCTACTGCGAACAAGTCTTGATAGTGCGGATTCCACTGCACGTCGCAAACAGCATGATTACGCATCGGTTCAAATTGAAACTTCCACAATGGTAACAGGGATCCCATACCTTCACGAAATTCGTCAGATGGATCATCCCAATAGCGGTAGTCTTGAGCTAGAATGAAATTACAGAGTTATATGACAAATAGTAGTAGCGACAGAACACCAAAGCCAGCAAACTAAATGTGACAAACATAACCAATCATGTATAATGTTCAAATAGGGTTTCAGTTTTTTTACTCAATGCGATTGTGATGGTCGTCAATTATTTGGCTTTATCTATAAAATCTTGTTAGAACTCCGAGTACGAGTTTTCGTTCAGTAAGTTGGACGATGAAAAAATAAATGACGAAAATTTTCTTTCAGATGAAGAATATGTAGTGTTATTCTTAGATACAGATAATCAGTAACATATAATATAACTATATAAAACGTATATATGTATTATTAGTTCATATTTACCAATGTCATCATAAATGTTTTGGTTGACCAATCGTTCAAGGATCGTCCAGGCTTCACGAATGCGTTGCGCGAGTTGCTCATCGTGAATTTGTTGCGCCGACTTCGCATGCTTAGCTGCTTTTTTACGCAACTAACAAAGACAATACATTTTAAATGTCCATTATATAATAAAACCCTATTTACAATTATCTCTTACAAGAAAACATTGTCGAAAAAGTTTACCCTTTTTGGTTTCTCCTCTTCCTTTTCTCGTTGCTTTTTAGCGTAATCCTCTTGATAGTAATCAAATATAATACATTGAAGACCAGTTGCTCCATAATTAGCTCGTGGTGGCGGAATTGTTTGTGTCTCCACAGACTATGGGTATGAATATAACTATTAGTGACGGTATTTATAGAAAATTATAAATATTATTGATTCATAGCACTAACTCTTCTAGGGAAGGTGTATGTTAGCGCAGCTCTCTCGCAAAAATTGAATTGATTCGCAAGTTTCTTCACTCGTGGTTTGATTTCAATTTTTTCCTCAACATGGGCCTCGCCTTCCTCTTCTATTAATATGTTAATCAGAATTTTATTAAAATTTGTTAATTTAAATAATGACAAGTCTTATTAAAATTAATGCAGTGACTGCACTAATATGTAAAATTACGGCATTTTTTGAATTCGGCAGCTGTATCGAAACCAAAAAAAAAATAAATTAATTTTATTTTTGGGTAAATAGCACAAGTCTCTACTGACATTAACGTTAAATTATGTTATAAATTAGTCTAAGTATATTTCATACTTACTTTCTTCAGGAGCAGTTTCATCAGCTACCGCCTCGACTTCTTCATCAACAACTTCAGGTTTCACTATTTCTGGTTCATCGACTTGTTCTTTTGGTTTTTCTTCATCTGCTGCGTCCTCTTTTGAATGAAATGAACATTAATATAGAACACAAACATTATTTATTCTATTGTAGAATAAATAATGTTTGTGTTCTTAAAACGTTTCCTATTATTGATTGTAAAGTCTAAAGTACCTTCCGGCTTAGCTTCTTCAGCTGGTTGCGTATCTGGCTCCGGTTCTTCCTCCTCTTCTTCTTCTGCTTTAGATTTCTTAACCTTTGCTCGCTTTGGACCAGCGTCGTCAAAACCAACCATACCTGTTTTAATATTACATTGATCGAAAGTAGAAATAAGTAAGATATGTTGAGTAAAAATAATTTAATTGAATATAAAAACAATAAACTCAATGTTAATGAAATCTATTTTAGTTTCTGTCTTCTACAATTATTATAATAACAGTATTTTAATTATTGTACATAATATTAATTTTAAGGTGAGATCAAATTAACATTTATGTTTTAAGTGTTAATAAGGATATGTTATGTCGTGAAATATACAATAACATTGAGTCACCATAGCCAGCTGCGATTTGGGCTTTCGCTTCTTCTGAGTCTTTCCGTATAGCTGTGCCTTGATAGATATACAAAGGATAGGCTTTTCCATATGTGGGTCTAGCTCTTCTTAAAAATTTCCCCTGTCCATAGTGATACGCCACTTCATCAGCAATCCATTGAGGATTAATTGTTGTTAAGACACGACCTACTTCTTCTTCAAGATCCTAAAAAAATATATTATTTCTTTAAACTTGTAAGAATCCACAGTTTTCTTACACGTTTCAAGTGTTACTAAAAATGTGACTGAAGACATCAATAAAATTTAGTACAGTAACAGCCTGTTAATGTCCCACTGCTGGGCTAAGGCCTCCTCTCCCTTTTTGAGGAGAAGGTTTGGAGCTTATTCCACCACGCTGCTCCAATGCGGGTTGGTAAAAAAATTTAGTATCCATAGATTATGTACAAGTTAAAGAAGAAGAGATATCTAGAGAGTTAAATAATATAAAGTAAAGAAATCATGAAATATATATTAATATAATAAAGGTGAAGAATTCTAAGTTTGTCACTTATTGAGGAAAAAAATTGCTCAAAAGGTGTATGAAACTGACGTGTTTAATGCTATTAAGAAATGAAAACGAAACCGCGGAGCATTATTAATTAAATAAAAAAAAAATGAGATGTTACTTACCGCTTCGGGAACGTCTTCTTGATCATCAGGCTTAATCAGTGCTCGAGGTTTCAGCCAATCCAGCGCTTCATCTTCCACAAGATTCCCTCGGGACTTCGACGTTGTTTCCTTCTGCTAAATAACGTAAACAGAATAATTTATCTTATCCCACATATATTTCGTTAGCGAAAGCAATAAGAATGCCTACTTCTAAACGCTGTAGTGCCTTTGTTATAAGCACTGTTTCATCATCTTTTTTCAAAGCACGCTTAATCAAAGCTTTCAGCATTTTTGTTTTTGCTTTTATTTTTTTGCAAAAATACGCAAGCTCTCTTTACCGCAGCAAATCAAGGACTGTTTGGTCTTTTAACGCTTAATGCTATTTGATTTATGGTTAAATATTCTGTTTGAATATTATTTTATGAGGACTTTATTGAGCGCGATCATGTCACAGAACAATAAACATCACTGAGGTTTTTAGTCAAGCGAAGCAAGCGTAAACAAATGATTAAATATCGTTGCGTGCTTAAAACAACCTTAATAGTATTTTATACATTTTTAATTTGCTTTAAGCTTGGCGATAAATGATCACGCGAAAATGCTGTTAAGGGGTACTTACATCACTTTCCTCGTCAGAAGACATTTTATTTAAGATTATTTCTTTGATAAAGTTCTAATTGTGTGCAAATCGAAAGAACATTTTTTACTGCAGTGCCTTTTCGTTAAAGCCTATCTCTAGTTGCTTACTAAGGTGTAAACTGCATTGCATTGATTTAAAATCGCATTAGTGCCGGTAAAGAAACCGGCAACAAAAACATTACATTTCCTATTATTAACCTAAGAAATACACATTAAACGACATAAAAATGATTTGTCCTTTATTAAACTATTTGATAAATATATAGAATATGATGTATATACATATATAAAAATATGATTTCATTAAAATTCAATAAACCCAATTTTATTATCGTATACATTTTTCTAATAAGCTTCATAAGATACAAACATATAACTAATAATATGTTTTTGCTGTTTTTTATATATTTACATTTCATAAATTCATCGTCATTCACATAAATTTTCTTTAATGAAAGGAAAACCTTTTAATAAAAAAAAGTAAAACAATATTTTTTATAGTGTATTCTGACCGTACTTAGTTCGTAAATTACTTTGCTCCATTGGGCGTGTCACCAAATTCTAATTAGTCCCCGTGTCTGGTATTAGCTAGCACAAGACAGCACGGTAGCGCTGTAAGCCGTACGTGCATTAACAGATTTTATAGTCACATAGCCGTTTAAGCCGAGCCAAATTTACATTAGTCTCTTTGCGGCGCCCGTTATTAGTGCTTCAGAATCGTACAAATAGTTCACACTTTGCATTGTAGGCATATGTGGCAAATAATAGGCTACTTGTCTATTAAAATTCTACAATAATAAATTATGTCGGTTTTTTTCGCGGAAATATTAAACAATAAGAAATAGAAAAGTATGTATATAGGCTAATTTAATTAAACTATATTTCTAATGATGAAACTATTTTTAATTCTTTGTTTCGGCACTTTTATTCAACGAAAAAGGTGTATTGAAACGTGATGACAACATATGAAATAGTTATGGGAGTTCTATAGTTATTATTAGAAGATGAAATGGGAATTAGTAATGAAACGTGCAGGTGAGTGTTTTTTATAAGTAGCTTACTACCTGTGCGATCGAGCTTCGCTCAGATTTTCTTTGTTCTTTTTTTGAAACATTGCGTTATTTCCGGAAATACAACTATGTAGATAAACTTAGTTAGTTAAAGCCGTTTCCGAGATACATGATACATATATACATATGTGTAATACGAGAAATATTATTAGTTTTTAAACATGAAATCATACTATTATGAATTATCAAGATAAATTTTCGGTGCTAGTGACGTAAAATTGTCTTCTTAATTTTTTTTATATAGTAATTAGTTTATAATTTTTATAATATATAACCGCGATTATAATTTTTTTATTTGGCTTAGATTTTTATCGAGTTGTATCTGCCGTGAAAAACTCACTGCACTAAAATTAACTTGAATTCGTTTAGTCACAGTATTAATCATATTAAAATCATTAGAAGCCTTACTTATATATGTTTTTTAGTGGGTGATTATTTAGAGTGCTGTGTCTTCGTTAATATGTCAAATCAATAATAACATAAAGGGTGAAATCAGTGTTTAATTAAAAAACCGTTAAGAAATATTTATACGTAAGGGGGTAGATCATAGCTTGAAATAAAAAAACGATGGCGTTATATTTTGAACAGAGTGCTGAATATGGATGGTGTGTTATAAGGTGACTGAAAAAATATGATGAGATTAATAATAATGTCCTCCAGACCGATTTCGGTCACGGCGGCCAATCTCAAGAGAGATTAGCCAACTGCGCAGGAGATATTATAGTGCACAAGTGTGTGCATAAACACAGGTGCACTCTCTCATCCCTGACTCTCATAATCCGATGGAACGGCAATCTAACATGTCCGGAAAGAGCTCAGGAGCAGGATCTACGGCTTTACGTGCTTTCCGAGGCACGGGAGTGTACACACTTCCAACTTCCAGACTCCGGGATGGTACAGAGAAATTTCTTACAGAAAAAACCAATAACTTTTTATTGGCCCGACCTGGGAATTGAAGCCAGGACCTTCGGGTCTGCGGCCTTATGATACCACTAGACCAACGAGGCAGTCATGATGAGATTATATAAGTGATGACATAGCACGTGTCATCACTCATATAATCTCAGAAGAGTGAAGGGCTAATAAACTACGCCGATCAAAAACCAAAACAATGGGATAAGGACGAAAAATGACGAATGATAATTTTTATTTACCTTCACGCTATTGAGAAAAATAATATTATTTGCTCTCCTAAGAAATAACTTATGTTCCATTTTTTCTATCACATTTCTTTTTAATAAAGCTTAATATGCACTTATAAAAATCCAGTTTTACCATAATACATACACCATAATGCAATTTAACTTAATACATTCCTATAATCAAAAGGCTGAAGATACAAGTTCTAGTACAGTCTGAGTTTGAATACTGAATCTAAAAGAATTGATCCGAATGATTATAGGCTTAGTGCATTCATTTTTATTGATTGAGGCTTTTACATTTTCAGGGTTCTCTATAGAACTATTGAGAGCCTTATTCGAACAAAACCACGATCTAATAAAATTTTCCAGAATGTTTATTGAGCTGAAATTAACTTAATTTGTTCTGCATTTAATAAAATGTTAACGTTGGACTAAATACACATTCACACAGAAGGTTCCTATATTTACATTATAACTCTTCACGGATATAACTTAACGGATTCGTCATTACTGGTGGTTATGTTCACACCGTATTTTCTCAGATCGATATGTTTTAATGGATCAGGAATGTTCTCGTGTGTGAGAACATTCGAAGGTTATACGTGTAGTACACCCGATTAAAACTATGTACAGTTGTTATTTGGCACTTTCTGGCTTAGTAACATCCATGTACAATAAATGGCACCATAGTGGTATTCAATTATTTCAAAGAAAACACATATAATTGACAGCTTGAACCCCGAGAATGGACATAGACCTTTTCACCTAAAACGCGGATGAAAACTAGCATGAAACAAAATTAATTTAACATTTTTAAGTTAGGCTTAATTAGGTGCGATAAGGATTTCAATGTGAAAAATAAGTGTTTACGTTCCGTTTTTAAAAGCTTCAAACGAGCCGTTTGTAACGGTTTACTTTTCTCGCAGGCACGTCTGTATGATCGAGCAATTTTTTCTTCTTCTTCTGTTACCTATTGTGGACCTTTTAATAATAAAATAAAAGTTGATAAATATACTTTATAGGTCGGCAGTTAAACGTATTCTTCATATATGCTATGACCATGATTGTGTAAATTTTGCGTGAAAAAACAAATAGTAACTAAGCTTGATATTATGTTATATCAGCTAGTAAAAATGGATACCAATTATTTCGTAGATTTATACGGAATACAGAAAACGTTAATATGTATTTTGTCGGTTCTCTCTATTTCTTAAAAACCTGGTTTATTAACCAACAATTTATATACAATAAAATATGTTAACGATTCGTTTTCGTTATTCCTGTCTAGTTGCGTGTCGGACGTTAAAATACTAAGTCAATATTATTGACTTGATAATAGTAATTACGATAATAAACATTGGGTACCATAATTCCTTCCGTATTTTGAATTTTCCGCTGCACTTAATGTCAGAGCGTCATTTAATTTTGCGATTTCATGCTTTGAATGAACATAAAAAGTTGCTGACAGGATGAATGATAAGGCTCAAATATTAATTTTATCAAATAAAGTAAACTTTCTTTACTCTAGTTAGTTTGTCATTTTCATATAATATTATATATTGCGGTATATGCAATGGGGCTATAACATTTAAAAGCAAAGTTGCAAAAAGGCATCTGATGAGTTTTACAGAGACACCTTGTGATTTGACGAAAACACAGAATCCATACAAACACAAAATTAAGAAAACATTAAATAATTACACACAATGTGCGAAGACAGACACAGGGCATAATGGCTCATCATATCACATTTTGTTTTAAAAAACTAATTAAATTTAAATATCGATTAAAAATAAACAGTAAATAATATATATTTATAAATATAATTATATTTAGGCCATTGTGCATAAATAGGCGACAGGCGATTGTTATTTTAAATGAAGTTTAAAAATGACTAAGCTTCATTGCATTTGGGTGTTTTCCTGTTATAATTTTATTTGCTGTTGCTTTTGAGTAATCTTCAAGGTAAGTACATCTTAAAATGATATGATGGCGCCAAAAGCCAAACACAAAGGACGAACACGGATTGCCATGGTTGTATTTACAGTGGATTTCATCGTACCATATTGATGGTATGGCTACTCACTCTCAGTCGTTTTAGCAGCAACCCAAGGGATTTCTCCGTGGATTTACTGCGCCAGAGCAAGGGGAACCTAACCGGCTTATTTGTCCCTTGTGGGCTAGGTATCTAAATCAGGTATCAAAGTGATTATTGATAAAATATAATGGCGCAGTCACTTTTACATGTTTTTGTTACGAAGGTATTGGTTGTTATGTTAAGAAATTATTCGTGCAAACTAATAATTAAAAAAAATGATTTGTTATTTGAGTTTGTTTGTTATTATATTGTTAGTTTTTGTATGAATGTAATTATATTATTTGTATTTGGTGAAATAACTTTTTTTTAATGTTCTAGAATTATGGTAATTTTTAATTTGTGAACGTAAATGGTTGTGGGCTAAAATAAAGTGTTGTTCGTTAATTAGTCTAAACGTCTAATTTCATGCACAGTTAGTGTTTACAAGTGTATTACGAAAATATATGCGTAAGTCAGTAGTGGAGCATTCAATATGAGTTAGCAACAGGATTTTGTATAATCGATAAGTGTTACGTAATACAAATAATACAAATATATGTATAATATATATACAAACTTTGTGATAAGTGTAAAATAATAATATGTTACTTTTGCCGTATTCGTTATATAGTGTTCAAAAATATATAAAAAGTGTAATCTGTTATGAATGTATCTAACATTATTTAGATTTAACACATACCTTTTTCGGAGCCATACTAATCTAATGTTTGGTCATCATTGAAACTTGTATTTATAACAAAATCTTTATTGAAAACTTTTCGAGATTGATAAATAGCATTGATGAAAATGTCTCTCGAGTTTGAATTTCTTTTGTATTGCGCGCGCAGTCTTTTGTTACTATGGCAACGGGGAGGGCTCCCCTAAGTTCCCTTGTTGACTGCCAGTGTTAAAGGTTGTGTGAAGGTTTCATGTAGTGTATGTGTATCCAGCCGGCTAGTTAATTCAGCTTCTAATTTACCTTTACCTGGGAATTTTGGGTGTGAGTCTAGATTTAGATGACAATTGTTCGACTCGAGTTTTGGGTTAAAAATATATTCAAAATATTTCGATTGTTAATGTTATTTATGTTTGAATGTTAGTGTCGATAAAATATTCATTAATAATGTGATTATGTTACCTAAGGATGAGGAAAATTATTGTTTACTGTAGAATTATACTAATGATATACGTAATAATATTTCGCAATTTGCGGTTAATTTCATTTAGATGAATTGCGCGTTACATTATTTGTGTTTTTTAATAGTAATCAACTAGTGCGTAGGTATGTTCCTGTCGCCGACATATTGATTTGTATCATATCAGAAGCTATTGCGTTCCAGACGAATATAGAACTTTTTTCATTTTTACAATTTTTCAAGTTAGCTATTACAATCACTTTTCAAGATTATATTTATAACTTTAATCAAAGATACAGGTAGTAGGCGGTATGTACCAATCCGGTGGTACCGGATTATTAATGTAAAAAACCAGCAAGAAATTTAGTAGGCATTTATTTTGGAGCTTATTCCACCACCTTCTCCTCAAAAGGGAGAGGAGGCCTTAGCCCAGCAGTGGGACATTAACAGGCTGTTACTGTTACTGTTATTTTTTCACCGATATGGTTCATAAAATAAAACGCAAAATATGAAATCTAGTAAATTATATATAGGAATCATGTATATAATACTTATGTAGTTTTTTAAAGTCTTATCTTGATTTTACAGTATTTAAAATTTTTATGATTTTATGATTACAAATAGAAATATTTTTTTATAAATACAAGCATTTTAAAATTAATTTTTGTACTTCAATAACCCTTCATAATTTCTTTCTTCCAGGCTCGAAAGTTTTATTGGAAATTCAAGATGGCGGGCGGTCGAGAAGGGTTTTTATTCCATCAGCTACCTGAGCCGGATGACAGTGGAATCGATAGCGATGGTACGGAGCGTGCGCGTGCGCAACATGTTGACGAGGCGATGCAAGTAAGTCTAAAAAAAATTGGCTATTTGTTGTATCTCACTCAGATATTTATAAGTCTACTTATATTGTTAAAAAGTAGAGCAGAGCTAAGACATTGAAAATTACTATATGCATGCAGGTTCCTCAAAATATTTTACTTTATTTTAATATCCAGTACACTTCCGAGTTACATTCCGCTGCCTGTGTGACTATTAATATGAATACTCATAGAAGACAATGCGCCGCCGTCATACCAACATCGCGTTCTCATCCAGACTCGTCTGCTGTTTGACAAAGGCTTTATTATTTGAAAAAAAAAAAAAAAACTTTCTCAACAATCATTTCAAGGCAGAGACACAAAGTCGTAAGAGTTCGATAATATCCTTTAATGGCTTTCACCTAACCCCACACTACATACTCTCATGTTTATTACCAAGCAGCACTCCCATATACCTGTGACCTTTAAAGGCCCTCAGGACTATTCAAAGGCCTCAGATCTTATTTTTATTTTTATTTAAAAGTCATACGATAAGTGCCGAATGTTTATAGTTTTTTCATGTTTAATTAATAGTTAACAGAAACCAGTAGCAGTGACGAAGATCCTGCAATGAAGCTGCCATGGATAAAGAGATGCATGAAGAAAAAGTTTGAACATCAACTTGTAAGAATACTTATTTACTTACCAAGTGAAAGTAAAAATTTCATGGATTTTAATTAGTTTTCCCACAAATCGATGTACAAGATGCGTTAAGGCGTTAGGCGTTTAATTGTTATAAATATGATCAAATTTTGTAACAAAATAACCGTCTACTCCATTAAAATTATTAGTTATAGTGTATGACGATGATATCCTCCTGATCGATTTTCGCCATAATTCAGCTCAGGAGACAGGACTTATTATAGTACACAAGTATGTGCGCAAACACAAGTGCGCTTTTTATTTACGCACTCTCATAATCCGATTGGATCAATGGCTTTACGTGCTTTCCAAGATACAGAAGTGAAAATACTGCAAACATCCATTCTTCGGGTGGCTGCTGACAATTTTACGCTAGTAACCAATAACTTCTCACTGGCCCGACCAGAGGTTCGAACCCAAGACCTTGGAATATAGAGCTTTATAAGCTAACCACTGCCACCTACGAAGCAATCAATAAATATGATATTCATCAATCTTAGATTTATTTTGAGTCACAATCTATATATGATTTATTATTTTTAATATGAAATGAAATGGATAAGGTCATCCTTGGTGTTTTGTAATAATAAGCCAATGATGTATATAGTACACGCGTCATCTAATACAAGGGAGTTGGGAATGACGGTTGAAAGGGCACGTGACGGCGTGTCATGAGAAAGTGACATGCCGTTTGCCATCACGGTATACAAGTCTGTCTTAACTCCTAGGCGTGTCAATATATGTTACTTATGAAATGAGATTTAAACATGCGTGTCAATGAAAAGAAAAAAAATCCTCTCGTTATCATTTCAGTCAGCGTGTAACGTGCCTAAAGGTAAAACATCATGGGGTCATCCATTTTGATCTTAATTAAAACAAGTATGTTTTCAGAACATCATGGAAGAGGGTCTGCTCGAGCGTCAAATGCTAATCCCAATGGTTCAGTTGCAGCCGCGAGTTAATGATGCCCATAATTATAGTCCTAACAGTCCAAACAGATCCTCGCCACCGCTTATCGAAGTGGAATTGACCGCGTCTGATGAGGACGATGACAACTCAGTTCTAGAATTTGTTATACCACTGCCATGTAAACGACCTCCAAAAACTACTTTCACTAGAGCTTTAGATCGCATTGTTCTTTTATTTAACAGGGTATTGTGCTGTTAAGTGTAAAAAGATATTACGTTTAATTTGTTTTAGCACATATATAGTATCTTTCTATAAGTGCTGTCTTTAAATTGTGAAAAAATTAAATAAAAAGATCAGAAAAACATAACACCCCAACTCTACGAAGCCAAAATTACCTGATTCTTTTTTCAAAGGTCGATGAGCAATATTTATTGACGGGTATTATATGTATATTGTATATTTAATTTCTTTTTTTCGTTGTTAAAGACATAGTCTCGTAAAGAAGATAATAAAGTTAATTATTTTATATATTTAATCGGTAACTAATTTTATTATTATGTTAATGCATATAATTTTAACGCTCATGCCCGAATACAGATTAAATACATATAAGGGTAAAAAGTTGTTACAATATAAACATAATTAAAAACATAAAGATATAAAACTAACATGCTATTTATATACAATTACTGTAATATAGTATGTTAAACATATTAAAAAAATAAAATAAAAAGCTGTAATTTTGTTATTTAAGATTTCTTGTATGTGGGTTTATATAATACTAATTATATGTACATGGTGTTAAAAAATTACAAAAATACTCTATGCTACTATTTGTATCCTTTATATATATCGTTGATAAAAATATATTTTTAAATGTAAATATAATAATGTTATCAGTTTAAAGGAAAGCTATTTAAATGTTATTAAGTATAATGATATGTTTGTCTAAGCATATATTTATATTACATAAGAATATGAAGATAAAGATAATTTAGGACCTTTATATATATATTGTACTTATGTTTTGTCTCTTTCCTTTAGTTAGTAAAAGTAGGTAAATGATATATGTACTTATTTTTTATATTCATATAACTCAGAATTTTAATTAAATATTTAATTTATATATTACATACGGCATTTTTTTAAATCTTCTTATTTGTTTATTGAACGATGTCTTCAAATAATAAGAGTATTTATTGTGCGTTTAATTTTATAAGAACAAAAAGTTTGTCAAATTAATAATAAAAAGTTTTCAATTATAAAACCCCATAAATAATATTTATAATGGGTTACGTAAATTAGGTCAATTAAAAATAAAAATGATGTATAACAATTTAATATAATTGTATATACGTTTTACTTACGTGTAGTAGAATAGTATAATCATGGTTTATTCCCAGTGTTTAAAATATTTTTTTTTTATTTGCATGATTGCTCCGTGAAAATATTAAATAATAATTGTAGTACAGATTCAAAATAATTGTGTAATGTTATTTAATTATTATCAATACTTCATGCAGTATGCAGTCCTTATGAGGCTGTATTTTGCACCCTTTTTATAATACGTATTATTATAATAATAGATACACATTTTAAAAAGTATAGAATATAGTTATAATAAATGTTTTTAATCTGTATATTTTGCATGATTGCTTGCACAAATTATCAAATTCATATGACGTATTTAATAGTTACTTTTAATTTTATTAAGCAATTTTTTTGTTTAATATTTTATAAAACTGGTTCCTGAAACTGTATTTGTTTCATAAATGTAAAGAAAAGACTGATTTAGGCCAAAATGCATTGATTTTGTTCTGCTAATTAACATATGTTTTATAATTATTATATCATTAGTAATCTTAATAAAGTGATTTCTCAACATATTATATTTGATTGATTGTTTTCTTAACCCAATCTTTATTAGATAAACTAAAACCTTTAAATATAGATATTTTACATAAACTGTGAATTGAATTGAATAAATGTTTTGTTTTATCTATTGAATTGCGTTATTGCTTAAAAATATTTAGTGAATTTTAAATGCAATATTTATATATGAATCTGCATATTTCAAGATATGCGTTTTTTTAACTTAATTGTAAGATTTTGACAGTGAAACTTATGAATGTTTAGAAAAAGAGGTGAATATATAAATATTGTCCGAAGTTGAAAAACAAAACACACAAATTATCTTTATTCTTACGGTTTATTTGTGCAAATGTTTCAATAATTTAATCATACATCGACACAGTGGGCCTATAAAATGTCCAATCCAATTTAATTATATAAAATTGAGTATAATGTCGGTAGAGGGCGGAAGTTTACAAATCATACAATTATCAATCTTATTTAGTGATTCTACTCGACAAAAGATGGCAGCACAGCTAAAAATTTAAATTTGTTGGTGTAACAGATAACAGTTTTGGTATTAAAGAACTGTGAACATTCAGCTTGGAATACACAACAATATATTACAAAATTATTAATAAAAGTTATAATAAAATATTAGGCACCCCTGCAATTGGTGTGAAATATTCCATATATATTTATATTAGGCAATTTAAACTTAATTGAGTTACAGAATATCTTAAATATAATTGATGTATAAAACGTCATCATACAAATAGCAAAAGATTTACTTAAAATGTGATTATTCCTCATATTTTATGTGTGTACTTAAAGTTACGTATGTTATACATGTTAACAGATTGTGAATCGATTTTATTCGCTCTTTTTTATTATTAAATAAGTATGTCCTCGTACATTTATGACTGAAGAATGGTCTAATTTAAATTGAAAGAATTACTGAAATATCCCAAAGCTAGACGGTACCTTCAATATTTTTTATTACAAATGAAAGTCTAACAATAAACTCTTGGAATACTTAATAGTCTTTAATAGTACTATATGTTTTGTTCTTATTACACGACTAACTGCCTAAGAAAGGAGCGTAATGTTTTCAGGGTCCTGCCTGAACCGATTTGGATGTCATGAGTAGCGTTAGAAATATTTACATCATCTCGAGTAACATTCAGGGCAGTCGTGCTTTTAATTTTTAATGTATAAAAATATTTATATGAAATGGGCAATTCTTGTATATAATTATATATGTTTTTTTATGGAATATGTAGGCGGCTACCTGATGGTAAGTAACATCCATAGGCATTGTAAGAAATGTTAACCATCGCTTACAACGCCAATGCACCACTAATCTTGGGAACTAAGATGTTATTTCCTTTGTGTCTGTAATTACACTCGCTCACATACCCTTCAAACTAGAACACAACAATACCAAGCACTGCTATTTTGTGGTAGTATATCTGATGAGAGGGTGGTACCTACCCAAATGAGCTAGTACAAAGCCCTACCACCAGTTCTCCATGTTTTGTGTATCTCGTAAACGGCTCAGACGAAGTGATTCAATTTTTGCATTTAGATAACGTTTTTCATTATAAAGTTATCTATATTGAAAAATATGCCATTTTACCAAAATAAAGTTATAACTAGTATTAGAGCCACCGGCCAAGGGAAGCTCGCTCGCCCAGGTACTTTATATGTCTGCACCGCCTACTCAAATTCTAGAGTATGTTGTGTGAGATACATAAAATTTTCTATACAATTTGTTAAGATGGGAAATATATACTGTTTTGCAGGCAAATCGTACGATTGAAAACGTAAATGCAAACTTTATTAAATATCTATAAAACCTTTTTTATTTTTACTCTTCACAATGATTTATTTCATGTATTTCATGTATTCATGTTGTTATATACTTTGAGTAGAGTTTCCTAAGCATTTTTTATAATCTTTATGTTTTACACAATTATGTTAAATAATTTAATATGTTTATATACCTAATATGTTTATAAATCTTACTATTTCATATAATGTTTAAGCGATAAAAGATATTTATAGTATAGTCTAATAAGCCAAGAAATTTAACTAAGCTTACATTGATATTTGACTGTTTTAATATATTTAACAATGAATTTATTATATTGATCGCTAGGACGTATTGTGAATTACAATCATGGTTTCACTCAGAACAATAATAATAAATCATGTTATTTTAATTAATTATAATACAAGTGCAAAAATGATTACGAGAAATTTTAAATTCGTTTTCCAAAAAGAACGGCGAGTCCACTCGCGCACTAAGGTTTTGACAAAAATGAGAAATAACTAAATTATTACGTTTGTCTTTCGATATCATTTTAATGTGAACGGCCTTATTATGTGATTTAGGTAGGAAGTTTTAGATTTCTTAGAGAACTGTTTATATCCTTTTTTATTTTATTTTTTGTTTTAATACAGAGTATGCTCTGCAATTGGAGAAAGTTTTGACGCTTGTATGTATTATCATTTTGAAAATTAGACAATTTGAAATCTTCTTCTAATTAGTTTTATTATTGACTAAACTTATCTGTGTTCTGTGATGTTCTGTATTGCTCTAAAGATTTCGATATATCTGACAGTTCTGTGACAGACTGATGGACTAATCGGCGACGACGGCGGTTTCCTAAAAATCAAGGTACACACATACGCCACGCACATTCGTCAAAGCTTACCTAATTTATTTATTCGAATAAAATTAACTTTTCTTTTTAATATAATTTTATTCATTCATAGGTTTTTTTAAATGATTGAAACGTCATTTTATAAATGTATTAAAATTCACATATATAAATCATTTGAAATGTTAAAAACTAACGTGATTAGTTATCTAATTACTCACATAATATAACTTCGGATTAATAAAATCGACATCCTGTAAATATAATTTTTCGTTTATTAAAAATTCAAAATAATTCAAGTACAACATTAATTTAATTTCTATTATCTATTGTCAATTATTATTGATATTTATTTTTATGTAACGTATTTGACTTCAATGACGTTTCGAAAACGCGGGTATTATTTCGTTCATTTGTCATAGCGTTACGTTGTACATAAGATGTTACATCCGCTTCATCTTCTAAATTAAAATGTATATAATTTTAAATAATTACTGATACTTATAAAAGTATATATGTGCTACATAAAAACAAAGATTTAAATGTATTTTCTTACGTTTGAATATGAAATTATTGTTAATTTTATTTATGCTAAACAAGTATGGTCGATACTTGAAAAGTATCTTTTAGTATATGCATAATATATTTTAAAGTTAATTTTGAACCAAGGTCAATAACAACTTATAGTTATCAAAAAAAAAATAAACTTATTTAAATAAATAAAGTTTTCTTTTGACAGAATGTCGATACAATGAAGCGAAAGCGCAAGTAAAATTAAAAGCATAATTGTTGAGTAATGTCGGGCGTAGTAATTACACTTTTCATTTAATAGGTAATATTATATCAAAGGGTAATCCTTGAATCGGATCGCAGTAAAGGTTTATTAGCCCCACGCTTAGGCGCTCAGCGTCCGCACTCCGCACACGTGAAGGCTGTTTAATAACGTCTGGGTGGTAAAGTGGCGAACGGACCGCGTGGCTCAATGGCGCGGGGCGGCGCCCGAGCCTCAGTTGCGCCTCACGCCCCGGAGGGGCTGCACGTGTCCTCGATCCCGCTCGCGACTTATGTAACCATCCGCACGGTGAGTCCGCAGCCTCCGAGCCCCTGCCACCCTCGCTCGCCTCCATCGACCCCGCGACGCAACCCACGCGCGCTAATCCACAACGTCGCGAATCGCGAGCGTTCGCGGAACCGGCCGATTCATATCGACTGATAAGCTCACCTCCGACCCTCACGTTGTGCAATAACCGTCAGCTGTGAGGTGACATAATCGATGCAGTAAGCACCGGTGCTCGGTGAGTGTTTCGATAGTCTGGAGGTGTGTTATGTAACGGGAACGTGTGTCTCGTGAATCGTGACGATCGAACGGAAGGCGCCGATTAAACGGCAGGATGTGTCGTTAGGCTAAGGTTCAGATTCCCGGAAAAATACCCATTGTATCAAGCAGTGTCCTCTGACGAGTTCGATCATAAAAGTATGCATAGGCTGTAGTTGTTTAGAGGCAACATATCCCGTTACAATACAGTAAGTAAAAGTAAAACATGATAAGAATTTATATACTCATACGGTATGTACTTAAATGGTACATAAAAATTTCTAACAATACCTAATAGGAGATTCTTGCGGAACTCGTCCATCCGTGGAGGACAGGAAAATGATTCTGCTATTTCTTGCGGCTAAAAAATGAATAATAAAGAAAGAATAAGCTCATTGGATTGTTTTTTCAAACGCTTCGCCACATTTTCTATGGTTCTTTGTTTTCTTCGTCCGAATAGTCATTCAGATTTAATTGAAGAATCTCTTTTGAAAAGCAAAGATCAAGCTGGCAAAGTATATTTTATTCAATGTTTCTTGTGAAACATTTACTTTTTTTATCTCATTTTTTAGCGATATAATAATTAAGGCAGTACCAAGTAACCGCTTAAATTTAAATCGAACGTCTAACTACTTAATTGGATATCTGGAATCGTTTTTGCGGCGGAGTCTTATATTTTTTATTATTTGAATAAAATCATGATTTTACTAAAGTAATTCGTTTTCGTTTTTCATATTTCTTATGAGCTTATAATTTTGTTTGAAACACATCGACTAACTTCGTTATATATCCAGTGTAATTTTCTTTATAATTATTTACCCGTATCAAATTGTTCTATTTTCTATTACTTCCTTATTATTTACTTTTAAAATATAACATATACAATTATATAAATGGAAGTAAATTAATTATTAAATTATTTCAAATATTCATATTTATTAATTAATATATTTAATATAATTAGCTGTTAGTATTTTTCTTATAATGTTGAAATTGTTGTAAATTAGACTTAAGTAATGAGTATACGCTAAGACGCTTAATATTAAAATAAAAACATTCTTATCTAGAATAACTGCGCGTTAAGTTCTAAAGCTATGGCGACGCGACGTGGAAATGTTTTACAATTAAAAAGTTTTAATTTACGGTTTAAAAATTTCTTATAAAAATATGTGAGATGTATAAGAAATATATGTAGACAGAAATATAAGTATAAATAAAGAGATAGACAAGTTTTCTAAAAACTAAACTACAATATACAAAAAAAAAAAGAATTGTTCTGTGCTATACAACTATACATATATATATTAAGATACATTTTATCATAAAAAATCGGATAACAAGAGATAATTCTTTTTCCAATTTTCTTGAAAATAACGAATAGAGAGCAGCAGTGAGTTCTTTAGTCTCGTTGCATTTTATAAGCAAACGAGTAGGAATAGACTTCAGAAAAGGGGTGTGATATACGCAATAGGATGTACTCTTGACCTAAAAGATAATTTAAAAAGTAAATCGTTCTCCAAATTGACGTGACGAGAAAATAACATAACGATAACGTAAAAAAAATGTATGTAAGAATATGAATGTAACTTCTTTAAGTTAAAGATTTGAAATACACATGGTCCAGTCGTTGGAACATGTTAATCTAAATTAAAATTTGCGGATTCAACCCTGGTTAAGCACCAGTGAATTTTCGCGTGGTTAATTTGTGTTTATAATTTATTTCTCGATAAAGGAATATCGTGAGAAAATCTACACGAGTCGGATGTAAATTTGGATAAAATGATGCAAATAAAAAATCTAACATTTGGTTTATAATTTACTAAAAGCTGCTTTGTTCATTAATTACGCATAGCAAAAAAAATGGTAAGTAAATCTTTTAAATTTTTCGTCTATTTTTTAATTAAAAACTGATAACCAGACAAAATTAAGAAATGACACAGTTGGTATTAGTGAATAGTCCGTAACAAAGACAATTCTGTTTCACTGGCTAATTCATCAAAGCCTACTCTAAGCTTCATACGTCTGTTTACTGCAATATTGTCAGCAAGTTTGAGTGAATATGTGTTGAATATCTCAAGTGATGATTGTGGACTAGATTGTAAGAACTCATTAACAATTTTATACCGTTTTAATTAACATGATAACCTGTAATGTCCGTTTCAATTATTCCTACTTCAATAAGCAAAAAAATTGCCTATATATTTTTCATCTGCTGTTCAAAGATTGAAATTGTAATAGTATTATTTTAATAGTTTTTTATTCACGTATATTTTAAATGACATTTCTTCCACCTTAGGGAAAACTCAGAGAGCTAATGTATGTTCTATATTGGTCCCTTCAGAAAACCTTAAGGTACAAACGAGCAAGTTCAAGTCAGCTTTACCTTTTTTTAAAGAAATCTTCGATCCATTATAAATGGACGAATATTTCTTTTATAAAATTAAAGTTGAATACTTGCTACGAATATTTTTTTTCGTACATATGTTAATCGTATATATGTTTGTTAAAGAGTTTGTTAGGTACTTGCTTCACCAGATGTATCTACGACCTTCAGTTAAGATTTTGATATTGTATCAAATAGGCCTTCTCGATTCGAGTTTCATATCGATAATTAATATAACTTTTATTTAATTATATTATATTTTGTAAAAACTATTTATTCTAAAAGTTTTTAAGGGTTATAATGTACTTAGGGACTATCTACAAGCAAATGTATAATCTAATTTAAAAAAGATATAATCGTTGAATAGAAATTATTTCTTCGCCACGGTTCCTGGCATAGCAAGGCACTACCACAACATTTTTGCAACTTATTTTTGTAAAAAATATTTTAAAAATATAATATTTTGACCATGATATTTATGATATACTTATTTATAAATAGCATGAATTCGTTTTAAAGTAAGTTGTACCGGAGCAGAATGGTGTAAGGTATAAATCTACTTAAGGCGGCGTTCACCCAGCTGTGGGTTTCCAGGCTGTTAATTTTTAAATTAAATAAGAAGTTTTAATACATTAATTATATTCATGTTATTAGGATTACTGGTGGTAGGGCGTCGAGCAAGCTCGTCTGGGTAGGTAACACCCACTCATCAGATATTCTACCGCAAAACAGCAGTACTTTATATTGTTGTGTTCCGGTTTGAAGGGTGAGCGAGTCAGTGTAATTTCAGGCACAAGGGACATACCATCTTAGTTCAGAAGGTCGGTGGCGCATTAGTGATGTAAGCGATGGTTAACATTTCTTACAATGCCAACAATGTCTATGGGCGTCGGTGACCACTTACCATCAGGTGGCTCATATGCTCGTCTACATTTCTATTCTATAAAAAAAAAGGAAAAAAATGAAGTGAAACACAAGATTCTGCCTTGCAAGATATTCTGTACAGTTATAAAGGTATAATAAATATATATTTATGGCGTGACAGCTGCTAGCTAAGGTGTAAATGTTTATTCCACGAGAATTCCGGTTAATGTTGCTATCAAGTATCAACCAGTCTTATGTTATTCTGACAAATACTGGATTTTACTAAGAAAAAGGCTGAAATAATTTGTTTTTCAAATAACGAATCAATTTATTAAATGATATTGTAAGTTTACCTACATATACCTATAATTTCTTATAGTTGTATAATAATATAAAAAACTTAAAACTATATTTGATATATAGTTTAAAATTTTGAAAAATACTAAAGTATTTTTTAATATTAGGTATTTAGCACAACAGTACTAAGAGTTCATAATTAATGCCGATAAGCAAATTTTTAACTGGTAACACGGTCAAAGCTCCTTTTGGCAATCAAAAGTAAGTTTGACCGAGAAATATTCTTGCTAAAATTTACTAACTTTTTTTTTCAAAATTGCGCTGGCATTCATTATTTGTTCCCAGTACCAATGTGCTAAAAAAGTATTTATTACTTTAAAAGTGTAGTGCCTATGAAATTAGTCAAAAGTACTTTACGTATTTTTTTATAGAATAGGACGAGCATATGGGGCCACCTGATGGTAAGTTGTTACCAACGCCCATAGACATTGGCATTGTAAGAAATGTTAATCATCGCTTACATCGCCAATGCGCAATCGACCTTGGGAACTAAGATGTCATGTTCCTTGTGCCTGTAATTACACTGGCTTACTCACCCTTGAAACCGGAACACAACAATACCAAGTACTGCTGTTTTGCGGTAGAATGACAGACGAGCTTGCACAATGCTCTATCACCAGTAAATTAATAAGAAAATTTTATTAAGATTTATTAGGAAAGTATTAATAGTAATAACTATTTTTATTGCTAGAAACTGTTTGTGGTTCTCGTCTTGAGATACCTGCAGCTAACAAAAAAAAACTAGCTTACCTTACCTATGTTATATATATATGTTCAAAGACCAGGATGAACTTTTGAATATTTGTAACCCAATTTTAAAGTCAAGAATAATTTATCTAATGTTGCATGAAACAATAAATATATGTATATATAAATACTTAATTTAGAAGGCTCTCATATATAACTTTTGAATTATATTTTTTAGATTTCAGTTCGTTGATGTGAGCCAGAGAAAGAGCCAGGAAAATTTTAGAGAATATCAAAGTTAATAAATATTAGCATACTATATATATTAGCAACTATACTTTAAAGATAATTTATCTAATGTTCTAAGTGACAAATAAAATCAGTTATTTTTTATTTCTTTTAGATTTTATTGCGTTTGTTTTTAGAGTGATTTATTTAAAATTTTATTGCGAAAGAAAATTTATTTACGTTCTTCTTATTGGAGTTCTTAAAACTCATATATTTGATGCATTAATGCTAACAGTTTTTATGTACATTTTGAATTGAAACGCAACACAATAAAAGTGCTCTTAATTCATGATTTTCAAGTAAATTAAGTAAATTTTATTGCTTAAATAATTTTGTTTCAGTTGCTTTTATACGTGAATAATTTATTGCCAAAATTTTATTACGTTGTACAAGAAACACGCGTTAAAACGTCAATGTTTTTTATTTGTAGCGTATTTTGTATTTATTTAGTAATATTTGAAGCAATAAAGGTAGACATAATGTATTTTTGATTTGAGGTTTTTCATCCTCACTCAACCAATTTGATCATTTACTCGTTTTCGTCTTGTCTTCCGCTCATTAAAATAATAGCCACTAATTTTGACAAATTTTAAAGTTATTTTTATAATAAATACATAATCTAAAATCTTTGTTAAAATATATGATTTTTTAGCCATAGCTAATAACTTAGATATATCTAAGTCTGCTCTCGAGGGTCTCGGTTCATATCTCAGGTTGGTTGAATATAAATTATTTAGTCCTAAAATTCAGGTCAGGATGATTTGAGCCATTTAAATGAAATTTCAATTAACTTCGTACATCATGCAAAAACTAATGAAGATATGAATATACCTTCGGGTTTATAAAGTTTTGGTACATTTTATTATAAAAGCAACGGTATTGTCATAAGCCAAGCTGGCTCACTGGGTCAAATACGTGGAAATCATCTAATGATCTAGTTTGAATCTAGGCAAGCACTAAATAGTGTTATTTAAAAAACTTTTAGTAAAATGTTAACGTGACTCCTTCCAACAAGAATTCCTTTGATTATAATATATCTATATTGATATTCATCTTGTAAAAATAATAAGAAGTGCTTGTAAAGAGTCTACTTGAATATATGTCCAATGTACATAGTATATTTTATCTTTATACTTGTATATATAATTATTCTATACGTGTCAAAGACATACTTTGAACTCCTCGAATCGAGCTTGGATAGATTGGACCTTTATGTAGCGCTGCAATTGGGTTCCAGGCATAGTTTGTTTACCCGTACGAAGTCGAGACGGACAGGTAGTAGATACTAAATAAAAATAAATATAGTTTAATTTCATTCATTTATTTTCATTTAATTTAATCAAATTATAAATTTTATAATTTTAAGATTTTTAAATTGAACTTAACGTTCTATTTGGAATAGGTTGCTAATTTTTATAAGTCTAATTATAATATAATTGTCTTTATTAATTCAAGTTAAAATACGAGTACATGCGACTAAAAATATGTATTAAATCGTTGTAATTTTAAGTGAACATAACTTGCATAATGTACCTATTTGATATACATAACATGTTGAAGATTATTGAGATAAATAAATGTGTAATATGTAGTACGATTTTATCGCAATTTCCCTTTAAACTTTTTATTTTTGGCACAATAAGGTTCCGACTTTAGCCCAGGGTGTAAGCTATTAAGTCGAGTTTCATTACAAAACCTCCCATCTGAGGCTTACAAACACAAGCAAACATATCATCCTCTTCTCTTATTGACTTCAAGCTTATTTTACAATGCTTTTACTCTGAAGCTAGGTAATTTTGAAAATGCCAGAAATTTTTAACATGTAGATTTTCTCATCATTTATTTCTTCAGCGTTCAGCTTACGATGATTTATGAATTTGGCACTAATTTATTTACATAAAAAAATAAGTAAAAACGTAACAGATAGACAGAGTTACTATCGCAATTGTAATAATAATTATAGATTAAAATCATAATATACAAATGCCACATGGAGCTATTTCTACTCATGTAAGCACGCACACAAAATATTATATATACAAAGTTGGTTGAAAACATTGATTATAAATATCAGTGTTACTTTTATTGTAAAATAGCGTATGTAACCGGTCAACTTATTACTGGAACATTCTCATCCCTGCAAACGCGTATTTGCCATACTTGTCAATGCCAATGAATGGTTGGAACGTCGCGGGTCTCATTGTTAGCACGCTTTTGTACCAAAATACTTCCGTATTCAGCGTGTCACAAATGACGTGTTTAGACTTGTGATATGATTTATTACACGAGATACTCCAAATTCTCGCTACGTTTAGTGCGAAAATTAAGTATCTATAAACGATCGAACGATTTTAGTAACGATTTCGTTAAAATAATTGTAATTTCATAATATTAATTGCGGTTACATAAATAAATATTTTAATATTTCTTAATAACATAAAACACTACTGCTTATGCTAAGGGTCATAGTTTTACAGAACTCAATATTTTCGGGTATTAAAACAATTTAAAACGTCTTTATACATATATACTAGACTATATATATATATATATATATTGTAACTAATATATATATATATATATATATATATATATATATATATTCGTAGCGAACTTATTTATTTATGAGTTATAGAGGCGGCCTCGTTTAATTTGGGTTATAATGTTCAGGAACATTTTTTTAAGACAGTAAATCCGGATTGTAAAAAAAAAAAATTATATTTATAATTTTCTAGTTTACATGATAACTAGTTGAAAAAGATAATCATTAATAAGAATGTCTCCGTCATCTACTAACAGTAATGTTATAAAAGTTTGCGTCGCCGCAAATTCAATATATTCTTCCTGAGGCATGGTCTTCTTTTTATATCTATGGTTATTTTACTAATAATTATAATATTTAAATTTTAAATTTCACAAGAAAAACTCAAAAGATAAGATGTGAAATTATACTTAATTAAGCTAGATAATTATAATAGATAAAAATAGCTAATAATCATTGAATATTGAAGCATGATTCCGAGATTTTTAAATATTAATATGTGTAGTTACTTTAATCTCTCTTAAAATTAAATCGTATTTTTTTTTACCGAATTGTTAAAGCAATATAAATGAAATAACTTAGTATATTCTAGTAACTACTACATCATGCAACTGGATGCATGAGTTTTTATTATATACCTAAAACATATCTGCACAAATTTCGATAAAAATAAAGGTTTTATCAATACCTTACCAATTCTGAGAAATAAATAATATAGTAACAGTAAAGCACTTATCTTTAACAGTTAAGTGGCCAACACATAACAAAAATGTTTTATTAATACGGAACCATTTCGGGGTCTACCTTAATATAAATACCGTTTATATCATTGAAATCGATCTTGTAGTTTCCGAGAAAAAAGCGACCACATTATCTAGAAAAAAAAATTAGGCGATCATGGAATCTTTAACCTTTTTAAGCCATATAAAAAGTCTTTGCCGATTGGTTATAGCAGAATCTACATTCCGAACCGGGAGCTTTACATAAAATTAATTATTTATAAGTACTTGTAAAAAACCACTTAAGTAAAGTATAATTCGATTTGAATTATCCCAATCCCAAAATATAAACAATTTAGAACATAAAAATCATCTTATATGCGTGCATAGCTTAATACTGATTTATCTCTTTCTGTCATTATCGATTTGACATTCGAAAGAAGAAGACAACATTGTTTAACTAATAACCCGCTTAAAAAGGCTTATGAATAAGGCCGTTGGTTTTTATCGTTAAGATACCGATCACTAAAACGTAAATTAAGTTACAAAAATTGCGCTGCTTATTAGATTTAGGACGCCCGTTGAAATTTAATGTTATGTTTGTAAAGTAACTTTTTCTTAGTTTTTGGTTTTGCGCTACTGTTGAAAGGCTTACCTGCCTAGACTTAATGTTTAAGTTATGGTTTATGAAATCTTTAGGAAATAGGAGTGTATAAGAATATATTGAGGTTAATATAAGTATAGTACATAGTTTTCTTAACGTTTTGATTTCAAACTGTCTGATATAGGTTCCATTTTGTCAAAATCAAAATCATCACATTCTTTATTCAAATAGACATTTTTTTTTTTTTTTTATAGAATAGGAAAGCGGACGAGCATATGGGCCACCTGATGGTAAGTGGTCACCAACGCTCTTAGACATTGGCATTGTAAGAAATGTCAACCATCGCTTACATATCCAATGCGCCACCAACCTTGGGAACTAAGATTTTATGTCCCTTGTGCCTGTAATTACACTGGCTCACTCACCCTTCAAACCGGAACACAACAATGTCAAGTATTGCTGTTTTGCGGTAGAATATCTATAACATAGAATAAATAACTATAAGATGACGATCAAAAGTTATATGTCTATATAACTTTTGATCGTCATCTTATAGTAAAAAATTAAATGTTAATCTGCCTCTGGTATTAAAGAAAGCAAAACCTGGATGCAATGACAGTTCCGTAGCGTTACATTTTTAAAAATGTGTTCCTCATTATCAAACATACATTTATCAGAAGCCTGCCTGTGTTGGTACCACACACTCACCACATATTTTACCGCCAAGCAGCAATAGAACTGTTGTGTTCCGATTTGAAGTTTGAGTGAGGTTGGTGGCGCATTGAAGGTGTAAGGGATGGTTAATGATCCTTACAATGTTCAACGTTTATGAGACCTGAACATGACATATGCTCATTTTAAATAAATGTATAGCCACGTATAGTTTACAAAAGTGACGAAAGATCGTAAAAACGAAGTCAACGTACGTCAACGTGGTTTTGCAAATTGAGAACATTAAAACCGTTATTGATCCGTTCTTATTTTTAATCATTTGGAAATGACTTGCGATAATTTTGCATTTTTACACGAAAATATAAAATCAACGCAAGCCTAATTACGGTTTATGTGTGGTTCGGCTAAAAAACTAAGCAAGAACAAGGAATTAAGCCACTTAGAGGCAGACCGCGGAAGGCTTCTGACAAGGATTGATTTTCCCACTTACACCCTGTGTGTGCGTGGAACGCGTGTCTTCTATGTGGGTTTAATGGAAGTGATCAAGTATGTATTCGATAGGAGGTATATTTGCTATTAATTTGTTGTCGTACTAAATATATTTGCTTAGTAAGCTGTAAATGTAAATAAGCTGTTTTTTGTGTTTGGTTCCTTCAAACGAGGCGTGAAGAGGCATCTTGCGGGCCGGCAAGGCGAAGGCGGCTAGTGCAGAACGTTTTTCCCGTCTGTACTGGCCGTCGTCGCGTTTGGACTCTACTACCACTTACCATCAGGTGGAGTAGAGTCATTTGCCCTCCCGGCGATATAAAAAAAAAAAAAAAAATAACTGCTTCGTCTAAACTGATATTATGAATGCGAAAGTAACGCTATTTGTTTTTCCTTCAGTATGAGTAAACCACAGTTCCTATGATGAAATTTATCATTGAAGTAGCTAAGGTCCTGGATAACGATAAAAAGTTATAAATTATAAGTTTTACGTTAGATAACAAATTATATAAAATAACATTTTAAAATGATTCCAAAGACAGCAACATATTATTTATATTATTTGTATTTCAAATATATAGAAAACGAAAATCTTCAATGCTTCTTATGTTTTTAAAGTTTACGAGTTTGCGGAATATCTTCGGAGAAGTTGATCAAGTCACATCGATTGATGACATAATAAATCATCGTTGCCTACTCATCCAGCGCGGTAATTCCGTGTCACACACTACCCAGTCAATTTGCCGGGAGCTCGCCGCTCGTTACCAAGAACGTGATGTTGTCTCGTTTATTGGCATTTTTAGAGGCGTCTCTTTCTATCGACTCTTCATATAACGATGATTCGATAAAATTGCAAAGAACCGTACGACCTCAATATTTTGATGACTATTTTATTTATATCAATTAAAACTTTATACAACCCTATATCCCTATATCTATATAAGTATCATTCTAAGATTAACTATCTATAATTCGCTTTGAGAATCAGTTCTTGTTTTACAATTTATTTTGTATTTTGTCGTTTAATTAATAAACGACAAAATACAAAATAAATTGTACATATTGTCGAGCACTTTAAGTACAAATATATTGTGATTGGAATAGCACCGATTACAATTTTACGACGCCTATAGACATTCAGACCCTCGATTAAACTTTATAGCTCAATTAAATTCATACAGTATTGAAGGATCGGACATTCCAGAAGGTTCCCATTAAAAGGTCATCAACGTATCTCCGAGTGTGGTCTAATCTTCTGAGATTAATGACGTCCTCCTAAGATTGCTCTTAGCCTAGAACGTCTGCTTTCTTAAAATAAGATCTCGTAATGGCCTAGAAAACACTTTACACTTAGGTGGAAATACTCGTATACTCGTAGTTTTTTTCCGATAATCTTATCTCCGCAGACGTGTTGTCCCGTGCCTTTGGTGTATCTTTTATATAGTTTGGGGTTTTACGTTATTTTAATGTGCCTGCATGGTATTATCACGAGTCAAAATAAAAATCTTTTTTTTATTACTGATAATAATACAAATACACGTTTTTGTGCTCTAAGACGATGATATCTTTATTAACTAGAAATGTACTGTGACGGTTGTCTTAAAGGGGTGTTATTGGTCTCGATATACTATACTTGTATTTTATTTGCAATTTTATTATATGGTAGTTTCATTATGATAAAGTTTAAGATGCAATGTAGTTTAAAAAAACTTGAATTCGCTTCTTATACCGAACGCCTTTTGGTACAGCAGTTTAGTGATCATTATTTCTAGTATAATCTTGAACAGTCTGTCGTCGGGAAATCCGAACAAATTGCATCTCAAACTATCAATTTATTACAGTATTTTATAATAAATTAAATTGGAAAAATGTATAGTTTCAAGAATGTATGCTCATTTTATAAATGATTTTGCCATTATTGGTTGGACATTCAAAAGAAGAAGACAAAGCATTGTTTAACTAATTACGTTTATAAGTAAGAGCCTATATTTTGTAGTCAACGAATGAAAACTACAACTATTGTTCCTGTATCTAGTTTGGCCTTTTACAAAATACTCAAGAATAATATAATAATAACAATATAGAATCTCAATCAAAAAACTCTTTAATGAAATTAAAGAGTTTTTTGAGCAGTTTTTTTGGAGGAAAAGGTGAGGTAATGTATAAGGTAGACATAAAATCTTTTTCTGTGCAATGTTCAAGACGGCTAAGTAAATTAATAGATATATAGCGATTTCCTTATGTGCAAGTTCCTTCCATTGGACGTTAAAAGTAATTATTACTTACTAAGAGCGATAAAACGTTTACGCACCATTTGTCATTTGTTTTTTTTTCTATCATCTGTTCTTTACGTGTTACGCAATAAAGTATAATTAAAATAAAGAATATAAATTAGTAAGTGGTAGGTAATTGAAAACTGTATCTAATAACAAACATTTTTGAAAGAAGTAATGAAATAGTAGAAACAAAGAACCACGTGCGATGTATATTTACATAAAATTACTATGCAATATTCTGATCCAAATTATGATCTGTATTACCATATTCATTAGCTTAGCATCCATACAGTACCGACAACCCGTAAGCATATGCACTACGAGGCACAATCATACATGTTGATGTGTGCCATACCACTTCACTAAGTACACTTATGTATTCAATATTCTTAATTCGCTTTCATAGTAAAATATAAATATAGCCCAGTGTCTAAAATACATGAATCTTAACGGAAGATTGCGGGTTCAAATTCGGGCAAGCGCCCTTGATTTTTCATGAGCTTAATTTGTGTTTATAGTTCACCTCGGTGAACTCCACAACGGTGAAGAAATACAGTGTGAGAAAATCAACATGCAATCGACCGGAGTGATCAGATCAACTTCCTAAAGCCTCCTTTGGCTAGGCTTGTTGATGTGATCACTCTGGTCGCTAAAGAAATTTTCTTGACAGTAAAACGCAATAACTTTTTATCGTTTTGACCTGGGATTTTATCTTATAGTTAAAGAACCCTGAAATTCGTAACCTTGCCAAAACCATACATTTGGCGCAGACTCGACCGTTTGCGAACCTAACCGCAGCTTTATTTGCTAATCAAAGTTGTGATATTCTTTTTAAACTTTCGTTTAAGTTGAATATTTTTATGTCCAATTGCTATTCGAATACGAGGCCCCGATGATGTTATCAAATAAGTTATGAAAAGCCATTTTAAAAGTCATTAAAGGACACCATAACTCAAAGATGATAGAATCGAAATATAATTTATGAAAAAGCATTTGTGGAATCGTCTTTTTATAAAATAATAACGATAAGAAAACGTATTGATATCACCGAAATGTGAATAGATTAATATACCTGCCAAGTTCATTCCGTTAGAAGAACCGCGAGAAGCCCGGTACTCTTAGCTTTGTTATTGCACGAGTTTGATTTCATTTGCATTGATCGTTGTTTTTTATTTTTATTTATTCTTTCCATCCTTTCCAGAACCAGTGACAATGGGTACTAAGATCCCTTGTGCGTTTACTTACTCAGTATTTAAACAGGAACAAATTATTAATGTTTGGTAGATTATTAATTGGTACCCAAACAGTTGGGTGTGCAGGAAGCCATCGGCTAAATATATATTAATTCCGAACAAAGTTACTTGTTTTTTAAACGACCAATTAGCGCATATGGTTTTGTTTATTACTGCATGTTATAAATATATTCGCAACTTATACAGTTTAATATGTTTGTAATTTAGATTTTCATTTCAACTGTATATATAGATTATACGATAGGTTATGAGCCGAGATGGCCTAGTAGTTATAACGTGTAAATCTTTACCGATGATCGTGGGTAAGATGATCCAGGCAAGCATCACTGAATTTTCATGTGTTTATAATTCATATCGTGCTTGACGGTGAAAGAAAACATCGTAAGGAAACCTGCATTCTACCAACCCGCATTGGAGCAGCGTTGTGGAATTAGCCCCAAATCCTTCTCCTCAAAATGGAGAGAAGGCCTTAGTCCAGCAGTGGGACATTTACAGACTGTTACTTACGATAGGTTATAACGATTCGAAAATCGAAGATCGAATTTTATTTTCGATTTTTTAATATTAGTATTAAAAGAAAACGATTATATAAATAGAATTTGAGCCTGCAAATAGAATAATTATATCTTTCTTAAAATACTACAATCTAACATAGACTGAGGGTAGATGTCAGTTGGGAATTCCTTGACAGTTTATCTTCGATTTGCGAAACTCGATTGGGCGAATGGTAACTGAGGACTGGTAACGATTTAAGGTCTTGAGATAACAAATAACTTAAGTTATTCGAAGGCAGACACTATAATTTAAAAATATTAAAATGGCAAAAGTACAAGTTTGTGTTTGTGTGTATACTTTCACACTAAAAAAATAACAACATCATAAAATATTTATTTTATAAAGAAAATTGATTTTGTGGGCAGATCAAAACGTTCCTTTAACATATATCTGCAACTATATGGTCCCGTGATTTTTTTATAAAAATAAATAAATAATTTATTTAATAATTTATTAATAAAAAATATCGTGTGGATCGCTTGCACCGTTGTTAAAATAAGGACAAACCAACACGATTCCACATTTATTATACTAGTTGTGATGAGAAAACATAATCCGGTTAGAATATGTTATATGTATATAAGTCTATCCAATAAAATAACATCCGAAGCTTTAATTATAATGAAACATTAAAATTAATTGCAGATACCACTGATTATTTCAATGATTTTAATTTGTCCACAACTTCGTTTGAACAGAACAGACATGTTGAATAAGTGATAACGTCATGATTATCAATATTAGTATTCATTGGTCATTGTTTGTTTCTAAATGTGAATATAACATCGAAAATAAAAATAGTTGCTCGGTAAAAGTTGCTCGGTCAATACTGACCACTCTCTCATCATATATACCACCGCCAAATAGCAATATTCATAATTGTTGTACTCTGGTTGGAAGGCACATTGGACATAACATTTTAGTTCTCAAGGTTGGTTGCACATTTGCCATGTAAATGGTTAATATTTCTTACGGCACCAATGTCTATGGGCCGTTGTGACCACTTTACATCAACCTGTTCACCTGCGTGTATAAAAAAATGTAGATATTATATAGTATTAAGATAATGCTTGTGCTAAAAGTGTGTAGTATAAACTTTCACGCTACTGGTTTAGTAATAGGAATATTAGTAATTTTATGAAAAAACGCTTTGTTATTAAAAAGAAATAACTCGAAATGATTCTTTATATGTAAATATTAAAGCAACAACAGGAATAATATGAGAAAGATTTGTACCTTTCATTTTAAGTCAAGTATATGTTGCAGGCATGCGTTAAAATGACAGTATTATATTTTGTAAGCAATTATACGATGAGACTCGCGCGTGTTGTACGTTAATTGTAATATGCTAGAAAACTTTACAAACAAGTGACAATAATAAACAAAGTTCTTTCATTTTTACTTTATGTATAGGTAGATAAATTGTTACCCAGAGCAGATTTAAAATGAACGAAATCTGTACGTTGTATTATGTATCTGTTGTAAAATGAAACAATACTAAGCATGCAAGTTTATCGTGTTATGTTTTAACACGATAATTAACGAGTTCGAGTATCGACTCTAACGCTATATTTTGGAAAATTAATACTCATGTCATAAGAAATTTACTTGATATCTCGTTAGCCGAGTACCTATGTGGCGACCATTATTATATTTAACTTTATGGTTTTCATGTAAGTGACGTTAGTCTATTTTGAGAATAAAGATTCTTTGAACATATGTTTTAAATGTTTCATATAACTCCCTCAAAACTAGGTAATTTCTTCAATTGTATTTTTCTCTTTCTCTTTTGAATTGATAATTTTATCCGTTGCATCTACGCCTCGTTCTTAATTATGTGTTAGTCAATTATTGGAAACATTTATTGGTAATGACTTGTTAATATTTGGTAATTATTAAATTTTAATACAAATAAATAAATATATCTTTTAATATATAATTATAAAATGGATGTTGAACTACGTTATGATAAAAACAAAAACCTTTATGTATGGAAAAATCCAAATACACAAGCAATGAGCGAACGAGTTAACAGAATTATCTGTTGAAAAATCAAATACGACTTCATATAAAATTCGAGTCCATAAAAAGGTTCATACCCTGTGTTTTCACCCATAGGAGAAGTATCTTTTTGTTCAAATTTAAATAAGACCAGGTCATAAACAGAGGTAACAAACATAAAAAAAATGCAACCGAATTGAGAACAGAAAAAGGAGTTATTGTTTTTTGAAGTCGGTTAAAAATAGGCGTTTCATTAAAAATCACTTTCGATATTGTACTGTTGCCAGTAGGTCGTCTAATTGTTCTCAGAACACAAGCGCCTCAAGCTCAATAGCTGATATCAGCAGATATTACACTGATCGTTACCGCAATGGAGCCAGTCTTTATGCTATCTCGGTTAAGCAATAAGCTTTGCTGGTTTAAAGACGGTTCATTCTTTTTTCTTGCTTTTAAATTAATTAATTATTGAAAAAAAAAACACAATCACCATCGTTATATCAGGAGCTTATATTTCACGTATAAGATCGCCGTGATTTGACATTTCAGAAAAAAATAATTAGTTTTACCTTAACATTTGAAATTTCTTGTTTTTTTTTTTCTCATAATTCATCATTTTCAAACTCTGAAAATATGTATGGATTATTTAAATTTTATAAGCACAGGAACTTCAAACAATAAGGAGTTTTAACCGTATTTTTCTCGTACGAAGTGATGGAAGGTTTAATCATTAATCTAGTTTAGATGAAGAGTAATTAATTGCATAGTAAAAATATATTATTACAAGATGCGAAAAGAGTTTTTATACGCTTAACCGGATAAATCCATCACCATTTTTTTGCAACAAAGTGAGGACGTCAATGTTTCTTTTTTGAACTTTATATATTTTTTAAATTCATACATGGATTGCACGCGGGCAATTTGCTTATAGTATGAACCTGAAAAGATTTTTGGGTGATTCGATTACGCTTTTTTAAAGTCAGACGTGCTTTTTTTATATCATCATTGCGTTCAAGAGACCAGCCCTGTATTTATACTTAGGCCTACAAAGCACCGGCCCAGCCGGCTGTCAGTCAGCCAATGTCAAAGTGCTTAAGGGTCTTGGGTCTATAAGTCCAGGCCTGCAAGCGAAAATGTTGCGCGCACCACATAGAACTAAGTGAAACAATTTTCAACAATATCTCATCATATCATAAAATAATTTTGTTATAAATAAAATTAGAGGAATGATGTGTATTTTTTGTAAAATGAATACATTCAGTGTACCAGTGTCACAGAGTCCATTAGCGTAGTCCAACAACATTGGTTTTGTCCATTGAATGATATAAATACATATATCTATTAATATATTTACTAATATATTTTTTATATATATCTATTTTTATATACGAATTGGCAATCAAGATCGCGGCACGCAATATTGATTGACATTTTAAAAAAGACATTTTTAATAAATATTATAATATTTTTCATTAATATATTCTAAATGAAATAAGAATTTTAATACGCCTTAAGGTTCTTGATCGTGACCGGTTATTAAGTCAAGAATGAACCGTGGGGTACCCTCCAAAGTGTCACGTAGAAGATTGACGACCGTAACGCTCGGTGGGCATGACGTAGGTTATGTCTCGGAGACGTGTACCCTTTTATAAATCCTATTCGAAACGAAATTAGGTGGAAAATTGCTTAATCAATTGCAAACTGTACAAGTTGCCAATTTGTAATAAACTATGCATATTAATTATTTGCAAGTGTTGACTAAAAGTTTTAAAAACGGAGACTTCATTAAAAAAATCTACAGATAAATATATTTTTTAAATTTACTTACTGCTTAAATAAAAACAAATTTAAGTATTGTTTTATAAAGTATTACTTCAGTAAATTTTCCACGACTTCTGCTATGTGTATCAAAGGCCTTATATCTGAAGATAAAATGATCCACTAACCGTGTTACACTTCCGACGTCAAGTTACGTAAGGAGTCTATATCAGTGAGTAAGCCATTAATTAAAATCGGATCTCGCTTGCGGCAAATTTCCGTAAAACGCTTAACTGATATTCACCCTAATCCATTTATAAATATAGACATGGAGTGAATAGACAGCCTTGGATTCCTGGAAATTGTAATTTTAACTTTTGTGTATGTAAATATAATTAATTTAAGATTTCCATATTCCCTAGATCCCTTTCAATATTCTACGTTTTATATAGTAATAATGAAAATGAATGTTTGGTTTTCGAAACCATTCGATCAATTGAAGTGAACTTCGGTAAGATTGGTCTAATATATACATATGATCTAATACAATCGGCCCGCGAAGGTCCAAAAAAAATACAAAAATCGTTTCGTAAGTGCCAATAATATCTGTCAGCTGCGGATTGCTGGCTTGAAAAGATAATTAAGAACGTTCTTAACGAAATGTTTTTATTATTCAGGTATAATAGGGTTTTTTTATCATGAAATGCTTTTAAAATAATTCTAGAGTATTTTCATAGGGATGTGTAATAATGACAAAAACATACCTAAGAATATACATTTTCTCACGTAAGCACACACCCACTAACACATATATAAGAATTTACATTCATTTATTTATATGTTTTATTGCACGACCGAATTAAATTGTACAAAAGGTGGGCTTAACGCTCCTGCATTCTCTACCCGACAATCTCAAAAATTATATTTCTTATAATTTTGTTGGTTGGTTTGTTGGTTGTCAGCAGGCGTAAAGTTCTCATCTCAATATTCACTATATTTTAATTTAATTACTATCTCCTAGTTTGTATTACAATAAATATTTAAACTAATTGCGTAATCCCATTGTGGTTTTGTTATAATACGTAATGCAATAGGTATGAAAACTTTTGGATTATATTTGTAGACAAATTAAGTATTTTTTTTTTATAGAATAGGAAGGCGAACGAGCATATGGGCCACCTGATGGTAAGTGGTCACCAACTGGGCATTGTAACAAATGTCAACCATCGCTTACACAGTCAATGCGCCACCAAGCTTGGGAACTAAGATTTTATGTCCCCTGTAATTACACTGGCTCACTCACCCTTCAAACCGGAACACAACAATATCAAATACTGCTGTTTTGCGGTAGAATATCTGATGAGTCGGTCGTTCTACCCTGACGAGCTTGCGTAAAGCCCTACCACCAATAAATCTGTGTATCTGCTTTTTCAGATTTATTCTAGAGAAATATTTAATTAAGATTATGAGTGAGAATGAGAATTCTCAGAGTCTAATGTTTGCAGCAGCTTACTAATGATGCGTAGACCTTAGAATCAATGCATCTCTTTGATGTTTCTATCCGGTGACCGCAAGGCTGGCTGTGTTTTCTCTCAGTGTATTTTCTCCGCTATCCGGAGGGGAAATGCCACATGTTTACTACAACAAAACTTTTTTTTAACAATGTTTAACGGCAACATTACACTCATATATGCTTGTAAGACTCAAGTTCGCGTAGTTTTCATATTATCGATCAATATTATTTTTATCTTGATATCCACAAAGGGCAGGCTATCCAATAACACGATTACACCAAGTACAGGGATCAAGAAAATATTTTTTCCTTTTTTGTTTTCGACTTCGCAATTGCACTTTACATAATAGTATTTTTATATTTAATGCTTTTTTTAAAGTATTTTATTTAATACAAAAAATATTTATTTTTATACAATAATGAAATATGATAGTAACGCGAGTTGCTGAAACATCTCAATTTTTACAAACATGGCACGTTCCGTTTTAAATTCCATTCTCTTCTTTTTATAATAAATACCAAAAATACGTACAAAACTTTACGGTATTTACGCATAAGTATATAAATTAAGTATGCCCATAAATACATGTTATGTTACACACATAATGTACTAGCTAATTGTTCCGGCTTTGCACGGGTAGGTAAGAAGAAAAATGTATTTTGATTTTGCGTAAAATCTGTTTTTAGTGAGCGTCTACGTTGGGGGCAGAGAACTGTGACAAATTTTAAATCAATCGGACACATAGTTTAGGAGATCTCGTAATGAGTAGTATTTGGCTTATATACATAGATAATACAATGTAGTATGAAATTAAAATATGAATTAAAATTATTGTAAAGATAATTCGAGTAATACTAATTACGTTGCTAATTAATTTGGTAAAATTAATGACGCATTGAAGGATTCCCAGTATGGTTATAATGATAAAATTAGTCTTTATTTACCAATATTAGGTAGCTCGTTTGACCGCGTGAAATTGCGGCTGAAATGTAATTTCAAAACATTATTAATTTCGGAATTAATTGTCATCACGGCTTTATTCGCGGGTAGATCGAATGGAAATTAATTTTACGATGAATTAAGTATTAATTTGTACGTAATATGTTTTGTATGGCCGTTGGAGCAGACGAGTCCTAGAGTGGAGACCGCGAATCGGCAAGCGCAGCGTAGGGCGCCCTCCAGCCAGGTGGACCGACGACCTTAAGAAGGTGGCGGGCACCAACTGGATGCGGAAGGCGGAGGACAGGGAGCTTTGGCGCACCTTGGGAGAGGCCTATGTTCAGCAGTGGACAACGATTGGCTGTTGATTGATTGATTGATTGATTGATGTTTTGTAGGAAATGTGTAAGTATATTGAGGTCTAGTCTAGAAAGGTAGAAAGGTCTAGACTAGAACGCATGAATCTTAACGGAAGATTGCGGGTTCAAACCCCTGACTTTGTCTTTATAATTCTTCTCATTTTTAACGTTACTTTCGATTATATCATTGGTTGAAATAAGCAATCCTTATTGCGCTAGTCCACATGCTTCTTGAGTGTTTGGATCTAGAATAAAATACCTTCACATTTGCCAATATTGTCATATATTTATTTAAATTCTATAAAATATCAAACGTATGATGAAAAGTTAGTATTTGTTAATTTTGTTGTTGAATTCATCTGAATTGAGTATTTACTGTTTTAATAAATGATGATTCAAATAAACCTTCCCGATTGAAATTTTATTTTCGAGTGAAAATTAAACTTCTACCTATTTTTTTGTTGTTTTCCTTGAATGCGTGCCTTTTGATATGTACAATAAAAACATTAACTTGTTCACGTCATTGTTAGTTAGCTTTCGTATTTAATTATATTTCATATTATATACTGTGATAAATCGGTGTGATTTATTACAATTAAACGTTTTTTTTCAGCCTTTTGCCGTCCACTGCTGGACGAACGCCTCCCCCATAGAACGCCAACCATCCCGATCTTGGGCAGTCCGCATCCATCCCGAACCTGCCACCTTTTTTAAATCGTCGGCCCATCTTGTCACAGGGCGTCCTACACTACGTTAGCCTAAGCGTGGTCTCCACTCCAATACGTGTCGGCTCCATCGGCCATCAATGCGCCTGGAGACATGACCAGCCCACTTCCATTTCAGCGAGCTAATTCTAAGCGCGATGTCGGTGACTTTAGTTCTCTGGCGAATGTCCTCATTTCGGATTCTATCTGCCAGAGAAACCCCAAGCATCGCACGTTCCATTGCTCGCTGAGCGAACCTAAATTTGTGGACCAGTCCTACGGTAAGTGTCCACGTTTCGGCACCGTAAGTCATTACAGATAGGACGCATTGATTGAAGACCCTGGTCTTAAGCGACTGTGGGATCGACGATTCAAAAATATGACGTAACCTCCCGAATGCCGCCCAGCCAAAGCGTATTCTTCTTTTAGCCTCCTTCTCAAAGTTGTGCCGGCCAAGTTGTATAGTTTGGCCCAGGTAGATATATTCCTGCACAACTTCAAGTGGAGATCCATTTACGACCACTGGTCTCGGGGATACATAACGGTTTGCCATAATTTTGGTCTTTTCAATGTTCATCCCGAGACCTACTCGTCTTGAAGAATCGCTCATGCTGTTTAGCATCTCTTCCAAATCCTGCAGAGTCTCCGCCATGATGACAATGTCGTCGGCAAATCGCAGATGTGTAATGTGTTGGCCATTTATATTAATGCCGCGTCCGTTCCAATCGAGCGTCTTGAAGACGTCCTCCAATGCATTGGTAAAGAGTTTCGGTGATATTACATCTCCCTGTCTTACCCCGCGATGCAATTGGATTGGTCTTGTGCTCCGATCTTGTACTTGGACGGTCATGGTTGCGGCTTCGTACAAACACTTCACCACCTGGACATACCGACAGTTATACCGACAATTAGGCATCTCTACATGGATTCCAGAAGAGCCCTATTCCTCGGTCTTCTGTATTATTTGCCTTAGTGTGTGTATGTGGTCTACGGTACTGAAGCCTTTTCGAAACCCAGCCTGTTCCACGGGTTGGAAGTCATCGAATTTTCGGGCAAGTTAATTAAATTAAATATAAATTAAATGTTATCTGTCAGAAATTGTTTACAGCAGTAGTCAATAGCTTTATTTGTATTTAACTCTGGGTTTTTAAGTCGTGTGAAATAAGGATTTTTATTTTTATTGCGGCGTATTGAATTAAAATATTTTAATTTGTCAAATGTCAGACTAATTATATTGATGAAGATGTTTTACTACTAAAGTTCAAGAAAAAATACGTTAAATCGAAAAGAATTCCCATATATTGCTAGAATGTCTTAGTCAATGTTTTTATTTTATCTATTTATTTTTTATTATATATATATTATTGTTTTGCTGTTTGTTAACTGTTTGAATCTTCATTATTATTATTTATGATTTACAAAATTGCCTGTTTACTGTCATACATGAATTAGTTTTAAGTGGAAACTTGATTGGTGTGTGAACGAGTTAATTGTTGTGTAATGTATGTGGTGTGTACTGTATGTTTCCCAATTATCATCATCATCATCACCAGCCGAAAGACGTCCACTGCTGGACAAAGGCCTCCCCCAAGGATTTCCACGTTGGCCGATCTTGCGCTGCCCGCATCCAACGGCTTTCCGCGACTCGTTCTAAGTCGTCGGTCCACCTTGTAGGGGGCCTGCCCACGCTGCGTCTTCCGGTTCGTGGTCGCCACTCGAGAACCTTTCTGCCCCAGCGGCCGTCGGTTCTGCGAGCAATGTGCCCCGCCCACTGCCACTTTAATTTAGCAATTCTTCGGGCTATGTTGGTTACTTTGGTTCGCCTGCGGATTTCATCATTTCTGATTCGATCTCGCAGAGAAACTCCGAGCATAGCCCTCTCCATTGCCCTTTGAGTGACCTTGAGCCTTCTTATGAGGCCCATTGTGAGCGACCACGTCTCTGATCCATAAGTCATCACTGGCAACACACACTGGTCGAAGACTTTCGACTTGAGACACTGCGGTATTTGGGATGAGAAGATATCGTGTAGCTTCCCGAACGCTGCCCAGCCGAGTTGAATTCGACGATTGACCTCTTTCTCGAAATTGGACCTACCTAGTTGGATGGTCTGACCTAGGTAGACATAGTTGTCTACAACTTCGAGTGCAGAATTTCCAACCTTGACTTGAGTGGGTGCAACATGGATGTTCGACATGATTTTCGTCTTGTCCATGTTCATTTTTAGACCCACTTGTTGGGAAACCCTGCTGAGGTCATCGAGCATAGTGCCGAGGTCTTCCAAGGTCTCAGCCATAATTACAATGTCATCGGCAAATCGAAGATGAGTGATGTACTCGCCGTTGATATTGTATATTGTCCCAATTATAATAAAAATAAAAGAATAAAATAAAATAAACATCTACTAATACTCGTATATATCATGTTGTTGAACAGACGAAGGTTGTTTTTAATATATTGAACACTTAGATTGCAGCTGTTTAGTGATTTGGGGAATCGCCAACATTATCTTATCCACTTATCGTTATTAGTGTGGGTAGATTACGATATACGTTCACTAGAATAATCTAGTATACATAAGTATTACGTACTTATTTAGATCCTTGTCGCTTTCATTTATTTTGAGTTCAATCAGAATTTTATACATCAATTTATAAACGTTTAAATGTGATATAGGGGTGCTGAAATGATATTTGATTTTAATGATAAATTTGAGCTACATTTTATGCATGGAAATAAAAATATAGCCAAGGTATTCAATGGTTTCGAATCCATATCAGGATAAACATTTTGTTCCTTTTTGTAGAACTCGTTTTTATAATTTGTCTCGCGTATGGTTATCGAGGAAAATCTTAAGAGGTCTCTATGAGTTAAAAGAAATTGCAACTACCTAGCTCATGCATCCGCGCACAGCTTAACCGTTAGAGTTTCGCAAGTTATATTCATATAATGCCAGCATCCATCAAAAAAGTATTTTTCAAATTTTTACGTTACATTTCAAAGTTTTTTTAATAGTTTCTTATATGCAAGACGAATATATTGTTAACGTTGTATCAATCCCTTGATACTTAGATTTATAGCTTGTAATATCAATAATCAAATCAAAAATATTTAATCTTTAATATAAAGTTTATAATCGAATTTCTTTAGCCAATGCTTAGAAAGAATCTTCAGGGTTGACTTCAGCGTATATATTATCTATTAAAATAAAAGTGATTATCGTGGAGATCACTTTTGTAAGTCGATAAAATAGTCAAGCGAATGCGTTTCTTATGAACAATAAGACATATATGTATGCTTTCTATAGAAAAGTTAGAGAACTATACAAGAAAAAAAGTCCGCAACATGCTTCGTTGTCATTTATCTTTTACGTTTAATTCACAAATTGATAACTAATGTAATAAATAATAAAATATATGTTTAAAATGTATTTTATTCTTTTTTTTTTTATATATTCGCCGGGAGGGCAAATGACTCTACTCCACCTGATGGTAAGTGGTAGTAGAGTCCAAACGCGACGACGGCCAGTACAGACGGAAAAAACGTTCTGCACTAGCCGCCTTCGCCTTGCCGGCCCGCAAGATGCCTCTTCACGCCTCGTTTGAAGGAACCGGGTTGTAAGAGGAGGGGAACACGTGAGCTGGTAAGGAATTCCATTTTTTGGAAGTGCGACAAAGAAAGGAGTTGCCAAATTCCTTTGTTCGCGATGGAATTGATGTCATAGTTAGGCGGTGACATCGAGAACCAGCTCGCGTGGACTTAAGAAGGAAGGGGGAAGCAGGAATTAGAGAGAATAATTCCTCAGAGCACTCGCCGTGATACAGTCGATAGAAAGCGCTTAGTGCTGCTATCTCACGACGCAATTGTAAAGGTTCAAGGGTGTTTGTGACCTTTACGTCGCCAATAATGCGTACGGCACGTCGCTGCAACCGGTCCAAGGCCTCAAGTAGGTACTTAGCGGAGCCATCCCAAAGGTGCGAGCAATATTCCACGCAAGACCGTACCTGTGTTTTGTATAGCAGGCACAGTTGTTGTGGCGTGAAAAAGCGCCGCACCTTGTTCAGAACTCCGAGTTTCCGTGAAGCCGTTTTTATAACAGCCTCGATGTAATCCCTTGGACTAAGGTCGCAGCGAACGTCAATTCCCAGCATGGCGATTTTGCTTTGCATCACCAGCGGAGTACCACAGAGGGAGGGAAGAGGGGAAAATGTTGACTTTTTAGCCGTGAGAGCGCATACCTGTGTTTTCTTGGCATTAAACTCAACAAGATTATCAGAGCCCCATTTGGCGATGAGCTCTAACGTCCTATCGAGTTCAATGACAAGATCCTTCCGCCTCTCTTCAATTTCCGTTCGCCCAGCCACTGCGCGTCCGTGGTATCCACCATGCACTGTACTATCGTCTGCATAGCAATGTATGTTCCCAAGAGAGAGCATATCATTGATATGCAAAAGAAAGAGTGTGGGAGATAGCACAGATCCCTGGGGGACCCCAGCATTCACTACATAGAATTGTGAAGCGCAACCATCAACTAAAACACGAAGGCTACGCTTGTGTAGGAAGCTGGCAATCCAGGTGCATAGCTGAGCAGGCAGACCATATGCCGGCAGCTTGGGAGAAGACTTCTGTGCCAGACCCTGTCGAAAGCCTTGGAGATATCGAGGCTGACAGCCAACGATTCTCCATGCTTGTCGATAGCTTTTTTTTTTTTTTTTTTTTTTATATAGAATAGGAAGGCGGACGAGCATGTGGGCCACCTGATGGTAAGTGGTCACCAACGCTCTTAGACATTAGCATTGTAAGAAATGTCAACCATCGCTTACATATCCAATGCGCCACCAACCTTGGGAACTAAGATTTTATGTCCCTTGTGCCTGTAATTACACTGGCTCACTCACCCTTCAAACCGGAACACAACAATATCAAGTATTGCTGTTTTGCGGTAGAATATCTGATGAGTGGGTGGTACCTACCCAGACGAGCTTGCACAAAGCCCTACCACCAGTAAAAGTTTCACCCCAGAGGTGTGTTACGTACGCTAGAAGATCACTTGTGGACCGTTTTGGTCGAAACCCGTACTGACGATCATTAATTAAACAGTGATCTTCTAGGTAATGGATCAGTTGGTTGTTTAAAATCCGTTCCATCACCTTACAAAGTACTGAGGTGATAGCTATTGGCCGATAATTTGCCGGGTCAGACCGATCCCCTTTTTTGGGAACCGCTTGCACATTAGCTCTTCTCCAAGCCTGCGGCACACATCCCGAAGAGAGAGAAAGTTGGAACAGGCGCGTTAACACAGGAGACAGCTCCGCTGCGCACTTCTTCAACACTATGGCTGGTATTCCATCGGGACCGCTAGCTTTCCGTACATCAAGTGATTGCAGCTCCGCACGCACATCACGTTGCCTGATTTTAATGTCAGGCATCGTATGGCCACATGAAGGTATTGTAGGTGGCAGCGCACTACAATCATCGATGACGGAATTGTCAGCAAAGAGTTTAGCCAGGAGATCAGCTTGTTCTTCTCTGTTAATTCTGTTAAAGGGTTAGTATTAAACCTTCACAAATAAATAATATATTGATTTTTAACGTTTTATTTAGGTAAATAGACCTTTTACAGATTGAAAATCAAAATAGATTTAAGAAACATTATATATTATGTATCTTACGATATATTTAAATATCCGCGTGAAAAATATCATATTATGAGGTGATTACAATGCATTAGCACAGTACGGGTGAACAGATCGGCTGTCAAATTTTTATACATATCATTGATAAATAAAAACCACATGATAAAGTCTTTATTTAAGTTGTATGAAGTCGGGACGGGAAGCTTATAAAAGGGTAAAATTAATATCACATATATATACCCAAAAAAAGAAGTCGCATTACAGTAATTTCTTATAATATATCTATATCAAAAATACATTGCAATATTTAAAAAAAAGGTTTATTTCTTATAAATGTTATGCTATGTTTTTTTCTGTTTTATTATAAATCAATAATCTTGGCATTGACAAGACATCGTTGTTCTTTTAAGTTTACATGCGGCCGACGTTGTCGATATATTAAGTAGTACATCGTATTGATAATGGAATTTGTCAAGCCTTAAAACAATGAAAGATCATTCAACCCATGATATCACGCGTACAGTATGACACCGGTATAAAACGGGACCGTTATGAATTGAAAACCGTATGTAACCGTAAATGCAATTTCGAATCAAAACTTAACAGTATTTGTATTTATTTATTGCATTGCGTTGAAATTGCAATGTTTTTTTAATCGAAAGCTCTCGATTTTACTGCAAGGTGAAATAGGATATATAATATTTCTTTAATTTAATTTACTGGTTGAATCAATATTTAGTTTTAAACTGTATGAGTTGCGACTTTACATTATTTTGACTTGTCATTTATAAGCTATTGTATTGTGGGAACTCTAAGTGCTCACAATTCCTTTGTTTGGTAATGTCTACGTGTGTTGTTTGTTGTGTTATTGTATGTATCATTTAAAATATCTCGAGGATTTTTTTAAACATGAATGACAATATGTACTGAGCCAAGAGATAAAATAAATTATTTAATACTATATATACGCGTTAAAATATTTTTAAAAGAAAGTGTATAGATATTTTCTATACCATTCAGTATCTCATCAATTGTGAACGTAAAGCAATTCCACCAAGCGCAATAGTGAGGAGAACTAACAAAGCTTTCATCGATGACTCTTCCCATAATATTCAAGTACCTCGAAAATAGACCTGGCGAATAATCGATATAAGGTGTGGAAGTCGAACCTCACTGGGCCCTTCAAAATTGTGTCAAGACTTATTAACTTCGCTTCTCTCATCTTATTGACGTGTTGTCTATTAATAATCATTCTTTTATGAAATATTTTGTTTACAATCTAGTATACTTGATGTTATTCGTTGTAGTATATTGATTAACTAAAAAAATTTTGTAACGTCACGAATTTCACCAAAGGACGTTGCGTCAGAATACTAAATTCTATCCACACCACCTAGATGTCTGGAAAACCACAACAGTGCATTTTCTACCTCGCAAAACCAGTCTGTGCCAGCTTTGAATCAGCTTTCATATGTTATGCGGCGGTGGATAAAAATATCGTAAGGAAAAGTAAACGCGTCGGATGAATTTTTAACACTTGTGTTTTATTTTGCCAGTACAATCCATACAGAATTAAACTAACATAATTGGCAAGAATTTTCAGAAAACTTAATAACAAATAATAACATTAATTATATTTCGCTCAGTTAACTTTAGTTTTATCTAAAGTAAATATTATTGTTGAATCAAAATGTGCACGTAAAAAAGCAAGTAACGAGTTTTATAAAAAAATATAAGTAAAGAGTATATATTAAACTTATAAAGCTGGTGAGTTTGTTTTTGGGTCGCGTTAATCTCAGAAACTATCAGTTCAACTTGAAAAAATATTTCTTTAGATAGCCCGTTTATTGAGGAAGGGTATATAACTTCAGGCAACAACTTTAAGAGTGTAGCAATAAACGTAAAGAGCAACCAATCTGGCAAACTGTACAGATATTAAGTTGATAAGATGAACTTGGCTATGTTCTAGTCATTTGTATGAAACAGACATCTATAGTCAGAATTTAACGCGGATGAAGTTGTAGGACATAGTTAGTTTATTATCAGTATTCTTTGAAAATATTAAAAATGATATTTGTATTATTTTTAAATACAATATAGCTTTTTTCAATATAATTTTTTTTACATGTATAATATAATTGTATCAATAAAAAATTTGAATATATTAAGAAAAGCTACACTTTCTTTTTTTTTCAAATGCTAAATTCGAATTCATTCCCTTGAAAAATACTAATCTGTTTTTAGAAAAAAAAAAACAATAGTTTAGTTTAAATTTTAAAACTATATAATATAGTATACATATATAAATCGTATTATTAATAACAAATAAATAATTTTAACTGTCTCGTTGTTTACGGCTTTTACGAGTACAAAAAGAGCGCTCGAATTCCCGGTCGAGCCTATAATGGCTTAGGTTTTTCTTTCAATAAATTCTCAGTATTAGCCGGTAGTCCAAAACTTTGCATTATATTATTTAAGCATAACATTATGTATCACTACATTCGGCCTCGGACGCATCTTCCACGTAAACTCGAGGGTGGCGTCCGATCTCTCTGCCTCGAGTCTTACTGGAATACTGAGGGTATAGAGAGAGCAGTGCACTTGTATTTGCGCATACTTATGCACTATAATATCTTGTACGCAGTTGGCTAGTTGTTGTTGAGAATAGCTGTCGCGACACACATTGGTAAAAAATATGACAGCATCATAAATATCTTAATATATATATGCGTTTGTATTGTATTATTATACGTTGTATTTTTTTTTGTTAGTAAGTTTAATTTCGAATGAATGAAGTCAGAGAAAAAACTCATATGTTAGGTACTTTTCTATTGAATATTGTTCAACTAAAACGTATTCATATGTGCAATATATTTTAGGTAGCTAAATCTTAATATTTTAAATAACTATAAATCACTTTAAATGAGTAAGTATCTTTAAATTAATTGGCATAACTCTAATAATCCCTATAATCCCTGAATATCTTTTAAGCTTGATTATTTTCACAAAGAGATAGGTTGGGAGGTAAGAAAATATGTTTGTATACAGTGCATAAGAGAGGCGTGGGGCTTGTGTTCTTTAGTGTATTAGCTCTGCACAAATAAATCGCGTAGATGTGGTAAGAATGCTAGTAGCTTTTCTCCGTTGACTCGCAATTCTGATCCTCTGGGCGAAAATCTACCCGTTGTGTTATTAATATTTTTTCACTATTAATCCACGGTCCAACTCGATCGTAACAAAAACATAATTTGAAATAAGAAACGAATATATGCGTCAATTGTTTACTTCAGCATTTTCCGCCGCGGTTCCGGCCTTTAATATTGTTTCCCTGATATGAGACGGGCCAATGTGTCAACGCAGGTTTGTCCCATATTAGGGTCCGTCAACGTTCTCAGGAAAATGTATTTACTAACAATAAATAAGTATCGCGTGTATTTGTATTTTTTCACGTTTATTTTCACTTAAGGTTTTGGACTCGTATCTGTCGAATGATATAATATTTATAATAAATACTAAAATGCTTTGCGCTAATTTTAATTTTTCAGTTAATATATAATTATTAATATAAATATTGAATACATTAAGACGTTGGTTAATATTATGTATTGCAATTTAAACGGTTCTTTCAAAGTTTTTTTTCCATATTTAATTAAAAAACTAATTTTGCCTTGATACTATAAAATATTTCTTTATATTATTACAAAAAAAAGCTGTAAGCCCGTGTGAATTCAGGACGGGTAGTTAGTCTTTATTAATAAATAAGTAGCTAGTCTAACGAAAATAAATCAGTATAAAACTTTAATGTAAACGTTCAAACGAAACGTATAGCTCGTTATAAAAATAACAAAAACAAACGAATGTAAAACTACACTTTCCAGTTAAAAGTATCGTCAATTAATTTACATAAAGCATTTGTATACAAGACTAGGGTTAACTTCACTACGAACGATCGAGATGTACCCGGGGGATGTTTTAAGTGTTAACTGAATTGAACCGATATCCAATAGATTTTCACATTGTTAAATAGAATAATAACTTAACGTTAAATTTACATGAAATAATATATATTCATTATAATATTTCATTGCAAATTTGGAGTTTGAAAAGCGGTGTTGATTTAGTTTTTTTTTATTATTATATCTCAAAAACTGCATCTTGTTAAATGATTTAATAAAATGAACTGATAAATTAAGCTATATTTTGAAAAATATAATATTGTTATAATTTTTTTTCAAACAAAAAAACACAACGCAAAACAAAAATAATTTACAAAATCGGATCATACAAAAAAAAAGTTAAAATTGACAAGTATAAAAGTTCTGATATCTTAAAATCAATTGTAAAAGTTTGAAGCTATAAATGTTTTGTTGCGTTCATAGTATATATTTTATTACACCTCAATAAAATCTTTCCGATAAAGTTGATGTTTGTAAAATTTAAAAATAGAACTAATTTATACAACGCGTTCAACGATCAGTTTACTTAAGATACAATCTATAATTGCTAGAGCTCACTCAAGCGATCTCGGAGTATGCAAAGTCAGTTAAGCAAAAATTCTGCTAAGACATTTTTAAAACTATTTTCATTCTTCGGACCAAAACATCTGATCTTGGCATTTCGTTTTAACTTTTCAGGAAAAGATCCAATTGCAATATTGAACTGAGATTTTTCATTTAACATAAGTGATATTTTTTTATTATAATTTTGGGTGTTAAAAATATTTAGAGAGTTTTAAGTATTCATTCAATTGCCATTCACCTGTGGCCCTAGACAAAGCTACACAGTCGAAAATCGTTTCGATTTTGTTTGTAAAAAAAGAAGTATATGAAAATGTATTCAAATGACCTAGCTTTTGACTTATCACTTGATCAAGAATTGACGTTATAAATTGAATACCGTAGACAAAAGTGAAATTCAAAATCGCCTCGACAATTATCAAATGCGGTCTTTGTCTAGCCTATTGTGTCATCTAACGTCATTGTTCATTCGTACGTGAGTTATAACGGCTCCTATACTTACGAGAAAAGATACTTTTGTTATAATATTTTTGATAGATGTAAAAATGTGGCTATTGTGTTACAGAGGGTCATGCACTAGGCTTTCGATCGCTTGGTAGCAAATGCCACTTAATTCCTCTATATACATAGAAAAAAATAAACATAAATATTTTCAATAATATTTACCAGCCAAATACAATATTAGCCGAGATGGCCCAGTGGATAAGCCGAGATGGCCCAGTGGTAAGAACATGTGAATCTTAACCGATGATCGTGGGTTCGAACCCGGGCAAGCACCACTGAATTTTCATGTGCTTAATTTGTGATTATAATTCATCTCGTGCTTTACGGTGAAGGAAAACATCGTGAGGAAACCTGCATGTGTCTAATTTCACTGAAATTCTGCCACATGTGTATTCCACCAACCCGCATTGGAGCAGCGTGGTGAAATAAGCTCCAAACCTTCTCCTCAAAAAGAGGAGAGGAGGCCTTTAGCCCAGCAGTGGGACATTCACAGGCTGTTACGGTTACGGTACGGAAATACAATATTATGTTAATTATCCGTATAATTATAATAATTATTATTATTATAATTATTATTGGAAGAGCTTTAATGAATAATGTATGTGCTGATTAAATTGTGTCTATTAATAATGTATATTCTAATACAATTATATATCGACATTAAATTCTTATTGTAAATAGCTTTTGAATATTCCGGGAAAACATTTTATAATAAAATATTTTATTGACAAGAAAAGTGAAATTTGTTTATGCAAGCTTAGTGATAGTGTAGAGTACACTCCTGCTGTTTACATCTATTAAATTTAAATGCATTGCTTGAGTTGCACCAAAAATATGACTTTTACGTTTTTCATCTGTTCGGTAAAATGGAGATGCTACCCTCATATTGGTCTTTAATTTGTGAACCCAAAAAGCCACCAAACGAAGCGCTTAAAGCTTTGGGTGCACGCTCTGAAAGCTAAAACGGAGCTCTGTAAGTTAGTAAACATAGTGTATATATATAGTAGTAGTAATAATAGTAACAGCATGTGAAAATTCCACAGCTGGACTAAGTCGTTCTTTTTTAGAGGACAAGGTTTAATGGATTACGATGACACTTTATTAGGGCGTGGTAGGAATTGCATTTGTTGGATTTAGTTCTGAGACATACACAAGGCCCTAAAATTATTCAATAAATATCCTAGATTTCATGATATTATATATAACACCAGGAGTATTCTTTATAAAATAAATAATTTACTTGAAAAACAGCGATTTTTAAATAGTTGTCTTTAGAATTTGTTACATTAGTTGCAAAAGTAAAGTTTTCAATCAACAGCCAATCGTTGTCCACTGCTGAACATAGGCCTCTCCCAAGGTGCGCCAAAGCTCCCTGTCCTCCGCCTTCCGCATCCAGTTGGTGCCCGCCACCTTCTTAAGGTCGTCGGTCCACCTGGCTGGAGGGCGCCCTACGCTGCGCTTGCCGATTCGCGGTCTCCACTCTAGGACTCGTCTGCTCCAACGGCCATCGGTCCTACGACATACGTGACCAGCCCACTGCCACTTCAACCTGCTAATTTTGCAAGCTATGTCGGTGACTCCGGTTCTTTTCCGGATAATCTCATTTCTGATCTTATCCTTCAAAGATACTCCGAGCATAGCTCGCTCCATAGCACGCTGGGCGACTTTGAATTTGTGGACTAGTCCCGCAGTTAGTGTCCACGTTTCGGCACCGTATGTCATGGCAGGTAAGACGCATTGGTTGAAGACTTTCGTCTTCAAACATTGCGGTATAGACGACTTGAGGACTTGACGAAGGTTGCCAAATGCCAAATGCATGCCCATGCAGTAAAGTTTTATATACTTATATATATTTCACGTATTCTATCTATTTGAAAATATTGTTAATCTATCGCCGAACACCTCACCATTATACTATTGGTTTTCGATTTGGAAGGCGATTGAGCCCGTCTTATTACATACACAAGAGACATAACACTATAGTTTCCATGGCCGAAGAATACGCGACGATGGTAGAAGGAACATTAAATTTAATTTTAATATACAGATGTTTTTCAAGATGCGCTTAGAATTAATCGTGAAATAATAAAGACACAATAAGTATTCGCGTTATTAAAAATGGAATGAAATATGATATGCTGTTACATTTATAGTAATAATTTAATTTCTAACACAACAATAGTAAGCGATTCCTTTGGATCTTTGGTCTGTCCAAAATGCCTTCGGGATCAATAAGGCTTAACTCAATAGACTCGCTCAAGCGACCTCTAAGAACATACAGATAACTTAGTTTAGCGACAATTCGCCAGGGACAGTTATAACGGTAACTATGATCCCTACTTCGTTCGTATAAATATGATAGACTTTCTTTAATAATAATATGTTATATCCATATCAGTTACCACAAGTTACACTAATGTTTAGTTAAATATTTACAATGTTTGCCGATTTGTGCAAGCCCGTTACGAGCAGTGTAACTACAGGCACAAGGGACATAAAATTTTCGTTTCCAAGGATGTTGGCGTATTGGCAATATAAAAAATGGTTAATATTTCTTACATCACCAATGTCTATAGGTAGTGACTACTTAACATATGGCCCATTTGCCCGTCGGCCTACCTATAATATAAAAAAAAAATAATTAAATTGAAAAGACAAGAAGAATCAATCTAGTTCACTGTTTTAATGTGTGCCAGCAGATGACCAGTATGAGTTGCAATGCAATAACAACGAACATTGCTTAAACTCAATCGCCATAAAATATACTAACAAAAACAATCATTTTTATACAATATATGTTTGAAAAGTGTCAAAATTTTATTTGAAGAATATTCGGTATCTGAAAATAAATGAATGGAATTCAAAAAACCTTTATTATAATATATACATTATACATATAATAAATATAATGTTCGCAAAGGCTAAAAACCGGTTCAGAACTCAACAAAGTGAGTTTGCACAACGACATTGTCTACATTACTCAAGCCAAGTTACGTTCATTTAAAATGAATAATGTCATCTCCATACGTTATATACTCGTATGTTGTACACTTTACGAAGAAATTTCAAATATTTTTACTGCAACCTAACTCATGTTAAACTTAGAGGTAAGAGCGTTTTAAGTAGTAGCCAGCTTAAGTTATATTTTGCAGTGTATTTTAGTGGATGTAAAGTATACATTTGTTATGATTTCTTATGTTTTTGTATTAAGTGGATACTTGAAAATAAATTTACTATTTTGTTTTAAAATAGGTCATTTAAAATACACCAACCCGCATTGGAGCAGCATGGTGGAATAAGCTCCAAACCTTCTCCTCAAATAGGGAGAGGAGGCCTTAATACTTTTAAAATACATATATAAACTATTTACTTTGTTTATTCGGTCAATTTACAGTTTTTGGCGAATTAGTTAGTGACAATAAGCGCAATAAGCGAAGTAGTAACTTTTTAAACATATTGGTTTTGTATTTTTTTAAGTAACTCAAATTATTTTCGTTTATTATCATCGTTTAATTTTTAAAAATAAGACATGATCAATTCAATAAATTATATTTATTAAAAGTTAGCTTGCTCCATGATTTTTCCTGAATAGCATTTTCATTATATATGATTTTATACACATGAGTACTAAACTAAACTGAACTAAGTTCATTTGATTAACTAAATACCAGTATAGTTTGTCAGATTGGTTTATATTTATGATTAACGCTCTGCTCCTCAGGGTCGTAGCGTGAAGCTATATTGCATATAACCAACTATACAAATAAATAAAATCGGAGCGTCAGTCTGTAATTTCAAACTAAGTCTCTTTTTAAGTTAATATGACTATTTGCGAGTTATCAAAACCAAAACAAGCATTTTTTTCTATTATAGATTACATCTGCTAGCTATTAATTTTAATATTTTTATGTATAATTCGAATGACCATCATGTACGTTATAATAACAGATTGTAAAGGCTTTTTGTAACAAACCGAATTCTGTGCTGGTGAATCCGCGGATATTAATAGTCGTTAATATACGTGCTATCTAACTTGGTGTTTTTTTTTTTAAGTCAGGTTGTGTTCCTGTAATAAGCGCTTTCAAAAATACAGATAATATAAATAAAAACGAGTAATATTGGTTTTGATGAAGACTTTAATTTCATTGTTTTATTTTTATTTTTATTGACTTTTATTTTTTGTGACATTTTTTTAAGTTGGTATTATTGTCATTTTTATGATAGGATGATATTTTTTTGTATATTGATAAATATAATTGAAGTTTATATTTTGTTTTCACCCATATTATGAATATATTTCAGGCCTCGAGTTTTTTTATAAAATTTGATACAATAGTCGGGAAAACTGTTTTAATATTCCAACTTGAAACTTTTCATTTCACGTTGTTCTACAGTTGTGGGAACATTTAGCTCTAGGCAACGCGCAATTTTTACGGATATGAATGAACAGACTGTATTATGTTCATTTTTTAAGTAATAAAAATTAGATCGAAAAATTTCACTAGTTGTATGTAATCAATTTGTTTGTTTTAAATTTTAGTAAAGTAACACGTAATTGCCTGTAAGTGCCCCACTGCTGGACTAATGCCACAATATATGGAGCTTATTCCACCACGTTCATATAATTCTGGTTTCTGGATCCATGCAGATCTCCTCACTACCAAGCAAGAGACGAATTTACGTAGACTGTTTTCTTTTCCACTCGTCTCGCTTTTGCATCACTCATTTGAGAAAAAAGTTTCTCTTTTCAGTATCTTTTGGCATCTCTGCATTCATTCACTTCCCGGTAAAAATTACATAAATTTATTTTATAAACATAACTTTTTAATGTATAGGTTTTAAAATCTTAATTTATATAAAAATTATATTAATAACATTACATTACGAATACAAGATAGTCTTTTTTTCGCTGGATAAACATGTTTACGTATTTTTCCCACATGAGGTGAGGGGTTATGGGGGCGCCGGAATACCCACTAATAACCAGCGGTCGACATGACATTTTTGCAGAAGGAGATCATCTCCATCCAGCACCTCTCGCTACCAAGCATGGCATTTATCACACTCGGCAGGGAGAGGTCTCCGCCGATTAAAGTCGCCAGGGAAAGGCGCTGAGGCCCACGAGCGGCAAACTACATCAGAGTGTCGTAGGCGCACACTCATGGTAGGAGGGCGTTACGTCTCGCTTGACTATTCCGTGCAGGTACTTACCGAAGCACCCATGTCCGGTAAGCACCTGAGTTAGTCTGAAGGTCAGTGTGCCTCCTTTTCTCGTTACCCAGCAACTCAAGTGGAGGTGGATCGCCTCCACTGTCGCTAGGCCTGCTGATGGGGACCTCAGATCCTCCTCCCACCTGCAAATCAGGGCTTGCTGGGTGAGAGTCCTGAATCTCAGCACCTCCTCCAACCCTGGACGGTCGCCACGCAACCTCATTTCCGCCCGGAACCGGTACACTCCCGCGAGTACCTCCGCCTGGAGTTCCCAAGGCGTATCGCCCGCGAGAAGTGTCGCCGCCGTCCACGACACCGTACGATATCCGCGTATCATCCTCATTGCTATGATTCTCTGCGACCTTCGCAAGAGAGCCTGAATACACTATTTAATCTTAAAAACTACTTACGACGACATGGAAAATTTAAAAATCAACTGTCTTGCCGAAAACAAACTAAAAAGTAAATATTAATTTACAGGATTCTAATAAAACACATCCAAATCTGCTAAGACATTTAAAAGTTATGGTGGAATACTAAAACACATACATACATGAACTGTTTTTTAGGCAGTTGTGTAATTGAAATATATTTAGTAATTTTTTTCTTTCATAAATTTACGTCAAATTAGTACATTTTGTAAACAAGAAGCGGATGACGTAAGTTACAATACAGATCAATTCCTTTTTAAAATTAAAAAGTAACTTCCTTACAAATACACTTGGTTCAAAATATTATTATTCAACTCGAATAAATACACCGTAAAGATGATGGCGGGTCAACTTTTAATGAAAAAATTTTAACCTTAATCGCCAAACTGTCCGCGACACTTATTTATAAGTTCCTTTTGTAAAGATTTTAAAACATTGGTGAAATTAAGCTTGGGACCCATTTAGAAAGTTTATTCAAAAGACTAAAGAACTTGTTGGCTTTAATTGGCAACTTGTTTGAATAATAAGGCTTTGGTACATGTATTGAGAATGGCTTTATGGTTTCATTACCAAGAAGTATTGCAATAAAAAAACGTTGTGGCGAAGACCGGAAAGTTCTTACATTATAAGTTTTCCTTACTAAATACTTTTAAAAGTTTATAATAATCAGAAATGCAGTCACAAATTAATTTATTAAATTAAAAGATTTAAAAAAAAATTAAAAAGCATTGTATCGAATTTCGTAAAGAAAACAAAGTACTAGAATAACGAATGTTTGTTTATAACCTGGTAAAGATTAAGTAAAAATAACTGATTGCTGTACTTCACTTATATTGAAATGTCAACATTGAACAGGCCTTTAAGAAAAAGTTTTGGAGATTATTCCACTGCACTGTTCTAGTATGGGTTGCTGCATTAACATGTAGGTTGGTTGGATTTGAATTATAAAAAAATAAATGCTCTTAAAAACAGTTAATATTGGAGCAAACAATTTGAATTCGAACCCGCTGCCTTTTTATCTGACAATTCTATTAAAAATTCTGAAATGTGGATCAGATTCGTTACAATCTAGACCTTTTCCATATTATACTTTTGCGTGCAGATTAGAAGGATTTATTGAGTTACCTCTAACTGACCTTAACATTAAAAACTTTTCATACCTACCGGCAAAACAATTAGAATAAAAATCATTACGTAACTTCATTAAACACTGAAACACGACTCATTCGAAGTAAATAATTATGGCGATGAGAACTTTTTACTTCTGAAATGAGTTGGCATGTGGACATTCTGACAAACCATAAATTGGTGTGGCTTAAATGAATTATTACTATAAATACCAGGGTCGATGGATTCGTTATTCATTTACAATGCATAAAAATATATACGTTGTTTTAATAAATTCTAATAATAAATTTTATTTGTTTCAGATACGACAGACAGCGTAGATAAAGATTTAATTAGATTTTTTTAAATTATATAAAGCAACAAATAAAGCGCCTTTAATTGATCCTATAATATACGTGATAGGTAGATTAAGTAATAATTTCGATAAGTGAACACAAGTGCCAAGTCGCGTTGTTCGGTGCGTCGCGCGTGTGTCTGTGAATGCATTTAGTGAGACAGTCATCAACTGTGACGTTTATGGGAGCAAATAGTCGGACTGGTTTTACATTAGTATCTAACATTTGAAGGATAGATATTTCGTGAAAAGTCGTAGGCATTCGGCCAGACTGTGCCCGGTCGGCAAGATTGAGGTGGTGGCCGGGTGCGGGTGGGGTAGGCGCGCGCGCGTGCGGCCTCTGCACGCGCTGAGCCGCGCGGCCGGCATGTTGGCGTCGCAGCGCTCGCAGTCGTGCAACGAGGAAGGCGCGTTCTTCGGTGCGCGCGCGCTGCGCCGGCCGCGCGGCAAGGGCAGCGGCAGTCCGCCCTGCTAGGGGTACGCCATGTCGCTGCGCAGCCTACATCGGAGGCTCTCCTCCGCCAACAACACGTAAGTCATACCCGTTTTATTTTAAAAATAACTTAGCTTACTTATTGGATAAACAATATTTTGCAAACATTTGTAAGAATGTAAATTGAAGAAGTCGGAAGCTTTTCTTCAGGGGATTTCGTGATATTTTAGCTGCTTTACAATCAATCGGTAAATTAATTTATAATTAAAAAAGTATAATAAATGAAAATCAATCCTTTAATTAAATAATTGCAGTTTTTTATTTAATGTAATTCGAATCTACAACTAAAGAATGTAGTATTCAACAGAACCAAGAGTAACAGTCACTTCAAGATATTTTTTTTAAGTATGAAGATTATTGTTATATTTATGTTCTATTTATTAATACATAACAATTTTATTGTGATAAATTTAAGTAACATTTTACAAACATGATAAAAATAATTATTTCGTTTTTTAAATTACAAAAATCCTAAACGAAGATACTTTTTATACTACATTCAACATAACTTCATATAATTTATTGAAATTTATTTATAATGTCATATCCATTAGGAACAACATTGATGTACATAGTGCTATTTATAACTGAACCGATTCTGATTTACTCGAAGTTTGAAAGACGATCAAAATCCGCTTTTACTACGACTGATCAAAACGTTGAACAGGCAACCATCGAGATGTGAATATTCAATTACCGACTAAATCTGGAGCTGTGTACGGCAAAAAGCTTGACGGCGACTTGCAAAAATATACCCTACATGTTTACAATAAAGTATATTTTTCTTATCCCGATTTTTACGCGACAATGTAAAATGGTTCTACGGGTAGGATGTCTAATTTATGTAAACCGATATCACCAGAAACAGAATTATAAAGACAATAATATGCAATTATCGAGATACCTAGTTATAAATTCAATCAAAAGTCTGTTTTCTTGTATAATAAAAGATGTATTTAAACCAACAAGTTAAAATAAAAGATATAAATCTCATTAAAAAAGTTGAACAACTTTAGATTATGGTAATATAAACTTAATTATTTTTACTAATCATAAATCGATTCTATATAGATTTCTCTCTATTCAATCTCGTTTAGAGAACTGATGGTATATATAAAGATTAAAAAGAAATTTTAGGTACTTTAACGATATTTTATAATTTAATAAATAATTAAGAAAAAAAGCGAAAATATTCAATCGTAAATAATACTTTAGAGAAATAGAGCGCACATTAAAACAACAAAAATCGTATACAAACTGTTTGTATGTAAAACTGGAATAGCAGATAGGTGCGTTAATTATATTAAGCCAACCATATCAATAGCCGTTTGGTGATCGGGTCTATATCGTTTGGGAGATAAGGGGCTTATTACTATAAAACAATAGCTGTAGGGACAGCGTTATGTATCGCTAGTCATCATTTACTATTAGCGATTTTTAAAAATGGACTTTGAAATTAGTTAGTCTCTACGCGCTCACACTGCACGCGCACAATTTACACCTGGCATAAGAGAGGTAGGGAAGGAACTATTCTCAGAAACGTTACGTAAAACACGTTGTATTTTAATTCGACTTCAAAATTTTAAGCAGAAGGTGCCCAATGAATTTGCACTTAAAAAATTATAGCTCATATACTACTTCTTATACCTGACAGAATCGTCTTCACTTAGCCAATGCTGTTGTCAAACTATTTTGTGTCTGAAAGTTTCACTCAAACGTTATATATAACACATAGTATTCAAATTCGATCTGGAAATTCTAATCTTGTCACGTCACTAAATAAATTTGACTTCAAAAACGAAAGGTCGTACAATTCAAAACACGTGACAGATGTTACATTCCGTTTTATGTCAGCAGCATTTGATATTAAAACGTTACACGTAAAATCGAGTGGTTGAATATAGTGCATTTACAGTAACAGCCTGTTAATGCCTCACTGCTGGGCTAAGGCCTCCTGTCCCTTTTTGAGGAGAAGGTTTAGAGCTTATTCCACAACGCTGCTCCAATGCGGTTTGGTAGAATACACATTTGACATAATTTCAATGAAATAAGACACATGCAGGTTTCCTCACGATGTTTTCCTTCACCGTCAGGCACGAGATGATTTATAATCACAAATTAAGCACATGAAAATTCAGCGATGCTTGCCCTGGTTTGAACCCACTATCATTGGTCAAGATTAACGCGTTCTAACCACTAGGCCATCTCGGCTTCTCATAGTGCATTTAATTCTTGATAAAATAAGGTATATTTACTAAATATATTAACGCATTATATTATATAACGTATGTATATCTAGTACTACTACAATCAATTCTATCTTTATTTTGTTTATTGATTAGGATTTGAACTTAGGATTTTTTATCTGTGTATTTAAAGTTTGGTGATTTTGGCGGGCTTTGATAAAATAAGTAACAATAATGGCAAAAAAGTAATATTAATTCGTGTAATAAATAAAAAGCAATATAAAATATGAAAATAAATATCAGTAATAACATTTTGTTTCATTTGCCTATTAATGATTAATAAATAATTATACGTAGTACAATGATAAATATAATTCACAAATTATTTATGAATATTTATTATGAATTATTTACTCTTTGTCACTTTGTAATGTCTATTTGTTATTGTTTAACACCACCAGTGTTGCTAATGTAAAAAACCCTAGATTTAGATAATACTGCAATCATATTGTGTATATGATTCTTTTGGGTGTAAATAAAAAAAAAAATATTATTATTAAAAAATAATTAAAATAATTTAAACGAAGCAAAGAAGTTTTCTTACACTGAACGTGTCTTATAAAAATGTTTTACACAGTATTTTTAAACATGATCCCAAAAACTTTTACCGCCCAACACATTTACCCTTGTACTCATAAAGGAAGTCTCATCGAACAATGCCTTCCCCTTATGCCATTTGCAAAAAAAAAAATAGTTTTGAAAAATAAAAATAATTACGCCAACTGGCGTTTTGTTTTAATCTTTATAACTATAAACCATATACTTAATTTAAGAAAACTTACGTGACGCGACGTGACTGACGTGAATATATATGGCTAAATTATATGATAAAAATATTTTAAATCTACTACATTAAAATAAAATTAAAAGAAAATACTATAAGAAGCTACAATTAAAACAATAAGATTATTTATTAAAATGTTTTATATGTATTATAAAACTGTTTCAAGACGGTCGCAAAATTAAAAAGAAATATAAAAAAAAGTATATTGAACTCAATTATGCAGATATATGTTGTATCTAGTAAATGGAGAAGGTCATAAGTTATATTGACACGGTTTAAAATTTATGTCTATCTTCAAAGTATATGCTATTATGAACTAAGTCTCTTTTCGTCTAAAAAGCATATATAGTTTTTTTTTTAATCTTTATGCAATATTTTATACTAATACCCGAAAACGTAAGCATAGACAATATTAGTCGTGATCGATCGAAGTGATTTCAACGCGTCCGCTTCATTACGTAATGACGTAGTAATAAGACAGTGACGTATAAAATCGGTATCGTAATTAAGTTTATTAATGTTTATTTACTTTTAACTAATTTATTTACAATAAATACTTACAACAATTACAATAGTGATTGTACATATAATTAACATAAGTAATGGTAATTATTTCACTAGTGAATGAACCAGTCATATATATTATAATTTCTATTTATATCGTACTTGTATCGTTATAATATAGATTAGACATTATAGCAATCGAATTATACTAAACATGTTACTATATTACTGAATGGACTGTTAGGTACTGTGTGATTTTTTATTACTGTTTCTTTTTGACTGCATTACGTTGACCTTAATAACTTTTTCTTATTGTTTATCTGGTTAAACTTACTATTTTTTTATATATTTAGGAAGACTATTGAACTCACCACTACGGAACAGACGAGCCGAGATTTAATTTAACTTATATCAATATTAGATTAAATAAAACGTCTATGTAATAAGTAAGTTTTAAATATAGAAAGAATCATGAAAATTTAGTTTCCTTAACGTCAAAAGGTACAGACCTATTTTTGAAAAGTCTACAGGGTTCAGCTATTATTAAGAAGAGTTGTATGTATCGGAGAATGTTAAAAATAACAAACTATTTTGAACATAAAAGTAGGTCAAAGTAGTATTACTATTACATATTCATTGAATTCTATAACAATCTATTTATATCTATATATTATATTTGATTGTTATCATTGTTGTAACATAATGTATATATGTAATAATAAATATATCAGTCATTTTTTATATTTGTTAAATTTTTATTTTTTATTTTTATTGTTTTAGAAATAAAACTTAACAATAAATTTACGCCTCTTGGGACTTTACCAAATATATTATGCTAATTACTACTACACCACCATCTACTTTTGAAATTAATGGAAACATAATACAAATAAACAAATAATTTATAATAAATTTGAAAATCATTCATCTTTAATCGGTGACAATTAAGTTAAGGAGAACTTTAACTGTATTGAAACTATATGGCAAAAAATATTGAGCTTCAGTTATTCAATTCATCAACTAACGCTTGTTTGGCGAAGGGAAAACAATTAAAAAAGAGAGAGAAATTCGTATATGTAGTATTAGGAATTAAGATACTTCGTAAACTAGACTTGGTGACGGTGCCTTCTGCAAGTTCATCTGGGTAGTTACCACCCACATCACATATCCTATCACCAAACAGCAATAACTAGTATTATTGTATACCATTTTGTAACTTGAGTGAGCCAGTGGAATCGCATCCATTTCATTTGAAATTATTGTATCATGCTGTTCAAATTAATTGTTTGCTTAATAAATAATAAAATATTCTGCCAATTACGCTAAATATTATGTTATCTTTTTATTTGTCATTAATAAACGTTCCGAATAACTTTGATTATAAAGTCATATTAAACTAAAATAAATATTCGAGTCAATATTAATTTAATTTTGCTGCTTTACCTTAACATCTTTGGATTGTAATTTAAAATATGTGGTTTTATAGAAAGACTCTTTCGCCTCGTGAAGAACAAGGAGTATTCAAAGCTGACTTTTGCTAATCAGAGTGCCACTCGAAGAAGAAGAAGATAGAAAGATATTTTAATATATAGAGTTAGAAAAGATAAGGATAATTTATGTTAAAGTATATAGACATAATCGAATCGAACCGTTTTTAAGTCACTCATACATAGACAACATGTCTAATCGCATACAGAATCCCATTTTATGAAACAAGTGTTATGACGTCAATCGTTATTGCTCGTTCCGATTTGTGTGATAGATAATTAGGGACCAGTACACTAGCTTCCATTGTGTCAAATTACATATTAAATATGTATACACAATTGTAGTTCATATTTATACAAAAGCTGAAATGACCCAGTCGTAAGAACGCGTGAATCTTAACCGATGATTGTGGATTCAAACCCGGGCAAGCACCACTGAATTTTCATGTCCTTAATTTGTGATTATAATTCATCTCGTGCTATACGGTGACGGAAAACATCGTGAGGAAACTTGCATGTGTCTAGATTCACTGAAACTCTGCCACATGTGTATTCCACCAACCCGCATTGGAGCAGCGTGGTGGAATAAGCTCCATCGTTAGCCCAGCAGTGGGACATTAACGGGCTATTACTGTTTACTGTTACTAATTGTAGTTTTAGACAAAATAAACTTTTAATCACGTATTATAAGAAAATACTTCGTAATAACTATATCCCATAACAATTTTATACAAGGAATATATTTCTTCTTTTTAAAAATTAAAATGATATTATTTAAAGAAAATTAACTTAAATAAAATTGCAATGTTTTTATATTTTTTTTATGTGAAACATCTATTTGCGTCGGAGGTAAGACCAATTTGTATGCCTTGACGGCAGACGGTATGACGCTCTCTTATGCCGTGAAAGATCTATGTACGTGACGCATATACTGTATAATTCTTTACCATACATTATTATAATAATAAAAATAATTAAACGGAACTTTGTTTTTATTCAGTTTTATTCAATTTATTGATTTTCTTTAATTATTTTATTAACTAAAATTCGATGCTTAGCATCTCTTGGGCTTCCCATTACGGTAAAATCGTTATATTATTTTTCGATATCGTATCTTGCACCCGATTGTCGTCACGACACCTTTTGTTATTTCTCAATGAGATTGACAGGAACGCATATGGGACAAACAAAGAAGAATTAAAAAAAAAAAGTCGAGATGGCCATTATAATTCATCTCGTGCTTGACGGTAAAGGAAAACATCTTGAGGAAACCTGCATGTGTCTAATTTCATTGAAATTTTGTCACATGTGTATTCTACCAACCCGCATTGGAGCAGCGTGGTAGAATAAGCTCCAAACCTTCTCCTCAAAAGGGAGAGGAGGCCTTAGCCCAGCAGTGGGACATTAACAGGCTGTTACTGTACATGTACTACGAACTATCAATTAGACACTAAACTTATTTATATTAAGTAATACTATATAGGCCATTACAAGTGTACATAATGTCCCCGGAAATACATTCTACGCGGTTTGAAATCCACTTTGCGGTGTGACCCTTATACACTGGGCAAAGGCCTCCGGGCTTACGCAAATTTCAAACAAAATTCAACTTTAATATAAAAAAATAACGTTCAAAATTGATAGAAATCAATTACGATTTACCCAACATTGCTACGAATCTACAGAATTTTAACTCTCAGCATTACAATGCTCTAGAACAATGCTTTTACTTTAAACGTTAACTTCTTATCGTAACTGTAAATATAAAGGCATTTTAGTTTTTTTTTCTCGAAAATGCGGAAATTGAAATATACTATGTGGCTATTCAGAATATATATGCATTAATGAGGTATGCCCTAGCGTGACTAAATGTGTCGCAAGCTTACGTCAAATACCTAAAATATAATGTTCTAATAGTAACAATATTTTCCTATAACATACATATTTTATTTATATGTTTAATCATAGAATATTATTTTCATAGTACAAAATAAATTTATATAAAAAAAGTTTTTCTTTATGAAAAACCAGAGTTCTTTTTAAAGATATATTTTATTAAATAAATCTGTTATTTATATTTCATTTAATAAATAAATACATCCGTCCGTAACAGCCTGTGTGTTATTACCTATTTTGACATTACGAAAGCAGTTTAGTGTTTAGAATACATAACGTCAAGCTTCGTTTCTTTTCTTTTCTAAAAAAGCAGGATTTATAAAAGTTTAACAATAATATAGTAAAATAGTAGTTATGAGTATCATTTGTTGGATATGTTTATAGTAACAGCCTGTTATTGTCCCACTGCTGGGCTAAAGGCCTCCTCTGCCTTTTTTGAGGAGAAAATTTGGATCTTATTCCACCACGCTGCTCCAGTGCGGTTTTGTGGAATACACATGTTGCAGAATTTTAGTGAAATTAGACACATGCAGGTTTCCTCACGATGTTTTCCTTCTCCGTAAAGCACGAGATGAATTATCATCACAAATTAAGCACATGAAAATTCAGTGGTTCAAAAATAAAGTTCAAGAAAATTCAGTTGCCAGGGCTTGAACCCACAATCATCGGTTAAGATTCACGCCTTCTTACCACTAGGCCATCTCGGTATATAAATGAATACATATATAGAAATAAAAATATCACCCAATAAATGTAAGCTACATACAAGTATTAATGTTCATGGTAAGAATAAAAGTAATCTTAGTACAAAATGCACAGAATTAATAGAAAAATATATGATTTAGGTTAGTGTAAACTATAAAATATACCAGGCACTTATGTTAGATTCTCTTTACATGCCAAAAATAACAAAAAGAGAACCATGTGGTTCTGAAAACGCCTGTTTGCATGGTAGAAATTTAATTAGGTCATGTCTGATATTACTGGAGCAAAACAGGACGCTCTTGGCGAAATCCCAAAATATTACAACAGGTATTCAGATGATCGGATAACTATATGTTTTTAATTAATTTTGTTATTGTAGTTTTTGGTATAATCTGACTAATATTTTAAAGCCACCTTTGCTTATTTAAGCAAATAGCGTAGTTTCTTACCTAATAAATTATAGAATTTAAGGGAAAATAGGAGGTATAAGTCGAGATGGCCCAGTGGTAAGAACGCGTGAATCTTAACCGATGAACGTGGGTTCAAACCCGGGCAAGCACCTCTGAATTTACATTGCTTAATTTCTGTTTATAATTCATTTCGTGCTTTTCGGTGAAGGAAAACATCGTGAGGAAACCTGCATGTGTCTAATTTCATCGAAATTCTGCCACATGTGTATTCTACCAATTGGAGCAGCGTGGTGGAATAAGCTCCAAACCTTCTCCTCAAAAAAGGGAGAGGAGGCCTTAGCCCAGCAGTGGGACATTTACAGGCTGTTACTGTACTGTGAGGTATACGGGACAAATAAAATACAAGTGGAGTTGTATCGAAGAGCCAGTTAAAGATAATATCAAGTTTAATATATTGCGATATAATAAACATAATGCTACTAAATAACATCATTGATATTCTTTCTAATAAATTAGGTTGAAATGCGGGCTTCCGGTGAAATGCTTATAAAATCGAAACCGATAACCAAACGAAAATACTAGAAATAAATCGAAGTCGCTAATCATATAAAGTATGCTACGAGTACTACGTACGTCAGTCTTGTCTCATCAGTACAGTCATTTGTCCAACTATATATATATATATATAACTAGCTTTCAGGAAAAACGAAGAATAAATTGATCTTTTAAAAATAAGCAATTCCTTAGTATATTTTCTTAAAACCTTAGTTATTCCTGAATAATTCGTTCTTTTCTACAAGTTATGTGGCCGGTATGTCATTTTGTTAAGAATAAACTCAAAAATCACGGAGAAATCGTGAAATGTCAATGAGGCATCAAAATAGCGTATCACCGACAATCTGTTTGAAAAGAGTGAGATACCAAGGGAGGTCGTACAAAATAGTGCTGTAGTTCCGCTAATATATGATTGGTCGGAATACGATTTAAAAGTGCTTGTAAGACGAACTACGATATTACAGACGAACAATGATATTATTACCTGAATTTATGACTCCTTTTTAATTTTATGATGTCACCAAGTTTTCAAATATCTTATCTTTATGAAATATAGCTCATTTCCTCCCTTCAAACTAAATTTAACACTGTCCAATGAGACCAGTAACAATTTAACGTCAATTTGTAATAGAATTATGGTGAAGTTCTGTTTTAAATGTTACTGTCTACTCATTTATATAAATTGGACAGGCAAATTAGTCAAATCATCACTTCCCATAGATATTGGCATAGTAAGAAATGTAAGCCATTACTTACACCGTCAATTATCCGCCATATAATCTTAAGTAAACACGGGCTTACTCTCCGTTCAAACATAGTGTAGCTGAAGTATATTTATTGCGTTATTTTGATTAAAATAAAGATAAAGGCAATTACTATTGTGAATAAACACGACAGTATTTCGTTCCGAAGTTGAACAATAAGTATCCAACTTTATAAGATTAAATGTAAATTTAAAAAAAGGTTAAAAGTAACAATAAAAGAACACAGACTATCTCAAAAAAATTTAAAAGAAAGTAGTTAAATTATACTAATAAGTAAAATTGCTTGAAGTAGGTAGTATGTACGATGAAATTGTAAAACCTCTGTTTTAAATCTGCATCCATATATTGGCGGGTAATATTGCCTATGTATTTTGACTCTAAATTAATTACCTTGATATGATATGATAAAATAAAAAGAAAATGTCATCACTTACTAAAGATTCAGAAAGATATATCGATATAAAATCCTAATATTTTCTTTTAATCATTAACCGTCATATTATCCTACAGTGCTGTTATTACAAAGATCATAATTAAAACTTAAAGCAATTTAACTCGTATATCGTTTCAAGTCAATTGAAGATCTGACATACAACTTTGGATTCGACCTTGCCAACAGCTTTGCAGTATTAATCATTATGATTTATGTCTCACAGTTCCGCCTCTTAATTTTATCCTCATAATATTAACAATAGCCTTTTTATATTCATTAGTCTATCTTATTACTTAATGTACATTTTATTTACGTTTATATTTTTTTTTTATCTTCATTTTTTTGAGACTTTTGTCCATTTGGACATGTACGTATAATTACGGTAAACGGCATAACGCTCACTTATGTCGTTATGTTCACTCTCTTCCGCCGTATATTGTAAAATATAAGTACTTGTTGTTATATTACATTATTATAATTGTAAGAAATATGACGGTTTTAACTTTATTAAGGAAACAATATTTTTTTACTTTACTATGTACTATATTTATAACCATAAATATCGATGTATTTTATGTTGGCCGGGCACTCCGTGATTGCTGCATTTTTTATTTTGTAATTACTATATCATAAATTGTAATAAAAGTGATTAATAGACAAATTTTCATTTTGTATGTAATTTGCAAAATAAATTAAATGTGAGTGGTAATTATATATCAAATCAAATAAACGAATAAAAAAAAAACAAACCGTTTCACTGTTCAATTAAAATCCATTTTATTTTCGATTTAATAAAATTAAAGAAGCTGCGAGCGGGCGATGGCGTGGAAAATAATTAGTAAATAAATAATAAATTTTATGGAATTTAGGGATAGTTTATCAAATCAAATCAAAATATACTTTATTCAAGTAGACTTTTTAGAATCGACTTATATGATACGACTTCAAAATCCTCTTTTTCGAGGCTAATTTTAATGTAAAGTTACCATCGACCGGCATTTCTTAAAGAGAAAAAAATACTAAGAGATATAAAAATTACACTAGTGTTTTACAATAAATAAAACTGATTTTTCTAGTGAAGCATTTATTTTTGATATAATATTTTTTTTATTTCAAATATTATTCATCCAACAATTTCTAAGTTCACAGACCGTGTAATAGATATAGAAAATTCTCGAACGCTTAAATATTTCATCCAATAAATTTCATTCGGCGCGTCGAGTCAACCGTTCAGCATCAAGAGCGTACAACACGATTTAAAAAATCAATTTAACTTCCAAATGGTTATAAAATATATGAAACAGAGTCTCCATATACTAAGCTGTTGGTGTTATCTACCTAGGGAAATAAATCGTAAATCCTGTCGAAGGAACGTACATCGTACATGCATGTTTCAAGTAACTGGGTCAGTGTGACTTTGACTTCTTTTATGTTCACAAATAAACCTTATTAGTCTTGTTAATCCTCTTACTCGACACATTCGTTCGTCACAGTGCTCATTTAGAGTACCTGGAAAGTTCATAAATGTAAACTCAACACATAGCAAATGTAAAAGAACCGGAATGTTTTCAAAGATTTTAATGTGATACGATGCGTAAATATTTAATAGCTTTTGCAAAAGTTTATATCATTTAATAAGAAGTACATGTAGGAAAAGATATTTATGTATAATTGTATAATTATGGTGTCATTCTGAATTTTATTATCGTATAATATCTGCCCACCATATAGTAAAAAAAAAAAATTTAATGCAGATTTCCATTTAAAATTAGAATGGCTAATTTTTTTCAGTTGCTTAATAAGGTTATATTATTTACTTTATTATTAATATTCAAAGAAAACGTATTCACTAGGAACAAAATTGAAATATGTTTTATTAACAAAAAACTCGGACAGCACCGCAAATACTGTCAGATATTTTTTCTTACAAACCTGTGAGGTCGCATAATGGGAGATGTATGTTATGTTATACCATCGCCGCCGAGCAGGAGATGAATTAAAAACATACTCGTTAATTTAGCACATGAAAATTCAGGAGTGCTTGCCCGGGTTTGAACTCGGAATCATTGGTTAAGATTAAGATCTTCTAACCACTGGACCAACATGGCTGTTAGAGTATAGAAGTTAGTGTTGTTACATTCCCTACATCGAAATCTGTTAGTAAAGACGACAAGTAACCTTTTCTCACCGGTCGTGTTGGTCTATAAGAGAGAAGGTACAGGTAGACAGAGAGCACTCGTGTTGGTGCACACACTTGTCCAGTCTCCTGCGTCTAGTATCTTTCGAGAATAATTGCCATGAAATTCGTTCAAGTGAACTGTTAATTATTTTACCTTATGATGTATATGGATTACAATAAATATGTGTCACATTATATTTCAGTACAGAGCAATAACAATAAAGAATGAACTGTATTACGTAGAAATGCCGCACAAATGTGATTTTTCAGACCGTTATGTCTGCTGAATCGTTACTGGTATAATATAGCTTCTAAATATTCATAGCGGCGGCGGTTTGAAATAGCAAATATTTGGCCAAGTGACCCTCTAAATGACTGCTCCACTCAGTTACCGCCTATTTTTTATAAATTTTTCCATTTAGATCACAGCGAGCTTTGCTTTATTTATACAAGATGATATTAAATTACTTCGTCTTTTTGTTATGTTATTAAGTAAGGCTATAAGGAATTTGTAACTTTATATAACATGTAAATTAATGTTGAACGACTTTAAATATTTTCGATTATTAGAAATTCGGTTTTTTTTAAATATTGTAGTAATTCGTTCTGACGTACAGAATTTAAAAAAAAATAAAGAATTGGCTAGTTAACTTTAGCAACTAACTTAGAACTGAGATGGTCCAGGAAAATTTTCAACCAGTGCTTCCACCAACCTGCATTGGAGTAAGAGAGGAAATCGTACCCCAGTAGTGGGCCATTTACAGCCTATTACTAATTGGAATTTTATTTTTGTAACTTGTTTTGCGTATGTGTTCCTGTGTATATATCTTTGTATCTCTTATATTTGTATATAACATTGACTTTATTAGCTTCTATTTATGTAACATTATTATGTAACATAATATGTTATTTAAATTCGTGTCAATACTCGTAGTTCTTACGATCGTAGCAAAGCCTTGAGCGTAACTGCATGATACAAATGACATAATACACGGTCTCTTAAGTATATTCATAGAAAGTCAAGGGAAATAAACCCAATTCTTTTACAAAACGTATTGGGGCTGAAGAAAATTGTTACACACTTCAAGTCTCTTTGATGAAATACATTTTTAATGTCGAACCAAAAATGGAAATCCTCAAAGAAACATGAGTTTATTTTAAATTTTCTTTGAAGAAACTTTTCAACGATACTCCTGTCAAAAGAGTGAGGCTCTGAAGCATGCTACATGCGAAATTCCATAAAAATTGATTAATTGGTAACCGTTGAAAATATTATACTGCTTATTCATAATACGAATTATACGAACCTATAATATATATATAAATATAAAATAATGGAAATAGTATTTATATAAAATAATGGAAAAGGTAAACTATTGAACTTTCTTGCTGATTCTTCTCTGTAGAATCTGTATTTCGAACCGATGGTAGCTTTACATGCAATTATATACTGCAGTGCTATTCTGTAAAAACTCAGTTCATTGTTCACCCATGAAATGTTGACTACCGACTTATGGTGATGCGTGTATTCTTGTAATGTTAGAATTACTATGATCAATGTTACGTTCTAACAATTCACGAAAGTTTTCTGCTCTAAGTTTCGAGTTTGTTCCTACAGCGATACTGCTATATGATTTAAAAGTGATTTTATGATTAAATGCAGAATCAAAAAGGATCAAGTAATCTTTCAAATTGAAGCATGTGTTTTATCAAAGTAATATTTATAAGGAAATGCGGTTATTACTCGCGTTTATTAACGGTAATGGGACGAAAACAAAGGCCATCGATTTTTTGATTGCATTGTCATCGGAATAGTATACAAAGGATAATTGAGTAAATTCCCGGTACAAACAAATTGCTATTGAAACAAAACGCCGCTCTGGATTTTGCTACTAAAAGTTTTCAATGCGAAACTATAAGAATCTCTCTCTATTACGCTAAATACGGAAAAGTTTTAAGTTCGTATTACTTTGTATTCGGATTGGAATTGAAATTGTAATTGAATTAATAACAGTTCCCTTTGTATTAAGGATCGGATACACCTGCGCGACTGTGGGGTGTTATTGAAGCTTTTTACGAATATTCGTTTATTCTTACAAGTATTGTATTAGCTTTATTTCTACCTACGCTGGAATTGCACGATTAGAATTAAACGTTAATGGCTTATAATTAAGTTACTAGAATTACTACGGTTTTTTGATTATCAAATATAAAAATGTTTCAAAGGCCGCAGAAAATATGACGTCAGGAAAAAAATATAGCTTTAAGAAACAACTAAACGGACGCTCGCACGGACCCGGCCCGACTACTTGGTGGTAGGGCTTTGTGCAAGACCGTCCAGGTAGGTACCATCCACTCATCACAAATTCTACCGGCAGCAATATGTTGTACTGTTGTGTTCCAGTTGGAAGTTTGAGTAAGCCAGTGTTACTACATATATAAGGGACGTAAAATATTAGTTCCCAAGGCTGGTGGGGCATTGGTGATATAAGTAATGGTTAATATTTCTTACGGCGCCAATGTCTAAGTGCGGTGGTGACCACTTACGACCAGGTGGCCCATTTACCCGACCACTTACCTACACTACAAAGAAAAAGAATAAATAATAGTACTATAAATTTCCGGAAAAACAAAACAATACTCTTTCACACTTTGTATGAACAGTAGCCGCAGTCGCTTAGTTTCGCTAAGACTCGTATGTGGATCGATATCTTATCCATTAGCTTTTAGTTGTCTAAATAGAACATTTATGTACTTACTATTTATTATAATATTCTTAAGACAAAGTGTGTAACGGAATTCCGAGTAAAATTTGGGGGTTTGGGAGTTAGCAGTATTATAATCCCGTAACTCGGAAAATACAACATTAGTCTCTCTGTTTTATAGCTTGTCGTCGTATCGAACCACGGGACGGAATAGAGACTGTACCTGGGCGATGGGTCAGCACACTTTGGTGCATGATTATATCATCTAGGCCAGTGTTTGCCAAACTTTTTTAGACCATGCCCCACGTTAACATTTCTAAAATTTTTATGCCCCCCATATATAATTTTTAACCTTTAAAAATTGTTTTATTCCCTTAAGAAATATAAATGATAAGTTTTAGGAAGAAATCACTATGAAATTGTTATCAAAACATCGTAAGTAAAATTTCAAAACATATAATGAAAAATTGAAATTCAAAATAATTTTAATATTGATTTTTCTATATTCATTTAGGTTCCAATTTACTTAGCTTTAATCTCAAGTCTTCACGTTATGTTATATCAAGTCGATTTCACTTCTTCACTTTTTTTTATCAGTAAATCACTGTAAATGATTTACGAAAGGGTTAAGACGTGTCGAGTCCATTTTTAAATTGCCCCCCTTAACTATCAAATTTCTCCCCTGTGGAGCGTGGGCCCCACGTTGGGAAACACTGTTCTAGGCAGTCTATCTCCGTTGAGATTGGTCTGTCAATATAACACATTTTTATTATTTCTTCTAACGATGTAAAATTCTTACATACATTTATGCATTATATATGTACTGAAGTTCATGAAACGTTATGACGTGTCCATCTAGATACATTTACTTAATAAAGTCATATGTATGTATGTATTCGTATTGTTCATGATAATTTTAGTCAACTTGTATGTCTTACTAATATATTAATTTCTTAGTACGTATGTAACAACAGCCTGTAAGTAGGTATCTCACTGCTGGGCTAGAGCTTCTTTCCTCTAGAGAGGTTTGGAGCTCATTCCACCACGATATTCTAATGCGGATTGGTGGATACACATGTGGTTGTCTTACGCAAAAAACAAGGTTTCTATCACGATTTTTTCTATCACCGCCTAATAATACTGCAATATACTATTCGATATATTAATTCTTATTGTGAATAACTCAGTGAGATAGAAATGGAACTAAGCAATTCTTCAAATTAAAAATGCAATATACTTCGCTTTTCAGAAAAAACTTTTTGTTCAAAGAAAATACAGCAATTATTAAAAAAATTATCTAAAGCATATTAACACATGCATTGGTTTCCGAACGATCACTTTACCTGAAAAAAACATTTTGTAAGAAATAACTTTTTTAATTAATTAGACTTATAATTGTAAGAATTAATTTAAATTTTGGATGTAATGTAAGTAAACGACTACGGACAATCAATTCCATTCAGTAAAAATAATAAGGTGAGGGCATCAAATGTTTCACTTAAAAATAATTATTGTGCAATCCGCGTAGCTTCGTAGTAAGAATCGTGGTAAAAATAGCATTCATTTCTCAGGTAAATTCCAATTCTCCGGGCGAAAAGAGAGCTCGCCTGCCTGTCAATTGTAGAGGCAATGAGACGAGTAGTTAAATCTTTTTAAAGAACTTATGAATTATACTTTTAGTATTATTACTGAAAGTGTTTCTGAACAGGTAAAATCAGTCCCTATACATTTTTAAAGTACAAAACTTTAAGCTCAACATTTAAAAATAGAGTGCGCAAATATGTTTTTATTAGTCTTCTTAAGATTAAGTAATTAAGAAAGCGATAACATATTGATTAGATTACTTCATTGTATATCGAAACTCAAAGAAATAAATGTTGTGTATTGTTAGCCGAGTTGGCCCAGTGGTTAGAACGCGTGAATCTTAACCGATGATCGTGGGTTCATACCCGGGCAAGCACCACTGAATTTTCATGTGCTTAATTTGTGTTTATAATTCGTCTTGGTTGACGGTGAAAATAAACATCGTGAGAAAACCTGCATGTGTCTAATTTCATTGAAATTATGCCACATGTGTATTCTACCAACCCGCATTGGAGCGGCGTGGTGGAATAAGGTCCAAATCTTTTTCTCAAAAGAGAGAGGCGGTCTAAGCCCAACAGTGGGACATTAACAGGCTGTTACTGTACTGTACATTTTTAGCAAAATTAATACTATCACGTGCGCTTCACACCTGCAGTACAAATTGTATATTTTTTCTGTTAAATGTACTATATATTGCTTTACTGTTATGCGTTAAGAAAGCGCATAAATAACAGTGTTTTAGTGCTATTAGGAATAATAATTTCCTCGTAGCCTAAATTTTATTATATTTTATTTATTAAGCTTACTTACAATCACTTACACTAATACATTTAAAGAAACAACAAATACAAACTTATTATCTTAGTGTAGAGATTAATTAAAAGTAAACACAACATTCGACTGAAAAATGGAAACCAGTTCATAAATGCAAAAAAAAGCATAAAAAAAGAAAGAAACAGAATAGTAAAATAAAAAAATAAACAATTTTGTAAATACATCCAGCAAGTGGTATTCTTAACTTCTATATTATTGTACTCATAACCATAGTGGTTATGAGTACAAGTTACTATATTATTGTTAAACTTTTATAAATCCTGCTCTTTTAGAAAAGAAAAGAAACGATGCTTGACATTATGTATTTTAAACACAAAACTGCTTTCGTAATGCCAAAATAGGTAATAAAAAAGTGCTCTTAGCAATTGTACGACGCACTTGGGGTATTTTTCTTTATATGTAAGATAAAAAGGTAATGGGTACTATCCGAAACTTAACCCGCGATAAATAATAACAAATTTAAAAGTGTTTTTTCTGTGCAACACCTTCGTCTTTTCCTAAAATATATACATACATATTATATATATGAACATGTAGTTCATAATTTAATAGCCTAAACCAAAAAAAATCTTCATTTATAATTTTTTCACCATATTAATTTATATAGAATCTTAATTACAAAAAGAAATATTGTAAGCATGTTTGTTTAAGAAATTAATGAAAGAATGCTTTTAGGATTACTATTATTATTATCAATTTAAATTTTTAATTCAATATTATTTATTGTTTTTTATTTAAATTATTTTGTTATTTTCACATTCGTTAATTATAATATTTTACTGTCTTATTTCTATTTTCATAGAAATGTAGTTAACAATTTTCGGTATTATAAAATTATTGTCTATGTTATAATAAGTTTTAAGTAATATAAAAAAAAATATATATATCGTACCTTGAAAATGCACGTTGTGGCCGTGTGCATATTGAGGAGTCGCACACTTTATGTCAAGCCTGAATGTGTTTTTTTTTATTACACGTGTAAGTGTAGTGCTGATGGTCCTTAATAAATAAATTAATATAGATATAAAGGTATATTTACAAAAGGCAGTTAAAAGGCAGTTAAACCCGCAGTATATAAAAACAAATATACTTATTAGTGTTTTACAGCGCAAACTGTTAGTCTGACTTCAAAACCTACAGGTCTAATTTGGTGAGTGAGCTAGTGTGGCTACAGGCACAAGGGACATTACATTGTAAGTGCATCTGCTGTGCCAATGTCTATGGGTGGCATTGACCACTTACCATCAGGTGGCACATTTGTCAGTCTGCCTACTTAATTAAATAAAAGTAAATAAAATTACAGGAATATATATTATTTGTTAATATGGTCTTAAAGCAACCGCATCTATTGCATGCTTTATGCAATAATGAATAACTCCTTGCTAGTCCTTGCCGCTCAAGTACTCTTTAAAATTTAATAAGCCTCTTGAAACGCAACAAATATTGATTTCGGTAATTTATTCATAACTTAAAAAATATTTAAAATATTGGTATCGAAAAAATGTTTTCACATCAAGTGGGATATCGATAAAAAGGTCTTTAATACCAAATTGATGTTTCTTTGATAATTCATTCCTCCTTTTAAGAATGTGAGATTTGAAATTATTTTTCAATGCGTCCTTTTATATATATATATTTTAAATTTTATGACGAGATCTTAAAGGTTTTTTACAGCTATGTATTTTAATCAATTGATTCTATTTTAAAAAAGTACAGAAATATTCTAGTGAATCTTGTCTTATACAACAAATAGTAAACAGTAGGTATATTTTTCAAGTCTGCATGAGAACAAGCAACTAGTATATTGCATACAGCCTTGTTGTTCTGAAATTTCCTTGCATTGTCGGCATAGATAACATATTCCTTATTCTTTATTCCTTAGCGCTCTCCAAAACTTTGCAATAAAATAACACGTGCATACTGTCTACATTTCATTTCTATTGAAAGATAAAATAAGTTACCTTAAAAAATAAGCCAAACTAGTATATAGTTTTAATGTATAACAGTATGTTATATTTAATATCAACCTTAATAGCTGAACTGTTAGCTTAGCGAATTTGAAGTCCTATTTCGATAATTACACACACAAACACACATCGCACAAGTACTGGAAGAAAACAAGTAGCATTGGTTTTTATATTAAATATACGATTAAATATATGATTGCTACAACGAACGGTTGTACGTATGTACGTTTTTAATGTGTATGCAGACATACACAAACATACAGACAACCTTCTAAAATCGTAGCATTTAATTCTGGGGATCTTATTAATATCAAAATTTGTTTAAAAATTTTTGGTTAGAAAATCGTACCCATTACAATAACTACCGAACGGAAAATATACTTATGTATATTGTTGCAATTTTTTTTTCAATATATTCTAAAGTGTTCTTAAAAATGTAATCTAACTTCACTTCTTCTTACAGTAGTAATATAGATTATGGTAATATAGAGACGCTTGCCAACCTTAACGTAGGTAGTAGTTTGCTTGCCAGCATTGGAATCGATCCAGCGTGCTATCGCTTATTAATTGGCCAATCGGTGTTCTCAAGCTTGAAGCTTGTTTTTATATATGAAGACTCCTGTTAAAGCTTTTAAACATATATAGGTTTATCTTACTACCATTGGGATGACCAACTCCTGTACGGACCAGCCTAGGGAATGTAATTTACATATGTTCCATTTTTATTTAATGTATAATTTCCTGCTGGTATTTTTTTATTTTATTTTTATTTCTTTGTATTGATTTGTTATTTACGACCCTGTTTCAAGTTTAAGTCAATGTGACAAACAGTGGCATCAGTAGTTTATTCATTCAATTAATTCAATTAACATAAAATTAATTGTAACCAATTTTAAACGAACAGTTAGTGCTTTTTAGTTAGTTCAAAAGGTTGTTATTATTATATATATTAATTCTATGTAACTTACGTTACTTATTTATGAAAGCGTCAACATTTGTTTCAGTCTTTTAAAAAGATTTTGTTTATGTTTTTTAAATCATGTAATATCATTTTCAAATAGATCATACACTTATGTAAGATTAAAAAAAAACAAGGAGACAGAAGTTTTAATACACCACACACTACAGAGCTAAACATTTCTTGATATAAAGTAAATACAGCATCGGGTTATTTTTTAATTTGTAATAATAAATATTGTTAATTTTTTTTTATTTCTAAAAGATATAGACTAGCAAATGGGTCACCTAGTTCTAAATGGTTACTACTACTAATAGCCATTGGTGCTGTAAGAAATCATCCCTTAACATCGTCAATGCGCCACCAACCCTGGGAAATAAGATGTTATGTCCCTTGTGTCTGTAGTTACACTGGCTTACTCACCCTACAAACCAAAACACAAGAATACTAAGTCATGCTGCTTGGAGGTAAGATATGTTATAAGCTCTACCACAAACTAAAGACAGAATAACTTATCTTTATATAATGTGGTTCAAATTTTACAACTAAAATCTGAGCCAGTCTCTTTGGGCTTAGAATTTTGCACACACTAGTGACAATACAATCTAATTATTAAATATTGTAATTTAATCAAAACGGCCGCAAAATAAAAGCGTGTTTCTAAAAAACTGTAAAACTGTAACTGTATTAATTTTTAGATCTATTGTTTCACTAACAATGATTAGTTATTACACGGCTAGGTGTTTTGTGAATAAACAATAACTAGTGACAAATTATTTACATTTGTCTATTTATTTGTAATTGGAATGCGGTTGGACGATCGTAAATGTTCAGGACAAATCAATATAACATCAACAAAAGATTTAAGCACTCATTTTAGCAAATATAAATCCTTATTTACTTAAAATTCGGATATTAATATTTTGGAAACAATTTATTTTGTAAAAAAGTCACTCTATATTTACACTCAATTTATATGAATAATACTCAAATATAAATTAGTCTTTTTTAAAAGTGAGAATGCAATCCTTTTCTTAGTAAGTGATTTTCATAACCCTAGCTTAGCAATGATTTTCCATTGCATTGTTCTGAATTCCTCTAGGGATAAATTTTTTTATTCCCAGTAGAGAATAAAATAGAGCTAATTCCAAGCTGACAAGTCCAACAAACTAAGGTCTTTATATTATAAATCTGCGAACGAATAGTTTGTTCGTCCCGCTTTGATGCTTCAAAGTGTAAGTCGATTATAAAAAAAAGTAGAGGCGTAGTTATAAATAGAGATTGGAAAAATACTAATGGAAATGGAATTTACTCATTTTGAAATAGAACTATGGCATAAAGGCTAGTAAGTCATTTTTTTTTACTTAACCAATCTCCACAGACGTGTTGTCCGATGGAGTATCTTTTCTAATGTTTTGATTGCCTTTATTATTCTTGTATTTTAAAATCTGAAAGTTTTTATTTCCAGCCAGCACCAAAATCAAAATTTTAGATAATTACTAACTGATATCTGATAACTATGATGACTGATGATTGATAACTTTGATAAATTTAAATTGAACTCTAAAATCGTGGTACGTGTGGTCACGTTTTGTTTCTATGACATTATATCTTATTGATTTAACTAATCCGTAATTAACTAATTTAACAACAAACAAAATCGTAAATCATGCAAGAACGTATTTTAAAAAATATTTTTTTTACTAGAAACATTAAAAAAAATTTATGTAAGACACGGAGACAATGAACCAATAGCAGAAAATGAAAATAAATATGAGAATTATGTTTTTTTTACTATTCAGGTTATTGACTCATATCGTCATAGTTTAGCTACTTACTGCATTTTATGAAGAGGGGTCCTTATTGAGAAAGTTTTGTGCTATTAACACGAACTCGGAGTTTCATCTACGGTATATTGTCTTATACTCTTTAAAGTGATTACGGATGTTTCGTGTTGTGTTTTTATAATTTTTAATTATTTTTATACAAAAAATTGAAGCCATATTAAATAAAATTGTACATCTTATTGAGACTAATCTCTTTATGATTTGAAATAATGTCAATAATATTCCTTAATTAGCAGAACTATAAATACTTACAATATAAAATAGATCGAAACAAATAGGATTTAGTTTTTCATTCATAACTAAGTAATTTCATAGTCACTACAAAATAATGTTAAAAAATGAAAACATATAAAATGAAATAAGCCTCCGTGCACAAGATGAATGTTCTAATACAGCTGGAACAAATATTTGTTATAGTCAATGCAAACACACCACATTGAATTCGCGTTATGCGATGAGGGAGCGGATTTAAAATATTGTTTTTTAAACCTTCAGTATATATTTGAATGAAAAACTTTTTTTTTTTAAATATTGGTACACTTTTACTCAACGTTTTAGTATAATAGTTTGATACTTTACAACATTAGCTTAGTAATCATTAAAAAAAAAAATATTCTTCTTTTTTACATAGTGTAAGTAACTCTAATGACATTCAGGCTATTAGTCGCTAGACTTCTGTTAAACCCGCTAATTTTACCTTAGGTAGTATAGCGGTTCATAAAGTAATTAGATTTATTGTTGTCTATTATTAAAAGTTATTACTACGATTGGTTGTTTAGAGATTATAAATAATTACATATGATTTAGGAAATTACCATTTGATTAGAATTTTAAGAAAATATTAAATTTAGAAATTAGAATCTAGAATTTTGATTTGCAAATGATTTCACTGAGGCATTTTCAACGATGTTGGCGCAAATCATCAAAGAATAAATGATGTTGAATAAAAAAAACTGTACCACCAAGTGATATAATAACTTCGATTCGAATTCTACAAGGCAATAATTCAAAAAGCGATAAGCCTAAAAGATAAAATTCCGAATCCATGTATCATATATCACGAAACAATAAAATTGAAAACCCTTAAAAATATGCGAGAATCGAATGACCCAGATGCTAGTGGTTGGCGATACGCCAAAATGTGTTATCAACTGTGAAGAGAAATAATAGACTTTCCAATTTTTTTAATTATCTTGACTTTGATGTCGGGAAAGCTGCAGTGCATTCATTATAACGATACATCCTTGACACAGTAACATAACCTAGCCGAAATTGTAAATCGTATTACAAGGTTTCTGTCAATAAGTTCATTAATTTTGTTTAATGAATATATTTTTTTTAATTTTAGTTATGTGAAAATTGTTAATCAGATTTTAATTTATGTATATTTTAGAAATACACGACACAGTAAATATCGTAAACAAAAAAAAGAACACTTTTTTTATTTTATCCTGAGCAGTATATAAACGTCCACCTGCTAATTAGTGGTTACATTGCCAATGTCTAAGGAAGGTAGAAGAAACAAAACCCGGCTATATAAAACTTTAGGTATCACCTACCTAGACAAGTTTGAGTCCTACCTCAATCACCAAGTATTGGTATAGCACTAAGTGAGCGCTTCGCACGTAAACAATTTATGATACCCAGCACGTACCATGCTATATAATTTAACAAAATTCTATAATATAATATGTGAAAACGTTTTGTGTAAACCCTCTTAGAATTCAAACCTTTCACACGAGTATTCATATTTTATTTTTATTCTTGAGTGCAGAAACTCATACAAGTCGTTTGACTTCGTTGTTTTGTTTTCTTTCGAGCACTTTCAACCTGTCATATTCTCGCATTCGAATATCCTTAACATAAATTATACTTGAGATTTTACTACCGCTTTGTTTTAATTTAAATTGCGACAGGACATTGTAATATATGACATGTTTTAATTTAATTTGTATTTGTATATAATTATTACGTATGTAAACGAATAAAATGCTTATAAAAGCCAATTTAATAAAAATATATTTTATTTTAATAATAATAGTTTCCTTCAACCTCTTTTTTTACCAAAAAAAGTTTAATTAAAATGCATTTAGTTACGTTTCAACGCTTTACATGGTCTTGTCACACATATACGTATCGATAATCGTTATCAATGAATGAAAATTAACATTTAATTTGAAAATGAACAGGGCCCCCCTTGGCCTGGCCTTAGTATCTCTTCTACATTAAAAAAAGAATCGTTAACTATTAATTTCAAGTTTCTATATATAATAGTCAAAGCGTTGTCTGACAGTCAGTCTGGCATCAATAGTACTTACGTACACATAGCTACATACTTGTCGTTTTTTTGTTAACGGCAATCCCTTCACAAGAATAAACAAATGTATTTGTCCCAGAATTTAAATGTATTATTTATTTAGTCGTGAGAAACATTTGTGTATGTAGCAGACGTGGTATTTTTTCGCTGTCGTAACAATTTGAATAGCGTAGAACAATTCATGCGCTGCAAATATTTAGAATAAGTAGATAAGCTTAGTCGAGTATGTTCAATGAAAGATAAAACAGCTCTGTGCTTAGAATAATCAAAATATTTTTTGTTGGCTATTTATCCAATTGACAAGCGAAGAATATTGTCTTATGAAATGATAAAAGTTAAAAACAATATTATATATCTATACATATAATTAAACTCCTTCTAAAGGGCTGGATCGATTTCGTTGTGGCGCGGAGAACGGGAACCGGGATTGTTTTTTAACTCAACTAGTATATGTATAAATAGTACGTTTACTCTTAAACGTTACATACCGTAACAGCCTGTGAATGCCCCACTGCTGGTCTAAAGGCCTCCTCTCCACTTTTTGAGGAGAAGGTTTGGAGCTTATTCCACCACGCTGCTCCAATGCGGGTTAGTGGAATACACATGTGACAGAATTTCAGTGAAATTAGACACATGCAGGTTTCCTCTCGATGTTTTCCTTCACCGTAAATTTAGCACGAGATGAATTATAATCACAAATTAAGCACATGAAAAATCAGTGGTGCTTGATCGGGCTTGAACCCACGATCATCGGTTAAGATTCACGCGTTCTTACCACTGGGCCATCTCGGCTCAAACTTGAGATGAATTCGACTTTGACCAAACGTTACATAGAGGATGATCATTAACAGATTTTTCTCTTTCTGTCACCAATAAGTTGACATTCGAAAGAAGATGATGGAGATGGAGCGTTTATTGGAAATCTCTTTTGAAAGACTAACTGCTCATTATATACATTTATCTGTATGAATGGTTAATCATAATTACATTTATTAAAATCTGAAACCAATGACGTCACTTTGTTTGAATATAAGCATTGTCTTATGCTTATTATGCTCTAATTATAAAAATTTTATATGGCGGATGCTACAATTTTTTTTTAATTACTACAAAATGTATTATTTCACAAGCGCTCGTATTATGTCGTGTATTTTTACTATCGTAATATATTGTTTTAAAAATATTACCAATCAGTTAATTGGAACTTGGAAGCAATACAACAGGGATTTAAGCTGTCCTGATGTATTGAAATTTTGACATTCATATACGTGTTGAAGTAAAATAAAATCTTTTCTCGGTCGATTATTTTTATTTACTTTAAAAAGCCGAGCGGGTCCATCAGTTAGGGCGCGTAAATCGTAACCGATGATTGTGGATTCAAACTCAGACAACTCAGAGGTGCCTCTGAGTTTTCATGTGCTTAATTGGAGTGGCGTGGTGGGAGAGGAGGCCTCAGCCCATCTGTGAGATATTTACAGCTTGTTACTTTACTTTACGCTATTACGATTTGAATTAATGTTATGCTACGACAATAAGCATATAGGAGGCATAATATCATAATTTCATAAACGTTAACCAACATCGCAGACTTTATGAAATAGGAATGCATCATTCATAACCCCGATGAATCCGCGTGCATAACCAGTTAAATATAAACTTAATTAAATCTTATTGAATATAACCTATAGCTCTCAATGATTATGAAATGATTATGAAATAGATAATATTTTGTAAAAAAACAAATATGCCATAATCGCAAGTTTAGGATTACACTTTCTGTGCGTGTTTCCTCAAAGTATGCGCATTATTTTGTCCGAGAAGTTTATATCTGAGTTTTAAACATCTGTAAGTTGAACGTCAAGCGCTACTTTGTGAAGACAGTGGTTTTTTGTGACTTTCAAGATTACGACTAGTTCATTCCTCACCATACAATAGCGCTTTTATATGACATACCGCAGTGCACATGAAATTGTTTGTCTGGATTTTATACTCAACCGCTTTCTTGGAAACCATATTATTATTGGAATTATTTAATAAAAAAAGTTGTTTTTTCGAGATTCGTTAATATTTATCTAAAATATCTAATTTAAAAAAGTCTGGACGGTCACACTGCTGCTTTTATTTAAAGTTTACATTACTATTTATGCTTCTAGTAAATTAGAATTAATATTTTAGAGATGACAGAACTATAGAAACTTACTCGTTTTATTTTCAATAGTAATTTATATGTTATATATAGTTAATAAATTAATCTATAATATATGTTCTGCTTCTTTGGTCTAGTGGCTTGATGTAAGGCCGCAGACCCGGAGGTATTGGGTTCAATTCCCAGGTCGGGCCAATAAAAAGTTATTGGGTTTTTCTGTCAGAAAATTCTCAGTAGCAGCCCGGAGTCTGGAAGTTGTAAGTGTGTTGGCTCCCGTGCCTCGGAAAGCACGTAAAGCCGTTGGTCCTGCGCCTGAACTCTTTCCGGTCGTGTCGGATTGCCGTCCCATCGGATTATGAGAGTTAGGAAATAAAGAGTGTACCTGTGTTTGCGCACTGTTCAATGTAATATCTCCTAACTAGTTGGCTAATCTATCTTGAGATTGGCCGCCGTGGCCGAAATCGTTCTGGAGGACATTAATATACTATGTTATAAGATAATATCGAGACTAGTTGATTATTACTATGTACTCAAAGCTCAAACTAAAAAACATAAGAGCCAATATGTTTTTTGTTTATAAATTGCATAAATAAATAAAGAAGTTGTTAGCTTAGAACGCGTATATGTATATACTTGTCTGACGTCTGACATGTCATTATATCCAGCATTTCGATATAAATAAACAAATGTGTATTGTATTTTATTTTTAATCATATATATTTTTTTAGATTCTTATTGGATTGAGATTAAGTATATAGAAGATTATGTAGAACATGATATTTAAAAGGGTTGTGTAACGGTGCAAGCTCTAAGATTTATAGGTAATTAGGGGCTAACTTGCAGTTATTTTTAGGCACTCGACTAAATGCTATATTTCAGTAAGATTTTTTAGAGGCTCACTTGCGCATACATCTTTATATACATATATTATTATTCTAAACGTCTGTATGTCACTGAATTTCTTAGTGGCTGGCCCGATATTGATGATTTTTTGAGTGTGTATAACACACAAATACAAGAGTTAATATGTTAAATTTGACAGGGTAAACCGCTGTATCGATTTTGATTATCGTTAATAAGATCTATAGTTTGTAAAATATACAAACATTATGTATTAGAACATATAGTAACAGCCTATTAATATCCCACTGCTGGGCTACGGCCTCCTCTCCCTTTTTGAGGAGAAGGTTTAGAGCTTATTCCACCACGCTGCTCCAATGCGGGTTGGTAGAATACACATGTGACATATTTTCAATGAAATTAGACACATGCAGGTTTCATCACGATGTTTTCCGTCACCAAGCACGAGATGAATTATAATCACAAATTAAGCACATGAAAATTCAGTGGTGATTGCCCGGGTTTGAACCCACGATCATCGGTTAAGATTCACGCGTTCTAACCACTAGGCCATCTCGGCTTTTTTTTTAGAACATATAATTGGTATGTTATTAATTATACATATATTACTTTTCACATAAGTCATTAAACCTGACTTCACATCAATTACTTTTGCTTAGAAATAAGTTCCTTCAAGTCCTTATTTTGAATACTACTAATATTTTGTTTACTTTATATACGGTTTTATATGCTAATTTCGAACATATCATGCGTGATAATATAGAATTCACAAACGCGACACTTTGAATAGTTTTAATTTTCATAAAGTTATATAATTATATTAAAACATGATTCATGTTTATAGCTTTAAGGCTTACATGCTGCATAGTGCAGGCATGTATTGATTTTTGTTATCTAAGCCTTGATACGATCGTAATGAATGCAATTTTATGCAAACTTTATTTATATACTAGCTTCCTGTCCTGACTTTGTACGGGTAATATAAGGATTTTATCCGGTTCAATTTTTTTAATAAATGAAATAGGAACTTTAATTAAATAATGAAAAGCTAACCAATCTATTCGTCCGTACTGTGCTAAGGGCCGTCATACAACTCGCCCTGCGGTATTTAAATATCTCATAATATTTCCAAAATTACTGATTCGAATTTCAAAGTTTTGGTTACATAAAACGTTTAAAATTGGTGTGTAATTTATTTTGATTTAACTTTTTGATAATTAAACTAATCAACCGTTGTCGTTTATTTCCTTTTTTTTACCATGAAAAGGTGCAGTGGTTCTGAAGATTAAAACATTAATATATATGTACATATATAATATTTTAATAATCCTTTTTTTCACGGAAAAATGCATTATGCGTTTTCCCCCCGGGAATGGGGGGAATGGGAGGGGGAATGGGGGGGGGGTTAGTATGTGGGACTCGCCGGGCGTCCAGGGCGCTGGTTGCACCTCAAACATCGGAATACTTAAAAACCAGCGGTACCCTTTCCGTCTTAACGAGTAGCGCCACGGGATCGCTTGCGCACGCTACCGTGACGCTCTGACGGACGCCCCGCCTATGCGAGCCTCTATTCTCTAGGGTGGACTACCAGGGTATATTCTAACAACCCACCCCGATAGATGGAAACGCCCTAGGTTGCAATTAAGGTTATTTTTCTTATTATATACAGAAATTAGGCAAATGATAATTTGTGCTTGTCAGCTTTGAACCCAATCGTCGGCTAAGATTCACATGTTCTAACCACTGAAACATAACGAATCATCATTTTTTTACGCATATCGTATTTTCTATCGTATTAAGTACCTAATTTTAAAACGTTTTTCAGTTTTTCTGGGTACCTAGGAAGTTGGAAGTGTTTTTTTTTTATAGAATAGGAAGGCGAACGAGCATATAGGCCACCTAATGGTAAGTGGTCACCAACGCTCTTAGACATTAGCATTGTAAGAAATGTCAACCATCGCTTACATCATAATTGCGCCACCAACCTTGGGAACTAACATGCTATCTCCCTTGTGCCTGTAATTACACTGGCTAACTCACCATTCAAACCGGAACACAACAATACCAAGTACTACTGTTTTGCGGTAGAATATCTGATGAGTGGGTGGTACCTACCCAAACGAGCTTGCACAAAGCACTAGCACCTGTAAAAATGCTGTGCTGAAATTACCATTTCTACTGACAATTATCAATTGAAATAAACAAAGGTTACAATTCCTTACATTTTAAGCCAATAAACCGCATACTATACTAGGTCAATAATTATTGATTAAGCTAGTTAATAATGGCGTAGCCTTGAAATTAGGTTAAGTATATAAAGATTAAATATCAATAAAATAGTTATTAATATTAAATTATATCATTATAAGTATAACACCTCGTCTGATTTCCTCTACTGGTGATGAAAGGGGTGGTTCTTTTTTCGCCCCGAGGATCGAAATTGCGATTCAACGGGAAAATTTCCTAGCATTCATGCCACCATTCCACGGTCGTGATTTGTATTGTAGCTATTTAATTTATATTTGTAGATACTTAGTGTTAATGTAAATAATTCGTATGTAAATAAATATTGAATATTGTTTAATTCTATAGTATTAACATACTTGATGATTGAATTGAAAATATAGTGAGAAGAAAATGTATGTCTTTTTAAAAAAAAAAATTCAGTATAAAAAACAGTTAAGCTTAGTACCGTCAAATATTAATACTTTATATTGCTGCGTCTTGTATTGTATTTCCAGCTTGTACTCACCTTACAAATGGCAATTTTATTACGGCAGTATTTTTATTTAATACACAGTAAACATAAGATCTTAAACTCTATGGTTGTAGCGTTGACATTGGTTCAAAAATAGTTTGTTCTTATCATATCCGATCGTGCTTACGGATAGAAGAAATACTACAGTTAAAATCGTTTCATAATTTTATATATGGGACGTAAAAACTTATATGACTTCGGACGGCTTGATCGGTTACTGAGGTGTACAATAAAGATTTGTTAAAGATAGGACTGGGTGTCCAATCTTTAATAAATCTAAGGTTTAATGTTTATGAGTCTACATAGACGACTAATAAAAGAAAACATAATGTCAGCTTCAGTACCTGCACCTTTAATCGTTTCATTCCAGTATTGAATTCAAATTATCATTTAATAAATGAACGGTTTGCACCTCTATATATTATCTACCAGATACAATAAAGATCCCGATCAAATAAATTTTGCTTAGCTTCTTTACAAAATTACAACAATTTGATTGTTATTTCAGGGATGTAGTAAGTCGATTAATTTTTATATTATGGTGATGAACCTATAGTACAATCTTAAATACCTCCATCGATATGTGACCATAAACAATATGTGGAATTGGATTCGTTAAATTCCATAAATCGACTAATCAATAAAATCGATTCTAAATACGGATTAACGAGTATATGTAAAATAATCAAATCGATAATTACAAGACGTTTCAAATCGATCGGTTTATTTCAAAAAGCGAACAGCCTCGTGGAAAGACTTTACTTAATAAGCATACTTAATTTACATAGTTATATTAGGTATATGCTATAACAATTATTCTAGAATTTACATAAATAATACATGCAAATATGTTTTATTCTTGACTAAGATTAATAGGAAATATGTTATTAAAGATTAATTATGTCTTTATGGCTTATACAATTGTATTGTATCGTTCTGATTACATCCGTGGGAATCACACGGATATAATTACATTATTATTTTATTTACATGATTGTATCATTAATTTTGTATATTTTATATTATGTATCTGTATTTTGCTTTATGAAGCAGAAATATATGTACGTTATTGTCTGTATAATGAGCCATTTTGATAGATATCTCTTACTTAAATATTGAGGATAAATTGAGGACAATATTATTGCAAGATAAATTAAAAGCACTAGTACAAATACAATGACTATTACGCCGTGCGGCATTCGCGGCATTTCTAAGATTGCATGCGAATCCAGACCATTGATATATAATGTTCAAATTCATTGAAATACCTGATAGGTAATAAAAAGGTAGTCTATAAATGCAGATTTTTATATTTATGTAGTGATATAAATAATTTAATACATATAATAATGGTATACTTTTAATTTTTTTTAATAATTCCTCAAGAATATAGTTTGTATGTCGAATTAGTTACTAAGAAAATAATACCTTAGTTGTTGTTTGTAGGCAATATGATCTTTTTCTGTTAATTTGCTTTTATTTAAATTTGTATAACGAGATTTTAATTTGATTGTATACTAAAGTATAAAATAAAAACTTATTATACTGCTACATAAGCCGAGATGGCCCAGTGGTAAGAACGCGTGAATCTTAACCGATGATCGTGGGTTCAAACCAGGGCAAGCACTACTGAATTTTCATGTATTTGTGTTATAATTCATCTTACGCTTGACGGTGAAGGAAAACATCGTGAGGAAACCTGCATGTGTCTAATTTCACTGAAATTCTGCCACATGTGTATCCCACCAACCCGTATTGGAGCACCATGGTGGAATAAGCTCCGAAACCTTCTCCTCAAAAAAAGGAGCACAACTTTAGATCAATTCATACTAGTACATTAATACGGAAGTAGTGTATGTTTGTTTTGCTCTGGGACAAACTACTAAACTGAAAGAAAAGATAAATAAATATTAAGTTTTATTAATGACAGAACGAGCTACCGAAAGGTATATAACTAAAACAAATATTAAGTTAACGAAGTTGCAGGTATTTACATAGCATTATGAATAGGTTGAAACCTTGTATGGTACAGATCTATTTATTGGTTCACAGCTAAGTTCGGTCAATTTCTGGATGTAAGCCAGGATTGAAGATACGTCTCAGTAAATCCATCAATAATGATTTAAGAAATGCATATTAACAATTCTGAATTTGTTGGGAAACCATTAAATAAATTTATATGTAATACAAAATATTCTTTATTCAACTAGACTTTTACAACCCCTTTTAAATAGTTATACTACAGAATTAAATTGAGTATAAAGCCAAGAACCACATTTTTTTTTGTTTTTTTTTTTCGCTGAAAAAATGCATGTACTCTTACGCGGGGGTAGGTGGGACTCAGAATACCCATTAAAAACTAGCTGTACCCTCTCCGTCTATTCGGGGGGCGTCACGGGATCGCTTGCGCATGCTAGTGTGATGCCCTGACAAAAGTAGTGCCTTCACCATTTTATTGTGTTCCATTCTCGTCATGGGGAGTTACCGTCTCTCCTTTCAATAGACATGAATACAAAGCCACTATGTGTCAGTATGTAAATTCTAGCAGGAACACATGCCAGTATAATTACATACACAACATTATATCTTATATTCTTAGTTGAGGATCAAATAAATAATTTACACTTCTTCCAGTATTCAAAAAGACAAAATGAATGCTAAGATTGATGTAATTTATATACCCGACTGTTCTATTATTGAAATATAAAAAAACAGCACACATAGATAGCGCTAATCGATTATTGATGTTTCTGAATCGTGTACGCGAAATCTGTATTGCTGTATACAGTTCAGACAATTGGAATACATTGTTCAAATGTAACGAAGATTCGTGAGCTGAGCATCCTCTATTGTTTCTATCAATTGATTCCTCCAATTACTTCTAGTGAAACAAATACTACATGCAGTTTTAGACGGGTGTCTGTGAGTTCGGAGTTTGTTTTTTACTAACCTAACTTGTTCTATCAGAAGTAAATAATGCTTGGCAATTTTAAGTGTACTTTGATTGGTTAAAATATATGTATATACATCGGAAACATAATTCAAGCCCCGTTACGGTGTACCGAACTACTGGTTCGTAGTTGAGTTCCTGCAAGTTCCGCTGGCCGCGAGCCAGCTCGGGTGACACGTCTGAGTCAAACTAGTTCACTCTTGATTTTGGAAACGTTGACTAAGCTATTGAATATCGTTTACGTGATGGCAAAATTTAATTAAAATGCAGTTACTATATTGTACGAGGTGTTTCGAGTTCTTCTTCTATGTTTTATTCGGGAGTGTCTATACTTAGTTATTTAAAGATCAAAGTTAATTTATTTTTAAGTATCTCAAATCAAAAATGACGTACTTATACCATTGCCTTGCCTTTTAACGTTAAAATATGTATAATACATTAGCCTGTGAATATTCTACTGTGGATCAATTACCTCTTCAACTGCATTCTTAAGAATAATTCTTCTTAAGAAGAATATTGAAGTTTACTACTTCCATTGCAGGTTTTTTTTATCTATGTATAATAATTTCATCCAAAACATGAACGTATTCTCGTGATATTTTGCTTCACTGCTTTAAGCACATGAAAATTAAATGATTCTTGCTCGGACATTCACACACTTGTCGCGATCAATTAGGCAAACAAACTTGTCTGCATTTTTTTTCGTTGTAATTGGACCAGGAACAATATCATGTGGTTCAGTACTTATGAACGTAAAGTAACATTTTTAGTCGAAAGGTACTACTCAAAAATTCCTATAAAAAACGCAACATCCAAAGATAAACAAGAAAGTAGTTTTCGTAAGGAATTGTACGTAGCGTTGGAAATTGACTGTAATAGACTCTAATCATGTATGACACAAATTGTAAGAAGCAAAAACTAGAGACGTCATAACGCACTAAGAAACACAAGTAAGTTTTCGCAACACGCCTGGATATGTTTTCATAAAATAGTGTTCCTCCGTATGCCATTAGAACAAACAAAGCTAGGTTAATCCACGCGGATTGAGCCGCAATAAACTGTGAGTTATAATATCAACACGTTTTGTCATAGTTCCTTTGTGTGACCTAAATTAAATTTATTGTTGTGGATTATATGATTAATAATGTTATTCATGCTTCGTCGTTACAATACATCAGAATATATATTAAAACCTGTTTAATAACGACTCTCAATGTGTAAACCGTTTTTAAATAAACTCAAATAAAACTTAATACTGTGAAATTACGCGAGATAAAAGTAGCGGCTTAAGATTGTTAAATTGAGATGAGAATAAAATGTATCCTGCCACATTCACACGCATTCACGGTGGTTTTGCTCGAACACTTAAAATAAACATAAAAAGGCCGATGACCGCTAATACTATAGCTGGTTTGTGAAGTTCTCAGCGTTCAACATTTTTATTTTCATTTTTTAGTTTAAATAAAAAAAAACAAGATAGTTTAATGTGCGTTTATTTTTATTGAGTGGGTTATTGTTTTAAATAATAAAGGACTTTCTATGATGACCTGGTTTTGCTGAAGAATTAGACCTACAGCATATCCATAAGTATAAGTAAATTCTTAGAGTGGTGGTTTCGCTTCTACTATTGTTGGTGATTTTTTTTGTACCTGTTTTATATTCTACAGAAAGTCACCTCGACACAATAAATATTCTCGGATTTATCTTCTCTGAGTTGTGCCTCTGAGGATCATATTTGTAATTTGTCAGTCTCAATTAGAGAAATGGTGATATATACTTTTATTTTCCTGGCACATTGCTAACATAATGTTAAGAAAAACAATATTAGATGTAGGGTATATGATTGTATAATAGACAATAATTAATAGTGAACATTCAGTAATAAGATTCCGTGATCCCGGATTCGAATCTCGCGTCAGGCAAAGAAAAAGTCATTCGGTTTCTTGTGTCAAGAAATTCTCAGTAACCAATTAAAACATCACCGCTTTCGTAATAACTCTGCGGCATATTTAACACATTACGTCTAGATCAGGCGTTATAGATTTTAGTGCAAAGATATATTTTTTTAATTATACCTGACGGTAAGTCGTTTTCGCACTTTCGCCACTAGACATTTATTGCTGTAAGAAATATTAAACGGCACTTAAACCAGCACTGCGCCTCCAAACTTGGGAAATCATATGTTATGTCCGTTGTGCCTGTACTTACACTGGTTCGCTAACCCTTCCAACCGGAATACAACAATACTAAGTGTAGTATGGTTTGGCGGTAGAATATGTGATGAATTGGTGGGCTTGCACAAAGCTCTACCAAGTTATTATTAAATTTAATGCGTAACATATTTGAATCATCTTTATAAATTATATATTTTTAAATATTTTCAGAATTAAACTTTAAATAACTGCATGGTTTATTATTAGATTTCTATGTTGGTATATTTTGCTTATTATAATAATTGGAGTGCAACTTTTATTTAAAGCTTTGAATGGAAATGATTTATATTCAACATTGTTTCTTAATTTCTTTAAAAATATGATAAAAAATATCAAAAAATTAAATGCTTTTTCGTATACAGGTATTTTATTTAGATTTCCTTTAACTATAATAATTAAGGAAATAAACCTGTAACAAATAGACGTCCAGAAATGAAAGTTACTCTACTAGAGTTCAGCCTTTTATCGGATATATAAAACCGTTAATGTAATTGTAATTACAAGGTCAAATAAAATAATTAAAAGTACATTTTTAATAGAAATTCTTAACAGTAGACATAATATATAATGAAGATTCTTGCAGGTGAATATAAAAAGCACACTGTATACATATAGCATAAAATTTTATGAATAAATATTTTTACACCATTGTAGAAGCTTCGAAGATCTTTATAAATTATAATTTGCTTTATAAATTAATGTTTCAATTTAATTTTAAATCAAGAATTTATGTTGTCTGTAATAAATCAGTATAACCAGTAAAGTAGGTTGCCCTAAAAATATTAAACTTCGCAGGAAAATTTATATTTGCCCTGGCTTCTGCGTCATTGTTCCTTAAGCCATTTCCAGGCTAAAACTATGTAAAAGAAATTAAATGAGTCATTACAATAACGAACCACACATCGAAATTAATTTCCGATTTTTTATTTATTTTATCTCTCACTGTTTTGATAAATTAAAATTGCTTTAAATATAAATTAAATGATAACTGATCTCTGTATTTTTAAGGAGTCAACCTAGTGTTGCTAGGTTTTATATATTTCTCTTTAATTTAAATTCTGTATTGAAAACTTATAACACAAAATAAATACACTACAAAACACATTTACATCTCCCATTTTTACTAAAAAAATACTGAGTTAAAAATATGTGTACTTGTTAAAGAAAGAGGTAATTTTGTTAAAATAAATAGACCAAAAATAAAAGTATATAATTGTTCCTCTAATGTTATTAATAAATTAATCATTAAATACGATATTAGAAATGTTGTTCCTATATAGATATGAATATAAAACACTCTTTATTATTCTTATAGGATTGAGCAGGCGCACAATCAAAATATGCATAATATTCCTTTAAAAATATAAATAATCGGTGTAATATCAGGAACAAAATTGTTTCCATATGGTTACGTCTACTTAATGTTTTAACGCTTCACAGTATTTTGTTAGCTTTTCTAATATTAATTTGACAGCAAAAAATAAATACTTTGTATTATTATGTGGGGTAAGAACGCAAGAACGCGTGAATCTAAACTGATGATCGTGGGTTCAAACCCGGACAAGCACCACTGAATTTTCATGTGCTTAATTTGTTATTATAATTTATCTCGTGCTTTACGGTGAAGGAAACTTCGTGAGGAAACCTGCATATGTCTTATTTCACTGAAATTCTGCCATATGTGTATTCCACCAACCCGCATTGGAACAGCGTGGTGGAATAAGCTCCAAACTTTCTCCTCAAAAAGGGAGAGGAGGCTTTTAGCCCAGCAGTGGGACATTCACAGGCTGTTACGGTATTATGTTTTGAAATTACGGCTGGTAAATAGTTCGTAAAAATATAAACTCGTCGGCAATGTAAGAAATAAATAATTTATTCATTTTGTAATGGTCATGCTTATGAGTAATGGTAGTGGTGCGAGCTAGTAACTCTGGATTTTCAAGTGCATAATTTGTGTTTATAATACATATACTCCAACGAGTAGTACATTAAAGTATCGCTTGGAAAATTGCATATTGTGCCACAGGTGTATTAACCAAACATCATTGGAGTAGCGTGGTGGAATAAACTCCAAACTTTCTCCTCGAGAGAAAATGAGGAATATTCCTAACAATCGAACATTTACGGGATATTATATTATTTATATTTGAATTTCAACTTAAAATTTTGATATGTCTATGCTACAGAGATAAATTAGTAAAGAGAAAGAGAAGAATATTGTAAAATACCTTTTACAATATTCTTAAGTTAAGTTTCCTACGTTCTTATCGTGACCCCTCAAATTACGTAAAAATACCTTTGCGATCCACTTTGTAATTTAAATATGTTAAAACAATTCGAGGTTCATTATCTAACGCTGGAAGTGTATTGGAAATATCTTTCGAGTTTCCGAGTGTCTCTAGCAATGCTAAAGCACACGGGCAAAGGCCACTTACCATCCGGCAAGCCATCTAGTGCGCTTTCTTTTCGTTGAATTTTATTAGACTTTACTTTTGCTGGATGTTTTATAAATATATTGTTTTTAAAAAAAAATCTAAGGAAGGCAGATGAATGAATGAGCCTGATAGACATGGCCTTTGCCTATACTGACGCTGTAAGAAGTCATATCTGACTTTGTAAAGGACCACCTCAGCTTTTAATACCTTGTGTAATAAATGTGTTTCCTGGTAATAACCGGGACCTATTTCTTGGCAAAATCAATCTAAATCTTTTGAATTTTTCCCGAAATTGAATGGATTAAACCGAAAATTCTGTAAAACGATTCATTTCTTAGATTTGCGGATTATCTAGAATGCATTTTATAATAATTGATATTTTTTGGGGTTCGGTAATCAAATTTAAAATGTTTTTTTTTAAATTAAATGTCATCACATATGTTGTCAATTACGTTTTAAGTAAATATAACAACTATCTGTACTACCTGTTTTTGTATATAATGTTTGTAAATTGTGTGCAATAAAGATTTAATAAATAAATAAAATAACAAAAAAGTATTTCGAATGTGAAAGGTATAAATGTAAAAAAGTTTTATCCAAGAAAAGTTTACTGGTGGTAGGGCTTTGTGCAAGCTCGTCTGGGTAGGTACCACCCACTCATCAGATATTCTACCGCAAAACAGCAATACTTGATATTGTTGTGTTCCGGTTTGAAGGGTGAGTGAGCCAGTGTAATTACAGGCACAAGGGACATAAAATCTTAGTTTCCAAGGTTGGTGGCGCATTGGCTATAAGCGATGGTTGACATTTCTTACAATGCCAATGTCTAAGGGCGTTTGGTGACCACTTACCATCAGGTGGCCCATATGCTCGTCCACCTTCCTATTCTATAAAATAAAAAAATAAAAAATAAAAAGATAGATGGAAAAGAGAAAGATAAAGGTAGATAAAGTTGAAACTTCATCTTTATAATTACAAGCACTTTTGTATCGTCAATATTTAACAGGTTTTTATAAAGCTGCTCGAAATGCAGGTTGAAATAGTTTATGTTAACAAAATACAATTAAATGTATACATACACACATCCCGCCTGAAAATCAACAAATAAAACCAATTATTATTCGAGGAATGAAATGATGAGTTGAGATGATGAATGGAACGTTGAGAAAAATTGACACATGACATATTGATTAATACATCAAATAAATGGTACACATGACAAGCGAATTATAATATCTGCAGTTTAAACTAATGTACTATTTATTTATAACACTAATAAGTGCAACTAATTTATTTAAGAACACTATCTTTACATACAATAGGTAGACGGACGTTAAAATGGGCCACATGTTAAGAGGTTAAGAGGTTACCATCGCCAAAGTATTGCTGTTTTACGGTATAATATGAATATGAGATGAATAAGTGGTACCTACCCGCCTGGATAGGTTGTAATGATAATGCTCTGTCTTTTTGTTTCAAATGTCGAATCAATAACGACAGAAAGAGAATAAACAGCAACCTGAATAAGTAAGGCCGCCTATGTACATTCATTATTAATTAATTGTTTTTTTTAAATAGTAATAAGCAGCAAAATAATTTATTTTGCAATCAAGTTAAACATATACAAGGACGCTTTGTGTATAGATGCAATAAAAATACATAATATCTATATAAAATGTATTTTAATAATTCATGTTTATTTATTACTACGTTTGTTTGTGCTAAGAGAATTATATTTATTTTATATGAAAGTTTTAGAACATATAAATAAAATAATTCTACACAATCTGTATTTGAAAATCCTGTGCGAAGCTATTGTACGTTTGGTCCCATACAAATTATATGTTAAATAAACGCACAAGTAACTTTGTATTGTGAAATTTGCATGACTATGAAACCATTTGCATGACAAGAACTTACCCGAATTATTTCGCATTATGTAAACTACTAACAAATAAACTTTATAATTAAATAACGGTAAGATAAGCTTCATTACATTAACACACACATCCATTCCTTCCAATTCTGTAATGTGTATAATGGTGCTGTTACATAGTACAAGGACACCTGCGACTAATACTTTTCTGGCCGTGTTGGTGGTACGTGCTTAAAGATTATGTTGTTACAAGCACTTGAAGAAATTAATGAAGCTATTTACAAGGTCGGCAGTAATGAGACTTTTAATTACAATAATTAACATAAATAATATAAGAATATAACCATTAAAGACCTAAACATATACTAATGAAAATTACAAATAACTGTTCAAATCATGATCGCTTAGCATGGTGGCAGCTACCGCTGGATTTTACCATTTGTATAGCAATTCCGCTCCTCTGGGCGAAAAATTAATTATCTTACATCATCTTACCTCTTTATAATATTAGTATAGGTATAGATGTTGTGGCCAGCCTATAGATGTGTGCTAAAAACGTCAATTTCTGAATCGCGGTGTCCAGATTTCATTGTGAAGATTGTGTGAAGAGAGTGGCAAATGGCAAATGGCACCTGAAGTTAAGTTAAGAGATATTAACCATTTCTTACATCGCTAAAGCATCACTAATCTTGGGAACGAAGATAATATGTCCTTTGTGCCTGTCGTTACACAGGCTTACTCATTCATCCTTCAAACCGGAACGCAATCACACATATTGTTGCTTGGCTGTAGAATATCTGATGAGTGGGTGGTACTTTCTCAGACGGGCTTGCAAAAGACCCTACCACCGTTTACAAAGAGGTGCTTCGATTATTAAATATAAATAAAGATTTAAGTGAGTTGAATAGCTTCGTTTAACTTGAGTTTGATAGAATAAAATTTATACAATAGAAAAAAATGGGTACACTTGCTCATTTACAGTATTAACTATATCCAACGGCTTGGATTTTGGAAGCAACAGAATCGTAGATCGGAATATTTGTATAAAATATTTTTTTATTCAAGCTATAATGTAATACTATAAAATAATTAATTAAAACTACAGGGGTTCACAGTAAGTTCACTGATGATTATTAAAAGAATAATCATTAATCTAAAAATAAAAAAAAAACTCCATAACTTTACTTTTTTCTAACCAAAATTACATTTCATGCTACTTACTTCAAAATTACAGACTTCCAACCAATCGTTTAACCTTTCCTAATACTTATGCGCGAGCGAAGCTGCGAGCGACAGCTATTGGTAATGTAGATTACATTACCAATTTATGATTAACTAGCTATCGAGTTCATAATCATAGGAACCATATACTCATCATTTATAGAACGTTGAACTTTGGTGATGATATACATTTACTATCATCTATGCTATTCGCCAGTCAGTCTACTTATTATCACTTTAAAAGTAATTCAGTATCAGTCTGTGAATGTCCCACTGCTGGGCTAGGGCCTCCTCTCCTTTTTTATTGAGGAGAAGCTTTTGGAGCTTATTCCACCACGCTGCTCCAATGCGGGTTAGTGGAATACATATGTGGCAGAATTTCAGTGAAATTTGACATATGCAGGTTTCCTCACGTTGTTTTCCTTCGCCATCAAGCACAAGATGAATTATTAACACAAATTAAGCACATGAAAATTCAGTGGTGTTTGCCCGGGTTTGAACCCTGAACGATCATCGGTTAAGATTCACGCGTTCTTAGCACTAGGCCATCTCGGCTTTATATATATATATAATAAAAGTAATTCACGTAAACCAATTTGATCCTCGAACAGTCAGTGTGAAAGAAATAAAGTACATAACATTTCAAGTCTCGGGGTTGTCAATGATTTTACAGTATAAGGTTATAGTTACTCTAATAATGCTAATGTCAACGTAGTATGCTTCTGTGCAAGTACTTTTGCGTAGGTAGCACACAGTCATTAGTTATTTAATCGTCTAGTATCAATTATCTATCACACAGCACACAACCACTTACTATACTGATATGTTGTTTGTGCCTTTGATGTATCTTTTCTATTTTTTTTTTATAGAATTTATTTTCGTGTTATGTGATGTGATGTGCCTGTTTGTTTGCATTACCAAACTGCATCACAATCGAAATTTTGGTTCAAGGTATATAATCGAAGTCCATTAGTTAACAGGGTAGTGTCTATGAAAGAAATATATTTTATATCTTATTGTGCTAATGTACATATTGGCAATCGTTGACACTTAGTATCGATGATTTATTTACATATAAAACCCTCTATCTTATTTTACATATAAAAACAATGTACGTAAAGTTGGCCAATAAATCGTCTTTTATAAGAATTCTTACGATTAATAATTTACTTACAAATGTAAGTAAAATAAAAATGAGTGTCATTTTAAACATATATAAAAAACAAACGGAAAAATAGTCAACAGGATTAATGTTTATCAACTCTTTAACTGATGAACAAAAGCTTGAGCGTTGATCTATTATTTTAATGGTGTTTTTCACATTATGACAGTGAAATATATTAAAAGCTGTACTAAATATAGTAAGAGTCCTTTGTCTGTATTTGGTTCACCACCATTAGTTCTCTGACCTGGTATTAAATCTAGGTCAGTCATTCATTGATGAGGGAATGACTGACTGATTTTTATGTTCATTTCGAATACTCGCAGTATAAAAAACAATACAGTTGAAATTTATATCTTAGATGATAAATGAGAAAAGGAGTAACAATTCTCTAAAAATAAGTACTACCAGAAAGCATAACAATAACGAAAAAAATACGCAGCTAATTATTAATTAATTTATTAAACAATAATCTGACTCGTTCATTGAAGTATGTATATAAATAGCAGTCTAATCTATGAATGCAGAAAGTATCTAATTAATTTATAAGAGTATGTAAGTTTATATATTTATTTATTTTCATGGAATGTATATCTATTTATGTCCGTGCGTTCCAGTACCGATTCCATTGAGTTGAAACTTTGTACAGTTTGCCTTGTGCGTTTTTTTCATTATTCGAAAGTGTTGACATTAACTGCGATTTGTATGGAATTCCAATATTTGTCACGGCGCTGTTTTTATTTCATACAAACCGTAGATAAAGTCAAAGTTATCGAATAATTAGATGAACTCAATATCAGTATATAATAAAATTTACAATAACATTGATTACAATTAATATAAACATTAATATGATATAATTTAAATTGTTAAATTCCACATGACTATATTTTTTTTTAATTTGCAATATGACTTGCAGTTGTAATGTCTTATTAATTAAAAAAAAATATTACTACTTGTAGAGCGTAGTGCTGACGTCTAAGAATGTGTTATCGGCAAATATGCCAGCGAGAAAGATAATAGAACTAGCTTAATAACAGAAACAGATTTTTATTAACTGAAACACATGATTAGCAATTAATATTAAGGAACGGTCTTGCTGCTTAAAACGCACATACACGGTCCATGGTACTTGCCCTCTCACTTTATAACACTACCTGCTCCTCTCATTTCACAACACCAGCTTATCCGCATTATAGATCGTGCTTAATCATTTCTCAATAAATAGGCTCTCTAAAACAGAAAATTTGATTCAAATCGAAATTATCGTCATATAATCTCAAGAAGATTAGCGTGCAATTCATATAAAAAGAAAAAAATTAAATTGTTTTGACTTTGTTTAAAATAAAAACATTAATATGTTTCTAACGCTTTTAAGAGATCTAAAGTAAAGTAAATAATTATTATTTTCATAAAATATAACAAATATAATCCATGCTTATATGTTGCATAATCTAAAACTTTAACTGAAAGGAATATAACGAATAAAAAACACTGCAAACTGTCAATACAAAAGTACGCAAAACTTTGTGAGCGAGAATGTACAACAAAACTTCAACATGAACAATTGTGTACAAGAGAGTACAATGTTTAATGAAAGATAAGCACGGTATACGAACTTTTTGGTTAAAAAAAGTATATGTACGTGTGTTTATATTAAAAACAGCGAAAAATTTACTTAAAATAACGAAGGATTAAAGTCACTGACGGTGAAAAGGAAATGCGGACACGAGAGAATGAACCGACGAGAGAATTAATTTAATTTATTAAAACTTCTTCGCTAATTATAATTTTGTTACTATGTTATATGTTTTAAGGACCCAATACATCATAAAACTGATGTTTTGAGCTAGTTAGATGTTTTAATTTAACATAAACATAATACACAAGAGAGTTCAAACACGAAATATTTATTAAAGTGATATACGGGATAGGCGAGGATGATTAAATTAAAACAAATTCTGTTCGTGTTATAAATTACTCACAAAATCTATAACTAATATAGCATCGCCGTTGCGCCGCCGGTTAAATGAAATGCGATTGCGATTCGCGAGGGATCGTTTATATTATTCGACAACTATAGTTGTAACTAAAAGCCTGTACATGTCCCAATGCTCCACTGGATAATATTGAATTGGAATTTTGTAAACCTTTTTGCTGGAGACTATTTAATATAGTTTATTTTTGTATTGGTAAATGGATTAAATATTAGTTAGGTAGAACGACTCTATTAAGGCAATATCTCATGTGTGCGTGGCACGTATAATGTATGTCGTTTCGTCTTCGTGTGAGTGTGTTTACTGCACACGCAGTAAAATATATATGTATGTCATTCACAAAACTCTAAGTATTCACCAGGGGTAAAAACATAAAAGAAAACTAATATAAACAGTATTGATATCCATTTTCAATAATTATTCATTTCGATGTTTTATAGCTGCCGGGCGATTTGTGAAATGTAATAAAATAATCCAGACTAAATTTGAATAAAGACCTGTGTCTTGAATTATCGGAACATCAAATCAAAATCTATGACTTTTTTGTCAATTAGACTTTGTCTACTTTTCTATTGTGTATCAGTTCATACTTACAAATTTGGAAGAAATATTATAAATAATAACAAGTTTTTAAACAAATGAAAGTGAAAAAACCGAATATTATGTTGTTGAATAAAAAAAATCTCAAGACAAGTTCCCTTTATAAATTTAATAAGAGAATTATAAACTTAACAGGAAAATGTATGTTTAAAGCTTATGACAGGATAACGTCTGCACATTTAAAAGGCCTTTGTCGTTATTATTACAGCCGGCGAGGGGCTAGTAAATTAATCAATTATTTCACTTCATTACTCGACTGATCCATCTCATCCTATTTTTTCATTTCCCTCGCCTTAAATAAGTAAAATATGGTTTGACCTGCTTAAAATTTCAAGCTTCCCGAATATCTTGGGACGTCAGTTCATAAGTAAATTTAGTAACGAAAACATTGTAAAAGTATCATAACATTTCAGAATGTGTGTGTTTTTTTAACGAGTTTAATTTCTACTTATATACATGTAAATCGGTTTTATTTACTACAGTCACTAACTTTACCTACATTATTTGACTTATTAGTTTAATATATATTACCATATATCGTATTCCACGATATAATCTACTGATCTAGCAATCTTTATCAAAATCAATCCATCTATGAATATGATTGTGTAACAAACATCCATTACATTACCTTACCTTTATTTATTTTATTATTAGGATCAATCAAACACCTTTGCAAGCCTTTCTATCTCATCCCTATTCAAAGAATTACAAAGAGTCAGAGGATAAAAGATGTAGTTTTCAATTTACGCCGTTATAATTATATCGAAAAAAAAAACGAAATAAATTCGATAAAATTTCTCGGATAGTCTCGGTTGTACAATAAAACCCTCGAAGTGTTCGACCAACGATCCTTGAAAAAATTGGTTTATGAAACATTTTTTCGCGTAAGTACATTTTCTGAAATGTTTTATAAAAATCATATGCATGATTAAATACTATTTGATATATATAAATAAGAAATATAGACATTATTTAAGAAACGAATTATTAAGTATCATTAATACATTATAAATTTTTATTATTTTCTAAAAAAAAGAAACGTTGAATAAACCCGTAACCCGTGATGAGGCTTTGTATTACGTACTTTTTATTGCTGTGCTAGCAATACTTTGTGTTGCTGTGTTCTGTGTGATTCTGTTTTAATGGTTGAGTAAGTCAATGTAAGAAGTGGATTCTATTTTTAACAGTGCTGATGTTTATAAGGGAATGTGGCTACTGATCATCAGGCTACTGATAGTCAGGGCTCGTTTGAATGTCTACTTTGGTAAAATATAATATAAAAATTAATATCTGATTAAACCCCAAAACACCTTCACCGCCTCCTTTCACCTGATTGGCTATAAAATAGAATAACAGAGAATTTTTTTTAAAAAGCTAATCGCCTTTAAACAACATCTCGTCTTCAGATTCCCCATTACTTCACACTGCATAATTTTACCATCAAATGACAATTAGCTTTTGAATACATTAACCATAGTGAAACCAGAATCGAGATAGTCTAAGGTTATTAGGACATTAAACCGACGTATGAATAATTTATATGTATGCTAAACCTTGCTCAATGCATTATTCCAAGCCATTTTTGTGACAAATAATATTTATTCAAACGACTTTATTATAAGTTTAAATGAAAATAGAGTTTACTTTTAATTTTTATTTTTAATTAAAAAGGTAGAAATGCATGGGCATGGGCTGCCTTGTAGTGGTCACTTGCTCGCATAGACACTGACTGAAACATTCCGCCCAACCAGGGAGCCGTTCCACACGCCGCCAAACCTCCACCATGGGATCTAAGATGTCTTGTCCTGTGCTTTTCACTACACATTCGAAATGCTTGTTGGCTTAATGCAGTAGTTTTGTAGTGCAAAAATGTATGCACAAAGAGTTAAAGTCTGTAACTTGTTTTTACCAAAAAACCCCACAGTAACAGTACAGTAACAGCCTGTTAATGTCCCACTGCTGGGCTAAGGCCTCCTCTCCCTTTTGAGGAGAAGGTTTGGAGCTTATTCCACCACGCTGCTCCAATGCGGGTTGGTAGAAGAAAAAACCCCATAGCATTTTATTGGCTGGGCCGAAAATTTCCATCCAGGACCTCTAGATCTTTAGCCTTATAAGGTCACCACTAAACCAGCGAGGCAGTAAAATAAATGATGAGTATGTGGCAACTGGCAACTATTCAAGCGTGCGTGCACAAGACTTTACTCGAAGTAATTTTGTTTTCTTAGCGTTAAATCAATGAGGTGAGATTATTTATTCAATATAAAAGCATTATACATTCTCATCATATATGTATATAATATTATTAAAATGAACCGATACAAATATTAACTTTATTCAGCATTTATATTAAAAACGTTTAATTTAAACATTTTTTGAAACCTTTTTTTATCAATATTAATTTTATAAAGTTTCTTTGAATTTTTGAGTCTAAATAAAAACACAAATCTAGTAAATTCTGTATATTTGTTTAGCAATCATGACAAATTTCGTAATAAATTTGATATATGGTTGTAATTTTACGCTACAGCACAGCATATCACTAAAGTAATATGCATATAATGTAAATAAAACTAAACAATCACTATAATCTATAACCAATAGGATATTTCATTCTTATATGAATGTATTTTTTTTTACCTCTGCTTGTCAACTAACCGTGTTTTTTGTTTGGAAGCCATTGATGAGCTTTTGTGTCATCCATAAAAAATGCAAATAAAAATCTTAGAAACATGCAAATGTTTTCCACAAAATTTCAATAATTATTATCGATAAAGAGTCTAAGATTTAGCATTCAATTGAATCAGAATCAACTTATTTATAAATGAAGGTTATGTTAAAAAAAATATAACTACTATTTCTATTTCACATTTATTTATGTCAATAATATTGATATTATTTATATAACACTCGTAGAGAATGAAAATTTAAGCACGCCTCTTACGATGTTATTGTCGTGTCATTACCCTGTCACGTACAACAATTCCACGACAATCATAAAAGTATGGAAATCGCGAGATATAAGCTCTGTATAACACTGAAACGACGCTGTATCTCGTATTAATAACCATTATCTGTAATATATACGAATTTTGTATTCTAACCATCCTATACAAATATTTACTTAGCTAATACCTGCCTAGTTAAACTCCGTTGAGTCAACATTAGCGACGGAAGAGCGGTCTGACCTACTTAGAAATTCCTTTCTGCCGCCGGTCATAACATTTTCTGTAAACGCGACCCGTAACAACATTTGGCTTTCGATTAGATGTGAAAATTTCAGATAAATCTATATATATAATGTAAATACATTAAGCTTTACGAGTGCATGCGGAGCTGGTGCAAGCGGAAGACCAAACAAATATATGTGATTTTTTTATATTATGTATTTTGAATTAAATATTTTTATTATTGTTCTTACTGTTATTGTTGCAAAATAATTAAATTATAATAAATATAAGAGAAAAATAATACTCTAGTCTTTTGAAAGCGATGATGCCTTGTGTGCGACACATTTTATTTGCTTATTTTTGGTTTATTTTTAATATATATAATGTCTACAATAAAGACTATAAATAAAATAAATGTTGATATATTTCATATGTATAACAAATTCTAAGCTCCATTTAAATTTATATGTAAATAATAAGGGATTCGATTCTTAGTAATTATGTAATTGACATAGATATATGTTGTGAAATCCACAATGTATTCATTTCTCATTATTTTTTATTCTCATAAAGTAACAAAATAATAACTATGAATACCACAATAATTCGAACCGACGCCAATTTATAATTAAAATCATTCAAGTGTATTGCATTCGCGGCTTTCGTACGCAATTGAAAATGAGATTCGTTGGAAACAACAATATTCAATTAACCTGAAAAATATGTAATTGTTAATAAATCTAGTAATAATATAAATTATATTATACGTGTTTTGAACTCGATTGTAAGTCTGCTGCTATAATATGCTTATCTTATTATTAAGTTTAGCATTTGATAAATTATTGTATTTGCGAAGAAAGTTGCTATGCATAACTCTAAATATTTATTTAATAATATTTATTTATTTATATATAGCATTTTTAAGTGAAATTAAGAACATTGCTATTGTATTTATTATAAAATTTAAACAAAACAAGCGACTTCAAGTGATCCTTTTAAAAAATATCTAAAAAGGGTGAAAAGATTATCTTGGCACCCGTGAAACAAGTATCATTGAGGAGTTCCAGTTCCACGTGACCAAATAATACTTTCTAAATGCATATTACTTCCATTACAAGAACTGGATTTTTGGTGTTCTGTCAAATTAAAAAATAATTGATTTAGTTCTGATGAAAACAACATTAAAAAAAACATCGAATTAAAAAGTTCCACTTTTTTTCAAATTCGGTTAAAAATAAGCAATAAGGTTACTTCACAGATATATTTAATATGAGGTAAAAAAATTAGTCAACTATGCACGAGATGTTATATGAATGGAATGAAAACATAAATCTCTATTGCCCTTAAAGACAATTCGAACCCTACTCCCCGAAATAAAAGATTTAAAACTTGTCGATGTAAAAAAAATAAGTTACAATAAATCCTCGTTACCCGAGTCTGAATTAAACACAAACTGAATGCTTTTGGCTGCATTCATTTTACGTTAAGAACGAGATTGTGGGTGAGGTTAACCCTTGAAATGAGGCTAGTAATGCTGCTTTTCTCTCATTATTTTCTTTATAGCTTAGCACACGATACGTCGACACAAAGAGAGAGTATTGTTAAAACACAAAACGACCTTTTTTAAAAAAGACGTTACACCTATTAATTTACATATAAAAATGCAGGATTTGTAAGTATTTTGATAAGAAAATTAGGTACCAGTGGTATTTGGGCTGGAGCATCTTGGCGAAAACAACGTACTTATAAATGATTCTACGGCTAAATAGATATATTATGAATTTTTATATTCCGATTTAAGCAGTGTAATTATATGCTCATGGATTATAACATTTTAGATCTGTGGTTGGCGCGTATTTGCAGTGTAAATAAATAATTACATTTCTTACAGAATTTGGGTCAATGTGATCATATTATCTAATTATTTCGTGAAAGTATTAATGAATCTTATTAATTGGGATCCATGCCGTTAAGAACAGATACTGTAAAATATGGATAAAACAGAGGTTGACTACGAAGCAAATTTAAGCAATTTTAGTTATTTGCAAAATTTTCATTAAAAAAATTGACTAGTCTAGTTACTGGTGGTAGGGCTTTGTGCAAGCTCGTCTGGGTAGGTACCACCCACTCATCAGATATTCTACCGCAAAACAGCAATACTTGATATTGTTGTGTTCCGGTTTGAAGGGTGAGTGAGCCAGTGTAATTACAGGCACAAGGGACATAAAATCTTAGTTCCCAAGGTTGGTGGCGCATTGGCTATGTAAGCGAGCATTTCTTACAATGCCAATGTCTAAGGGCGTTTGGTGACCACTTACCATCAGGTGGCCCATATGCTCGTCCACCTTCCTATTCTATAAAAAAAAATTGATAGTGATATATAAAGGGCTCTGTTTATTAAGGATTGCAACCGAATGGATATATGGTGGGGACGCTGTAGATCCAAAACCTCATCAATCTCGCGAGCCTACAATGCCCACCATGGTTGATCTTACGCCGGCTTTGACACATTCTTAATTGTTATTAGATACGTAGTAAGTATTAATTGTAACAAAGATATGTTATTTAGTTTATTTTATTTTTAGTTAATGCAAGCAGTAATTTATTTTACTTATATTAAGACATTTTCTTTTTTCTCAAATTCAAGTAAGCGCATATTATATGTAATATTTTTATGTAAATAAAATAAAACAATAAACAGAAATATATTCTTCCTACAATGTAAATCCTTACAAATTGAAATTGAACTACTATGAACTCCCTATCTATTTTGACGAGCCGGTTGGCGTGGTTGGTAGATACTTGCCTTTCCCGCCGAAGGTTGTGGGTTCGATTCCCACCCAGAACAGACATTTTGGTGCATGAACATGTCTGTTTGTCCTGAGTCTGGGTGTAATTATATATAATTATCTATATAAGTATGTTTTTACAAAAGAAAAGTAGTATATGTAGTATATCAGTTGTCTGGTTTCCATAGCACAAGCTCTGTAAAGGCTTAATTTGGGATCAGATGGCCGTGTGTAAAAAATGTCCCAGGATATTATTATTATTATTATTGTCTCAACCATAGTTGACAACAAGAAAGAAAGGAATACAATATTTAATATCAATTTCAAATATAGATTAATTAATTTTATACAAGCTAGCAATTAAAAATTGTTAAGCAGGTATTTTAAATATCTATAACTTGTATGCTGTGCAATCAGTAGCCATCATAGTTCAGTAGTTACCATCGATAATTTCTTCAAGTAAGAATATTTTCTTATTCTAAAGTTTGCTTTAGAGATACAAAGTACTTTACTGGTGGTAGGGTTTTATGCAAGCTCGTCTGGGTAGGTACCACATACACGTCAGATATTTTACCGCAAAAAACCAGTACCTAGTATTTTTTGTGTTCCGGTTTGAAGGATGAGTGAGCCAGTGTAATTACAGCCACAAGGAACATAGCATCTTAGTTCCCAAGGTTGGTGGCGCATTGATGATGTAAGCGATGGTTAACATTTCTTACAATGCCACTGTCTATGGGCGTTGGTGACTACTTACCATCAGGTGGGCTATATGCTCGTTCGCCTACCTATATTATAAAAATAAAATAAACTTTAGCATTTTATAAAGTTCTAAGCGTGGGATCGTTATGTTAATTAAGTAACAGGAGCGGCATGACCGATGCGTCGGTGATTGTTTTTACATATTAATCAAGTAAGAAGAGGCGGCAATGACATCGATTACTATCTAACGTGGGTGTTTCCTCTCTAAATGAGTGAGTACGCTCGTGCGAAAATGGGTCGGTAAAATATTGGGCGTTTCATTTCCAAAAGAAAGAATAAATGAATACCGCTTAAGCATAAAGATTTAATAACGGCTAATTAAAGTGAATTCACAAAGAAAAAAAATGTAAGTGTTAATTTTTTAATGAATAAATCTTTTATAATTTTTTTTTTTTGTATAAAATTAGTAGACGGGCAAATGGGTCACTAGATGCTAAGACACTGGCGACATATAGACATTGGCACTATAAGAAATATTAACCATCCTTATATCACCAATGCACCAACTTTTGGAACCATCATATTATTTCCCTTGTGTCGGTAGTTACACTTATCTCACTTACCCTTCAAACCAACCGCAATAATATTAAGTATGACTGTTTTGCGGTAGACTATCAAATGACTGGGAGGTGGACTTGCACAAAACACCGAGTAAATTTTTAACGATAAACCGTTTCATTGAACTATTTGTCAGTGTACAATAGGTAAAGAAAAATTAAATGCAATGGTATAATTTATAAGTAAAAACTTATCACGTACAACGTATCCAATATAAAAAAAACACAGATCAATAATAAATAAATACAAATTCCTAAGAAGATGTAGTCTTTAAATTTATATTCGTTAGTACTTAAAACACTCACGTAACTTAATATTAAGGCGAGCGAACGCGAGGTGTTTTCGGTGTCGCCTTGAATCGATACCGAGTGTCCAACAAACTGTATCCTAAGCGGGTTAGAGGGTAGGTATATTCTATTTTTAAACAGCTAGAAACGAAAGGTTTAGCTTACTTTAAAATATATACATATATTCAAATGTTATACATGTTATTTATTAAACAGCCGTACTTTGCTTAGCGGCTGATTAATTAAATAATGTTTTCTCACTTTCTATCATTATTGATTTGACATTCGAGAGAAGAAGACACTGTAATATTTAAATAATAACTCAAACAACGTATATAAGGCCTTTAGACATTTATTTACTAGGCTACACGGAAATTAAATATTTTTTTATAATTTATATTAATTAAAAACATTTTACACGTTTTTAAATGTGTAAACGGGTATTAGACGTTAAAGCTATTCGTTCCATTTTAAAACATCACAGTGTTTTATAACTTTTTTCTAACATATTTATTTACTTATTTACTTTTTATGAATTAAATTGTTTATATAAGTGTTCCTACAAAAATTTGAAAACAAACACGACGCAATTTAATGAATACTATAGACGTACCAACGACCCCTGACGTGAAAACGTAACAAACAAACGCACTTTCGCATTTATTACGTTAGTATGGATACATAGTTATGTTTTGTTATATATATATATATATATATATATATATATATTTTATAGAATAGGAAGGCGGACGAGCATATGGACCACCTGATGGTAAGTGGTCAGCAACGCCCTTAGACATTGGCATTTTAAGAAATGTCAACCATCGCTTACATATCCAATGCGCCAACAATCTTGGGAACTAAGATTTTATGTCCCTTGTGCCTGTAACACTGGCTTACTCACCCTTCAAACCGGAACACAACAATACCAAGTACTGCTGTTTTGCGGTAGAATATCTGATGAGTGGGTGGTACCTACCCAGACGAGCTTGCACAAAGCCCTACCACCAGTTATATAATGTTTCGTTAAAAAGTAAAGTAACAGCCTGTGATTGTGTAAACGTGATTCATATCTTCAAACCACTGATCGATCACGGCTCCTGCGTCTCAATAAATAGACTATATAAAATCACGCTATGACCTGGTAAAGCACAACGCGAACGGAACCGCGGATTAAAAGCAAGTTAGAGATATAGAATTACATAAACTCTGTACGACAGAATTCTAATTTACAGAATTAAACCTATAACTTTTACAGATAACTTTTAACATTTTTACTTTCACATTTATAGTTATAAATGCACGGTCAAGTATAAAATTCAAAGCATTCAAAATGTTTCGAATTTTGCACCAACTTCACCAAACAGTTACGTAGTAGTGTTGTATCAAGATAGAATCAATACCGGCTGTCCGAGCTGTTCTTAGTCGTTCAGTTTTTAGATACATGAATGGAACGTGAATGTGTTTAAAATAGACAACTTAAACTAGATAACTAAAATTTCATACAAACTTATTTTTCGAACGTCATGAACGAGATTAGTTATACATATTTGTTGCCATATACAATATTTTATGCGAAAAAAATAAATTCAAATTTTTATATTTTTTGTGGTTTCTGTTACTTACTACATTCTAACTGGCATTTGTTTTATTGCTTTCGGAGATTTTTATTTAAGCCGAGAGTGAGCCCATTTTATTTCATCTTCGTTTAATTTCTTTTCTTCGTTTCAAGTGGATATAGGATATCTCTTTATCTTTGTAACGATATCGTGCCATTGATAGGAATTAAACAACTATTATTAATATGATCTGTGCCAATTGTAAACATTTTATTCCTTGTAAAACTTAATCACTTATCCAGTTTGTCCCTTTGGACTATAATAGATAACAATGTGAACTATAATATTTTGTGAGCAGTTAACGATAATATATAATAATTAAAAGAAAATTATATTATTATCGTTATACACATATTCTTTTTTCAAACTACGATACTACATTACAAATTAAAGTAAATTGTTTTTCATAACGGCAGGTAAAAAAAATTTTTAAAAAAGAATTGTCATTTTTAGGGGTTAACGACCTTAAAAGGATGTGAAGCGTAAAAAAAGAGCCAATAAATCGACTCTCGGATTGAACAAACAAAACTCGATTTTGAAAAAAAAATGTATATCAGAACTATTTAATTTTATTTTTCCTGTTTTCCTGAAAAATATGTTATCTGTTTATTTAACGTTTCATCGTTAAAAAACACATGAAATATCATTAAAACTTTGATACAAAAATTTTTGTTCGCTGTCAATTAATTCAATTTGATTAATTTGCAATATGCATGAAACATGGGGTTTTATTTAAGTATGAAAGTTATAACATCTAAGAAATTCATTTTGGAATATTTTATACAAAGTTTTGATGTGCGTGCAGTCACATCAAAATATTCTGCTTACAACATTATCACTACATATTAAAAATCAAAGTCTTCCGCCGCGGCTGCTAGACACAGACGTCAGTCAGACATATAGTCTGTCTGAACGCGATAAACTCAAAAATTACCTTCAACTAAACATATGGCACAAGGAGTAAAGGTAAACTTATAGTACCAAGATTCCCAATAAGAAAAGTTAACACATCATTCCTGGGGCATGGTGTTCGATTCTATAATGAGAATCCACAGATATTTTGACCTCTTCTTCTTACTGTCCTTATCCCACTACGTGAAGTCGGTATAACATATATTTTACGATATTTTGAACTATGCCTATCAAAAAATTTAAATCGAAATTTATAAAAAAAGCTTTCAACTCAATAAATACAATTGATTTTAATTCGAATTCATTTATTGTCATGCAAGATAAATAATAATTTGATAAAATACATAACCTAACTTCAAAGACTTGTCGATTTATCATTTCATTTGGATTTACGTTCATTTTTATGTGCTTGTTTCATATATATTATCTGTATCTACATATTTTTATTTGAATACAGATAATTAAATTTATTTCTCAATAAAAAAAACATGATACATATTTTTGTCAATTCGATTAACATGTAACCAAGTTTATTATGAACGAAGATAATCAAGCGACGGTATTCGTTGGCAAAGTGTACTCAGGATAATTTGTTTGTATGAGAACAAGAAACAAACAAGATCAGACACGGAATTAAGCAAACTAATCAAATGAAGATAAATTAACTGCTTGTGTGTCAATACAATGAACGTAGTAGATGTTATATTATTTGTATATACTTTATTGTATATAAGAATATTTAATAAATATTACAACCTTCGGTAACATAATATGCACAATTACATATGAGTAGTATGTGTACGTAGAACTGACTGAGAATGAGACAGTCGAATTCGAGACAAGCTTACACAAACCTTACAATCGGAAGGACCTAAATCACAAAATTATTATATTATAACATATATTACTTATACAAGATACATGGATTTCTTTCGTTGTCTCTCTGGCTGTTGTAGAAAAAAAAACGCTTAAATATTTCATGCGTTTAAACAGCTCAGATACAACAAAATGTTAGTATAAAAATTGCATTTTAACGCGATGTCTGTAGATCCTATTAAACTTTCATTACACAAAGGAGCAGTTAGATACGGTACGCTGCAGGAAATCGCTAGAACGAATAATATACTATATATATATATGATAATATATATACATTATATACTAAATTAAAGTGCATCTTCAGTTATAGAGGCTGACCTACTGCAGGACAGCACTTCTAAGCGCTTTTTTTCAAGTACTTTCTTATAGTAACAAGTTTTATTTCTGGAATTTATTTTTCTAAAATAAAAAAGCTCATAATAGTAGTAGATTTATTATGTAATAGTATAAATTATTATATATACTTTTTCATTAAGGACTTCATTCAAATCATATATAGGTTAAATTTAAGTTTGCAGATCAAGCAACATTCACCGCTTAATAAATTTCAATCCTGGATATATTCGAAACAAAATGGTATTAAGATCTACGGAGCTAAACTCTCGAGAAGTTTTTTTCCACAAAATAAATTTCAAGCACAATCTCTGACATGTCATGCGGACATATGTTTTATATCCCAACGTATCCGATGGAATTCTAACCCAAATATGGATCACGTTTACAGTAACAGTCTGTTAATGTCCCACGGCTGGGTTAAAGCCTCCTCTGACACAAGCAGGTTTCCAAACGATGTTTTCCTTTACCAAAGATTTTTATTATTTACTGGTACTAAATCAATAAAACTAAGTAAAAGTGAAAAATACATTGTATAAGCCCACCATGTTCTACAATTTTCCTGAATTTCAAATTGATCAATCATAGTAAGTATGAGCTGAAAATTACAAATTTTTTATGTAAATTTTCTATCTCCAAAGATTAAATGTCTGCGCGTGTTGAACCTAATTGCTAAATAAGTTATATGTTTTTTACCTATTAAACAATTGTCTATGTGGATGCAACGCTGCTTTTAAAAATCAGATAGGATTAAAGATTATTTATTCCCATAAATCATCACTTACATGAGAACACAATTGAAGAAAAAATACAAACAATTAACAGACATTCATTGTCGTACTTACATTTTTCAATGGAGAAAATCACACACAAATCATCAAACACAATTTGAAATAACACACAAAACATCACCACGATTTGAAAACCACTCTTATTCCATTCTACATACTCAAACAGGTATTTTTGTAAAAATATAATGAGACAGTCGCTTTTTGAATATATCGAACGAGTCAATATTTTTAATGTCTGAGGGTATCTTGTTATAAAGTCGCGCACCGTCTTATGTTATTGCGGTTTGACCGAACTTGGTACGAGTTTTAGGCAAAACAATGAGACTCGCGCGTCGAGTGCAGGGGTGCCCATATTTTTTGTTGCTATTAAAATTTAGTTCTGTATGGACATTTTTATTAATAGTTTTACGTATGAAAGTACAGGTGCTGTAATTATGTAATTGTTTTATGCTCATTAATTTAGTTTCGCGGTAATTTTTTTTAGTTGATGTTCGAAATTTAAAATTAAATAACATTTTTATTATTTAATTTTGTAGGACTTGTAGTTTGTCCAATCGTGTTTTGGCAGCACTTCCCCAGATTTCGATTAGATATAATAAATGTGGTTTTATTAGGGGATTATAACCTGTGAAACGTAGGTAACATTAATCCGCAAGGAGGCATGCAGTGAAATCAATTTACTTATTAAGTGATTTATGTGAACATTCCATGTTAAATAAGTATCCATGTATAAGCCAAGATATCTTTCACGAGTTTTTTCTAGTAAAGGTCTGTTATTTATTGTGAGAGGTGTGTAATTTGGTATTAGTTTATTTTTAGCTTTGAATGGTATATAGCTAGTTTTAGAAATGTTAATAGTCAATATAAAATATTACACGAAAACAGGTACACTACATAAAGGTTTTTTACTTAACTATCGAAACCCTAAAATAAGAAATCGTACATATGATCAGCGTAAAAATCCAATGAAACACCTTCGAAATATCCTATTTTTATAAAACATAAAGTTTAAGTAAGTCATATAATAATATATTATCCCTGCATGTTTATGTGAGTGAGATTTATATACTTACATAGGTATAAATGTTTTAGAATAATCAATAAATTAAACTGGGTAACCTTACCAGTAATAAAAGCAGTTTTTAGTGGAAGATTTTTAAATAATTTCGAATAAATTTCTATGGTATTATTTTGAGGTCTGAGTTTTCCAAGTTCAACTGACGAATCTTTTTTCTCGTTCTTAAAGATCAAACGATTTAATTATTTTTATAGTAAAATGAAGTATAAAATAGTGTTTATCTAGATTATCTGCATAAATGATTTGGCAGACGTTTACAGGCCTGCCAGAAGGACGCTATCCATCCTCAAGAATGATTTTGCTGGTGAACTGGTTCCACACTCCATGGTTATTATATTATCAATATTAATGATTAAGGAATCCATTGTTACAAGCACCTATAGCCTTTTTTTTTCGCTGTAAAAACGCACTTACGCGTTTCCTCCTGAGCTGAGCATGCACCGAATACCCACTTAAAAACCAATTCGAGGGACGTCACGGGATCGCTTGCGCATACTACTGTGACGCTCCGACGGTTAGCCCGCCTTTGCGTAAGTAGATATACACAAACGTTAAAATTTCAATGCGATTTGCTAATTGCTCTGCTATATTAACAAACTACAAACAATTTTTGGTTAATATTATTTTATTTATAACACGACACTAGTTACATAAATATTTTTACCTACTTTAATTTTACTTCGAAAATTTGCGATAACAACTTCGCCGACGTTCAAAATGCCATTTTTTTACGAATCCATAAAGATTATTCAAAATCTCGACCAGTAATATCGCATGCAATTCAATGTCCAGGTTGTTTAATTGTCTTATGGTACAATAGGCTATAAATATATTTAATTTTTTTAATTTGGTTATAAATTGTTATTTAATAGCTAAGCCAGCTAATCGGCGTTGTGGAATAGTTGTAGTTATAATCAACTTTCTTATTTTTAGTTTCAATGGAATTATCGTTTTGAACAAATTTGTATATAGATAAGAACTAGTAACAGTTTAAATTCATTTCCTTAAGAGGGTACGGTCTTTTAAGATTGTATACAAAAATGAGCTTAGTGATATTGGCAACGTTTTAAGGGAAGGAAATGAAGTGTGAAACGATTATGATCACGAGCGCAATAATGTGGGAGAAAGTTAGCAACGAATAAAACTTTAGTAAGATATCAAAACGTAATACTCAATAAAATGAAATATCCAAAAAAGAGTTACTAAATGAAATGAACGATTTGTAGATCGCGGATTTGACTGCGTAGTCGTAATATTTTTTTTTAATATTTACAAACTGATGTCTACAGATGAAATTTATGAATCCTGTAATTTTTTATAGTAAAACCTATACCTCTTTGTTAAACATAATTAAAATCTAGTCTATTATTTGAACGTGCTACATGCACATAAGCGAATGGATAGATAATTTATTATTATCGAATATAGTGTTTGTGTTAATTATTACAGAAATAAAGATAAATACTAGAAATACATTTATTTTTAACAAATTTTATAATATAAGAGCCGAGATGGCCCAGTGGTAAGAACGCGTGAATCTTAACCGAAGATCGTGGGTTCAAACCCGGGCAAGCACCACTGAATTTTCATGTGCTTAATTTGTGATTATAATTCATCTCGTGCTTTACGGTGAAGGAAAACATCGTGAGGAAACCTGCACCTGTGTTTAATTTCACTGAAAATCTGCCACATGTGTATTTCACCAACCCGTATTGGAGCAGCGTGGTGGAATAAGCTCCAAACCTTCTCAAAAAGAGGAGAGGAATCCCTTAGCCCAGCAGTTGGACATTCACAGGCTGTTAAGGTAAGGTAAGGTTATAATATATTAAAATTTATAACAATATTTAAATTTGACGAAAAGCTTTCATTAGTCTTTCTGTGTTTAGTTTTCGGACCAGACTTTACTAAATCTATAATAGTGAATAAGTAAATATAATGCTTGAATATTGAATAAAAATATTGAATGTATATTTTTGTTGAATACCTAAGCTAGCTACATTTGATATTTGCCACTGTAGTGTTCCTTGCGTTTTCCCTCGATTTCCCTAATGCTGTGCTAATAGTAACCAGGTCGCCATGAATGTATTCATGAATCTGGCACACCCCTAATTGGTTATATCTCGAATAGAATATTGCAAAATTTATTATTTACTTGAGATATTATATAAACGTGTAGAAATGATTTATATTGAACATAATAATGTAATATTTATAATGATTATTATTTACGAGTATTTATAGTTCTAAGAATTTTGAAACATATGCATAACTATCTAGGCGTCGCATTGGTAAGATAAGGGTCTATAAAAACGTTTGTATTGAAAGGCAAACATACAAATAAAACAAACTTATTTTATTGCCTTAGTTTTTTTTATGTCTTCGTTGATGTACGCAGAACATCTTACTAAAGTTTCATCACAATCAGATGAATAGTGTAGGAACGTATAGGGGACAAACATATAGACGATCATTTATATTTATATTATTTACTTTTATTTGTATAAAAAATAAAAATAAAACTATGTTAAAATTAAATATTTTGTGTTTAAGAAAGATAATTGTACCAAAATAGGGAGGTACTAAACTTTATTTTAAATTATATAGATAAATAAGAATTTGTGACATATATTCATACAATTCTGTATCGAGAGTAGATTCGCAAATGATTTTTAAACAAATCCTATTAAAATTCGAGAAGCAATCGTTCCGGCAACACGACCGTGGGCGTACTTTCCGCTTGTCAGTAATTTGTCACCCACATCATTGGGCGGAGTAATTAAACGATTCGCTCGCTTTTATGATCCCACGAATGTCGGATACATCGTAAACTTAATTTTTACGATCGATACGACAAATCCAGCTGCGTCAGCATTAAGTGACTATTTAACTTTACACGTCAAAGTAAATTAAATGAATATAACATCTTTTAACTGGTGTTGAATTTAGTCTAATTTATCATTTATTAAAAAATATGGATGGATGGAATTTTATATACAAATCAGCTTTATTAATATTCTAAAATCGTATTTATCATATTGAAATTTTCTTATATGGTAACATTTATACGGCACTTACTTAAGATACTAGACAATATATGAAAACAAACACACGACTTCAATTCATAATTAAAATTATATTAAAATTTAAAACAGGACATAAAATTAGCGAACACAAAGTGTTCCGAGTTTATATTTTCAATAAATTTTTAAAGTTATCGCAGAACTTCTTATAAGTTTGAAATTTTTCTCGAGCATTTTAAAAAGATCTCTTTAATCTCGATTCTTGGTGCATGTGTAAGATATTGTGAAAGTTCCCTCGTAAACTTACTTGCAACGCTACTTTCTATTGAATTTTCAAATGGACATTATTTTTAAACTGGCATTTACATTCAAGTAAAAAACTATAGAAGTATTTGCGATGTTCCTATTTTATAATAATTTCAGAACTGTATAATTGCGGCGTTGCGTTGAGGATAAAAACTGCCAACTTCATCTCCATATTTTGAGAGCAAGGGTATTATAACAAGGGTCGTGCAAACACATCTGTTTTTTGTTACCTAGCTAATCGTTATATGATGTAACTACACGACAAATATTATAATTACATTAGCAAATATAAACCCAACCTTTCCGGATTGATATAACTTAAATGAAACATATTTTGAACTACTTTATTAAAACATCTAACAAATGTGATATTATTATTCTTATTCTGTATATCGTATACTAACAGTCTGTGAATGTCCCAAAGCTGAGCTAAGGAGAAGGTTTGGAGCTTATTCCACCACACTGCTCCAATGCGGGTGGAATATACATGTGGCAGAATTTCAGTGAAATTCAAGTCGAGCACGAGATGATTATAAACACAAATTAAGCACATGAAAATTCAATGGTGCTTACCCGGTTTTGAAGCAACATATTCAACATTTTAATACATACAGGCTTAATAAACATTTGAGATAAAAATATATAAGAATATTACGACTACATGGCCGCATTAAAAGTAGTACAAAATGTTCACTAAACCGTACATATCTTTACAATATTATCCGTGATACCATCCTATTCACGTATGCGGTTGCTTAAATAAAACTTTAAGTTTACGGAATAAAATTATGCTACAAGAACAAAGATACAGCGAAACTTTATTTACATAAGAATTTTACATCAAGGACTGTATATATATATAACGATTTTTTTGTAATTATAAAATATGTATAGAAGTATATATAAATACTTATAATTTAATTATGTATAATCATGTACTTGTAAAAAATAAAAATAAAATACTTTGATCTACCAAGCGTGACAGTGACGAGCAGGGTAATCAAATTTCCGCCTTACAAAATATTTATATATATGTACATACATCATTACCAGTCAAAGAAACTTGTGGGTATTTTTTTTATTTTTTTTTCCATAACGTACAGGCCGAGAAGCCGAGATGGCCTAGTGGTAAGAACGCGTGAATCTTAACCGATGATCGTGGGTTCAAACCCGGGCAAGCACCACTGAATTTTCATGTGCTTAATTTGTGTTTATAATTCGTCTCGTGCTTAACGGTGAAGGAAAACATCGTGAGGAAACCTGCATGTGTCTAATTTCATTGAAATTCTGCCACATGTGTATTCTACCAACCCGCATTGGAGCAGCGTGGTGGAATAAGCTCCAAACCTTCTCCTCAAAAGGGAGAGGAGGCCTTAGCCCAGCAGTGGGACATTAACAGGCTGTTACTGTTACTGTTACTGTAAATACGCGTTACTGTGTAAAAAAATAAGCAAATGTGTCTCTTACAGGTTTAAGAAACGAACGATATAACTTACATATAACAATATATTTATGTATACAGTTTCGATTCCCATTCTTTTTTTTTATAAAATAGGTAGGCGGACGAGCATATGGGCCAGCTGATGGTGAGTGGTTACCAACGTCCATAGACATTGCAAGAAAATGTAACCATTGCTTACATCGCCAATGCGCCGCCAACCTTGGGAACAAATATGTTATGTCTCTTGTGCCTGTCTGTACAAAGTATGGTATTGTAAATGCAACAATTATGAGAAATGTACTAGTATAGTAATATCGACATCTTTATCGAATTTAATCATCCCATCACACTGACACCACAATTATAAGAGCGATAGATACAAGCTTATTTCAAATTTTTTATAAGTTTTAAAGCTACGAGTACGTCGCACGTTGTTGTTGCTTATCTAGATAGTGAAAAAAATCAATATTTATCTATTATTCATAGATTTATAATGTTTATGTATAAAAGAACCGTTGAGTGGCATTGAATAGGTACTTTGTATTAATTTTATCTGTTACTTGTTATAAACTTAATTTGGAGACAAAAATCGTTTGCTCAAAATACCTACTGTAAAGAGCGATATAATTATTATATCCCCATGTTAACTTAACTCACAGCAATTATTAGTATGTTTCTAAAAAAGAAAAATACACCTACAGGTCATTACGTTTAAGTTATTTGTCTAAAGATAATAACTCTTATCCAAATAAATAACATTCGTTTTAAATAAACGCGTAAAAAATACCCGAGGCGTGTTGTAAAATACATTAGCGCATTATGGGCGAATAGATCAGTTAAGAAATGTTTATATCTTATAATAATAATAATAATAATATATTGGGACATTTTTCACACACGGCCATCTGATCCCAAAATAAGCTTGTACAGAGCTTGTGCTATGGAAACCAGACAACTGATATACTACCTATACTATTTTTCTTTTGTAAATACATACTTATATAGATAATTACACCCAGACTCAGAACAAACGGAAATGTTCATGCAAACAAATATATGTCCTGGGGGGGAATCGAATCCACAACTTTCGGCGTTAAAGGCAAGCATCCACAAACCACGCCAACCGGCTTGTCAATCTTATTGGTGGATGAAGATGCACGGGATAAAAATCCTTATTTTATTCGTGCAGAGTTAGGATGTGTAATGTAAATTTAAAAACGCTTACAGACGTCCTTCTAGAAAACACAGAATCGAATCTTTTTGCTTCACAAAGGAAGACGTTTCAAAAATGTAACATTAAAAATTTACCGATTACAATTACTCAATACTTAATTAATTGTACTATAGCTACACTTGCATGTAACTAACAACTGTAAGCAAAACAGTTAACTTCAACCAACTATAATAGTACCAATTTGATACATTTTAAAATACATTTATGTATTTTAAACGGCAATACAATTGTTTCGTACGATTGAACTGATTTGATAATAGAACCATGAGCTGGATAGTGGAATCAATGGTGGTTACAAGTGAATTCCTCGCGTCGAGATGTTTTTTTTTAACAATTCCTTTACAATAGAATATTCTTGTTATCTGTACAACAGTGTGTTTTTGTTTATTTATTAATAACTCAATTTTATTTAATATAAAAAAGAGTCCAGGATGTCTAATGGATAGCACAAGTCAATCTTAACAAAAGATTGCGTGTTCAAATGTGCTTAATTTGTGTTTGTAATTCATCTCGTGCTCAGCAATGAAGGAAGAAACCACGAGGAAACCTGGATGTATATAAAAACTGCCATATGTATAGGTCTTAGCCTAGTGCAACAGTTACAGACTGTTTCTTTATGTTACTATTTTTATATGGAAATATTCATAAATTCATAAAATAAGAACGAAATTTACAATTTAATTTGTAAGGTATTGTGTTGTACGATGGCTGTGCACGAAAATGGACGAAATTCGACTACACGCTATTCTACCAAATAAGAATTATTCAGACGCAATTCAATCGTTATAATGTAACATTTTTTTGTAATACTCGCTATTCGTATTCTGTAAGAGAGAAAACCATCATGATGTTTACAGCCTGTACCCGGCTTATTGTAATTTAAGATACCTTATTCTCTTTTATAAATAAATTTTTTACTCGTTCGAAATGTTAAAAGGAATATTTATAATCATGTCTTATAAAACGTGTGTAATTTAAATGATTAGAGATATTTTTGAACATAAAGATTTTTTGAAGAAGCGTTGGTAAATTATATTACATAATATTCCGATGTAATCGCGTTCTCGATCACGCTGTAAAATGTATTTCAGTCTTAGGTACTTTATTTATAAAAAGTTATGAATGTCGTCTATCAAATTCCGACGAAGTTTTGAAAGATAGTGATCCATCATTGAGGAAATTATACTTGTATTCATTTTGTCACTTTGTAAAGTCTATCTAAAGAATCTTACTGGGAATACTACCAATGATGAAATTATTTTATAAGGCAAGTATAAATTGTAATTGATTTTATGATTACAATATGTCACAAAATACTAGTTGGTAGGGCTTTGTGCAAGCCCGCCTGGGTAGTTACCACTCTTGAGATATTCAACCGCTAAACAGCAATACTTAATATTGTTGAGATCTGGTTTGAAGGGTAAGTGATTCAGTCTAACTACAGGCACAGGAGATATAATATCTTAGTCGTTAAGGTGGGCGTGGCGTTGGTTGTCATGTCGCAGGAGGAGGCAGCGGACCGGGAGCGCGAGGAGAGCGCCTCCGCTGACCCGCTTCAGAAAAAAAAATGGTGTGGTGTGTGCTGTGGCGACTACTTGCCATCCCATTGGCCATTGTGGCCCATTTACCTCATCACCAAAAACATAAAAAAATGATATGTAATAGCGAGATATTTGCTGAGGCCTACTTAAAATATAACCAAAAGAAAAGTTCGGGATTTAGGCCAAACTGGCTAATCTCAAGAACTAACCAACTGTAGATAAACACAAGTATGTCCGTTAACACAGGAGCCATCTATATTGCCTCACTATCGTAATTCAGTTTCGACATGATCAATTGCAGGACCAACGGCTTTGCCTGCTTTTAAATGCCAGGGATTGTTACTGGGAACTTCCTAACTTCGAACTGCTACTAAGTTTTTTTTGGCAAAACAAACCAACATTATTATTATGTATGCAAAATTTACACTTGTCACGTCATTAGTCTAAATTGAAAGCGAGCAAAACTGCGAAGCGCAGCTACTCATATAATAATATTATACATTAAACCCTTCACCGAAACGCGATGTATTTTCTGATATTAGTTCGGTATTACAATAAATCGTCTTCTCATTAATTAGTATAGATTATTTTGAAATAAATCTCGTACCACGGGCTTATAATGTATATTTTAGCATTTAACGGAGACGTAACAATGTGTAGCTCCATCATTCAGACTAACGAGGGTACAATTGCGCCTCTCCACATCCGTGACCTGCGAACGCTATTTTTCTTCATTTCACGGCATCGCATTTTTCTTTTTATCGACTATCTCGTTTACTCTTCCATAGATATTGTATCCATTTCGCTTTAAATGGCTTCACTAAAAACTGAAACTTCGAAGTGTTACTCATTTAGCAAAATAAATTTAACTTCTGAACGTAGGCCGCGCTTTTGTTTTCGAAAAGATATTTTGTTTGACCGCTTATTTCAATGTTCAAAAGTTTTGTTCAAATTATTTTAACACACGAAAGCAATTATCTGTATATAAATAGCAACTTTTCAACCCACGTAACTTCTCATAAATATTATAATTATTATCTATTCTACAGTAAAGGTGGAACAAAAACCATTTATTTTCGTCTGTTTTTTTTTTAATAAATTTAACAACACAGACCGGCAAACAGGATTTCCGTTGATAAGTGATTAGGCAAATATATTGGCAATGAAACATTCCACCATCAAAACACACCATGCGCACTGTGAGATCTAAATTCCTATCTTCCTTGTACCAGTATTTACTCTGGCTCACTCATATTCCACACAGGGACACAACATTACAAATGATTACTTATTGGTGATAGAGTGAATAATACCACAGTAATGAGTCTACAAGTAAACATTTTTGGGAGTCAATTTCTTAACAATAACGTAATTTATTACAGGAAGTAAACAGTTTGTATAGTCACAATTATGGAATTAAATATACGCAAAAAGAAAATTAAAGTGTTATCCCATTTTCAAAATAAGAACAGAATGAAACATAATATTTAAACTTCCAGATAATAAAATAATATATTAGTACTTTAATATTATCTGCATTGTGACGTAACTTTGTATACATTAAATGTTATTTTAAATACGTAATAAAGACGTCGCAGTTTGTCTTGTTTAATGTTCACGTGCCGTCACTTGCAGTAGAAACGGTTTAAAAGAACGCAATCTTAAATGCGCAGCGGGAAGACAAACGTCTAAACGGCTTCTAGGATTTTTTTATATACAAAATATTATGACTTTTTAATTTTAGCCTGTATACTTCAAAGAATTATAATGCAAACTTATCATAAAAGTGATTTTTCGGAGTATTTATGAACATTTTTCATGTGAAAAGCTTATTGGTGTGCCTTGAGAGCAAGACCGACTCGTGTGACGTGACGCAAACTGCATTACGCTCTCTTATACCGCCAACACTGTCTTATATTGGCACAATATGAAATAATGACCATTTCTTACTCTGTCAATGAGTTATATCGGCTGATCTAAGATGTTCTATCCCTTGACTTCTCAGTAATGAGTTCTTTCCGAAACGGTGGTAGTTTTTGGCGATATATTATATGATCAATGCGTGTAACGCTGTATTTTGTATTAAATAACGATTTTAACTTCGACTTGACTTTGTACTTGTAACTAAAATTCACCATTCTAAGAATTTTAAATTAATTTTCTCAGAAAGTAAAACCTTTTTGCGGATTCACTAGAAAAATCATAGCTTATATTACCAATTTAATATGATGTTTAAATAAATCAAGTAGAAAATTCTATAGTAGATTGATAAAAAAATTAAACTAAAATAAAGCCATTTTTGTTATTTTGCTAAATAATTTATCTCAATACTGCAGATCATGTTGAATATCATATTTTAATTTGTTACAATTTTACGATATTATATTCTCTAACTTTATTTATAAAAGAGCTAACAAATATATTTTCTATTTATTTTATGATAACAATTTTAATAGCAAAGTAATCACGAACGCGCTTCTGTGGCGCTGTGTGGCGTTCCCATCCAAGATCTATCAGTCAATGTCGACGTGACTTGAATTCCTGATGCCGTTCATGCTATCCACCTGCACACTATCTATATTAAAGACTAGCGAACCTTGTAGCGAATATTAGAAACGTTAATAAAATCATTATAATAATGTTTATCGTCTATCGAGCTTTGTACATCGAAATTTTGATCTATATTTAGTAGCAGGAACAGCTACTTACAGCTTTTCTCCAATGCAGGCTATCGGTTATTATCTTTAATATAGATCATTAAAAATCGATCGATCGGTAGGTAGGTGTTAGGTTAGCCTATGTCCGTTTCTGTGAGGCGTTGAAACGGCAGGAACACCGGAAGGCTCTTGCGACGTGGCGCGACCGTCTCTGTGAAGAACGCTACGCTTGCAAACGCGTCGTTGGAGCGATCCTGCCAGCCTTCGAAGCCTGGATGAGACGAAAACGACGAGTCACCTTACGACTTACGCAGGTAATGACCGGTCACGGTTGTTTTGGAGAATACCTGTGTAAGATCGGACGCGAATCGACGGCGATGTGTCACTCCTGTGGCGTGGACCGGGACACCGCTAAGCATACGTTGGAGGTGTGCCCAGCGTGGAGTGTGGAGAGGGAGATCCTGGTCCGTGAAGTCGGACAAGGCCTGTCCCTGCGAGCAATCGTGTCGGCGATGCTTCGCAGGGAATCGGCGTGGAAGGCCGTAGCCTCCTTCTGTGAGGCCATCATGATCCAGAAGGGGACGGCGGAGCGGGAATGGGAAAGGGCCGATCCTGCTCGGCAGAGACGACGACGGCGTGGTCTCGGCCCTCCCATAGCCCAGGTAGGGGCCTCGTGTGTCCTATTTCAGACGGCCCTGATTAGGATGGCAGCCGGGATGGCCTCGCGCTGTCTGACGCACTAGCGAGGAGTGCGGGGGAGCGAGATTTTCTTCGGCCCCTGAGGAGAGCTCCGCCGAGCCACGAGTGGAGCAAAGCACGGGAGAGGCCGCGGATGCGTTATATCAACACGGTCCCGCAGCCTCTCCGATCCGTGCCGAGGACGGCCATCGCAGTGGTTTTAGTGGGTTTCTTACCCACAGAACCCGGTTCCACCCCCATGGGATCCGGGTACCTTTCTGAAGGTATCCACTGAAAAAATGACCATTTCTGTATCTCCGACAACGTGTATGGAAAATTCAAACAAAAAAATTACTTTCAAATTTATATTATTTATTAGATTAGTTAAACTATTATTATAACATCATCTCTATACAGTTGTTTACCAATTATATTGCTAATACATATTATATATACATATACATACAATACACGCTACGCTTTACGGGTTCCTTCAATCACTATATCTAAATATAGTAATACTATGTATCATACCAATCCAAGTAGTAAGGAAGAGCTCTGTAAAAACTATAATAACACGAAGATTCTTTCGTCTATTCGTAAAAGATCAATAAATAAGTGTTATGTTTACGTGTTAAATAAAAATGTACACATTGAATGGGAATGAAGTGAAGTCCAAGAATCATGTGGCTTATTAGAAACCTATACTCGTTGGATAACGTACCGAGCTCAGGCAGCGTCCAGGAGTGCAGCGCAGCTTTCCCACCGAATCGCTGTCAGTCATTGTTGATGCGGTCTGAATACCCATTTCACCCACCTGTACACCCACAACATAAAAAACTAGAAGTGATAGTTTTTTTATTTATAAAAAATTGCCTCAAAAATACGATTTAAATTATCAATATTAATTAAATGTTTTTAAAAGTTAAAAAAAATAACATTTTCAATAATAATCTCCGGTAAAGTAGCGTAGTGTTCTTATCAAAGAGTTATCAATCAATGTCAAACGCTCCGGATTCTACTGTTCTTAGTAATAAGCAGTCTGTATTAAAAAATAATAATAATAATTGACTGCCTCTTTGGTCTAGTGGCTTGAGGTAAGGCCGCAGACCCGGAGATCCTGGGTTCAATTCCTAGGTCGGGCTAATAAAAAGTTATTGGGTTTATCTGTCAGAAAATTCTCAGTAGCAGCCCGGAGTCTGGAAGTTGGAAGTGTGTACATTCCCGTGCCTCGGAAAGCATGTAAAGCCGTTGTTACTGCGCCTGAACTCTTTCCGGTCGTGTCGGATTGTCGTCCCATCGGATTATGAGAGTTAGGGAATAGAAAGTGCACTTATGTTTGCGCACACACTTGTGCACTATAATATCTCCTGTGTAGTTGGCTAAACTCTCTTGAGGTTGGCCGCCGTTGCCGAAGTCGGTCTGGAGGACATTATCGTTATTATAAATAATATTTGGAAAAACTTTGGTTTTAGTCAGTTAGTATTAGTTGTGATGCCAGGCGCATCATATTCATTTGAGTTTGTTTATAGTCTTACTTATTCATTTTAATCATTTTATTTAATAACATATCATAAAATTAAACAATAATTTTGAATCTATCCATATAGTTTCGTGCACTTTACGAATTACGTTTAACAAATATTTGTTGCTTCCTTTTATATTATAATATAATCGATTATGATAGCGTTTTCATACGTTTTAAGTTTATTTGTCCAATATTGATTAGTAAACGACAAACTGAAAAAATGAAAAAAATATTTACAAATATTAAATTTTCGAACTGTTTTAGATAATTATGTTGTTTTCGCTTAAAATAATTATAAAAAAAATATCTATTTTTAAATCATTAACCTGAATCAACTATTTAGATACGTTACGATTATGTATTACAGTGTATTATCAAGTAGATCATATGAGGTCACCGATGATCGTCGGTTCAAGTGCGGGCAAGCACCACTGAATTTTCATGTGCTTTATTTGTGTTTATAATTCATCTCGTGCTTGATGGTGAAGGAAAACATCGTGAGGAAACCTACATGCGTCTAATTTCATCGAAATTCTGCCACATGTGGATTCTACCGTGTATGCGGGTTGCTTTGGAGCAGCGTGGTGGAATAAGCTCCAAACCTTCTCCTCTAAAGGGAAAGGAGGCCTTAGCCCAGCAGGATATTAACAGGCTGTTACTGTTACATATGAGATGAATACAGTTAAATATCTAACATTACTCGCTAATATTATATACACTCAATCAATCAATCAATCAATCAACAGCCAATCGTTGTCCACTGCTGAACATAGGCCTCTCCCAAGGTGCGCCAAAGCTCCCTGTCCTCCGCCTTCCGCATCCAGTTGGTGCCCGCCACCTTCTTAAGGTCGTCGGTCCACCTGGCTGGAGGGCGCCCTACGCTGCGCTTGCCGATTCGCGGTCTCCACTCTAGGACTCGTCTGCTCCAACGGCCATCGGTCCTACGACATACGTGACCAGCCCACTACACTCACGGCTCGTTTATATATTTTAATACATATAAAATAAAAGCCTTGTACATAAATGTATTATGTATTAAAACAATGTTCATCGCTCATCTAGTAAATATTATTCCGTGAATTATAATGCCGGACTTCCAATTCGTATAAGTCAACCGCAGTGAAATTGTTCATCGCACCCATTATATAGAAGATTCTGCTTTTATTATTATGTGTTAATATTGTCAGTCGTTATTCGTAATTCTTATAGAAAAATATTACTAATATAGAAATTTAATTTTGTTAATTTAATTAAACAGTTACTTAATTAACATTTCTAATAAAGATGGAGCTAGGGGTTTAATTGGTACCACCCACTCCTTATTTATTCAGCTGCTAAGTTCTACTAAGTAGCGTCGTGTTCCGGTTTGATGGGTGATTGTACCAATATAATGCTCAAAGGATATAAATTCTTCGTTCCCAAGGTGGCGCATTGGCAATTTAAGGAAGGGTTAAGGTTTGTTTTATGACTGACTTCAGTTTTCGTCAGTGTCAGATTGTAAAAATTTTAGCCACTGTTGAGAGACTATTGAGAGAGAATCTTAGATTCCGTAGCTGATAGCACAATGACAGTATTATAAGCGGGCTATTTCAAACATTTCACAGTATCGATTCTATGTTGAGTTTGACCGCCGTAACCGAAATCAATCAAGTAAATGGTCATCATCATTCATTACTTCCTTAATAACTATTACATTATAACAGAAAATATTATCAAATCTAGTTAAAAAGTATAAATTTAGTAAAATAAAAAAAATGTATTATTGCATTTCTCTGTAAATTATTATAATAATATTATTATAATATAATTTTAGAAATTTAGAAATTAAGAATTTTATAATATTTATTATTATAAAATTCTTATCAATGATAGCGATTCACGTCACATGTTCGTGAAACTACACACGTTTTTTAGTTGTCTGTTTTAAAAGTTCCCTGGAGATTTGTTTTCGCTGTTTGTATTTAAAAAGGTAATTATTTGCACAAGAGTCGTCAGTGTGAAACGACACCGTTGGAACGCCTGCAGCGCGCTTTAATTTTTCATACAAACGCAACTCCACGCTTGTCGAGTTGTTGACTTTTCGACACCGGTTTAATATTGTAATTGTTTGGTCGTTGGAATTTCATAAAAAAAAACATTCATTTGCTTGAAGTCCGAAGAATTGTGTTTAAATTATTGCGTTAAGGATTGATTAAAAAGCTTTGGTAGTTTTATTTAATAGTATTTAAAATAAATTCTTCAGCACGTTACTTCTTTTTTACAAATGATAAAAAACAATTTTTTTTATTATAAACGTATACATATAGAAAAATAAAATTTAATGCCGTTATAAATCTAAATATTTATATATTATTGACGGATAATTATAATACAAAGCAATAATTTCAATTTTAATTACCGCACACATCATTCAAACCTGTTATGGGTCAGTGCCAAATGTTATAGTTACCACTCGCCAGTTATTCTAGCACCTAATACAAATTATTATCTTCCATTATAAAAGATGAAAGACGCAGTACAATAGCACTTGGAACCAGGGGCGTAGCTACCGCAGTATCAGCCGTATCAAAGATACGAGGCCCCGAACTCGAGTGAGCAAAAATTCGTAAAATGTTATCCAAAATGTCACTCGAACGCTAAATTTTCCGGGAAAGAATGAAAGACTATACACATTTGAAAAATTAAATTTGAATAGGTCGTTGACGGTCAACGAGTCAAATTCGCGTGAAAAAAAGGTTGAGACAAAGGGGCCCCATCAAATTTTGATACAGGGCCCATCAAGAGCAAGCTACGCCCCTGCTTGGAACATTCAGACGATTTTCAGACGGCCTATTCGTATTATAATAAATACATTAACATCCTTACATTCGTAATACCAATGTTTTTATATTTTAAATTATATTCACGCCGTAGTAACCGATATGGCACAATGAATAGAACATGTGTTTCTTAACTTAAGGTCGCAGTTCGATTCCGAATAGGTGTTACTTAATTTTGTGTTTATAAATATCTCGTATCTGAAGTAATATATCGTAAGAAAGCTGCATGTGTCAGTTGAAATAATGCAGCTGATGAGGTGGTGGCTTAAGCCAAAAAAACAAAGCCTTCTGCTTAAGAGGAACGGACTCAATTGCTCCGTACCGTAACAGCCTGTGAATGTCCCACTGCTGGGCTAAAGGCCTCCTCTCCTCTTTTTTGAGGAGAAGGTTTGGAGCTTATTCCACCACGCTGCTCCAATGCGGGTTGGTAGAATTCACATGTGGCAGAACTTCAGTGAAATTAGACACATGCAGGTTTCCTCACGATGTTTTCCTTCACCGTAAAGCACGAGATGAATTATAATCACAAATTAAGCACATGAAAATTCAGTGGTGCTTGCCCGGGTTTGAACCCACGATCATCGGTTAAGATTCACGCGTTCTCACCACAGGGCCATCTCGGCTTTTTTTTCAATTGCTCAGCAGTGGGATATTTATTAACGGGCTTTTATTTTTCTATCAAGTACCTTATTTGTTTATTGGACTTTTGACTACAAAAAATGTATTATAACCTTGATTTTTCTTTGTAGAATCAAAGATTCCAATTAAAACAAAAAACAACAGAAAACGCGGAGTTCGCACAAACTTAGGCACTCTTTTGTTAGATGACACAAGAGATTTCGTCAACAGCACTTATTTTGAGAGCTCGTGAATGCTTTTTTGTGATACAGCGAGTGTGTGTTTCTTGAAGTCGGAATTGTGGAAAACAAGGCGCCCATTTTGCCAAGTGTCTTAAAAGGCACGTAAATAGTGATGATAGCTATTGTGAAGTATTATAGTGGTTTTTACTAAATGTTGGATTAGTTTTATCAAGTGACAATATGAAAGCGTTTTGTATATAGTTTCCCTGCGTGTTTACAATTTTAAAAGTTATCAATAATTTTTGTTGACAACTTAATGCAATTACAGACTTTTTGCAACCAAGCCAAAAGTTGTTCATTATTTCGTTCAGAGACGCAGATTGAATATATCCTATTTATTTACAATATATTTATTTAGATAATATATAATTTGCATTCTTGACTAAATTTTCTTGAATGAATATACCTAACTTATTAATTTATGAACATGGGCAAAGCGTATCTAAAGAAAATCATATCAAAAGATTTCTAGTCCGGATTTCGGTCTCTATATAAGTGTAAAATACTTTTATATATCGGGATTCCCATGGGATATTTAAAAGAGTTTACGTCCATATCCAAACTATAGGCGAGAGATTCAAATAAATCAAATACCCTTTATCGTACATAAACGCAAAACAAAAAACATGTGGTCGTGACAGAATGGCCGGCAAATGTCAAATGTCGAAATTGATATTGATATGTTAATTGAATATAAAAAAACAACAATAATTGAACATAGATAAATAAATTACCATACCACGTGGAAGGATGCGGACGATGGACCGACCAAATAAAAACAACTGTTGGCGGTCCTTTGCATGAATGTACCAGGCTCACCACTGAAAGGGACATTTGGCGAAAACATTTTATAAAAATTAGTTAAGCGGCAGTGGAAGAGTTACTTTCGCATTTATAATATTATTCTAGATTTATAATATAAGTCTAGATATTTTATTAAAAATAAAAAATATCTAAGTTAATGACTAAATTTATTATCAAATACTTATTTACAGGATTTGGTTATATTTAAACGATATTAGAATAATTTAATTATAATTGTATAATATGTAAGGTTATGTTTTATAAATTTATACTTAATTGATAATCTATATTAACAATATATGAATCCATATCATAAAAAATATTTCATAATGTTATTTTAACATAAAATAAATTGCTTGCTTAATTAACAAAACTCGTATTGAAAGATGTTTTTAAATGTTATTCTAATTTTAAATACAATGTTAATTTAATCATAAATGAATTAAATTGCTTATATGATTAATTAACGGATTATAAAACAGAAGCACAATATTAAATCTCAACCGTAGTTAACGATTAATGTTTGTGCAATTTTTAGACGTGTCTCGCCCGTTTTACTCAGGGTAGATGGCTCTTCATTTCCAAGCACGCCTCTTTGTTATTTTTTTTTTTAAGATTGTCACGTATAGCCTTTTTAAGAACCTTTTGTTTATATTTAGGGAATAAAAAAAGAAAACCGGTCAAGTGTATTTTATATGGACACTCTAAATACTTTAAATATCGTATTTAAAATTTATAATATAATATGTTAATAATTTGAATGCAACGTAAAGATTAAAATGTACCGATAGTAAGTTTCCCGTGTGTCATAAGTGACACGGCTTTATAATATAGCATGTATATCATTACTATTGACATCAATCGACATAAAAAAAATTGATAATTAAAAACATTGGCTATTTCTTTCTTTACCTTTATTATGACCTCATGTTAAAAAAAACTGAAGTAAATAATGAGTATTACTTGACGAAATTTTATAGATGTTAAAAAGACATGTTGTTAGTTTTCGTTGATTTTCATTCAAGATATATAAATTTTACTGTAATTTTTTTATTATACCTATATTTTCATTTGAAAATAAGAGTCATGCCGAGTTGCTGGCTTCTTCTCGGTAGAATCTGCAATATTAACAAACGATTGTTTTAGATTTCTTTGACCTATTTAAAATAACGAATAAAAAAGGTTTGTAGAGCTTACTTAAATGTAAAACGATTTTGATATTTTTTTAAATCATAATTAATAATAATACTGAGAACGTAAATATACATAGGCAAGGATTCACGAATTGAATCGCAATATCAAATTTTTCGGCGAATAATGAACCAAGCTTCCTCTCACCAGCGAAGACAAGACGGGGTGTTATATGAATTAAATTACTTAAAAGTTTATTAATAAAAAGACTAAGAAATAAATTAAACCTGACTATATTACTTATAAACTATATTATTTGTAAATATTTCCTTTATTAATTTATTTCGGCTTATCTTAATCTTTGTTATCTGGGTTCATTCTTATCTGGGTATTTATTAAAAAATGTATATTTTATTTTAATTAAAAAAAATGTTTAATATCATATTTAATGATCAAACCGCATTAAGCTTATTTTAATTAAGGTTTTGATTGAAAATGGTGAAATTATTTTTATAGTTTTTTTTTATAATAAATAGAAAAAGAAGCTCAAAAGTATATATATTAACAATATGTAATATGTTTAAAGCGTATCTAAAGATAATCATTACATAGAATGATTTATTATCCCTGAGTTTTCATATAAATGTAGAATACTTTTTATATCAGCACTCCCAGGGGGTATTTAAAATAGTATACCTCCAAATCCAGCCTCGACGCGAGAGTTCTCGTACTTATTTTGTGAATACCTTTTTAATATTATAAATATTGAAGTATGTATATGTATCACATTATTACACACAAACAACTTGATTTAATTTGTCAAAATACATTGATTATTTTATAATAGCTAAAATATAAGAATTACAATATTTTTTTTAGATATATTTTTTTAATATTATCATCGGATTTATAATAACCAATTATATCAAACAGATAAATCTTAATAAATACGCTTTCACATTCAACTGATTATTATTTTTCGAATTGTATATCAACAGAGAAATGTACACACTTCCACTAAATAATAAATAAATGTGGAAAGGTCATCACTGCAAATAAAAATTAACAATATAAAAATTTGTTCACTTTCTACAGCTCTTATCCATCAACCATGGGACTGTTTTCTCCCTTATGACTAAAAATGGCTCATTCACACTTGAAATCTGAACATTGCACAATGCTTTCTTACAATTTTTTCTTACAATGCCAATGTATATGGGCGTTGGTAACCACATACCATCAGGTGGCCCATATGCTCATCCGTCTCCCTATTCTATAAATATATATATCTAAATTTTGGTTTGCCTCTGCCACTGCCTCGTTGGTATAGTGGCTAGTTATAAGGCCACTGACCCGGAGGTCCAGGTCAGGCCAATAAAGTTATTGGGTTTTTCTGTCAAAAAATTCTCAGAAACAGCCCGGGGTCTGGAAGTTGAAAGTGTATACACTTCCATGCCTCGGAAAGCACGTAAAGTCGTTGGTCCTGCGCCTGAACTCTTTTCGGTCGTATCGGATTGCCGTCCCATCGGATTATGAGAGCTAGGGAATAAAGAATGCACCTGTGTTTGCGCACACACTCGTGTACTATATGTCCTGCGCAGTTGGCTAATCTCTCTTGAGATCGGCCGCCGTGGCCGAAATCGGTCCGGAGGACCTTATGTACATCTGCTATCTAATCTTTCGGTAACTCAATATAAATATAGTAGGTTCAAAAGCTTTCTCTGATTCTTTGCCACAAATTAAAAATAAATTGTCTTTTTCAGGTAAGTTGCTGCTAATATAGAGAAAGATACCATGTCCGGAACACGGATCGTAAGTAAATTATTTCGTTATCATTCTCTTCGGAAGTTTATTTTTAGCCGGAACTTCTCTCTCTCGAGGAAACGCCGGCGCGACTACATCCCGTCACAATTTAACAAAGTATTAGCTTAAGAGATACTCAGTTTACGTTTTTCAAAGTTAGTGTTTATCTATTCGGGAAAAATTCTATAAAGCGTCGATTTCTGAAATATAATTCATAAAACTATCGAACACATTGAACATTCAAAAAATGAACTGTCGATCAAACTCCAATTAATAAAAAACATATGTAAAATTTATATAAGTAATAACCGGAATTTATTAGGCGTTAATTTCAAACGAATACGGAATTGGACTGGATTTAAAGTAATGTTTTCAGGGGTATAAATCTTTCCAATTGTTTCCCATTCCAATTGTTCCCCTGTGACAGTATTTGGACTTAATATAAGTCAGCTAATGGTGATCCATTACGGCTTTTAAACATAATGTGCTTGAATATATAATATGATTATGCCCTTAATGAAATTGCCTACAAAATTCCTTGAGGATATTTTTTTTTTGCATGTAACTACGTGCTAGCGCGACCAATTTGGCAACTAGCCAATGGTACTCGCCTCGATAACTGAATATGCATGCGCTTGTCACTAAGGTTGTCACCTTATCAGCTACTGGGTATGTATTCAAATATATACGGCCATCTTTTATTAAAAAATTTACACTTAAAACATTTATATTAGATATTTTTTTCATCAAAAGTCGTAACGAGTTGAATTGAATCAAAATGTATCCAGCAGTTTTCGTTAAAATAGGGAACGGTAACATTTAACTGCTAAAATTATCTGTTCAATGACTTTACAAACAATAAGATTGTTGGAAAATGTTTCCAAGTGCGCAGCTTTTAAATTATAAGTTTGGTTCGTCTTGAATAATGTTTCAGTTTCTGTAAATAAACGCCTATGTACATGAGTATGATATAATAGTTATTTAGTTTATGTACATATACTATACAAATTAAGATACCTAATAAAACCCAACAAACTATTTGTACCTACAGTATCGCGTATATTCTTATAAAATAATTAATCTCTTTTTTTAATATGCTATATTTGCCATAGTATTTATATTTAGTAGATAAGATTCACTGTCTCAAATCGTGTCGACCAAGGGATTTTCTTGTTCAAAACGCCTACATATATACCCGCGTAGAGGCGTTATGACCCATACCAAAATATGTACATTCACACATATAGTTTGGGATATTGTTTTGACCCTCCTATCGATAATCATTGTTATGATATAGCAATATTTCTTGCCCTTATTTCATATATTTTTGGTCGGCGCAGTGTGTTGTCATTTTAAAAATAGTCAGGTTTACATGACTGGTCTGCCTGTGTTAACCTTGCTAGTGTTATGTTTTCCTCGCAACCACACCGATAGTTAAAGGCATTGAAGGATATTTACTCTTACGTCGTCCCTGGGTTGAGACAGGATAGTTCCTTACCATAATGGTGGAAATACAAGGAAAACTTTACAATAAATCAGAACTATAAGAAAATATTGAAAATATACTCTTGATTACATTGACGATGTTCACTGAAACACGAAGCCACCATAACCTTATCATATTTAGATAATATTTAGTTCCATCTCTTTTAAAGATAAAATTTTGTTACTTGTCACTTATACACATAATATTTGTGTTTCATCATGCGTGAAGAGGAATATCAAAACAGTTGCAATCCATTAAAGCTCTGTGAGATTACGAATGTTTTGTGACAAATCTCATAAGGGATTATGTTCTCTTACACTTCCTTTACACTGAATTCACATTTGACAAGCCCCTTTGAATATAAAGCACTAAATGAATATAACGACGAATGAATTTAATACTTTTTTTAAAGTATTTTCTGTAATAACCATTTACACTCGGTTTTATTCGCCTGAAATTAATACTGTATGTACTCTGTACTCTTGAGTTTGTTTTTATAAGCACAAAATGCTTTTGCTTTATATATCTATTTAAAACATTCTTTTAAATTTTGGTCAGTTTTAAAATTTACAAATATGTCTCCACAAGCTAATCAAAAATATTGTTTGTATATAAGTATAAGAATATAAAACATAATATTTGTACATGTATTAGCAAAAAGAGCCTAGCACTTTATCATACAGGTGGTGGTACATTGGCACTGCCGCCATAAGGATTGGTATATATTCTTCTTGTGATTGTAACGGCGAAGGTCACTTCTATCACGCGGACGAGCTTGTGGGCCACATAATGTTAAGTGTTCACCAACGCCCATAGACATTGGCATTGTAAGAAATGTTAACCATCGCTTACATCGCTAATGCGCCACCAACTTTGAGAACTAAGATATTAGATCCCTTGTACCTGGCTCACTCACCCTTCAAAGCGGAACACAACAATACCAAGTGCGGCTGTTTTGCGGTAGAATATCTGATGATTGGGTGGTACCTACGAGCTTCCACAACGCGCTACCACCAGTAAATTATTATTATTAATTTATTTAAAACTATTTAACAATTGCTCACGAAAATATAACAAGAGGCGTAATAAACCTTCTAATTTAACAATTAAACGTAGCGGCTGAAATTTAGTCACTACTAATATGGAGCTAAACACACGAAGCGGTATTAATTTATAACTGAATGCTATTGTTTAGAGCGGCGCTAAACAATCACAAACACAAATTCGCTTACGGATCTGTATTATGACACTGTAAGTCTATTTTGCAGCAATGATTGTCAATATTCACTGAAATTATTCACATAATAATAACCATTATTATTATTTTCGATTTCTTGTTATTGATAATAGTGACATTTTTTTGTCTAGCCTTAAGTTATTTTCATATAATTTTAATAAGATATCGATGCTAGAACTTTGTGCATCCCTTGTACTGATATTAGAGTTTTGTGTGTCTGGGATCTTCATTTATTCTATCGTTGTGGTTGAAACATAATAACATTTTCTCAAATATTAAAATATATAAATCCTAAGCTTGGTGGATATTTGACGGTGTAACGAATAGTTTATATTTTTGTGGTGTCAACATCAATACGTAGTGGTAATCAATTACAATCAATTGACCCATTTGCCAGTCTGCTACGAATAAAAGAGGTAAAAGGTGCTTTATACAAGCCTATCAGGTGTCATTATTTATATAAGCATTTGCTTAGTATAATAACTAAAGTATACTATACTATATATACTTTAGCTAATTACATATTTATAGAAATTCATTGAAGAATATGATACTTGCAACAAAATAAGTAACCTTTAATATAGACGACGTGATTGACGGGCCGGTTGGCGCAGTTGGTAGATACTTGCCTTTCATGTCGAAGGTTGTGGGTTCGATTTCCACCCAGGACAGACATTTGTGTGCATGAACATGTCTGTTTATTTTATTTCTGGGTGAAATTATCTATATAAGTTTAAAGATTATTTATTCCCATAAAGACAATTACGTCACTTACATGAGAACACAATTGAAGAAAAAATACAAACAATTAACAGACATTCGTTGTCGTACTTACATTTTTCAATGGAGAAAATAACACACAAATCATCAAACACAATTTGAAATAACACACAAAACATCACCACGATTGGAAAACCACTCTTATTCCATTTTAAATACTCAAACAGGTATTTTTGTAATAATATAATGAGACAGTCGCTTTTTGAATATATCGAACGAATCAATATTTTTAATGTCTGAGGGTATCTTGTTATAAAGTCGCGCATCGTCTTATATTATTGCAGTTTGACCAAACTTGGTACGAGTTTTAGGCAAAAGAATGAGACTCGCGCGTCGAGTGCAGGGGTGCCCATATTTTTTGTTGCTATTAAAATTTAGTTCGGTATGGACATTTTTATTAATAGTTTTACGTATGAAAGCACAGGTGCTGTAATTATATAATTGTTTTATGCTCATTAATTTAGTTTCGCGATAAAAATTTTTAGTTGATGTTCGAAATTTAAAATTAAATAACATTTTTATTATTTTATTTTGTAGGACTTGTAGTTTGTCCAATCGTGTTTTGGCAGCACTTCCCCAGATTTCGATTAGATATAATAAATGTGGTTTTATTAGGGGATTATAAACTGTGAAACGTAGGTAACATTAATCCGCAAGGAGGCATGCAGTGAAATCAATTTACTTATTAAGTGATTTATATGAACATTCCATGTTAAATAAGTATCCATGATAAGCCAAGATATCTTTCATGAGTTTTTTCTAGTAAAGGTCTGTTATTTATTGTGAGAGGCGTGTAATTTGGTATTGGTTTATTTTTAGCTTTGAGTAGTATATAGCTAGTTTTAGAAATGTTAATAGTCAATAAATTGTACTGAAGCCACTCATGAAGGACATCGAGATCGTATTGGGTCTGAGCTATTAGATCGTGAATTGACGAACCAAAGTAAAAGAGGCATGTGTCATCAGCGTAGAGAGTGATATTACCGTTTAAGCCAAGTTCGTGCATGTAATTAATATATACTAAGAGGAGCAGAGGGCCTAGTATTGATCCTTGTGGAACGCCATAGGATATGGGTAGTGGGGGACTTTGGGAGTTGTTATCAATTTTTACTATCTGTAATCTGTTCTCGAGGTACGATTGAAACATTTTTAAAGCTTTACCGACAATACCAATGACTTCCAGTTTCTTTAACAGCAATTTGTGACTGACGGTGTCAAAGGCCTTTTTTAAATCAATGAAAACTCCCAGTACAATGTTTTTTTTTATCAATATTGTGTTTAATTTTGGTTACCAGATCAATTGCTGCTGTGAGTGTATTACTTTTAGGCCGAAACCCGTACCGTACCGTAACAGCCTGTGAATGTCCCACTGCTGGGCTAAAGGCCTGCTCTCCTCTTTTTGAGGAGAAGGTTTGGAGCTTATTACACCACGCTGCTCCAATGCGGGTTGGTAGAATTCACATGTGGCAGAACTTCAGTGAAATTAGACACATGCAGGTTTCCTCACGATGTTTTCCTTCACCGTAAAGCACGAGATGAATTATAATCACAAATTAAGCACATGAAAATTCAGTGGTGCTTGCCCGGGTTTGAACCCACGATCATCGGTTAAGATTCACGCGTTCTTACCACAGGGCCATCTCGGCTTGAAGAAATGTATAGAGTTTAAGTAGTTCAGTAGCCGTGTATGTAGAACTTTTTCGAATATTTTTGATAATATTGGCAATACAAAGATTGGTCTATAATTTCCGGGGTCTGTTCTTGTTCCCGATTTGTAAATAGGTGTAACTTTAGCTATTTTGAGTGAGTCTGGAAACGATCCTTCCTGTGAAAGTTTGTTAAAGCTAATTGTTAATCGATTTTTTATTAATTCCTTAACACATTTGATTACTTTTGTACTGACACCGTCCACACCGACACTACTATTTGAATCAAGGTTGTTAATGATGTTAAGGATTTCCCTTTCGGTACACGGTTCGAAGTCATGTATTTACAAAAGAAAAGTAGTATATGTAGTAAATCTGTTGTCTGGCATTTTTTTTTTTTTATATTCGCCGGGAGGGCAAATGACTCTACTCCACCTGATGGTAAGTGGTAGTAGAGTCCAAACGCGACGACGGCCAGTACAGACGGGAAAAACGTTCTGCACTAGCCGCCTTCGCCTTGCCGGCCCGCAAGATGCCTCTTCACGCCTCGTTTGAAGGAACCCGGGTTGTAAGAGGAGGGGAACACGTGAGCTGGTAAGGAATTCCATTTTTTGGAAGTGCGACAAAGAAAGGAGTTGCCAAATTTCTTTGTTCGCGATGGAATTGATGTCACATAGCATAGTACAAGCTCTGCTTAGTTTCGGATCAGATGGCCGTGTACGAATAATATCCTAGAATATTATTATTAGAATAACAAAATAGTAGTTATAAATTAATATCAAATCGTTAGTTTGCTATCGTTGCAAATTAGTAGTTAGCTAGGATGCATTGTGGATGTCATATCGATCAATAAAACGCTGATTCAAACTTGTCATGTGATGTAAATAATTGCTATGAATCAATCTAAATCCTGCATAATAAATTGTGCGGCATTTCAAGTGCTAGTACTATGATTAATTTAATAGTAATTGAATCACGTTGTTATTTTAGTCACAAATACATATTATAACTATTGTGTATATTTAATCATGTATCATAATTGATCGATATATATATATAGACATCGGTGTAAAAATATTAATCATTCCTTACATCGCCAAAGCGCCACCAAACTTGGACACAAAGATGTTATCTCCTTTGTGCCTGTAGTTAAACTGGCTCACTCACCCTTCAATTTAGAACACAACAACAGTAAGTATTACTGTTTAACGGTAAATTATCTGATGAATGGGACTTCACAAAACCCCTAGGTGGCACCTAGTAATTGAAAAAAGCCATAAAACTTAGTGAACTAACTTCTACTAAAAACACTTCTATCTGTGTGCTAGAATTTAATTTTCTGTTGTAAAACCTTAAAACACATTAAAATATGTCTTCGCTTTTTAATGATTCACACAAAATATTCCCATTCCACTCACGTTTACACCATTTTAAAATATCTTATTTTATTTCTGTGCATTTCAACATCTAAAGAAAACAAGACGAAAATTGTCAGAAAATGAGATACTGCGAAAACGTGAGGAGAAAAACGAAATTGTTCTAAAATGCAATACAGATAGCTCCAAAATATATAGCGAGCTCTACGACTCTGAAACCATGCTGCAAGTTATATTCACAAATTTTTAATTTGATATTCCGAAATATAAAAATATATTTATATTCAAACACACACACATACCAACATATATCTAATTATATATGGACTATTCAAATACATTTGAAAAAAGAATAGCTACTGAGATTGTTACTGGTAGTTTTTTTTTATATATGCGCCGGGATGGCAAATGACTGTACTCCACCTGATGGTAAGTGGTAGTAGAGTCCAAACGCGACGACAGCCAGTACAGTCGGGAAGAATGCTCTGTACTAGCCGTCCCCTTGGGCCTTGCCGGCCCGCAAGATGCCTCGTCACGCCTCGTTTGAAGGAACCCGGGTTGTAAGAGGAGGGGAACACGTGAGTTACTTCTCGATACAATGTAGAATTCGAACCTTAACTTAATTTACTTAAAGTTTTACATTTAATTGAATCCTCTTACGTGACGAATACGAGTCTACTTGAATGAAGAATATATATTTTTAAATAATATAAACAAAAATACCCTTTTGAGGAATTATTACCCTCCAATGTGTTACAAGAGGGGTGCGAGATCGTACCTGCGACTTACATCGCTAGGCACCCATTAACCGTTGCACTATTGAACTATTGTGTATTTGATTTTGACAACATAAATTTATCGTCGTCATTATTTGCTTACTCTGATCCCATTTATTTGGGGTCGGCGCGTATGTGAGCTGCATGAAAACGATTTGACACACTTACACCTGACGCGGTCTTGTGAATGCTTTTGCTTTCCCATAAGTTTGAGGCGCTTATTTGATTAATCGAATATGCATTTAAGAAAAAAATCCCTAACCAAATGTTTAGATACTATACACACTTTCACACTGCACGATATTATAGATTTGTTTTTTTGTTTTTTTATTGATGTCAAAATGACAAGCGAACTAATTATTAGGATCAATTTCATTTAAAACTTGACATTGTAACATGCACATCTTGTCTAAATTCGTCAATATACAGTTTTATTATGTTTCTGATTCCTTCTATTACTACCTCACAACATTACAATATTACCAGATCTGTTGTTTGTTGGTAGGTTGCTTATTAAAATATGTAATCGGCTAGCAACATTAGTGACGTAGAATGCAACATAATTTCTTTCATTTCATTCATTCATTCACATTATATGTATGAATATATATACATATATAATATATAACCTAACTATTTTGGTTATTAACAGTATAGCATAAAGTAGGTAAATTCTGGATTCGCGAAATAAATCCGCATTTTGTTCATACATGTTTGTTAGTTAATAACTTTATTATTTATTAAATTATTTGAAAAAGATTTTAGACCAGTCATAGCTTTATTCATAATTATTTTTAATGATGTCCTTGGTAAGAACATATATGTAAACATTAAGATTTACATTTATTTCTAGATCACTAAAACATCGAAATAATATTTAATCTGCATACAGACTATAGTTACAATGATCCAAAGCAATGTCGTTTTGATACAAGATCGTGTAGTGCGAACGGAGTTATTATATTTAAGATTGTTATTCTTAAGTTTTTCATTTTTTAATTTAATCAAATGACGTTAATTGACAAATCCCGTATTAAGTTTTCTTTATTGGGTTTGTACACAGTCTCTCTTAAAATTGTAGCTCAGTTGGTAATCCTACAAAATCCGGTATATTTTGTAACATTTGTTACAACATAATGGACGGAGAAAATAATACTTGTGGTGCAAATGCGCTGCGACGCGCTAGGCGCTGTATTAATGTCACAATTGTACTACTCACCCATTAATACCATCTGCTCCAAAAAGCTTCAGTAATTATTTTTTGAATTACATTTCTTTTTATAGAATAGGAAGGTGGACGAGCATATGGGCCACCTGATGGTAAGTGGTCACCAAACGCCCTTAGACATTGGCATTGTAAGAAATGTCAACCATCGCTTATAGCCAATGCGCCACCAACCTTGGGAACTAAGATTTTATGTCCCTTGTGCCTGTAATTACACTGGCTCACTCACCCTTCAAACCGGAACACAACAATATCAAGTATTGCTGTTTTGCGGTAGAATATCTGATGAGTGGGTGGTACCTACCCAGACGAGCTTGCACAAAGCCCTACCACCAGTAGATTAATTAAAAAATATAAATTTATTTAAAAAAAGGTATCCTGATGGTAAATTTTCACTACCACTCATAGATAATGGCGTTGCAAGAAATATTAACTATCCCTTACATCATCAATGCGCGACCAACCTTGGAAACTAAGATGATATGGCCCTTTTGCCTGTACACTGCCTTACTCATCTTTCAAACCGGTACACAAAAGTAAGTATTGCTGTATAGAATATGTATTATTTTAAATATAATAAACTCATAAGCTGAGATGCTTCAGTGGTTAGAATGCGGTAATCTTAACCGGTGATCGTAGGTTCAAACCCGGGCAAGTACCAATGAGTTTTATGTGCTTAATTAGTGTTTACAATTCATCTCGTGCTTGACGGTAAAGAAATATCGTGAGGAAACCTGTATGTGACTGAAATTTCACTGAAATTCAGCCACATGTGTATTCCACCAACCCGCATTGGAGCAGCGTGGTGGAATAAGCTCCATACCTTCTCCTCAAGGAGGCCTTATCCCAGCAGTGGGACATTCACAGGCTGATTCTGTTATACTGTAAACTAATAACGACATTATTAGCATTATTGTTTTTATCTTTTTATTACCTATATTTTGTTCCGTAAAGTAAGTTCCTTAACTAAACTAAGCTTACACTCTACAATTTGAATGTAACAGTTCATTATATTCTATTCAATGAATATGGTTATCGAAATGTTATTGCAGCTAGTGATATTCACTAAATTTATATAATCAGTTTCAATGATAAGCTTAAAACGATTGTCACATACACTGCCTACCTCTACTAACACTTCATAAATATTATATTAATCAGTGACGTCACATTTAAAAACTGCATAAAAAGTGATATAGCGTAATGGGAAATGGTGATCAAAATTTTTTTTATAATTTGTTCATGTGACAGATATTATTTATTGTAATTAGGGCTGCATTTGCCACCGTGGTAGTGTTGCGTTGTCAATTAACAGGCCTTTTATTTTTTCTTTAATGGACTTACTATATTCTTTACTCATGTTTTATGAATATCCAAAAAAGAAAGAAGTTATAAGTGTGTCTGCAACTGCAAATGTTACGAAGATATTATTAGGAAATGAAACAAAATTTTCAAATCAATAATTTATTTATGGTTATTCAATTATGATTTTAGATGATTTCAGTGTAATTTTCACTTGCGTGACCCAGTTACGGTTCTGTTCAAATTGCGTCAGAATAAACACGCATCGCGTTAACACCATACACGTTTCGCATACATTGAATATTAAACGTTTGTGTTTGTTTGTGTTTACTGAGTTTTATTTCAGAACCCATCTTAATTCACTTAGGAACAATTACTTTCATTCAAAGAAAACATTCTATGATACATGATAATTTTCATATAAATATTTAATATACACAATTGTTTTACAAGCTTTATAAATTGAATAAGTGTATTTTTGTGTGTGTGTGTGTATGTATGTATGTGTCATGTGTGTCTCATTAGTCAATTTACCGGCTCTTGTTACGGATGCTCTGAATTTACTGATAAGGGATTAGAGATTGCACTTTTGCTTGCGCACACTAGATCTAGTTGTCTATCATAGAAGATTGGCCGCCGTGGCCTAAATTGCTTTCGATAAAACATTATGACTACACAAGTATTTAGAATCGTTGACAATAAATTTTTATCTTTAATTTGAATTAAATTCAAGTTACTTTTTTAAGTTTATGCAAGCCTTTTTATAGTGCGTCATATTAAACATGTCTGATATTTTATAACCCTTTTATATTGTATTAACTATTTACTTGTATAATCATTTACATTAGATACCCTTCATTTTGTATTATATTAGCCATATTATTTTTATAATTTCCAGCATTTTGGAATGGAAACCCAAGTCTATACTGGCATTTTATTATATTAAAACACTCTTTTATCTATAACATCCATTTCCACAATTGAAGCGAAATAAGACGACAAAATGTATCATTAAAAATACATTGAAACGATATGCCAAATGCTCACGTATAATGTTCTATCAGACTCACTAAATTCAAATTCTCAAGGGGATGGCGCTTTTGAAGCACTTGAAGCGGCAATTGTGTTGATTTTTCCAACATTTACTGTCGGGGTGAAATGAAACGCGCCACTAAATGTGCCAAAATTCCCCATAACAAACATAAAACGTAGTGCAAACAATATTGTAGTATCACGCGAGCACACTTCGTGACGAGAGACATGCTACTATACATTATTCAAAGCTAACTAAGAATTAACTCGGAATATAAGCGGTAGCGAGTAAAAAAACAGACTTAGTTTTGACATTATGAAAATGAAACGTCGATTAATATCGTATCAAATTTAATAGTTTCATTAAAAAAAATATTTTAGTCAATTATATATTGATTGCCTTATAATAGTATTTAATATTATATTTATATAATAACAGTTGTCGTTAGCACTTACGTAGAAATTACTGGCATCAATGTAAAAATAGGTCGCATACTGTATTAATTAGTAGAAAAAATATTCTAATTATAAAAAAATATACTTGAAATATAAATAAAAACGCAACCTCTTGAAGCGTAAAGTCCTGGGAAAATTCTTTTACAAAATAAATGCATTGAAAATGTTGTAAAACATATTTCGGGACATTTAGTAGTATTAAATAATACAATATTTTAATTATTAGGTTAGTTCTAGAAATTATTCATTACTATTAAATTACATTTTCATGCAATAAAATTGTTTATTATAAAAAATAATTGATATTTGAAATAAAATTAGATTTAAATTAACCCATGTTTAAAATAAAAAAAACGTCTACTTGTCTTGTGTCTTGTCTACGTGAATCAAATAAAGAGAAACGCAAGGGCTGAGTGTGATTTAAATGTCCCTTCCGTGTTGATAAGATGGTCCCGTAATTTATTCCAACTTGATCGACAGTCTTATTGAATCAGATTTAGAAATAAAATAAGGCCATATCGTTACGTTAGATGGAAAAACGTTGATAATTTTTTCGTTTGAATTGGTAATTTGGTTTATGTTATTATTTCTATAAACGACTAAATATATTTTTTTTAATACTATATATAGCAGCGGTTGTAATCGAAGTCGCAATTATTAACTTTTCAAAAGGTTGTGTGTGTATGTGGGTTTTTTTTGGATTGACTGGATGGTTCTTCGCTTGCAATGCATGTATGAAAAACCGGAGGTCCTGCATTCGAATCTGGCTCATAAAAGAGTTTTTGGCGTTAGTTTCTTTCTCAGTCTACTTGCCCCTTTAGACGATGAAAGTGAGAAAATAGAGAATGCAGCTGTGTTGGCGTCTCTTACGCATTTGGCTAGTCTCCATGGAGAATGCTTGCTGTGGATAAACTCGGTCAGGAGGACATGACCCAAGTTTATTCGCTAATGTTTCCTTCAACCTATTTATATTGAGTAAAAACAATTAAATAAAATTATTGTAAATTTCAATTCCTATAATGATAATGAAATTTATATTAAAGGACTGTTTAGTTAGCCAAACCATATACTTTTATTTAGAAATTGATATTTTTTAAATACAACATTGTTATTAACATACACTATGTATAAATTAGTTTTCAATGTGAATAATATTTATATAATATTTCATTTAGTTAATAAGAATTATCTTTCATCGTTTAAAATCATAAATTACATCAACATTAGATTATTTATTTTAAATAATCTAAACCGCAATTGCATTTAATTAAATTAGGTACAGCGGTATAATATTTACAAATATGTATATAGTGAAATATTATTTATAAAATTAATGAATTCAAATCTTCATGTAATCAAAAATCAAGTTATGCTTTGTTCAAGTAATCGCTCTTGAATTGTCATTTTACAAGATTATAATAAATTTAAAGCTACGACATGTTCGTAATGTACGTTTTAAAGAGAAAAGCCTGATAATAAAATATCGTATTTTATATAATTTATATCTCATCTCCTACTTGTAATAAAAATTAATAACTTCATGCTTTTTTATTGTACGTATTGTACTTGTGCAAGTAACATGGTTTTTTTTATTATTGATGTATAGTATACAACAGTATCAGAGTCGGTAACGGCGTTAAATGGAAAGCCAAAAGTGAAAAACCCTCCACTTACATAAATACTTTTGTCAAATATAGTCGAGGGCGATATTGTATGAACAATATTATATGTATCAAATATAGTATATGTATCTAAAGAATAAAGGTTATAGAAAACTGGGCTTGCAGCCAACCAGAAAACACTTGCCAAATTAAATCTTTAAAAGCTTGTATCGAAGTCACGGAATGTAGGACAGGGGTCAGGTGGTATCAATATAGGCTAGAAGGTGAAATACTTCAAGGACGGCCTTAGAACAGAAAGTATAATAGAAACGGTAGAGTCAAGTTTGACCCACATACGTTGTAACGAATTTGACCCGAACTTAACTTTGAATTAAATAAATACCCTGAATAACTTTTGATATAGAAATATTTATTATTTTAAATCCATCTTAAATGTTTTATTACCTAAAGAGAACTTTTAGATTATTGGAATTATTAGGTCATTTCAAACCTGCGTTTCTAATTTAAATAAAAATCTTAGGTTTTTTTTTATAATTGTAATTAAAAATTAAAGTCTTCAAGCTTCACCAGCTTACTTCAAGTGTTGTGTCAAATTCAAATATTTTTATTGTCATTTTTAGTAAATTTTCTTATCTAGGGTATGGGCCCTGTTTGTAAGATTGTTAGTAATGGTGATTTATGCTTGACCTAATTGGGTCATTGACGGGGTTTATTTATTATTTTACGGACAACCTGATTGACCGATATTTGTTTATTACAGAATGCATGTTCCATCACTTATTGGTGGTAGAGCTTTGTGCAACCTCGTCTGGGTAGGTACCACCCACTCATCAGATATTCTACCGCAAAACAGCAGTACTTGGTATTATTGTGTTCCGGTTTGAAGGATGAGTGAGCCAGTGTAATTACAGGAACAAGGGAAATAACATCTTAGTTATGTGGTGAAGTAAGCGATGGTTAACATTTCTTACAATGGCAATGTCTATGGGCGTTGGTGACCACTTACCATCAGTTGGCCCATATGCCTTCATCCGCCTTCCTATTCTATAAAAAAAACTGATTTTCTTTGTACTACGGATACTATCTCAATTGACTGCCTCTTTGGTCTAGTGGCTTGATATAAGGCCGCAGACCCGGAGGTCCTGGGTTCAATTCCCAGGTCGGGCCAATAAAAAGTTATTGGGTTTTTCTGTCAGAAAATTCTCAGTAGCAGCCCGGAGTGTGGAAGTTAGAAGTATGTACACTCTCGTGCCTCGGAAAGTACGTAAAGCCGTTGGTCCTGTACCCGAACTCTTTACGGTCGTGTCGGATTGCCGTCCTATCGGATTATAAGAGTTAGAGAATAGAGAGTGCACCTGTGTTTGCGCACACACTTGTGCACTATAATATCTCCTGCGTAGTTGGCTAATCTCTCTTGAGATTGGCCGCCGTGGCCGAAATCGGTCTGGATGACATTATTATTATGATTATTACTATCTCAATATCGTCAAGCGTAGGCTTTACTGATAATTTTATCTACCTACTCATAACTCAAAGATATATCATACGTGAATAGGAGCCTAAACAAAATTAGAGATTATAATAAAACAGTCAGATATATCGACATAAGATTATGACAGATATACATTTGTTTGAATATAGAATTTACGAGTTATAGTTCATATCGTGTTATTTTTCTAAGAACTTAAAGTGATAGATAGTTTTTATTTCAACTTATGTACATCGCTTTTTTTAAAACTATCATAATTTAATGTAATATTATTTCTGACAACACCAATATATACTCCCAAGTTACATTATGAAATTAAATTGAAACAAAAACGCTAATTATATCAGTACATACAGGCGAGAATCCATTGACAGTTGAGGGACTTAAGAAGAAAGTCCCTAAGATTATCTACTTAACCGGCCTTAAAAGATTTCCGGCTTATATCGGACCTTCAATCTCCGATTTTAGCCTCTTACAGAACTTTCCTACTTCGTAATGAGTAGGTGTTCCTTTCGTTTCAAGTTGCGAAAAATTATTTTCACGAGAGAGAATAAAGTGTAGTGTTCTGAATGCGAAAATAGGTGTTCAGGGTTGTAAATTATTTTTTTTGTATTTATTTTTTATTTTTAGTAAGCTAACCTAATAATAAAACTGCCTTTGCTTTGCTAACGCTTTAGTGATGTTTTATGTTTCGAATCAAGGTGTATAATAAAGATTCTCCAGGTATCTTACATAATATTTTAAACACGTTTCTATTTCCAAAATAATATTTCAAACAAAACCAGTTAATCAAAGTCATTATGATGATGGTAAAAGATAAAACAGTATTAAAATTAATTAATGTGTACGAGAATAGTGGAATTAATAATTGATTTAAATATTCTATAAAGCTCATCTGTATATTATTTTCTTTTTTTTTTGTTTTTCTTTTATTAGGTTTGATGTGTGTGTGTGTGTTTTAATTATATATGTTAGTTTGTCTAGAGTTTATGTTTGTTAGTTTAAGCAGTACTGAAACAAGCTGACAAAGCTTATGGATGTCAAGAATAAAAATAACCATGATTTTGTTGTTAATAAATAAAATAAAAAATTAAATTTATTTGGATGATCATCCAAAAAGGTGGGCGTCTTCGCCACTAGACCGGAACAAATAGTAGTTAAAGGAAGCCTATATCGCAAGATAGTCCGACATCATAGCTAATAATAATAATTAAAATTAATGTTTAAACAAAGATTAGTATAGTAATAATCTGTTTTTTGTGTATGTGTACTTAGATACTATAAAGGTTATTTTTATTTATTTTATAAATTGTTTTCATTTCAATAAGTAATATCAAAACAATTTCAAACTTTTCAACCGATAAGAATTTATGCATTAGAAATATTCAAATGCATGTTTTGTATTGTCTTTAAAAACATATATCTGGGCAGTCTTTATTGCAAAGTTAACCTTTTACACATATCCGGCAACCCTACTATTGTATACCGACTCCATTGTAGTTGGAAATCGCTCGCTTACATTTTAGCTCTGTGTGGTTTGGGGCTGAAGAAACAAGAAATTGTGCTGTTTTGTTTATGGATTGTAACAAGTAACTTTAGACCTTAACGTTTGTGAGTCGACACGTCGAGATTTTCAAGAAATGGACAATACATTATAATATCCACCGTTTTCGGTACCGTTTTTATTAAAATTATTTATATTATTATATGAAAAATGGCAGCTATTATTACATGCTTATTGCATACAATGTATATTTAATTAAGCCGAAATAAGATATAACTTAGACAAATTTCAATATAGACTAAGAGATACATTAATCAAATTTATTATAATAAACTTTTTTATTCTTGAAATTATAATTATTTTGATTTTTTTTTAATTAAGTAATTCTCAAAGGCAAAGGTCGTATAACAAAGGTCGTTATTATAACGGTTATTACCATCATTTGTTACTTTAACCTGAACGTCTGGGAAACAATATTGACCCAGCCCAAGTAATATGATTTGTGAATATTGAAATAATATTGATTTTATTTAACACAAGCCGTATTTTTAAACAATATAAAACAGGGTCCTTTTGTTCGCTTATTTCTTCTAAACTACTCAATGGATTTTAATGCGATTTACACCATTGTTTTTTTCTACCGGAAGGTATTCGTTCATATTAAAATACAATAATGAGTTATAAAAATATATTTATTTAAAACGTCTTCTGTACTTATAACTTTACAATTAGCAATATAAACCAATACTATTAAACCAAAGTTATTTGAAAAGATGCAACTGAATAAATACACAAGCGGGGTTTTCGGCTTTACGGACAAGTATATAGACGGATAGATCATTCGATCCGATCGACTTACCAGTAACAGCCTGTGAATGTCCCACGGCTGGGCTAAGGCCTCCTCTCCCTTTTTGAGGAGAAGTTTTTGGAGCTTATTCCACCACGCTGCTCCAATACGGCTGCTCCAATGTGGGGTGCTCCTGATCGACTTAACATTAAAAAAATTATACATATTTGATTATTAAAAAATATCAAGTGGTATAACATTAACTATCCCTGTGTAGTATGGGGAACGAAGAACGGGTAGGTGGATTTTAAATCAGCGAAGAATTTCCATCCATTTCTTTTTTAATCATAAATCCGTGTAAACCATCTCCTACAAAGAACTTGCTAATGAATGCTGTTGCTACTCTATTCGATAATTTCAAACGCTTTGAGAATTCTTTCATTCTCGTTACTCCTTGTGTGATTGAGATCAAAAGATTTCTTAATTAACGAAGAGTTTTTACGAATAATGGTGTCACTCAATGTCGAAATTTATTATACAAATGGCGCAATATTTTATCACTGTTTTTTACACTTTCTGATATTTAACATATCAATAAAAGTAATGTAAAGTTAATCATGTTAAATATCCTTACATATGAAATTGGCGTTTTGTACGGGATATAAAGTCAATTTTTTTTGTAAAATATATTTAATTAATCAAATTATGCACAAGTAACTTTTTCTAAGTCAATTCTCGTTTAAGTCAAGATTTGATTGGCTGGGTCTCCAGGGTTCAGCCATTGCGATGAGCGCGATGATTCGATTTAAAATCTCTTCATTATTGTGTCGGTTGAGCAAAGTAACATAACAGTCGATGCGTGTTTGCAAGTTTGATTCACTCAATTCATGAGGTACCCATCGTTTAAGTTTTTTTACTTTCCCGATTTACTTCAAGTGGATTAATACAGTTTTATCACTTAACCCGAAGCCTGCAGCTATCTCTGAAGTGCTTTGTGATGGATCCGCTTCCACAATAGCCTTTAATTCTTAATTTTCCACTTTGGTCTCCGGCCGTCCACGGAGTTGGTTCTGAAGGTCGAAATTTCCAGAACGAAAACGTTGAAACCAAAAACGTACCGTGCTTTCTTTTGCGACACCAGCGCCGTACACATAATTAATCCTTTAAGCTGTTTCTGCAGTACTGGTGCCACGGTAGACCTCGTTCTCGTAAATATACCGATATTTCATGTTTTCCATTGTGCGGTAAGAAGCGACGCCAAAGAAAAAAATAATGAGGAAAAAACAAATGAATGACTGTTTTCAAAACTCAAATGTACCAGCTAAATGAATTTATGAATTTGAATTCGGAATTCTTAACCAAAGAGGAGATATTTCAGATCAAAGTGGTCAGTACGACAAAACGCTAATTTCATATGTAAGCAACTTATATAAGGATTTTTTTAAATTGAATCTAATGTTAGTTATTTATAAATATGTTGCAAATAAAATAGTTAATCAACTACTGATTTAAATTATGATATGGTCTTCGAATATATATTGTGGAGCTTAATGACAAGGCCTAGCATTATAATGAGTAATGCAGAATAAGAGACCACAAGCACAGCATTGGCATAAGGGTAGTCGTGTAGATGTTCTGGGTCAGCAAGGCCTATTGCAGTATTGTATGCAGAATGAAGCAGATTTCTGTCTGTGATGATCTCACAACATTTTTTTTTTTGTTTGACTATGCTAAATGCTAATATTAAATCGTTAAAATAACATTACGCAACGCGAAGTCACATATAACAGAAAGCTAGATTTTGGTATTAGTTTATTTTCATACAAGATCGCATATGTATTTGAGAAACAGTATTAGATACTACTTAGTTTCTTCCTGGTTCGTCTAGAATCTACTCTCCGAAACGCTTCTTTTTTATAGTATAGGTAGGCGGACGAGCATATGAACCTGATGGTAAGTGGTCACCAACGCCCATAGATATTGGCATTGTAAGAAATGTTAACCATCGCTTACATCGCCAATGCACCACCAACTTTGGGAACTAAGATGTTATGTCTCTTGTGCCTGTAATAACACTGGATCACTCACCCTTCAAACCGGAACACAATAATACCATGTACTGCTGTTTTGCGGTAGAATATCTGATGAGTGGGTAGTACCTACCCAGACGAGCTTGCACAAAGCACCAACAATAACTGTGGCATAAATTACAATCAGTCGAATTATAAAAGCAGTAAAACGCTGTTACATTTAATTCAATGATAGCAATCTTTGCTTATTATTGCTTATACTATTCTAATACTCTAATGGTTGGCTAATTATAATTGTCAGATTAAAATTGAAACACAATTAACACGATGAAGTTACATCAGTACTGCATTAGCGTAGAGTTAAGATGTCATTGCAGTGCATACTTACGGTTCATCATCCAAACCCAAACATGGCGATAATTAAACGCGCTTTAACAAAGCGCTCTCTTAAAAACTTTGCAGCGCATGAACGTCGCTTGAATGTCGGTACTACACATGAAATGAGGAATACTTCATATCTGTCAACAGACGTAAGCTTCAAAAGTTTGCTAAATCTCCTCTTACTTTAGTGATTATATGTTTAAAAAAAGGAGTGATAATTATAGTATTTAGTTGTGTTATGCTTGGCACCAAATTTTGACAGTTTTGTATTAGATATAAAACCTTTTTAGTGACAAATATAATTGAAATATTTTTAAACTTTGTGTATTAGTTTTTTTTAAAACATCTCTAAATCCTGTGAAATAAAATTTAATTGTAATGTTATGTCCGAAGTCACAACTCGTCACGTTATAAAATATATTATTTTCTATAAAAATATCTTTTAAAACAACTGGATTATACGAGAAAATTGCACGACAGAACGTTATTAAGTGTCGAATGAAATGTCAACATTTATTAAACTATAAATTCTCTTGTTCTACACCTTAAAATTGTTTATATAAACTTACTGTATTGACCCATAATTAGCAATAGTGCACTTCTTTTAATTTGGTACTGAGAAAACTATTTATATAAACGGCCATATTGGTATTTCTTATTTTTAATTATTGAAGCCACTACAAAAACATATTTTTTTATACAAAGTTATGATATATATTGAAACTAGCTCCTAATTAAACCTTACTGCTTCGCCCCCATGGGTCCTACGAGTATATAGTCTATCTCTAATACTTCTCAATAAATGGTTTCAAAGTAATGTACAGATTTTATTCTAAGACTGCTAAATCCTGCGATCATGGCGTTCAAACAAATAAATAAATTATTATTAGTATAATATAGTTTGTCAGTGTTCACTAGAAAAAGATTTAGCTATATTTCAGAGTGAACAACATCATTTATATTAATTGTAAAATTAATAGACTTGTAATAGATTTATTTTTTTATTAACAAAAGAATAACTTACATTAAAGCCTTTAACATATACAAATAAAGATTAAAAATTGCCACTGTGCAAATCGTAACCGCGTCTAAAGGAGCATATACGTTTTGATCGCAATTCCGATCCGCTGGGTGAAAAATTTACCAGCCCTCGTCACAAGTAGAGACAATAAGACGTGTTATTTTTTAATAAATAAACAAAGAAATGTCAAAAAATGATGTATTTACAAATTAAATGATGAATAATGTCATTACTTGAATGAAACAAGGTAACTCAATAATACCAGATGATTTAAATATTTACCAATTAAAATTACATACGGATTAAGACAAGGGAATCGAACCCGAAACCCGGAGATTTATTCGTTACCATTGGTTTCTCATTACAATATAACTTTTGTATGTTTATTGGTGATGTAGATGAACTTACAACTGCATTTTTAACCATTTTTGTTGTTGGCGTTAAAACAATCTCGAACTTAACTCAATATTTAAAAAAAATATTGTGCTTAAGTGAACTGTGTGGAAGATAATCCTTAAATAAGAATCACAATCCTTTTTATAAATCTAATATTTTTACATACGAGTATTACAAGCTTTGTAATTTAAAAATTATAAACAAGTATGTTACATTTGTAACATTAACAGCAGAGCTTATATGGCAACAATTATCTTTGACTGAATTAGATAGGCCCTTTGCCTGCTAATATATTTGAATTGAAAAATATTATAAAAATGTATTAACAACGAATTGTAGCTCTTGAAGATAAGTCATTTTATATTATTCACTTTGGCTCCCGTTTCGGAGCTGTTATGATCGTTAAGGTTCAGTTTCGCTATTGTTAATATAAGTTATTGCTACTTTACTGTTCTCTAGACAATGGACGTCCTGTCTAAAATATTATTTACCATATTTCACTTTTAACCTTTTATCTTAAAAGGTAATTATATAATCCGCGGATTAATTTTATTCTTTTTGTAAATCTATAAGCTGATTAATAATTATTAATTAGTGTAATATTAATGGACACGTTAATATAGAAAATTGAACATAACATTTTATAGCGAACATTACCTTCATACAAAATGTCGAGTTTATCGTATGATGCATAAATATTATATTAATTGCAGTGTTAACGAAAAATATAATAAAATATAAAACGTATACAATCTATTAAAAAAACTAATATTGATAAAATATAGCAAATTCAAAATCTAGGTTATTAAAAGTTAACTTTTACATTTTCGTACGTAAATTTAAGACTATAATATTACTATTAATGAAGTAAAAATACGATACTGAGGCAAACGACAAAAATGCAAGCAACTACTAATTCATAAAAAAAATATTTTAGTCTTTTTTATTAGTGTTATTTATAGTCAGACCTTTTTCCAGGCAAAAGTACTTTTATAATTAAAATATTCAAATTTTAGTCAAAAGTTATATTGACTAATTATGTAGGAGCATATGTGCAATACGCATAGATATTGCACACCTCTTGCTTACCTCTCCATTTAAGCGTAAAGCGCTAAAATGACAACAATAGCAGGTTAAATCGCAGATTCGATCCTAACCCCCAAGAGCGATTTCCACATCGCTAGACGGCCGTAAGCTCTCGCTCTATTGTCGCTTGAATTCGCAACTCGCTAATCAACAATGAATTTAATTTCAGAGAATAGTTAAATTCCAAATTTATCTCGAAGCGATAAACCGCACGATAGACAGGCAGGTGCTCTTGAATAAGTAAGAAGATGACGCCGCTAGCGACAATTTAAAAGATTATTATAATTAGTTAAATATGGCGGACATTTATCCCGAGCCTGCGAGTAAGCAGATGTATAGAAATTATTAATGAATGAATATTCTGTTCTTTGATTTAACTTCCGTTTCCATTAAAATATTGAAGTGAATTTTAATAGAATGGAAAATGAATTCTATTTGACTATTAATTATAACTTTCAGAATAATTTTTAATTGTTCTAATTAATGTCTTCACTAAATTCAATTAAGTCAGGTGAAGTTATTATTTGTTTTTATACATACATATATAGCATTTTTTTTTTTCAAATAAAAAATGGTAATGTTGCTGGATATGTTAGATACAAATGATGTTTGATAAATAAAAATCTAGTAAAAATTAAAATCTATTCATTAATTAAAAGTGTCATAAAAATAACTGTGGAATTACTCGTTGTGGTAATAATCATAACTATAAAATATTAACTCGTTTAAAACGATGGTCAATATATTTATTTATTTATTTGTAATAGCACACTTACAACATACATATAAAGCATTGAAAAGATTAATTTATAAAACAATAATAGTATATCTAATATGCATGTCAATTACAAGGGTACATAGCACTTCCAGATTCAATCTAATCAAATTCAAATTTAAAGTAACATCAGTAAAAAGAAATCATCAGTAATTTTTAAAACTGTCAAAATTAAATTATAAATAATCATTAAATTATAAATAGTCATTGTTATAATAAAAAATCATTCGGCGAAATCATAATTAAAAATTATTAAAAGTAAATTATAATAAGTATTAAAAAAATATAGAAATACACAAAGTATGATTTTCTATAACAGTTTTTTTTAATATAGAGTTGTTGCCTATTATACGTTGACGTCATACGTTAACTAATTGTACACTCTGAGCGCGAATTTAACGATATTCCGTTAGTCTAAATCATTAATAGGAAAATCTAGAAGAATACGAAACAAAAAGAGTCGAATGGACCATTGGTTTCCCCGTAATCGAGTTAAATAATATTAGGTTGGAAACCTAACAATAACAAAGGAGTTCTTTCTTCTTTCATACCTATCGTAAACGTCATCAATTAGGTGACTTGGAAACATTGGACAAAAAGTCTTGAAAGAAGAGATGATTGATGATAGCAAGGATTAGGAACCCGTCAAGACATTAGCGTTTCAAGGTTAATATGGATTAATTTTCAGACATTTGGTAAATATATCATACAAAAAAATATTATTATTTTTTTTTATGATATATTTACTTGTGCTTTATTTGTATAAATGTGTCATTAATTTAATATCTAAATGTTATTGATCATAAGTTGACTGGTCTAGTGGCTAGCTCATAAGGCTGCAGATCCCGAGGTCCTAAGTCAAACCCTGATCCGGGTCAGTTAAAAGTTATTGGGTTTTCTGCCGAGAAATTCCCAGCAGCCTGAAGTCCGAGTTAGTATTTTACACTCTCGCGCCTCGAAAAGCACGTATTGATCCTGCGCGATATTGAGCGACTATTTTTTATATTTATTTAAATCTTATCAAAGGACGATTCAAAAATGCCTACGCGAATAAAGTTGTGTTTTAAGTCAAGTATATTCTATTCCCGCCTTAAAGAGTGGCTTAAGATCGATAAATAATTTAAAAATTAACATAAAATAAAATAAAATTAAAAATCCAAACATCAAACGCAACCTACACAAAGGGGTTTGAAAAACATAGTTCACATTTTACTTGTTTGAGAAACTGTGTAATAGTTTAGTCTTTCCACCTCAACGTATACAACTCCTTCGTTACATTTATGCATAAACCGAGTCATATTTTTAATATATTAATCCAAAAACACCGAGTCACTACAACATCGTATGACTTATTCAATTAACAAATGTACCGAACTAATCCAACAGCGAGTTTCATACAAAACGGGAATAAAAATAAATAAGTTTACACGAGAATATATTACGACCTACTTTTGCTTATTTGAATCGTATTTATTATTAACAACCATCATTTAGATGGGTTTTATTATCAACGAAAAAACAGGGGTGCCGTTTGTAATTTTGGGAATATGTTTTTTCTTATCTCCTGTCAGCTCTTTAACTTTTTCGATTAAAGTACTCGTATATCCTGTATCATTTTACAAACATACACAGGTATACAGAGAGAGAAAGAAACTTATGTACGTAAAGTATAATTTTTACTGATATTAGTAAAATTGTCTCAATAATCATTTGTTTCTAAATATTTATAAAACAATTTATATTAAACACGGACGTTAGGTAAATATTGGAAGTTGAAGTGTATTCCAATAATTTCTGCTTCTATTCGGCATCCGTATTGAAGTAGAAGTTATTGGAATTTCGTTGTACTGAATAATGAAATAGGGTTTGAAGATAACGGTAGTTAAATTTACCACCGCCATAAAAAAAACCCTTCCACCTGTGATGTATGCTCTGCACACGCGCTTCCGGCGTGTCTCTCATGGGTTTAGCTTTACATTTATTTAATGTCTCAGTAAAGATGAGTTAGTAATTACAGGGACATAGTTTGTAGCATCATAAACCCCTTGGCTTAAAACCCGTGAATGTCCCATAGCGGGGCAAAGACCTTATCTATTAAGGAAAGGGAAGGTTTAGAGTTTGTTTTACCAAGCTGCTCCAATACGGGTTAGTAACACAATTTCATAAGACAAATGTATGATTGATTAATTTTAAATACAAATAAGTACGTAAAAAACCAATGACACTATAATAAACTTTGCTATTTTAAATGTTTAGTTGAATCAATTTTTTTTTTTACATTGGATTTCCGGTTCGATTTTCGACCAAAATGAATTCGCTATTAAACAAAGCACATTCGATAACTGTCAACGCGTTTTATTTAGTTTTTCTAAGCGATTGTTATGTTGCATTCGCAATCGTCAGGTGAATTATAAAATATAATATTAGAACGATGTCAAATTGGCTTGTCAAAGTGATCGTCTGTTTAGAATGTTACTGGAATCTTTTCTTTAGTAATAATTTTGGATTATCGGATGGCATTATCATAGATTTTGGTCTTTTCTATAAACAAAATCGTCCGACAATATGTAAGTACGATATTATAGATATCTATATCATCGTACATATATTATATATATAAAGTATAATGTAATAAATTTTATTATAACTATTTTCCAAAAAGTCGTAGTTATTAAAACCTACAATTATGGCTTGTACAATCTTTTGTGTTTTTATACTTTTCATTTCTATATAGTTTCTTTAGCAGCGCCATCTAGTACAGAGTAGCAAGGTTACAAGGTAAAAGAAGTTGTAAATAGTATCCTTCTTGTCCGATAGGCGCTCTTTATTTTTATCGCCTTTCTTTTTTAAATATAATTTTCCAAATGCGATAAAAGTATTTATAAAAATACTTAAAAGAGTTTATTAAATTCACTTCCGTGTGATAATTAACCATTTCAACATTATTGTTTTTTTTATTACAAAATACAATAATATTAAATTATAACTAAATAATATTCGATTCGTAAATACACAAAATCTAAGAAACAAAATATAATCTTATAGTTTTTTGTTGTTAATAGATTAGACGAATAGTCATATCTGCAAATATTTCCAAACATTTGTTATAAGTTCTAGAAAGAAACGCCAGATGGCTCTATTTTAAAACTTGACTTAACTTTTATATAATTTAATATAAAATTAAATAATTTTCCAAAAATATATTTTAATAACCTCAATCGTTCAATCGTTCAATTATGAACATAGCTATTTTTTATCATATAATATTAAGCAGTGTTGATTAAAATTTATTTCATCTTTTAACTTTTATGTAAGTATTATATTTTTATTATTCTTTGTCTTTAATAATATTTTAGTTAAGTTATGTCATTATGTTTTTGGAATAAAATTATTTAAAATGATTACTTCACCGTCCTTCATCGACTGGTCGATTTCTCAAAATATAGACGGTTCGCTAGAAGCTAGGACATTTCAATTGGAAGGGAGGTAGCGGGGTTGTTAGGTGACAGAAGGCCGCGGGGAGTGGGGTGAAAAGTACTCTCGCCCACCAGGCAGTGCTCGCCTGGCTCCTAACCTACGCGCATGTCATATGCGCCCGCCCTTTATCCATTTTCCATACAAACCGAGTCTCCGTTACATAACTTCAGGCACTTTAAATTATAGTTATAAGGCTTATTTCTGTGATCAATATATTTTTGCACATTTTTATAAGTGTAGATAAGTTATTAAACATTACGTAAGCCGCCGCCGTCCACTAAGCTTCGCTTGCCACCGCTTTTGTGATATTCGGTTGTGATATTCGTTATAGGCAAGCTTTTTGCTCGTAGTGTCTTAGTATTTAGGTTTATACGGAGGTTTATACAAATTGTAACGGAGGCTTGGGCTGTAATTCCTGTGATTCACTTGTTGATCCGCTCCGCGTCCTGACACTCCTGGTCCTAGTCCATGGTGAGCATTGCGCGGGCTCAATCGCGCGGGTGCGCGGTCGTGCGTGACTTGTTGCTGCAGAGTGAGATGCGCGCGTAGCGCTCCTGATAGTGGCTCGGCACGGCTTCGCGCGACTAGTGGCCGCGCGCCACGCCATCTGGCGACTGCGACGCTCCGGATCGCAGCCCACCCAAGACTCCAATGACCACGAACAGACCAACCATCTGTACGTTTCTTCTCTGTCTATCTTCACTCTGTCTTGCAAGCTTCTGTTATCCTCATTTTATGTCGCCTTCTGTGTATTTTTTAATTTTCCAAAAGGTATTTTACTGGACTTCATGTTGTTTCATTGAACAAAATCAAAAAAAATAAAAATTTTTGGCACTAAAACGACATGCTAGCTAATAAGCAGTTGAACATGGCTAATTTCACAAGTAAATTTCAAATTTCTAAATGAAATAAAAAAGCGATACGAGTTCAGTGAAATGATATATAAACTTGCCTTTTATGTTTAGTTCACCTCCCTCGGTGCTGAAAGCTCTATTCCCGCTTTTAATCCCTTCACTATTCATGTTTCCCGTTCCTCTGACGGCGGCTGTACGATGTGAATGTCATAAATAAATGTTATCCTTCAAACGTGTTTTATTTGCGCTTTGATGTCGACCACCTTAATAACATACGTACATTTATGTGTAGCTTAGATTGCTGTTTATATGTGAGGCACGTGTCAACCAATATTATTTATTATTGTATTTGTTAGTAGTTAAATGCTTAAGATCATTATCATGCCAAATTGTTTTATTTTTTATATTGTCGAACAATGCATACTTAAATTAAATATTATTAAGTTTCTCAAAAATATTCAAAAATCATTGCTTATCCTCGTTATGACTGATTTTTGCAGTGAAAGTCGTAGGTTCGATCCTATGCTAAGATAAGCTATGATAAGCTATTTTTTACTTGTCTTTGAATAATTATTGAATTGGTTGATTCCAATTTAGTATAAGTGATACAGATAAGTAAATAAAAAAGTTAAGCCCACAGATAAGTAAATTACTATATATATATTAAATAAGCAATAACAAAGATATATGACAAGATTTTTTTAAATTTAATATAAAACTTTTATCTGTTAGGCTGCGTGAAAATGGTTTATAATTGAGGGGCAAGATTTGTCTTACGCCAACTTTCAGGAAAATAAATATAATATAAAAATAGTTCAATCCATGACGAGCTCCACTCTTTTTACCAATGGTTATAGTACAAGTGTGCAATGTAAGTGTAAAATGTTGATTTTTCATTGTATGCAATAATTTGAAGGGACAGGCACGCTATCTTTTGTACGAAATGGTACTATGCTATCATCTCAAACCCGCGAAGACTTATAGTTAAGTATCCTGTTGAAAAGAAGTGAGGTCATTGACATTTCTGGCACACTGATATTGCGCGTGAGCCAAATTATAATAAAATATAAACCCAAGTAAGACCATTAGACATACGATAAATTTTTTCAGCAAAAGTTTAGACATTTTAAGCTAAAACTGTTATGTTCAATGAAACGATTTCCTATTAATTTAAAAAAAAAAAAAATGAAACGTTACTTTTTAGGCCGTAACAGCCTGTGAATGTCCCACTGCTGGGCTAAGGCCTCCTCTCCCTTTTTAAGGAGAAGGCTTGAAGCTTATTTCACTACGCTGATTCAATGCGGGTTTGTGGAATACACATGTGGCAGAATTTGAGTGAAATTAGACACATGCAGGTTTCCTCACGATGTTTTCCTTCACCGTAAAGCATGAGATTAATTATAATCACAAATTAAACACATGAAAATTCAGTGGTGCTTGCCCGGGTTTGAACGCACGATCATCGGTTAAGGTTCACACGTTCTTACCACTGGGCCATCTCGGCTTCCTTTTTAGGTCAGAGCTATTGAAATACATTTAATTTCTTTGGACGGAATGACCTTTATTTATAACGATCGCTTTATTGAAACGTTGACATTTCACCTGCGAACCTCTTTATGTATGGTCGAAATAAACGAAAGAAATCATTTAACAATTTTAATTTGAAACAAAATAGAATAGATAATATAAAACCTTTATTTTGCAAGCCTGCTTACATTAAAAAAAAAGATTAATAATTAATTGTATACTAATATCATATGAGTTATACAAGAATTATAAGGAGTTAAAATCAACACAATCTATTACATTATATAAGTATACATAACATCTTAGTTCCCATGGCTGATGACGCATTGGCGATGTGAGGGATCGTTAATATTTCTTACAGCGCCAATGTCTATAGCAGGTGGAGACCACTTACCTTATTTTATAAAAAAAACTTCTTAATAAATAAAAATAAATGTATATATGTTCTTCCTCTGTAGATTCCTAAACTATTATTCCTATTATAAAAAAATTATAAACGAAGATTTTTTTTTTATTGTATGTTTATCTTTGAATATAAATGTTCTATGTAGAGCCTTATTCTACCCAGGCAAAACCGGAATGGGTTGCTAGTTGTGAATATAAATCTAAAATTATGCTGAAAAACAATAGAGGGCAAATATACTCTCAACTTCCGAATTATATCAGCATCAAGAAGCTGATTATATCAGATAATAAATATTAGAATTGTTATTTTACTTTAGATTTATCACTTACATTAGTGCTCGAGATATCATATACCCTCTGTCAAAATTGTTATGGATATTTCAAATATTTGTAGAAAAACTTTTCAGACAATTCAATATTACTGTATAAAGAAAATCCTACAACCTTATTTTATTACAAGAAAAAAAAGTATCGCAGGAGGAGAAGTACGAAGATTTCAGATCACGTCCAACGAACGCTTTGAAACTTCGACGCCGAGTATATATAGAAACGAACAACTTTCTATGTAATAGTGTACTTTTATATTGATAACGTTTTATACCTGAAGTCTTTCATATCATAAAATCTAGAATATCAATTTAGATAAGGTTGTAATTGTGAAATATATTATTTGTTAAAAATATTTAAGCTAGTCAAAATATATTAGCGGGTGGACACACGAAAGCATCGTAAGGAACTTGTGCATGTGTCGGATAAAATTTTGCAAAGGCGTCTCATAGGCCGTATACCGTGACAGCCTTTGTCCGTCGTTTTATTTTATTGTTTACTATTTACAAAGCAAATAATAAGGAAATTAAGAGATATATGATTGTTTGTCTTCCATACGATCCGCTCAGTTTTGGAGAAATTTGAGTCGTTATTTTTGAATTATTGTCCTATTTTTATAAAAAAGCCGTCGTCGTCCTTCTATACCAGGTGATTCAATAACAAAAGATATATAAACAAAGAAACATTAGCATTTGCATTATGATGAGTAATATTATTAAATTATTTTACGTAAGTAATAACATTTTTACTTGATAAATTATCTTCACGATCCACATAAATACGGTTATGTATCCATTTTCAGATCTAGGCCATGATATAAAAAGCTGCGGTTTCACTGAACTACTTGGCAATAACTGTGTTTGCAACTGTTTGCCATTCTTAATAACTCAACTTATGTTTCCATTTAGTCAAAACAAATCATAATAAGTCTAGTTGAACAATTATAAAAACACGAAGTATTCATTTAAATAATTTGTATAACATTTTTGTTTCAACTTGTATTAATAAAATAAAAGTTACCAATATATCTTTTTTCGGGACACATCGCAATTCTCAAAATGATGTTATCTTTTCATATGATCTGTGTCTACATATAATAGGTTTTTATTATATCTGTAGATTATTAAAGTAAAACTAATTATTAATTATACAGGACTTTTAAATTTGCCTTTTTTTTATAGAATAGGAAGGCGGACGAGCATATGGGCCACCTGATGGTAAGTGGTCACCAAACGCCCTTAGACATTAGCATTGTAAGAAATGTTAAACATTGCTTACATCACCAATGCGCCACCAACCTTGGGAACTAAGATTTTATGTCCCTTGCGCCTGTAATTACACTGGCTCACTCACCCTTCAAACCGGAACACAACAATATTAAGTATTGCTGTTTTGCGGTAGAATATCTGATGAGTGGGTGGTACCTACCCAGACGAGCTTGCACAAAGCCCTACCACCAGTAAAGCCTTTATTAATTATTATATATAAGACGAGCCAGTTGATAGTTGGTAGGTACTTGCCTTTCACGCCGAAGGTTGTTTATTCGATTTCCAACAGACATGTTCATGCATACAGACATTTGTATGCGTGAACATGTCTGTTTGTCCTGAGTTATATTATTTATAATTATTTATAATTATGTATTTACAAAAGAAAAGTAGTATATGTAGCATATCAGTTGTCTGGTTACCATAGTTCAAGCACTGCTTAATTTGGCAACAGATGGTTGTGTTAATAATGTCCCAGGATATTATTATTATAAACTATTATTGTTATCAAATTTCACATGAAACTAAACCTTCATAATGTTATAGAAATTAAAATCTCCAAGATTTAATATTTAATGAAAAAAGAAAATACTAACCCGTAAAACTTTTCTTGAATATATATATTTTTATTACGCACAAAACTTCCATCAGCGATTATATTATTAATATTAATATGCCGAACTCGTAAACTCGAACACAGTTGGTCTACGCATTCGTTCGTAGGCGTTGCTACGTGAGACGCCTACGTACATTCCTATGTACTACGATCACGAATTACAAGAATTTCATTGTATATAAATGACAATATTATATATATAGACTGATATACAACAGAAATACAATTATTGACTATGTATCTATACAGATACATAGTCAATAATTCTATGACAAATTCGACAAATTTCTATTTTATTTATTATTTTGTTTATTGAATTTAATGTTTCTATCTCTTACAATTGTAATAATTTCTCAGATTTTGATGAATACAAAACTGTAAAATACGGGTTATGCCGTTTTCCTTTTTTATAAATAATTACTGAATCTGTGATTGATTTTCATGCTGAGTAAAGAAGTAATCAGTTTGATAATAATAATTACGATTAATAAATGAAAACATAATTTAATATAATTCATATTATCATTTTCTTTATGAACGGTACATACGTGACTTTTTAGTAATTAATTTTTTAGTTAACTGTCATAAATTACAATAAGTCGAATTGTAAACGGAATTCATTTTGAAAATATATAATAGTCTGCTAATTTAGAAACGCCTACTACATTCTAATTACGTCACAAGGCTTAAAAGCTTAAGGGCGTGGAGAGCGAAACGATACGAAACCCACGCACTCTATATAAGCCCTCGTTTTAAAGAATATCAATATTTTGATATCATTTGGACAAAATTAAAAAGTACCTAAAACAACATAAAAGTTTTCGTATCACAAAGAAATGAAGAAACAAATCAACGTGATTCTTAGAATAGACATACTTTATTGACCTGAAAATGACGCAGTATACTTTTTAACCCAAACATTCGCTTTTAAAAAAGTGAAGGCCTTAGCCCAGTAGTGGGACATTTACGTTACTAGATTTGTTATAATAATATTATAATATCCAACCACGCAATCGTTAAAATATTTATTATTTAGCTATAAATATTATCTACTATTAAATTATAATAGAAATAAAATATTTATGAAAACCAATTAAATATGCAATAGTATTGACCACCATTAGACTATTTATAAATAAACTAAAGAACACTTAACTTCCGTAGCACATAGACGACATGGAAATTGCTCGGAAAGTCTATTCACTCGGCAATTGATCCCCAGAGTGAGCAGACTATCGTAACCTTTCATTACTACGGGACCATGAGGCTAACCATCTTGTTACTAGAATTTAATATGAATTCATCATATTTTGAAAATGGAACGTAGAATAAAATTTAAATTAAAAACTTTTTCGATATTACATAACAGATATAGGTTAGTAAGCAACATTTATAAATATTACTTGATTATTTGATAATAGTATATAAAAAACGTTAATAACATGTTCACTTTTTGTATGACATTGTATGGTAATGATCGTAGAAAAAGCAAATGTATTTTTCCTGCTTCCATGTTTAATAAAATGTTAAGGATGGCTAGAAAATTTAATAAAAAAACGGAACGAGATTTGCACCATTTATTTACTTTGGCTGTCGGCCTCCTGACCTATAAACGCGTTACGTAACTCTGTCGATTGCATTTCACTCGCACACATGCGTAATCTTTATGAGATAATCGTAGATTCAATTTTCAATCACAAAAAAATCGAGATCATAAACATTTCGTTACATTAAGTTATATACTTGTATTCTAAGTGATATTTAAATAAAGTAACATAACCTTTAAAATAACATTAAATACGAATAAGCGAACAAAAAAAATAGGGTCAAATGAAAGCTTTTATTCGCTATATAATTCATTACATAACCTTAATAGTTTTATACTGATGTTCCAACTTAATTGCTGACGGTCGTAAGTAAATAGAAAACGCTCTTATATTAAAATAAATCTTCGTCTTTACTTCATATTACTAATATCAAAAAACTTTGAATTTGGCTATTTACTTATCAATCACAAGAAACAACTGCGTATTATAATGAATAATAATAATTTAATATAGAGGTCAGTTTTATGTGTTTAGTTTTTTTTTAATATACGTCTTGCAAAGCGAAGGAAAAAGATGACAGATTCATAAAATTGCAATAAAGACTGAAGCATTTCAAGTCCTTTACGTAAGAGTCCTTGCTTAGAGTTCGGCAGACACCGCGCCGCCGTCCCTCTATTGACCCGGCTATTTTTAGCCTAAGCTTCACAATTTGATCGCTTACAACATGTTTGCATGTAGAAGTTTATCCTGAAAAGTTTATTCTAAGAATTATATATATATAATAAATATAGAACAAGCTTAATTTTTACACATACATTGTGTTAGACATTAAATTTAAATACGTTTTTTTTTTTGAGAAATATGTTTTTCTTCTGTTTATATTTTAACGAGATATGAATGATTTGGTTTTTGATAATCAAGCAAGTAAAATGTTTATTAAATAAAGAAATCGTTTTAATCATTGCACACAAAATAGTAGGTATACTTATGTCTTGATTTATTTTAAAATATTAGTAGGCAACTTGCGTGGCAAAGTCTAGGTCAATTCCGAAGCTTACTCCTCCCATCCCTTGTACGATTACGTAAGCTGAAAACGTGGGACGTAGTTGGAATGAATCTATATTTAGAATATTAAGGATGAATGACAAGTTGGCTTGTTTTAGATTTTTCGAAAATAAATTCTGCATTATTTTCTTAAATTTCAAATTTCGTTATAGTATTTTTATTCCACCAAAATCGCAACAAATAATCAGAGCTTCCTAATAAAGAAATCCAAGGGTACCCAAACAGCGGAACGTAAATTATAACCGATGATTACGGGTTCAAACCGAGGTACCTTTTTTTAGAGCTTATACCTCCACGCTACAATGCATTACATTTTCTAGAACCAACGTGGTAAATTTTCATTTGACATCTAAAAAATTAGAATTCACGGATTTCAGTTAAAATCCGAAATATTTTGTTTTTAATGTTCTATATACCACCATTTTATTAAAGACAAAAAAGTTTCTAAGATAAGATAACTCAACAAACTGTGACACACAAAATAAAGTGCTATGCATATATGTATATGGTGAATAAGTAACCAACCGTACATATATCAGCATACCGCCCCCGTAATGGCTTACAAATGTACTTCAACCTAATTTCCCTATAAATCCTTATCATTATACAAACCCTCGGGTTTTCATATAAATTCATTTATCTTGTGACCTTTATAAACAAAATGATTAATCGAATCCGTTCTCATTAGTTGTTATATTGCAACAGGTATTTAAACAATGATAAAAAAATTATATCTAAATATTTATTGATTTATTTATTTTAATAATAAGTATTTCTTTTAAAAATTTGTACTTAAAATAAGGTCAAAACATTACTACGTATTTAGTTTAGGATGAAATATATTTTTCACACTATCATTTAAGAGATTATATGGGACAAAGGAAAATTAAATAAAAATTACAAGTATATCATGAAATATAAATAAACTTAACTTTTCCATGCATTATACGGTCTGTATAGTTGATTTTATTGCTTTATCACACCATTATGAATTTGTTTTTAGGCAAAAGATCAGCTTATTCTGCTTTAATAGTATTTTATTTCAAATTTTGTATTTAACAATTTTATCAAACAAATAGTTAAATTATTTTGTGAGTTTGTATTTTTTAAAGGAAATGCGAAGCGAGCGATAAATATTACGAAGCAGTATAAACTTCGCACTAGCGCTAAATTTCAGCGTGCGAGCAAATGTGGAATTTCTGAGAATGTGTTTCGCAACGTAAAATATAGATGGCGCTATCTGCTTTCAATCTTCTGCTACTGGACACTAGATTGCGCTTTTGTTTGATATATTAATTTTCATCCTTTATTACTTACTCATTCTGAAAGATTGGAGATTCAACTAAAGGTGGATTAATATTATCTAGGTATTTTAAATAATATATACAGTTGAACATACCTATTGTTCGCTTATTTGAAAAAGTCCTAACCATTTCGGTATTAAGGAATTCAGTAAAACTAATAAAATAATCAAATTTATAGCATTCGATATATTTTCAAACATTTATATAGGCGTTTTCAGTGAACATATGAAAATTACAACGTTGTCAGGTAGATAACCAACTATATTAATCAGTAATGGACTCTATGCCAAATATGTTGATAACAATACATGAGGATTAGAATAGTAGCATAAATGTATTACTTAGAAATGTATTTCAAGTAACAACGTTGAATAAAGTTCGCGAAAGTCGAAAGCTATTGAACAAAAACACCTCATGGTGTGACCCTGACACGACCACGCGAGGTCGCGTGCCAACCCACGCATCCAGGGTTAGCTAATCTAACAATATCGCCCTGGTAAATGCCACTACAACAACCGTTAAGGTTAACCTTTTCACACCTGACTGATAGTTTAATTTTATATCGATCTTTAGATCAAACCTGCATGTTTCTTGTAACACATTATTATTATCTTGTAACATTTTATTATTTCCTTCGTCAATACTGTCGCTTTCGAATTGTATTCGAATTGACATTTTCAAGTACTTTATAGTCAGAAAAAGAGTAATAGGCTTTACTAATGACTGCGGAATTTTATTAAAAATGCGTATACTATATACAATAGAGCCATTATGTAAGAACAAACTCGGAACTCACCACAGGACACAATTGTGCAATATAAGAAAGTAATATGCGACATTGACAATTACAAACATAATATATATTATTTTAAACATGTTTAGCTCGAAAATTAAACTGTAGTAACTGTAGTTAATTAAACTGTATTAATGAGGGAACTTTCTTCTTATTCGTTTTATAGTCTAGATCATATTTTCGTTCTTTGTCTATTTGTCATTATTTTGTAAAAATATTTCTAATTTAGAACAATAGGATATTGAAGCCAACAAGCTCTTATAAGCTCCTAAAATCTTCCTTCATATTTAATCATGGATTCAGAATAGTTTTATACAAATAAATGAAACGTTAGCTAGTAACTATATTAATAACTGTAATAGCTGTATTTATTTCTTACACAATTCAGTGGTGTTTGCTCGGTTTCGATCCCGGAATAAGTTTTACGTGTTATAGCAACTAAACCATCTCGGCTTCTAAATAAGCATGTATTCTCGTTAACAGGAGAGGAAAACCTTGCCTACTCATTGTGTGCCATTTATGTCACGCTGTTGTTACTTACTTAATATACGTTACTAAAACTAATAAATTGATATTATATATTTATTTATATTATTATTAATATATAAATAATACGCATATAACTCTTATACATAAAAAATAAATAACAAAACTCACAAGCTAACAGGCCACCTGGTGGTACTTGGATACAGTAATATTTTAAATACACACGTATTATGCTATTTATAAAGTCAATGCATTTACACTAATGAGACACAGTGCTTCTGTCCATTGTGCCTGCAATTACACTCATTCTACATTTAAATAGGAATATCACTATTCATCTCAACCGGCGGATTGTCCCGTGATAATATAATATATATATTAAATAGTCTAGAATATGAATATTTTGTTACAACATATTTTTTGTTATAAAAACATAATGAGAATTATTTTTTACAGTAATTGCAAACCGCATGTCTTTAATCAAAGCTACGAGTTTGAAGTTCTTGTATTTGTTTTCGAGAATCTCCTCGAAATATTTTAATTTTTTATTTTGTAGGAGCAAATATTTCAGCTGATAATAATAAGTAGTCACCTCACTACTGAGCCGAGTTGGCCCCGTGGATCACGTGAATCTTAACCAAAGATTGTGGGTTCAAATCCGTACAAGATCACTGATTTTCATGTGTTTCATTCATATTTAAAATTCATCTCGTGCTAGGCTGCAAAGGAGAATATCGTGATGAAAAATGCATGTGTCTAATTTCATTGAAATTCTGCCACATGAGTATCTACCAACCCGCCATGGAGCAGCGTACTAATTATTATTTAGTAACAATTAGCCTCAGTCCCCAAATACGACCACTAAAGCAAGAAATAAAGAAAAACACAAATATGAAATACAAGGAAGAAACCGTTGAAGACACTCAAAGTTTCAATTATAATACGAACAAAGTCGCGTGTAAGAATTGGTAGTATTAAAGGCAACATAATTACGACATACGTATTTTATAGGCCTTTCTACTTATAGGCATTTAATCACAAGACAAATAACGTACAATTTTCCCTGTAGACTTTATATACCGCAATACCCGGACCATCTGCTCTGGAGATCGTGCATACATTCATTATATAAACAACTAACTATTAACGCTACACGACTCCGTATATTTAAACAAGTAGTGCAACACTCTATGAGTATTGCTGCAAACAATCTAACAAGCAGAACTGTTTGTTTTTGATTAAATAAAATTAGCAAAGATATAATTAGCTACCTTATGAAGGAATGTAAATTTTTAAAATATTCTTTGAAGTATTTTGCCAATTGTTTGTCTGGATCGTACTTTCGGTTATGACGTCATAAATTCTTTTTTTTTTAATTCAGAAGAATTAAAGTACTATTAATATGTTAAAAAAACTAAAAATAAACAACATATTTAACAAGAAATTGAATTGCAATTCAAATCGTTTCGATTTGTAAAGTAAATTTTATATAAAAACTATGATGTAGGTGTAGTTTCGATATAACCCATACGGACAGTCCGATCTGTTTTTAGCTATTCAGATTATAGAAAGCTATTTAGAGACATGAATGAATGGAAATTAATGATTGTTATATGTTTATTGCATACAAATTCATAGAATTATTTCGATGAGTTCAATAAATTACGTACAACGTAATCATTTTCATCTAAATAATAATTTGTCTATTTTAAACAACTTGCTTGTTTACTTGATGGTATAGTGTTGTATAAGTACGCCTGGGTAGGGACCACTCACTCATCACATATGCTACTAAAACTACCACCAAAACAGCAAAAGAACTAATTTTATGTGATGTGGAACCAAGACACTGATATAAAGAGTTATACAAATTTATAAGCTAATCAATCGACCAACAAAACAATGCAATCTATACTACGTCATGATCTCAATGAAAAACGCTTCACGATATTTTTTTTACTTTCGAAACCAAAATGAGAATCCCTTTTAAAAGCTAAGCCGATTACGATAACAATCAAGATCCATTAAAACGTTACATTAATTAAAATGGGTCGGATAGGACCTTTGTTTATACCACAGGTAAAACATAAGCTCGACTAATACTTACAATAGCAATTATGTAGCAGTAATCATTTCAATTAACTTGATAAATGATAGCCGAGACAGCTAATAGAATTAAGAATCTGATAGTCGTTCTGGTTTCGAATCTGATTAATGTCACTGAGTTTCTTATATCTTATTCTAATTATATTATTATCCATCTTTTTGTCGGGTATAATAATAATATCCTGGGACATTTTTCACACATGGCTATCTGATCCCAAATTAAGCTTTGTACAAAGCTTGTGCTATGGGAACCAGACAACTGATATACTACATATACTACTTTTCTTTTGTAAATACATAATTATATAGAAAATTACACCCAGACTCAGGACAAACAGACATGTTCATGCACACAAATGTCTGTCCTGGGTGGGAATCGAACCCACAACCTTCGGCGTGAAAAGGCAAGTATCTACTAACCACGCCAACCGGGTATGAAAGCTAATAATAACCCTGGAGCTTATTCCACCACGCTGCTCCAATGCGGGTTGGTGGAATACACATGTGGCAGAATTTCAGTGAAATTAGACACATGCAGGTTTCCTCACGATGTTTTCCTTCATCGTAAAGCACGAGATGAATTATAATCACAAATTAAGCACATGAAAATTCAGTGGTGCTTGCCCGGGTTTGAACCCACGATCATCGGTTAAGATTCACATGTTCTTAACACTGGGCCATCTCGGCTGATGGAATAAGCTCCAAACCTTCTCCTTAAAAAGAGGAGAAAGTGGGAAATTCACAGGCTGTTACGGTATATATTCACCAACAAAGCTTGGAAGAGCGTGGTGATATATGCTCCAAATATTTGTTTTTACTCGTAAAATAGACTTGTTTGGCATATAGGCATTTGGCATATACATACGTTGTAACTTTTACATTTGAACAAAAGGACAAATAAGCTTGTAAAATTTTGCCGCTATACTAAATTTATTGCCTGTTCTCGCACCTTTTCCAATTAAAATTGACCGAAAAAAGCAACCATTAAGAGACCTTGTCGTATCCACAATGTTTCAGTATTACACAATTCACCTGAATTTCCATTTCACTGAAACCATTTTGTAACTGACCTCTAACTAGAACGTTCTTCTTATTACAAAAAAAAAACTCCACGTAAAGCTTCTAGCCAATGTAGCAGTTTTTCTGAATTAGTTTTTGAATTATTTTATTTTTTTATAGATTAGGAAGGCGGACGAGCATATGGGCCACCTGATGGTAGTTCACCAACGCCCATAGACATTGGCATGTAAGAAATGTTAACCATCGCTTACATCACCAATGCGCCACCAACCTTGGGAACTAAGATGTTATGTCCCTTTTGCCTGTAATTACACTGGCTCACTCACCCTTCAAACCGGAACACAGCAATACCAAGTACTGCTGTTTTGCGGTAGAATATCTGATGAGTGGGTGGTACCTACCCAGATGAGCTTGCACAAAGCTCTACCACCAGTTATGAAATTTTCAATAATTAAATTTTCAATTTAAGAAAAATTCAAATTAAGAATACCTTTGTTATATTCATCAATCAATATTAAAATCTAAAACAAATACAAATTAATAACATAGAAGAAAGTTAATTACTGTAATATTCTCTGTTCAAATATATGAATAATGGCACAGACCTTTCTGAACAGTGTAATATATTTACACGTAATCTGGCGGATCTAAGTAAAATGGTTAGTGGGAGGAGAATCCAACGTTAAGCCTTCGTTAGGTGAATCATACGTCATATACAGTGAATCCCTCGGGGGTAACATATCAGATCCAAATGACCTTGAATGTAGATAATTAAACTACAAATACTCCTTGGAGACTTATCGACGTTTCGGTTCACTTCGAAATGGAGCATTGTTCCGGGATTTATTTTAATTGGCAAATCAATTACAATTATTTTATTTTCTGCTGTTCCTGCTGCAAATATTCACGTTACGGCGGTTTACATTACTATTTATTAAAAAAACATTATTCTTTTGAATTGTTTTGTTGTTTCATACATTTACATCAAATTTATTGTTCATAAACTGTCATTCCTTTTCAATTTTCCTGTTGACTGTTTTCAATAGTTATTTCGTGCCGAGGACCCATCAGATAAAAAACTATCAGCATTAAATTTAAAATCATCTATTAGGTTTATTTGTAAATAATTTATTACGAATGAGTTAGAGAGCGTTCTTTGACCTTTTTATTGTTGATCGGACTTATACGTTCTTAGAAGATATATAGATTATAAATTTATTTTTTCCGTCTCACACACCCTAACAAAGCACAATAACATTCTTAAGAATATCTTTATCCTAGTTTTTTTATTTCTTTCTATTTTTTGGGTTGGAACAGTTTATGTACCGCCTAAGCGTCGGTAATTTTTCGACCTCTTGAAAAGTTTTTCGTCCCATTTTCATCGTATTTCTAATAAAGTGAAGTTGTAAGCATTAGTCATGTAAGTCGAAATTTATGTGTAGTAATATTTCGAAGGCAAACCATATTCCCTTATTAAAATAGAAAAAGAAACAGATTTCTTAAAAAGCAAAATTATTATATACGTATAGTATTTATATAATAAACGGTAGTCTCTTAATGTAGATCAATACAAATAAAGTTGAAGGTCTCTGTTTTGGGGGAAAACGGGTGCGTTGGGTAAAAGGGGTAAAAACAAAGCAGTGCGACTCGTATCTTGATACAGATAATTTTCTAGTTTCTCCTTGCCTCGACAGTCTCCTACTTGAAGATAGATAGATAATCCGTTATCTATAGCTGTTCACAGCCTCTCCACGTATGGAAGTTCTTTCGGGAGTAAGAAATATTAGCTATCTCTTTTAGCTTCCGTAACATAAATAATATATATGACCCGAATGATAAAACGTTAGTACGACCGGTACTTTCCGGTTACTAATAATAATTTTACGATTATAAATATTAACAGCTCATATAGTAGTAAAACTATAGCTTACAGGTATATTGCCATACATTTTATGATTGTAGTATAGGTATCTTATGTATTTAAACAATTTTGTTTCTCAGTCTAGATAATTTTATAACAATCTAGACTGAGACGGACTGAGAGACGTTTGCCAAATAACATCGTAATTTCATCGTAAGGCCGGTAATTTAAGAGATAATAACAATATTTAGGATTCCAGAAATTTATAATGCAATCACTTCTAGTAATTCTACAAATTATTGCAATTATAATTTATTGTATTATTTATTGTGAATATATACATATATAAATTCATAAGCTTTTTATAATTTATAGAAAAGGGTTATTTAATTATTGTTACAGATTTTTTTCTCAGTAGTTGCTTGATTACTTTTTATTGTTTTATTTATTTAAACAAATAATAAAAATGTAGACATAATGCCAATAAGTATTCCGTTTCAGTCAATCTCAAGTTTTACAGAAAGTACATGGTGTTGAGTACAATGAGGAGTTTGAGCGCGCCTAGGTGAATACAACCCACTTATTAATTATTCTACAACTTAAACTTATAAATCAATACTTTGTCTTACTATGTCCCAGTTTCGAGAGTGAGTAAACTAGTGTTACAGTCACAAGGGATATAACATGAACACCAAGTTTGGCGGCACATTGACGATGTAAGGAATCAACAATTTTTTTTACTGTGCATAATACATATACATACTGTGATATAAGTATCGACTAGATCAGCTACTATTAAACACCACCTATATTTAATTGTATTAATTAATAGGCAAAATAATAATCATTCAATGCGATATTTAGTTGCTTTTTTAATTTCATATAAACTCAAAAAGCACGAACCCAAAATTAGAGATTAAAAAAACGTATTTATATTAAAATAAAATTATTTTTAAGTTACATTGAAATATTTACTATTGAACTATATATACATATACTTACTTAAATGTACTTACATTCAACTGATTGATAGTTCTTAATAATGTTAATAACGTTAGAGTTAATATTTTAATCACAACACTTTCGAATATATTTCTTGATCTTGAAAAGTATTTCTCTTTTGTTTGTAGTCAAATCAAACCAAATCTAATTTCATACAGCCGAATTCATAAGAAACAGTATGAAGCATAATATTTTGTATTTATCATTAAAACAAACGAGTATGCGCCCGACGTGAGCCAATGCATGCATGCAAGCACGCCGCCTTGTTTGATGGGAAAATATAGCAATCTCGTCATGACCAAACTTATTCTTATAAACTATTAATATGATTATAATATTACACGCTTCGACTTTCTCTGCTTAAAATTATTCAATCGTTGCTTCTATACAAACCTTCTATACCAAACCAAATATTTTATAAAAACAAAAAGCAAATAATGCATTATCTTAGAACAAATTTGATTACCACACAAAAGGTATAAAGAGGTATAGTCAACCTAAAAAGATAGACACAGACACATGGGGAAGTTAACCGACATATACGAGCATAAGCTGAACCCTAATTAATTTGATTAATCATATACACCTGAGTTCAACTTACATTGGAAGTTCTAAATCTCTGAAACTGTCCATTTTTTAACTTTGTTTTGTTATTATAAACGTTCAATCATCATAATTTTACAGACTATCATTAATAGATAGCTAAAGTTTCAGCCAATTCAACATAACAGTTATTTTATAGCAATGTTCGACATGATTCTTTAAATTGACATAACTTTATTATTTATGAACCGATTTAAATAAAACAAACACTAAATTTTAAGTGAAGTAGTAGTAAGTAGCCACAATACATTAATGAAAACCGCAATTTAGCCATTTCTAAGATTAGCGTACACAAACGCACAGACAAATAGACAAACAGACAAAAATTCTAACAATCATTGTTTTGGGTTCTATTGCGTTGATAAAGGCTCCTGGTAATAGTTTTACTCATATATCTTCCATGTTTAGACAGCGATCAGTTACAGATTTACTATATGCATTGATTATGATATTGTCAGCAACGTATTGTGACAAATAAGAATGACAATTATAGCATGAATTATGATCATGAATCTAAAAATTCAGTTTATATTTGTATCACACAATTTTGTAGTCAATTTTATTTACAATAAGGATTAAGGTTTTTAAATACTGCTAAGCTTGAATGTAAGAAATCGTTAATATTTCTTACAGCATGAATATATAGGCGGATGTGACTACTTTCTGTCAGATTGCCCCATTACCGTCCTTCTACCTATTTATACAAATGAATAAAAATAAAAAAATACAAACGATGCCTGGAAGAGATCGCTGGTAACAATAAGGCCGCTTTTACAAAATTATTTTACATTACGTATTTATAATATTGAAACTAATTTTAAAATTAGACTTGGTTGTTTTTATATAAAGTAATTTATAGAAACTACGCAAATTGTTTCTAAACGCATTTATATCACAACCAACATGCAATAGGTTCAGAGAAATGTTGATGGCGTGTTAAAAGTTTTATTGTATACACATTTTTCTCTGTTTTTGTAGCAAATATACTGTACATAAAACAAAGAAACTGCTTTTAATATATTTTTGAATTAAATGGACAATATTTTAAGTCCTGTTTACGATCGCAAACGGAAATGCAAATAATAAAATAAAAGATTTAATTACGCTATAACCAGAGATTGGAGTGGATTTAATCAGAAGTAAACTGAAGTAAATTCTGACAAAATTATCTGCCAAAGCCAAGGGATATAATATAGGCAAAGAGAGAGCCAGAACCATTATGGTTTTGTAGTCGTTCTTGCCACTTAGTTGCTGGATATATGACTGTAACTGTAACAGCCTGTTAATGTCCCACTGCTGGGCTAAGGCCTCGTCCCTTTTGAGGAGAAGCTTATTCCACCACGCTGCTCCAATTCGGGTTGGTAGAATACACATGTGGCATAATTACAATGAAATTAGACATAGGTTTCCTCACGATGTTTTCCTTCACCGTCAAGCACTACATGAATTATAAACACAAATTAAGTTCATGAAAATTCATTGGTGCTTGCCCGGGTTTGAACCCACGATCATCGGTTATTATTCACGCGTTCTAACCACTAGGCCATCTCGGCGATATATGAAGTTTATTTAAATTATACTTTATTCAAGCAGGTAGACTTTTACGAGAACTTTGGACTCATTAGGACTCGATATACAATAAATCTGTTCTACGTTAAGTTACACGTTTATATTTTTATCTATCCCATCAAAAAGATGTGAAATGAGAGACAAGTTCAATATTATGATATAAACCTTGGTTGTTGACTTCAACGACAAAATAAAGTGAGATCTAAAAAGGTGCTTAGTTCAATGGTCAGCCCTGAAATTTATTCAAAACAACATAAAATATTTTATAAAAACTCAAAATATCATTTCTTTTTATAACTTAGGATAATATATTGAAGCCTAAGGTCTGACTTGGCTAGATTTCATATACGAATTATATTATAGCCTTCGCAAGTTCTAAAGCTGTAACTTCTTATTTTATTCTTCCGAAAATTTGGCTTGCTGGTAGAAACTAGCCATCAAACATAGGGCTCATCCATGACTATTTTAGTATGTACTTAATAATAATAACACAATAAATAGTCGACTATACTCTTAGTTATAAGTAGGAGTTATAAATACTAAAACTGATATGTTTGGATTAAAAAAAAATTAAGGGTGGTATTCCACTCATTATACATTCACGTGAAGACCTTAAACTGTACATAAAGACCGGCTGTCATTAGTTTTGATTTATAATTCTTACACTTCAGGCACTTTAAATAAGTGTTCCTAATAGAATCAATTAATTAAAACACTATAATAAAATTATAAAAATTTACTAGTTTCTGATTTTTTCCTTTGTATTCACCGATCTGAATGCCAAATTTTAACTTTTAGAAAGACATCTGGAACTGGGTTAGGTCTATAGGGTTTTGATCTATAGGTCAGTCAGTAATAAAAATGACGATTTTTGGACGTTAATATCTAAATAACCGTTTGAGGTAAGTTTATGAAATTTAAAGCACGTATCTATCTCACAAGTCTCAATATATAAGCCAAATTTGACATGTATATGTTAAATAGTTTTTGAGTTATGGGTCAAAAGTGGCTCCAAATGGTTCGTGTAATTTTACACAGGGTGCTGCTCGCTAGTTCTATTAGCTTGAACTTGGCTTGACACGCTGCCGCGTGTCTAGATCTTGTGAAATTTAATATTTTAATTCTTTCTCCTTAAAACTAACCGCTAAGGTTGAAATTAAGCTGAAAAAATAATATAATATTTATACTCTTACAGACGATTTATTTAATGCCTTTGCTCTTCTAGGCCTGAGAAAGATTACCGCATTCTAATTCATGTGAAGCACGAAACATTTAATGATTTATAAGAATTAAAGTAAGTAATTTTTAGGAAGTGCTATTGACCCAATTTTGGGTTTTTAAACGTTGACGAGTTCACCGAAGGTTCTACCAAATAAAAAGCTTTTCATCCATGTTTTGCCGCACCCTAAATTATGCGACCCTAGGCCTGGGTCCAGATTGCCTATTAGTAAAACTACCCATGCTTCTACGTCATTTACTTTGTCAATTTAAGGGCAAAATAGACAGGCTGAAATGAACCATGGCGTCTTTACTTTATTTAAATAAAGAAATGACACATAACCAAAATCCAAAACAAACATGTGTTTAAATCAGTAATGTCTTATTTTATGCGCTATAAAAAACGCGTAAACGTTAGATAGGTGAATAACCAATGTCGAATTTAAGAAATTTGAAAAGAATCAAAAGAACGTCAAATATTCGCTATTTTCATGTTTCCGGAAATTGCTTCGTATTTGCGCACAGCGTCTTATTCATTATGACTTTATTACGACCTGATTAAAATAAAAACTACGAGAATATAATATATTCAGAGCATAGAATAAGATCGAGGGATATTTTGTACTTGTTAAGCTACAAGTTAAGTTAAGTTAGCCAGTTAATTTAATACAAAATAGCAAAGTATTACCTGCAAACCGCATTTGTTCACGAACAATGGCCCGGAGCGGACGTTTATTTATAGCCAAATAAAATGGCAATTATGTTATACTGTACCATAAAAGTATTTTAAAAATACATCATTAAACGTAAAAAAGAGCCAGTGCTCTTTTTTTTGGTTTTAATATCTTATGAAAACAAATATTAATTTTAGACAGCGAAATCAACTTGAAGACGTTTTTGCTTTTGTAGCAATGCAACGTCAACAAATGAACAAAATAACATTTTTTTTTAAATATAAATAATAATATTTATATCAAAGGTATTTTTTTACATTTACACTAATTTACGTTAATTGTTCAGTATATGTTACTTTTGCGAGTTTTCGAGGCACGCGGTAGTAAGCTCAAATTGATTTCACGAAAGACTTCAAAAAGTATATTATTGTTAAGAACAGATTATGATTCCTTAGACATAGCTGTGGTCGTATATAAATTAAAAGAAAATATCTATACATGGGATATCGTCTTTCTAAACGGCGCTGTCTCATTAGAGTAGCGCATATCGAAGGACGTACCTTTTAGTTAAAACCCACTAAAACTTACTTTTTATATGTATAATTGAGTGCAATACAAAGTACAATAGTAAAAATTAAACTGACTTAAAAAATACCAGACCAGAAAATTCACCAAAAAGCAAAAAACAACTAAATATTTAAATAAAATAATTTGTTTTAAAAACTGGCTGTCGTGTATGCAAATTGTTGAGTCGGCTCGATATCGATAATATAACGAGTTCAATTATAATTATAGTATTGTCACTCAGTATTTCCAATTTTAATATTCGTATATATTTGCAGATGCGAAGATGGTGGAGGCGGCGCGGCGACAGGCACGGGCGGGCGCGCGGCATCGCTGCGGCTTGCGAACGGGCGGGTTGCAGCGCAGTCGGCGGAGCAGCTGCCGCACTCGCCCGCGGACTGCAACTCCGTGCGAATATCCATCGACAACACCAACACTTGCTGCACCGACTCGCTCGTCACAGCGCTCGATGACGAGACCCTACTGCTCGGTAAGTCTAACAATTATGATGACCCTTCTTACCAACTGTGCAGGAGATGTTATAGCACACAAGTATGTGCGCAAACACAGGCGTACTTTGAATTCCCTTACTCTTATAACCCGATATAAGGGTAGTACAACGCGACCGGAAAAAGTACTGTTGCAGTACCAACGCCTTTCTGCATTTTCCGAGGCACAGAAAGTATGTAACACTACCAACTTCCAAACTGCTACTGAGAATTCCTTGACGCAAAAACCCATTAGCTTTTAATTGGCTTGACTTAATATTTGCAAGGCTGCTAAGTTAGCCAATGGAACAAGAAGGCAATCTAACAATAAATGTGTTTGGTCTTAACTTTCAAACAACGACAAATAATATCGTCAACTTAAAAGTCTGAAAAGACATGTTTGGTAGAAAACCGAAGATATTGTACCGCTAAACAGCTATACTTAGTATTGTTGTGTTGCGGTTAAATGGGTGAGAGAGCCAATGTAACTGTAATAAGGGACGTAAAACCTTACTTCCCAAGATCGTTGGCGTATAGACTAAATTCCCAAAAAAGGGGATCGGTCTGACCCGGCAAATTATCGACCAATAGCATCACCTCAGTACTTTGTAAGGTGATGGAACGGATTCTAAACAACCAACTGATCCATTACCTAGAAGATCAATGTCTAATTAATGATCGTCAGTACGGGTTTCGACCAAAACGGTCCACAGGTAATCTTCTAGCGTACGTAACACACCTCTGGGGTGAAGCTATCGACAAGCATGGAGAATCGTTGGCTGTCAGCCTCAATATCTCCAAGGACTTTCGACAGGGTCTGGCACAGAAGTCTTCTCTCCAAGCTACCGGCATATGGTCTGACTGCTCAGCTATGCACCTGGATTGCCAGCTTCCTACACAAGCGTAGCCTTCGTGTTTTAGTAGATGGTTGCGCTTCACAATTCTATGTAGTGAATGCTGGGGTCCCCCAGGAATCTGTGCTATCTCCCACACTCTTTCTTTTGCATATCAATGATACGGTCTCTCTTGGGAACATACATTGCTATGCAGATGATAGTACAGTGCATGGTGGAATACCACGGACGCGCAGTGGCTGGGCGGGCGGAAACTGAGGAGAGGCGGGAGGCTTGTCATTGAACTCGATAGGACGTTAGAGCTCATCGCCAAATGGTGTTCTGATAATCTTGTTGAGTTTAATGCCAAGAAAACACAGGTATGCGCTCTCACAGCGAAAAAGTCACCATTTTCCCCTCTTCCCTCCCTCTGTGGCACACCGCTGATGATACAAAGCAAAATCGCCATGCTGGGGATGGACGTTCGCTGCGACCTTAGTCCAAGGGATTACATCGAGGCTATTATAAAAACAGCTTCACGGAAACTTGGAGTTCTGAACAAGGTGCGGCGTTTTTTCACGCCACAAGAACTGTGCCTGTTATACAAAACACAGGTACGGTCTTGCGTTGAATATTGCTCGCACCTTTGGGATGGCTCCGCTAAGTACCTACTGGAGGCCTTGGACCGGTTGCAGCGACGTACAGTACGCATTATTGGCGACGTAAAGGCCACAAACACCCTTGAACCTTTACAATTGCGTCGCGAGATAGCAGCACTGAGCGCTTTCTATCGACTGTATCACGGCGAGTGCTCTGAGGAATTATTCTCTCTAATTCCTGCTTCCCCCTTCCTTCTTAAGTCCACGCGAGCTGGTTTTCGATGTCACCGCCTAACTGTGACATCAATTCCATCGCGCACAAAGAAATTTGGCAACTCCTTTCTTTGTCGCACTACCAAAAAATGGAATTCCTTACCAGCTCACGTGTTCCCCTCCTCTTACAACCCGGGTTCCTTCAAACGAGGCGTGAAGAGGCATCTTGCGGGCCGGCAAGGCGGGGACGGCTAGTACAGAACATTCTTCCCGACTGTACTGGCCGTCGTCGCGTTTGGACTATACTACCACTTACCATCAGGTGGAGTAGAGTCATTTGCCATCCCGGCGCATATAAAAAAAATGTATAGATAATTATTAATAGACAATATTTCATTAATTTCCAATAATGTAAAACATCCAGCTCTATGATATAAAAAATAGGAGCAAAGCTTTACAACAACACGATATAAATTACTACTTGCTTTTAATAGCGTTTTCAATTTTATCATGTTAAAACTTAATAAATTATGAAATTATAATGAACGTTTAAAATTCCAAACATTAACTTGAAATGGGACTATTATTAACCATTTTAAATTAGCATAGCGCGTCCTTCGAGGCTATTAAAGTAAACAGTGACCTTCACCAATTTCATAACTATTCAACTTAAAATAATTTAAAGTTCATTCAAACCACTTATTTAAAAATAAATTTCGAACTCTAAGAAGGTAATCGCCAGGTCTATAAAAAAGCGTGACAAATCATACATAACGTGACGTCACAAATCAAACAAATGTAAAAGATGCTTAATTTTACATAATATATCTACTATTCATGTATCTGTTTCTTTAAAAAAATAATCTTCTTTTGATGTAAAATCATTTGAAATAATAGGCTGTTGGGAATTTATAATAATTAATAATGTGTGCAAATAATCATTTCGTGGCACCAATACCCCCACCCCCCTCTCTAGGTCAATTCCACAAATTTGCTTTCGTAATATTAATATATTTATATCGTATCGTATATCGTATTTAATTTTTTTAATTGAGAATGCGGACTATAACTACCATTAAAATTTCTATGAATGAATTATTTCGTGTAAACAATGTTGTTGGGGAAACTAAATAAATACATAGAAATTATATTGATATAATTTATATTATGTAAAAGATAAAACATTTAATTGAATATGACAGTTACATTACAATTGTTATGAAAAACCGAACGTGTCTGATAAAAAATATTTCCCAATCATTTAAGAAAGACATTTAAATAATAATAAATTGAGTTGAAATTTGTAACCATAGTGTTTATATTGATAAGATAGTAAGGTCTTTGACAAGGAAAGGCAAACATTTCACTCTTTTATGAAATAAATAAGTGTTCCTCATAAAAACAAAGTGTTGCAAAAATTGCGTCATCATTAAACTCATCTTAAAATAGATCTTACGAACGGGATTTATTAACAAAGAGTTTCCTGAAAACATGAGTCAAGCAGGTAAATGACACAGGTACTATATTAAAAGATTGCCTGTTTAATTTACCGGTTCATACAATAATATGCAATTATATTATGTAATTGTCCCACATATGGGGAAAGGCATCCTATCCAATTAGGAGAATATTTTGAGCTTGTTCAATATACATGTGGCGGAATTTTATTTGACATATGTAGGCTGTCTCACGACGTTTTCCTTAAGATGAAGTATAAATACAAATAAAGCGTATGAAAATTTAAAGGTGCTTCCCCGGATTTGTACCCACGATTCTGCAGAAGTTCTGCGGTACACATATTAACATATTTTCATATTAAATTAACTTGTGATTTGGTCAAATCAACATGGTTATTAAAATTTAGCAGTGAAATTATAATTATACATTTTAAATAAAATCTATTACGGCCGTTCAACGATCCTGTTTGAAGTATTGACAAGGATTCTCCTTATGGCAACTAAAACGAAAACATTAGCGATTTTTTAAATTTGGAAAGACTGAAAGATACAATTGACAGGCGATCACGAAACGACGAAGATGAACGTATGTAGTGTTTGAACTTCAAGGCTGCAGACCGTTAAAATTATCTTTAAATCAATTAGCATTTACAAATTAAAGCATTACAAAACTTATTTTTTCTGCTACGTCGTGTTTTTGTTTTTAATTATCGCCAGCCATTACCATTAGGTTTATTAATATTTTGAAAGAAGTTTAAAGTTCGTGTGTAGTAATCCCGGAATTAACTGCACACATATAAGGATGAAACAGCTGACAATTATTACTGGATTAAGTTAAATATTCGTTGTTTTTATTGCTCATATATTGTATTCTACTGGTGGTAGAGCTTTGTGCAAGCTCGTCTGGGTAGGTACCACCCACTCATCAGATATTCTACCGCAAAACAGCAGTACTTGGTATTGTTGTGTTCCGGTTTGAAGGGTGAGTGAGCCAGTGTAATTAGTACTAAATAAGCAGTTCTTATATATACGTATATAATATATATATATATATATATATATATATATATATATATATATATATATATTACATATTTGCTTTTTTGAGGCATTAGTTATTTTATACGTGTGTTAAGGGACACTTAAAGACTTGTGTGAAAAGATATACACGTAATACATACACAAGTGTACATCTAATATCTACTCCCTTACACTCATAATTCAATTGTACGGCCAATCCATAGCGTCAGAAAGAGTTCAGCCGCAGGTCCAAAAGCTTCACGTGCCCGAGGTGTAAAACGATGTTCTTATATAGGAGCAAAATAAAGACCAAAATCAGTCTGAAAAACATCATCATCATTTAATTTTACCACTTTACTGGTGATTAATATGATAAAATAACAGATATCGAACAAACAATCAAATTCAAATGCACTCACACAGTCAATCTCACTTTCGTTTTTATAATATTATTAAGGATAGCAATCGGAAAGCCCCTCAAATAATACTTATCATTCCTTATAATAATAATTGTATTCTGATTTTGTTTTCTAAGAAATACATACAAAACAGCCGAAGAAGTGTTTTGTCTAATTTAATTCTCAATACCCACATACATCTTATTTTTATTTGCACTAACTCCTCGAACGCTTGAAGCTGTCAATCGGAACTTCTTGCATTATAATGCAACTTTAACAGCGGCTTTTTGTTCATTTTGATTTTAAGGCGAATTTATTATAAATAAACTTTTAGGCGAGCACTTTTATTTTAATGCATATATCGTGAATTTATAATAATGTCATCGGGCCAATATAAATCAAAGTCATAATATATTATATAACTATTTGTTTAGAATCTGCGTGAGAAGTTTCTCGGTATTTCACTGATCGCTGCTTAAATCCAGATTCTACAGGTTGAAATTGTTTATATTGAATGATTATAACCTGACCTCAGGAACTCTTTATAGTCACAAGCCAAGCCAGTGACGTATTGAATTAATATTCCCGATTAATGATTCTTATCATTAATAAATAACTTCCTGTATTTATATTGAAAACTTCTTCATGAATTATTATTTAGTAAAGTCATATATATATCTTGTACCTGTTGTTGCTCTTCAAACCGGAACACGACAATACTATGTATTGCTGTTTGGTGGTAGAATATTCATTATAATGGGTATGCCCAGACGGGTTTACACAAAGCTCTATCACCAAGTATTAAAGGTAAACAATATTCAGTAATAAAACGCCACATAATGTTTACCCCTGAAAGTGATTTGATTCATTTTAAACAGATCACAGAATATAATATGGAGAGTGCTCGAATCGTGCCATTCCCCCGTCAATTAGTCCATACCCATATTAAAGTTGTATGTTCGCTTCAAAATTCTATCCGTACCCGAAGCCTTTACGAATGCACGCTCGTTGAAATCGCAAATAAAAGAATTTTATAGTAGACATATTTTACAATTTTGTGTTGTGTAGAATTTCTTTTAGTGATAACTCTATTATTATTATTGTTTTTATAATATAAAATTGCTTCTACAGTTCCCTTAGTCGTTGACTAGATTTTTATCTGATTTTATTCAATCAAAAGAAACCTTGCTTCGGAGGTTTCGAATGATATATTTTTTATTGCCTATATTGCATAATACCTTTTTTTATGTATTAATATATCCTGGATTTTTTAAAAGAAAATACTCAAAATATTTATTCATTTAATATTTATGATGACTCTCTTCGTCATATTTAAAAAAAACGAAGGAAGTAGATTGAACGCAACCCGGAATCTATTGCCAATTTTTTGAAGAAAACCTTGCCCGAAGCTTGACTACGTAGCGCGCGTCGATACGCGCAAAGCAACAAGGCCACCTCAAAAGTTAAACCTCCTTGGATAAATAAAATAAAACTCGTATATAGAATGGTATATAATATAAAACTTTCGATTTTCAAAAACAAAAAATAATTATAAAGATTTTTAAACTGTGTTGCTATTGTTAGAACATTGTAATCGTACAAACAATTTTGTTAAATTTCGCTCGTTTTGGTTTTTATACGTGAGAAATAACTTCACTGGAAACTAGACCAAATTCCAAAGCAACACAACTCCAAGTAACCGTATGTCTTCTAAAAACGCTTTAATATTTAACAACAAGGAAAAAATTATCTTGGTTCGTATTTTCTTAGAATTTTATGAACAGAATGTGTTGTGAAATATTTTTTGCTATACCTCTCTACCACATAGACACACAATTTTGACAACAACTAAACTACTAATTTAAGCAGCAGATAATTTAAATAAATTTACATACATTATTTTAAAATGTGATTCAAAACGGTGTTCACTGAAATTATTTTTAAGATTAAAAATAAGACGAATCCAATATAATCTTTTATAAAAACAGGATGTTTGCATATTTATTATTATTACAACTATTCACGAAACTACGCATGTCACAAATATGAAATAACGTGTAACGTAAATATAAATAATTTGTTAGTTAACTTACCGGAAAATATTACTATTTAATAAGCAACATATTTTAACATAAAATCGTGTTCCATTAGTACGTCCGTAACAAAAATAGATTTAAAATGTATTACTGAATTTCAACAAAGTCAACTTGCTCACGTTCACAATTGACAACAAGTCTTATAACAGTCTTAAACAACAAAATTTATTTTTAAATATATATTTATTGCATTATATGAAAAAGCTTTTCAAAGCTTGCAACCGATTTTATTATAAAGATCAAACAGTAAACCATGTTAATGTACTCATTTAAATGTTACTCATTTAAATTGTACACAGTTAAATGTACTCATTATTAAGTAAGCGAAATCTAATAGAATAAATATACGTACAAATCAACAACGATTTTATTGTTTAAATAAAAATATTAAAAAAAAAATTAAAATAAATATTAGTTTCATTCAGGTAGCATGTGATTTTAATAAGAGAATTTCGGCAACAGGAACAAGTTATCAATCTGTTAGCACTGACCATGAATGCTGGGCGTCAGTAGAAGCGACAAGGCGCATGGTCGCTTCCGAGTCTTGGCCTGCCAACGTGCAGTTATTCGCCGCCCAGCCGAGCGCGCTGACATGTTGCGTCTCGTTACTGAAACACGAACGACCACGCGACGCATACGCTAACTCGTGTCGCAACTCGTAAACCAGTGTTTCTTGTGTTGTGTTTTAAATTTACATAAAGAAGAATTTATTCGAAAATGACGGAAACAGGATTACGGCGTTATGTTCGTAGATGAATTATTTTAGGGAGTTAAAGCTTTTATGTTATCCCGCAATGCTGTCTGTTTGTATGGATATGTCGAATCCATAATCTAACAAAAACGGTGCTACATCTTAACCTAAGTTCATTGTGGTATATAACGTTTTAAGTGCTATCTGTGATATTCAATTAATTATATTGTATTTTATTAGTTGGAATGACGTTATCGCTTGCTAATTAAATGTTGCTTTATTCAAAATGTGGGAATCACGGTGATACATCAAAACAGTTGGATTATAATTAAATATGTGCAAGCCGAGTGGGTTAACTTGCTAACATGTACAACATTCTCTCTCATTGCCAAAATAAACACGACGAACTCTTATACAAATAAGTTATACGTTTTTCAAGACTATATTCGCACCTTTAATTATAGTGTAACTTTACGAGTACATTTTCCATTAGAAAACAGTAATACAGTATTACTAACACAGAATTTGGTTTTCTAGTTTAAATCTAAATCTTTACTTGTTAAAATCTACAAATCAAATTACAGCAGAAAACTTATGTATCAACCATTTTATAAAATTGTGTTGTCAAACAATAAGAAAACAAAGATAAAATTTTAAAATAAATTTATTTTATAGAAAAAACATTAATATTATACCTTATTAATATATTACAGGTATAAGACTTGTAAATAACACGTGAGAAAGTAAAAATCGGTATTCAATTTTTTTTATTAAATACCAATGTCTACAAAATTTCTAAAGATTGTTAAAGCTAATATTACCTACTGGCTTATGAATGTATTTTAGAAACGGGACGTTATGACTGATATACAAGTTCAAATTCAAATTTATTTATTTGCGTAGCTAACTGACTTCTTTTATATTACGAAACAGCTTTGAGTTCAGCCACAACAACTATAAGTTTGTATGCTGGTGGTAGGGCTTTGTGCAAGCTCGTCTGGGTAGGTACCACCCACTCATCAGATATTCTACCGCAAAACAGCAATACTTGATATTGTTGTGTTCCGGTTTGAAGGGTGAGTGAGCCAGTGTAATTACAGGCACAAGGGACATAAAATCTTAGTTCCCAAGGTTGGTGGCGCATTGGATATGTAAGCGATGGTTGACATTTCTTACAATGCCAATGTCTAAGAGCGTTGGTGACCACTTACCATCAGGTGGCCCATATGCTCGTCCGCCTTCCTATTCTATAAAAAAAAAATGCAAATATTTTACTCCTAATATAAAATATCGATAATACATTAAAAAAAGGCTTTAAATTTAAAAACATGACTTTTTAAAATAATTATGCTTAGATTAAAAACAATTAAACACCGAAAGCAAATACTTAATTTCTCCATAAGCTTTTCAGAAAAAATACTTTTTATAGAGATAATATAGAGCGCTCAAAAAGGCCTTTGCTGTAGTTGAGTATTAAGTTGGTGATTTTTTAAACCATAACGCACCACAAATAAACTGATCACGTCTCTTGGTCCGTTCATTATTTGAATTAATAATAATTGAAAAACATAAATATGTATAAAAGAAACCCCTGATATTCATACGTCTTTTATTAAGGCAGCTGTATTTTCTTATTTAACCGAAAAGTATTTTTTTAACCAATTAGAGAGTTATGTCAGTTTTATATCTTTATCCATTTCCTAATTGAAAATATTAAAAAAAATCATCGATTAAATTTTTTTCCTCCTCAATGTCATGACGATACTGCGGAATACGTCATCGTGTTAACTGATACTCCAAGTCAACCAGGGTCCAATTGCCGTAATCCGCATATTGTCACACGTATTGCTTACATACACTTGAGACTTGACATTGCAATATTATTTACCATTACGATCACGTGGTGCCAAGAATATTGTACTCGATTAATTCATGTTTATTAAAGAAATTAACGATATGATGAGGCCGGTATTGAATGCCTACGTCCTACATCACGGCTAATTGTAGGTTTGATGTGTTGTAGCGTGACTTGAGAAAAATGTACCAATTAGAAAATAAACGTATAGACATTTATACTTTAATTATTTTCCACTTTCCAACTAATTAAAGTTTATTTATGCATAAAAAAGACCCCTATAAAACATTGATGCATAACATATGGTATCCTATGAGATAACATTCGAGTTACATAAATTTATATATAAAACTCGAATTATTAATAAATTATTATTTTCCTTCGTTTATAACAAATAATAAAAATTGTTTCGATATGTACTAATACGATTTTAAGTAATATTCATAAGACTTATTTGATATAACCTAAATTTCTATCAAAGATATAATGTTTAAAAGTAACAAAGTTATCTTTTTATTTAAGATAGGAAGTGTTTCTTTAATAGTTCCGTGAAAAATTTCAATCACAAAATATTTAAGCAGTAAACTGCCTAGCTCACAATAGTACTTTTTACGTTCGTTTATTTTAATAGTATATTTTTATTGCTAATGCGGTAGTTACCGCTTTTTTCCCTGAGGTCACCAATTATAAAAAGCGTTGCAGAGATCTAATGTTCAGATTGAATAATTCTATTGAAGTCGTCAGACAAACAAACGACCATTCGATTTATGTTACTATAAATAGCATGGGGTGTGCTCAATGCTGCGGAGATTTTGAAATCATTCAATTGTTATTGTTCACATTTATTATCAATTGGATTAATACGAGTAGTATTTAAAATCTTGTTATATTATTGGCGTATATTCGATACTTATTTAACGAGTACAATTGATTAAATTATTTTTTAATGTAAGTTACATATAATACAAAAAGAAATATATATATATATATATATATATATATATATATATATATGTTACTGATAGTTTTGTTAAAATAAACTTTAAGCTAGTAATTGTAGTATTGCGTCGTCAGGCCGATGTTTTATAAGTATGGTAATACACTAAAATATAGGCTGTAGGTCGAGTAGGATGTAGGACAGGGCTTGCTGCCAACCACTCAAACTTTTACAATTACAAGTGCAATGTCATTAAAACATATGCATTGTTTAACGAGCAGGGATTTTTCTTCGAATTTCTTCTATTAATTTAATTTTACATTTTCCTTAAGGTATGCTTACTCACTTTAACTCGTAGATTTATTTTTTTTAAGTTTGTTGTGTTAGAAATTCTGAAGTAAGCAATATCTAAATTAATCTAATTTAACAGGACTTGCTTGCTATCCTTTTTTAACTTCATACATAAAAGGGGATATTTAATATCTGTTTTAGTTTTATAAAAATATTTTAAAAATTCGACATAAATGTATCATCATTATCCTTCTGACGTTTGGGTTCTTCGAATCATAATTTTCTGATATTACGGATTTATTAAATTCCTGATTATTTTACATTGTGGCAACATCGTGAGGTTTCAAAAACCGCGATATGGGAATTGAAAACATCCTAATTTATATCGCATCCCATTGTGGTGATCGGCGTCATAATATCTCATTATCGTTTAAAACATTAAGCTTAATAACGTATAATATAATATTTAGGCTTTGTGATCTATTTATATATAAATTTACTGGTGGTAGGGCTTTGTGCAAGCTCGTCTGGGTAGGTACCCACTCATCAGATATTCTACCGCAAAACAGCAATACTTGATATTGTTGTGTTCCGGTTTGAAGGGTGAGTGAGCTAGTGGTAATTACAGGCACAAGGGACATAAAATCTTAGTTCCCAAGGTTGGTGGCGCATTGGCTATAAGCGATGGTTGACATTTCTTAGAATGCCAATGTCTAAGGGCGTTTGGTGACCACTTACCATCAGGTTGCCCATATGCTCGTCCACCTTCCTATTCTATAAAAAAAAAAAAAAAAACATATGATAAAATAATGTATAAATAGAGTCGCAAAGTGTATAATTTATTTTATTTTATTGAAATTTAGTAATATCTTTGTAACATATTTTAGGACATTTAGAATCACCATGTAAAATTACAAAAGTGAATTTAAGAGCATTAAAAGCAATATACGCATACAATAAATATTTTAAAATATTTCTTATTTAGTGTTTTCATATTTATTATTTAAATATCATTTTATTATTATTTGGAATAAAATTATTCACCTAAAATCGAATATATCAAATATTTCGATACTACGTTATCGATATAAAATTTATAAATTATATAATGAAATGAATTGCAGCAAGTCGAGATAGGTTAATGACTTTTGGCTTCAAAACTGTTCGTAAGAGGAAACACAATGTATGAAATATGTATACTGATAAAATAAATTCTGGAATACGTTTAAAATTAACTAAATCATGAACTAAATTTAAAAAGAATATCAATTCTTCATGAATTTTATAATTATAATTTATTTTATATTTGAATTTTTAAAGCATTTCAGCCCCATGTTAAGGTTATTATATTTTTCTGTGTTTTTAAGTGCAATGATAAAATATTATAACTAGCTATATAAGAACTGTTCAGTTATATAATTGAATTTGTAAATATATTTCGATTAAACTTAAGCATTGTGACAAGGGTGTGATTATGATTACGACATCCTTCTGATTGATTTAGGCCACCTGCACAGGACATATTATAGTACACATGTGTGTGCGCAGACTCAGGTGTATTCTCTATTCTCTCACTCTTATAATCTGATGAAAAGGCAAATCCGTCACGACCGGAAAGAGTTCAGGCTCAGAACCAACGGCTTTACGTGATTTCCGAGGCACGGGAGTGCACACACTTCCCACTTCGGTACTGCTACTGAGAATTTTTTCGATACAAGACCCCATTAACTTTTTATCGGTCAAACCTGGGGTTTGAACCCTGGACCACGGAATCTGATGACCATTCATACAAATAAAAATTATAGTTATAAAAAAATTGCAAAAAAGGGTATGCATTTCCATATAACTTGAATTTAGGAAACCTTTGATATACAATTCGATTTATTTGTAGGAGTGGCTAAATTAGAATTCCTAAAAAGATCTCGGTTAGTTATATGGCGTTAATCATGGTAATGAGATCAAGAAAAAAAAAACAGTTTCAAAAACAGATGTATGTATCATATAAAAATATTTTTCACATCTGCATATATCATAGCAGCACTTAAAATATCTAATGTGTTTATAGAATATGTCAAAATATTGTAGGTATTACTTTCTTATGTTGGTTTAATTGTTTGCTATGCTATTAATACAAGAATCGGTTTGGAAGCAAGGCTTTTTTTATTTAAATAGCCAACATCTGGAAGTATATTGTTTGGTTGTTTTTCGGCGTATTTGACTTATTACATACTCTTTTAACTAAATAAGTCGGGATTCTTTTTGGTAAAATTTATATTCTGACTTAATGCTGATCTAATCATCTATGTATGCTGTAAGTGCTTGTTAGGAGGAGTTCAAGGAGACTCCTTAAATAAAATATAATTAGATTAAAAAAACCATAACTTTATTAAATATACACTATAAATGACTCAATTGCTCTCTTACAGACTACTTATAAAAGGAACCTTTTTTCATTATTAATTAAATACATATATATTTACAGTTTTAGAATTATACTTTGCAATCTGTCACTCAGATCATATCGTCATTTCCATGAATCTAAACGATCCCTGCCAACAAATTCATATAAACAAAACTAAAAAATCGTAAAAATTTTATTACATATGTAACGTGAATAACGTTCTATCATACAAATATCATAATATTTTGAATATTATATATTTTAATTTATGACGTAGCTCTGCCGTTCACTGGCTATTAGTCCATTCGTTTCGTACTGGTAAAAAAATACAGTCTAAATGTACATTAGATTAAATATTTCGAATATCTCTTTTCATCTCAATCGTATACACTTCAGTATTGTGATTATGAATCTTTGGAGGTTGGAGCAGATGTAAATTTTTACCAACTCTATATTTACGAATCAACTTTGATGTTTATGCCAAAACCAACATAATCCTGATATGAGCAAATGGCAGAATTTCGTACTCTATAAAACTTTTTATAAGACGCTATAAAAAACAATGTTTTGTCTCGATTTATATAAAATTATATTTACTTACTATTTAACATATGCATATAGCCTATAATTGTCCCACTGGTGTCTTACAAATTAAGCAAATTCTGCGGTGCTTGGTCGGGTTTGAACTCTGAATCTTCGGTTTAGATTCACGATTCTAGGCTTTGGGCCATAACGGCTCTCAATTTTAAATAGTAATCCATTACGAATCAAAATCTTAAAGATATAAAAAGTAACAATGTAAAGTTCCAAACATTCGGCTAAGCGTACAATTGATAATTTAAAGCAACACAATAATGAAACAAAAAAAAAAATAGATAATTTATCTTATCAATTATTTAAATTATTTATTAAAATAGTTACCATACTGCAATAGTTATCATGGTTTCCGAAAAGTATTTTTAATTTCGGTGTTCAAACAAAAATGACTATAGCAGATTATTGTTTATCTATGGCAATTTTATTACGCATTAAAATTGCACAGTAGTACATAAAAGTAGTACATAAATGTGGGCGCAAACACATGTGCACTCTCTATTTTATTCTCATAATTCAGTGTACATCCTGACACGATCACAGAGCGGTCAGGTGCATGACCAACGGCTTTACTTGCTTTCCGAGGCTGATAAGCTTCTGTAGCTGTTGGAATAAGAAGTTTTTTCTATATTAGTACTGATGTAATATACGACAGGAGTCATAAAATAAGTAAGATTTTAAATGACCGCAACTAACCACGTGGAGAGCTAATAACTAATACAATTCCAATGTTATTTATTAAGGTATAAATTATCAATATTACTTCATCGTCGCAGTATCGTACTCGTTGTGCAGTAAGCATACCGTATGCATCGTTAGAATTACCTGCTTTCATGGTGCGCGCTGACGTCTCGATTATACGCAAAAGTTTATAATGAAATACTTGAACCAATACAGTGAATCTGTTAATAACGGTTTACGAAGGACCGCTATGTTTTTTAAGAAAAAAAATTCGATCACCGAGTATTCAATGAGTAAGATTTTTGCTTTTTTTCCTAAAAAACACGTAAAGCGCATGGCAGTGCGTCATCCAAGTTGTTTTGTATTTTAGGTCACATATGTCACATAAGATGTGAGTAAGATAAAATAAGCTTATGATTAAAATAGTTACAAATTCCGTTAATGATTTTCTTAACATTATATATTAATGAATATATAATATATATATAATTTTGAACCTATCACCGTTCAATTCAATTTAATTGTCCACTGTCCGACAGCATTTGTATTGTATCACATAGTATTTTAAAAATTTGGAATATTTAAAATGTCAATAGACCTGTTTATTTTGTTAAGTTTTTAACTTGGTTAATCTGATACATTATGAGCAAAAAGTAATGTTTCAAAAGCAATTGTATGCATATATCTCCAATGTAGTACTATCATATTATAAAACATAGATTAATATAATATAAATCTGCTCTCAATTTCGTAATTACAGTGGTTTTGCAATGAATAAATTTTCCTATTATAAAAGCGTACAACGTACCACGTACTCTTGATGTGAGTACCGCTACAAATTATACGCCGCCTCAATAAATTGGGGCAGGTATTGAAATCCGTTGGAATAATCACGTAGACACGCTGTAGAAATCCTCATTATTTACATATATATTAACAAAACGTATTTATCACTTATAGATAAAGAAATGTACTATATATTCCAAAGATAATTTGTAATACGGGCTACGGATTATGTTTTAAGCCAAATATATTATACTACAGTTGAAAAATTATTATTTATATTCCTATTTTTCTAATATCTTTAGTATAAAAACAAATATGTCATTTTCTGAAAGCTAAATTAATGACTTTGTTGTAATCTTGTCCCTTCTTCTTAGGGAGAAAGTTTGGATTACATGAAAATGAAATGCTGGTTGACCGGGTTCGAACTTGGACTCATTGCTTAATATTACCGTCTTCAAGCCATTAAAGACGGTAATTCCAGCATCATATTTTACTTAATTTTCTTATAAATACGGTCTCAAAATACAATAAATATATTTCTATTTGCTTGAAATTAAACAACTTTGAAATCAGAAGCACACAAAAACAAATATATTCACATCTGTCTACCCTCTAAAAACGCGTGCCACTTGTCGGTATTGTCAGATGAAAAACAGGGATAGATTTCAAAAACGCCGTCTTCACAAATAAGCCACAAATGTTGTTTTTGAAGAATAAATAGAGCAACTAAAAAAAGAATTAGTTCTAGAGATATTATTATGAAATAGATTATAAGTAAAATAAATCTTTTTATCTATAACAAAAAAATAACAGCGATTATTTATTTATTATATGACATGACATTATGGCTCTATTTTTGCTTTACCCTCATAAATCTCTATCATAAATATTAAATATATGGTAATGAAAGCTTTACCGTATTTTACTTTTTCTCTATATAAGAAAATATGTATATAACCATTGCGGTGGTCGAACTAAGCTGCTATACTTATTTCACTTAGGTACACAGTACATAAGAAAATAGTAATATCATTTCATTAAATTATAATATAAGGATAGAAAACAGTATACATAATATTTTATTAGAATATCCTTATGTGAAAATATATGCAATTGAGGTAACATTTATTGAATAATAAGTATAAATGCACGTGTTATAGACTAAGTGCATTTTAATAAACAAATAGGTACATAATAAATAAATAATCAGTGTTTTAAAGATAGTGTATACTTAAGTGATATAACGAACAATATTTCTAATAAATTCGCTTATGTATAGAATAATTAATTAGCATTATATCTTAAAAGTAGAATTGTTAAAAAAAGCAAACACATACATGTGTAAAATAAAAAAGAAATAAGGATAATGATTCTAAAATGAAATAATATGCAAGTTCAATTAAACTATAAAAACTCTTGCAAATATATCTTTGGAATAAATTGTAACAAACAACTTACCATAATTACCCTACTCCTGCTTAAACCAAGTGTTATTACGAAATTAAAAATAAATTTAATAAATCCCTATAAGCATGGTATATGCTTAGATATACCATTAGTGACTAACAGATATAATTAATATTAAAATCACTAGGAAAAAAACAACAATTGTAAAGTATAATAAATTTTCCTTAAAATTTATAATCTGGACTTTGCTATTGAAGACATGTAAACGTCGGTAGTTCCCTCAGAAATGTACTTTTTTAATATTAATGTACATATATGTTAGTGTCATTAATCACTGTCACAGTTTACGAAGAAAAAATATATAGGACATTGTGTCTGTTAAAATTTTGAAATTCGAAGACATAAAGAATTGGTTGGAGCATGTAAAGCAAAAAAAAAATTCTGTAAAAAAAAAATACCCTTCGAAATCCAAATACAATACAATATATATCGTTCTAAAATTGACTGGACTTCATTACAGATCACATTACATAAATAATAATAAACTAAGCACTAATCAAACTAAGAAATATAATTTTATCACTTTGCATTGATTTACATACCTTTGTCTTGCTTAACAGACATATTGAGATGTTGCAATAATTTCTAAAATTGATTTATAACTCATGCGCCCTTGCGATGTATTTATATCCGCTTTAAGCCAGTTTTACTTCTCAACTAGATTTAAATGGCCCACTTAAGGTAAGCGGTAACCTCTACCATTTATATTGTAAAAAATATGAACCATTATTTATTATATTAAAGTGATGCCGGACATAGGATTTAAGATATTATAGCCTTCCTGCAATTAAGTTGAAACACAGCAATACAAAATATAAATAACTAATCAGTCTTCATATAACAATAACTTATTACTTTAGCAAACAAGAAATAAATAATTCCTATTTACATTTATTATTATAATATAATTACTCAAGAAAGTTTGTACGCGTTCCAGCAAATTATTCGGCATAACGAGAATATCCGTAAATTAATATTTACTTTAATATTGTAAGAATAATTATGGCAATATTAGAACAATTATCCTAATATTTTCATTTTATTATAAGAACTTGGCTTTAAAAACCAAAAATGTTTTCTTACTAATAAAAAGGTCCAATAAAGGAGGTCGGACATTGTAGTTTTTACAAGTCCGTAAAGTTTATTATAATATAACAATGCCCGAGATAGCATCACCTATTTGGGTTATAGGATAGAGTATTATCCACTACAATGCACAAAAACCAATCCACTATATTGTGATATTTATTTAGGATTTCTAAATTTTTGTTGGAGTTTCTTTTCGAAAAGTTTTTACTAAATATTATTGGAAACTGTACAAATACTCCTCGTCTAATAATAATAATCGACATCTGTCTCCAAAGTGTGTAGAAATATCATATATCTATTATTCAATAGCAATAACTTCTATATTGAAAGCCAAAGTTTTTTTAAAAACATTCTCTAGTATCGTTTTGTCGATAAACAAATCATTTATTAAAGTAACAACACTAAATTATAAAATTTCACTAAAAGCATGAGTAGGTAGGCACCTGCCTACCTACCTAGGTAGGTAATCATATTAATTTTGTTTTAATTATTCTAAACCCTTGAAAGAATATAACTAGTAAATAGGAAACAAAATATTTCAATGTTTATTTCATCTTAAACTTTTAGCACATGCCTAAACTATTGCAACTTCCTTTTAAAATTTAACAAATAGAAATACTACACTGAGAGTTATTATGTTGCAAATAAGTTGACAGTCGTGGAAAATTCTGACTGATAACGTTCGTTCCATATGACAGCCACTATACATTTTTGTTTAATCTGTAGCACACCATATAGTAAAACCTCTTTTCAGCGGATGAATACTAGATACCATGTCACGGTTATTGAAAACACTCAATGGGTCATTAGGTATGCTCAGTGGATTCGTTGCTAAGCGATTTCGATTTTTATTTCAATATTTTGCATATATGAATGATTGAAATATATGATCAATAAGGTCTTATGTATTTTAAAACTTATTTATTATGGATTTTCTACTTATAACAAAATCTTTTTAATTATGTTAGTGCACTTTTTCTACTCTTATTGATGATAAGAAAAATAATCTCGTAAAATTCAATCGAAAAAAGCATATTATTTTTACATTATTATTTATTTATTTGTTACATATCAAATAAGTAAATTGTTAAAAAGAAACAGTTCTAATAGGATAAAAAATCTTTTAAGATTAGAAGCGAGAAAGTCGGTGACCTTTCCTAAGCCAAGTAGCCTTAGGTCACCTTTGTTCGCTATAACACAGCTATTCGAATGCAACATATCAACCTTCTCTGAAATAAAAACTATTTAAATATTAATAATACACACAAATTTTATTTAAACCAATTAAAAAAAATTATGAATATGTACCTGGATGGGAGTCAAGCGCTTTGAATTGAAAAAAAAAATATTTTAAATTTTATTAAAAAAGCTGATACTACTTCATTGCAACGACTATTAACTAAAGTTTTCAAAAGCTGTATATATAAAGTTAAAAAGTTTTTATTTAAAAAAGATAAAATGTTTTTCTGCTGGCTTTTATCGTCTCTATATTCAGTTTTTTACTTTCAAATAAATAAAAACATACAAAAAGTTATAACACTTGCAAAACCCGGTAGACATTGTCATGCCTTCGTATGACGTCCTCCTGACTGAATTTGGCAAAGGAACTACTCCTCTTTCTCTCTTAGGAGAAATTATATAAATACCTAGCCAACTGCGCAAGACATATTATACTGCACAAGTGTATGCGCAAAAACAAGAGAACTCTCTATTCCCTCTCTTCTCTCATAATCCGATTTGACTGCAATCCGATCCGTGTAGGGATCAGGCGCAAGACCATAGGCTTTACGAATTTTTCGAGACAAGGAAGCGCAAACACTGTTAACTTCCAGGTTCCACTGTACTGAGGATTTACCAATCGTCATAGTTATTACTTTAACAGTATTGAAGTTTATGTAATGTAGCGCCATCTAGTGGCGAGTTATAAAAAGATTTTGTATAAAAACTTTCTCCATAAAGGCATACATATAAAAATGCTAGCCTTCATTATAATCGGTCAAACGGTGTCGAAGTCTGTCAATCTCAACCGTATACACCAGCATCCATATTTATATATGCGTTTATATGTCCATGCGTATTATTTTTATATACCTATATATAAATGTAAGACCTTTTCACCTTACTGTCACAGCCAGATAAGATAATTTAATTATTGACCTTGTAAATAAGAATATGAGGAAGTGCATTTAGTAAAACAAGTACACAAACAGATTAATAACTTATGTTGTTTTTATGGACCGTGTAATAGACGTGATAAATGAACAGACATGTAATGACGGACGCAACTTTTAAATTAAATACAGTATTGTGTTCTTACTAATATACGTACATATATTTAATGAGTATATCGATGTTTAAACAATAAATATGACATTCATTTTATATTTTTTAATTTTAATATTATTAAAGTTTTTTAAAATTGTAAACAGATATTAAAAAGATTTTTATTTTGTTAGCATTATACGACGTGTCCTTACCAAATGGCGGCAGGCAGTCTGCCAAGTATGGTTGTCGTACCGGTTTATTCGAGGTGCCATATCAAAAAGTGTAATATATATTTTAATATTAAAATAACTCTTTCGTCGCCAAAAGATTCATTGATAGAGATAAAGTTATTACTTTATTTAAAATAAATAAATGATATTGCTGTTTTTTTGTATTTAATTTCGGTACGTGGACTTTCTGTTTCGGTATTTTTTGGTATTTACGAAGAATTACGTAATAGACATAATTATAATCAAAGTATATATATATTTTTAAAATGTTATATACCTATTAAAATGACGGCGGATGTGGTTTATCATAATAATGTGCATTTGCCACATTATTACTTGTACATAATTACATATATATGTATTTAAATAAAAGATGATGATAACTGCCGACTAGACAGTGACGACTCCCATACTCCTATTCGAACTTAAAAGAGTAAGTTTATCATGACTAGCTTTGCCCCGCAATTTTACCCGCGTTAAATTTATATATAATCATAATTAATAGCATGAATTTTTAAGCTTATTTTAATATTACCCCGAATAAACAAAAAGACGGACTCAAATAAAACTAATGGTCGTTTAGGTCTTGACAACTTTATACAATTTAGGAAAATAATAGGTTTCAATGATTAAGCAAAATATTTAATGCAGAATGAAGCCGATTATTATGATCATGACAAAAAATATACAAGATGACGTAAACAATAAACGGTCTTAACTACGAGTAATAAGGATTAGAGTACAATAAATTAAATATGACCTTTATAACGAAAGTTAATGTAGGTCCGTTAAGTTAAGCTTTATTTTTTATTTTTCATACAACCTGTGTTTATATCATCATATTTTATTTTACTAAAAATGGAGTATTTTATTCTCAACTAGCTCTAAATATATTATGCATTACCGTACTTATGAACGTACCTAATACGCTTTAGCATGAAATCCTCAGGGTAAATATTCAGACAGTACATGGATTTTACTTATACTCGAGGTATGCTAGTAGGCTCATTGGGGTACATACCACACACATAAACAATACGTGCACACATACACACTATAAGTTCTAAGTACTGGCTGTTAATTTCTTTGTATTTTTTCAATGTAATTGATTTGTTATATATTATGTAAATCTATTTGTAGAAGGAGTAAAAAGAATATACCGAGATACAGGTTTACTTAAAAACTATCATAAATTCTGAATGACCGACGCCATTGTGTATTAATGCATTTTCTTAAAATATATTGAGTATAATGACACATTAATTAAATACTTCGTGGGTGAATGAGCCAATACAATAACATGCATAAGGTATAAACATATTAGATCCTAAGGTCGAAAATTTATAGTATAAGCCAATCTTTTGGGCAAGGGTCCACCTAAAATCAGCCTTGTTTATTTAAATAAAAAAAAATAATAATAATAATTTTAAAACGTTTCAAAATTAAGCTAAACCTGTACTTTAAAATGGTTCATAAAGATAAATACTTAATAGATGATATGGACCTAACCAAATCATCACGGTTCAATGACAATAAGCGTGCATCACTCGATATTCAAATGATAAATAATAAGATCGATGACGTTAATTGCTCTCCAAGACACGTGCCTAATGTTAAGCAACATATCACTCATCGCTGCTTAAACCAGTAACATCTTGAAATATTTACATCTAATTAAACTTTTTTGGAGGCTCATAAAATATTTTTAGATCATTTCGTGGATTAATTTACTGGGAATGTTTTTTAAGGACTTTTGAACATAAATACTATACCTTTTTCCATAATTATATTGAACTAGTTTTCGCCCGCGGCTTCGCTCGCCTTTGGAGGTGTAAGTGTTAGGCTTAAAAAAGTAGTCTATATCCTTCCTTAGGTTTCAAGCATGCCTCATACCAAATTTTATCATTTCAATTCAGTCCAATGGTTACAGGTTATAGTCCAGACAGACAAAGTTACTTTTGCACTTAGAATATTAGTATAAATCTAATGCTACCAACGGTTCAGAATATAAATTCTACCGTGAAGAACCGACAAGAAAATCATTAATAACTCTTTTCCACCGATAAGATGACATAGTTATGTTAATGCTTGAAAATCAACAAATACTAACTATACGCTTTGTTACAGAAAATATTTTACAAGTTACCTTAATAATCCCTACCACCACCAGGTCGTTGGGCTTTGTATCTTGTGGTAGGGCTTTGTACCTAGTGGTAGAGCTTTGTTACCTCGTGGTAGGACTTTGTGTAGGCCCGTCTGGGTGAGTACCACCCAAACATCAGATATTCTGCCGCTAAGCAGTAATACTTAGCATTGTTGCGTTCCGGTTTGAAGGGTGAGTGAGCCAGTGTAATCACAGCCACAAGGGACATAACATTTCAGTTCCCAAGGTTAGTGGCGCATTGAGATGGAATGGATGGAATGGTTATTATTTCTTACCTCGCCAATGTCTATGAGTAGTGGTGACCACTTACTTTCAGGTAGACCATTTGCGCGTCTGCCTATAAAAAATAAATAAAAAGAAAAATATATTTATCTATTAAAAACTTAATTAATTTATGCTCCGCTTCACCAGCACAATGCTTGTCTGCAATCCGAGATATACATATTTTATTATTATTGTTGCTATATAGGAGTTTAAAAGTAAAAAATAACTATACATACTACAATAAGCCATATGTTTTTAAATTTAGTCTACGAACAGTGAAATACGTTAAAAACTTTAATATACTCTGACAAAAGTTTCTGAACGAAACCAATCCGCTTAATCTGTTTAAAACCATCAAGGTTTTATTTTTATTTTATTAAATCTAAATATTGTCAATTATTGCTCAATAAATTAAGAAAGAGATATTTTTAGAAATATTTTTTACATAAGCTATCGTAATAAATCTATCCGACATCGTGACTTATCATTTTTTAACTTTATATCTACAAGTTTGAGTAATTATATTTAAATATTATTTAATTATGTAATAAGGATATATTAACACGCGTTTATATTTAAAAGAAAAACAAAACATTTTTTGTTTTTCTTTTAATTTTTTCTTTTAAGGTTTTCAGCATCAGCGTAACGTGTTTTACGTTTTAATGTGTCTTTATAAAGGTCAATTCAAATTTATTTATTCAATCACCTTACACACACAACCAACATAGGTTATCTTAATACTCTATGAAGGATAGTGTGTGCCAGTCACCGAAAAAAAAACTGATGTTGATTACGTAGCTTTAAGCCTGCAATGTTAATCAACTCGTGTTCTATCATTAAATATGAGCTTATAAGAATAAGAATATCTCTAAGAAGATGTGCATGCCATTTATGTGACTAGACATGTGTATGTTAAAATGTATACTATCATGTTTTATGCAAATAAACTATTATAATATAAAAGCATTATTGACTTATTGTTAATCAAAGTAAAAGCTACCACCGGTTCGGAAAAAACAAATATAGGCAAGAAAAGAAATTGAAAGAAATTTAGTGAGGCTTATTAGAAAGAACATAAGTCAACTAAGTCAGTAACTTAACCCTTCCTGCATTTGTTATTTCTAATACAGTTAATTGAGGTTATTTTGTCGGTATTTTTCTTGCCATCCACATTCAAACGCGCTTGTTGACATACTCATATGACATAATAGAACATTCCATGTAACATTTAAATTAATTTTCAATTTCGAGGTATTAAGTGAAAGTAAGGTAGATAGATTTTTTCTATTTTCCATACATATACGCGCGCGCGTTTGCTGGTGCACAGACCCAGATAATTAATTATTTATATAGGTATTTTTTATTTATTATATAAAACAAAACCTACTTTTGTTTGTCGTGTTCAATTTCTCTAATTTAGTTGTAACTTACAGTGATTATTTACTTGTGTATAATATAGACATTTTACGTTCCATTGTACTCATTATGCGTTCCGGACACACTATTTTAAACATTACTTTATGTTGTTAAGAAAAACTTATTCTAAAAAAATTGTCATGTTTAATTTAATCTAAGATTTTAAGTTTAATAGTTGATAAAAAAATTGAAGTCTTGTACCAATTAAAAAAAAAAATACGTAAATGAATTAATTATTTGATAAAAAATACTTTTTATAAATAGAAGGGCCATAATATTATAAAAAAAGTTCAAGATGGGCTTAAATATTTTCACAATGTAAATTAACTTATATTAAATTCAATTTGAAGTTAAATATAAATGATGTACTAATTATATTGCACCAGTTATTCAACTTCACTATATACTAGCTTATAAATTAGGTCAAAAAGAAATATGGAAATAATCAAAAAGCAGATCTTTACCCAACATTCGCGTTGCCCATAATCGCAAATAAATTATATAAAACAAAAATTCTTTACTCCTTTCTTAATCTGATCTTTAAGCTTTAAGGCTCCAAAGCCTTAGTTGAAAAAAATAACAAACTGACTCGTAAATTATTTTTACTTGTTAGAGGCGTCTTCTTAAGTTGACGGATTTGATGCTAATCCACTACGGCGCTCAACTGCGCTTCAGCGGATATACATGTACATGTCTTAGAAAAAATTATATTTAAAAATCATAATGATTTTTAAATATAAATAACGCATTAAAAACTATTTAACGGAAACCTTTATATTACAAGGTTATCTTGGCTCAGTTTTATCCATCAATAAAACACTATAAAAATTATTAAAATCAAGTAACATCTTGAAAAAGTCCCACTGCTGGACTCTAAAGCTTTCTTTTAATCACGAGGAGGAAGTGTGGAGATTTCCTTACAATTTTTTCTTTAACCACCGAGAATGATATCATAAGATAGTCATAATAATGATTCGTTGAAGATATATAACCTGTAAAATTTGAGTTTTACGAATACATCCAGTATTCATATTTCATAGGAGCTTCTACATATTACACACAAATACTACAAATATTATAACAATATATGCATATTACACGTAACAGCTTTATATATCGATTAAGTCAGATCAATAGGAGAATACCCTTCGAACGTAAAACTAAGAAATACGGTTCCATTCAAAACGAGGTCCTTAAATATTTATCTGCCAGCCTCTGAACGGATCTCTCCGTCCTTGTGATCTTTAATATTTAATGTAACAGTCGGTAACAATACCAAGAACGAACAATGGCTACTGAAGCAAGCCTAAAGGACTCAAATACATACTAAATTTGTATATAATTATATATTAAATTATTACTCATTGTTTATTATGCCTCTTGTCACCGTAAGAAAATTGACATTATATATATTAGTATATTTAATAATACATTAATATATTTATTTTAAAACAAAGTAATAAAAATATCATAAATATATATATATATATATATATATATATAATTTTATCGATCGAATCAACAATCAACAAACAATCGAATTTTACATCAACAAATTGAGATAAGTTATAAAAACTGGATTAAATTAAATAAATACATTTTAACTATAAGAATAATTATTATTATCATTATATCGGCTTTATTACTTTAAACTTCATTTAATTCAATATTAACATGAATAAAATGTTCATATACCGATATTTACTTTTAATGAACATTAATATTTTGTCTTCCTGTCATTGACCTTATTTTAATATTCAAATTAAATTAAATTTTAACAAAATAGGAAATGGTTTAACCAAGTAGTAGTTTATGATTCTGTATAATCAAATTTTTGAACTAAATGTGATAGGGGTCATAGTACGGACATTCCCATGACTTCCTAAAAAAACTCAAAGACCACGGCCGTAATTACAAGGTCATTTCCTTATGCTGATTTTTATTCAGATTTACTCGAATTCTTTATATCGGTTTTATTTATTTCGCACGCTTAATGATATTACATTCTTATAAAATTACAAAAAAATCCATTTAACAAAAAAACAAATACTAACAATGGTCTATACCATATGTTATACGTTTTATCTTGTGTTTAAAGAAATGAATGAATTGAATTAATTACCTCTCTACTTTTTTTTACGTCGTCTAAAGAGACAGATAACAGATGATTTTCAAAATAAATAAGAACAAAAGGCTGTCACATCTTAAGAAACGTTGTGTGCGCTTGATAGCCTTTCATATGTATTACAATACATCTTTCTTTCTTTAGATATAATTTTAATTATTAAACCTTTGAGCATTCATGTAAAAAAATATTTTATTCAAAGCTAAAGTTCAAAATTCCAATCTATTTATCTGATCTATTTATTTAGACATGCAACAGATATTCAATACTCAGAAACATACTCGAAGCATTACATATTGTAAATCAAAAAACAGATTAGAAAATATTTCGTGATTTTATTAATGTTTGATCAGAGATGAAATTTTAAAATTAACCCATACAATCAAATGAAAGAACAGCAATTAATAATAATAGGCGTCAGAGAAGCCTTTGCCTAGGCGTGGAACATTTGTAGGCTTATACTTTTTTATTTGTAGTCCTGTCAAGTTTAGATGTTGTGTATTGCGTGAACCAACATCGATGACTCTTATTTTTAATTAAATACAAACCCAATAAAAAATATACTTATTGGTCAATGATAATATAAAACAATTCATAGAACGGTGAACCGTACAGTGTACATCCCGAAAAGATGTATAATATACGTGTAATGAGTGTAATCTGGAAGTTTCGTTATACGAGTTGATGAAATAAACGGTCACGCAATTTAATCATCACATTTAAAGAGACACATTTACATACAAACCATTTTATGTGTATCATATTTTATCAAATTAAAAACCCTTAGGTTATATACATAAGTATAAAGCTAAATATCATCATTAATGTTTTTGCTCAATCATTGATAAGTATTTTATAACTATTTTAGTATAATAAATTTAAGTGAAATAAACGTAATAACTTAATGTTTAAACAGAGGTTGAAATCTTATAAAATATAGATTTAAAGATAAGCTCTTGATGTAAGATGAAATAAATCTGTTGCAAGCCTTATACGAGTACATACAGCTGCAAAGTCAGTAAGGCTAAGATTAATAGCAGACCCAGGTTGTTCCGGAAACCATAAGCTAAACAAATATCCATACGTACGGGAGTAATAAACATTATCATTCTTTTTAATGCAGTCAAAACAGGCAAACGTATTAAATTTTATTAGAATAATTTGCTAAGCCTGGAATGGTGTTTGCATTGCTGGATTCAGATTTTTAACTACAACATGTATTTTTTTTATTTTAAAAGGTCAAATTTAGGCAAGCTCCATTTAAATCCGTCCATATGTTATCTGTATGATAGATTTAATTTAAATTCATCCGCCTGTGATGACGTAATAAACATCACAACTCAGAAACTTTATCGTTTATAATCGTAAAACAAATCTGGATTTGTATCTTACGCATTTGAAAAACGTGATAAGAACTCTTAATAAAAACAACCAACCTTTTGATTATTTACCTGTTGAATAGGTTATTTATTTTTAATCTGTTCAATATATGTGTTATATCTGTTCGTTATATGTCTGTATCGTTAAATGTGTTTTAATTTAATTTAAACACAATTACTTATAAAATATTAAATTATTTACATACAACCCCGATACGTTATTATTCCCCGCAGACCATCCGGTGATTTTGAACGTTTATTATAACATCGAATAAAATTTGTATCTTTACATACGTAGACTTACAATAATCGATCGTTCTGTCTGACGCGTCTACAACTTTCGACTTTTAGTGAGACAGCAATTTTATAAGATTTTGTTAAAAACAAAACCAATATGTCGCCTGATTTACTGGTGGTAGGGCTATGTGCAAGCTCGTCTGGATAGGTATCACTCATCAGATAATCTACCCTAAAACAGCAGTACTTAGTATTGTTGTGTTCCGGTATGAAGGGTGAGTTGACCAGTATAATTACAGGACAAGGGAAGTAACACCTTAGTTCCCAAGTTTGGTGGCGTATTGGCGATGTAAGTGATGGTTAACATTTCTTACAATTCCAATGTCTATGGACGTCGGTGACCACTTATCATAAGGTGGCCTCATCCGCCTACCTGTACTATAAAAAAATTGAAGATCATATCGAGACCTAGTACATGACATTTCAATTATGTGAGTTTATTTCTACTGTAACTGTACTGTAAAAGTCGGTAATTTATTGTAACGAGTTTTAGAACTTTCATTCAAAAAAATCACGGTGTATAATGACAATGATAATCTTGGATTTCTGTTAGTCGCATAGATATTGCGACATTTTGTACCGATAGATGCGACGAATGGAATTATAATTGACTACTGTACATCTTAAAATTAGAAATATTAACCATTCCTTACATGGCCAATGCGCCAAAATCCTTAATTAAGATGTCATTTCCCTTATAGTTACACTGACTCACCAGAAAATGTTTTATTTTATTAATAAAAACAGATACTATCATCTCAGCACGAAATCAAACCCAGGTCGTAAGATTAGCACACAATAAATTCATATTATCACGCTTCATAAAAGTGTAATAAATATCGCTTATTTACTTATAAACATCAATTTTTAATAAGTAAATCATAAATATCACACAAATTATTACATGCAATACCTAGATTATTTCAAAATTGTCGGAACATGTGCGCGTGACGTGTGTATCTAATTTACTACACATAACACGTTGAAATGATAACACAGGTTTCAAGTTCAAGACGAATTTCTTTGAACTGAAACACAGTCATTGAAGTTAAATTCGAAACGCAAACGTATTATACACTAAATATTTGGTTGTTCTGGAACTTTCGATACGTTTTTTTATGATGCTTTTTTATAACGTACTAGGTAATGCCCAGCGTGCGTTGCAATTCCTATTAATTTGATTAGCTTGTAGAATATATAGAAAAAATATATTTGCCAACTAATTAGCTGCCAGATGATTGGTCAAACGGTGTAGAAGTCTGCTTATCTCAAACGGATTTTTAGAACATTAGTTATGTTAATTTTTATTGGTACACTTCTTCTTAGTTATTTGCGTAATCAGATTTAACTGACCATATTAACATTGTCATATTTAAAAAAATTTAAAAGAATGTAAAAAAATACAATTTATTTCAATTTATTTGTCACACAACATTAATAATTATAAAAATAATATTTACTTAAAAAGTTTTCTGCAAATAACTACAATTAGACGCTTACACTTTACAGATATTGCAAGATATTTGACTTATAATAAATACATCAGAAAAAAAGGCATGGAGCAAGTAATATAGGAAGACAATCGATATTAAAATATGAATTTATAGCAGAATATTATATATATTATATAATTATAACATCGTCAGGAAACCTTGAGTTGACCACACGGAAGGATAAGTCATACGCAGTTGTAATGGACACTCGTTTATAATTAAAGTAACAGACTGCAAATATACAACAGCTTATATAAAGACTGCTCTGCCTTTGAGAAGGTTTGGAGCGTAGCCTACCAAGCTGCTTCAATGCGGGTTTATTGATACACATTTAGTAGTTTTTTTTTCTTCGCCGAGCACGCAATTAAATATGAACACAAAATAAGTAATTTAAAAATTTAGTTAAATCCAAATCCAGACAGGGTTTGAACCCGCAATCGTCGATTGATTTCAAGCCTTCCAACCACTTTGCCCTCTCGACTCAACTTACAAATTAGTATATATAACTTGCATTATTTACAATCAAACTTGAATATATAATAATGTTGTCATTGACTTTTAAAGGATTTGTTATTAAAAATAAAAAGCCGAGATGGCCTAGTGGTTAGAACGCGTGAATCTTAACCGACGATCGTGGGTTCAAACCCGGGCAAGCACCACTGAATTTTCATGTGCTTAATTTGTGATTATAATTCATCTCGTGCTTGACGGTGAAGGAAAACATCGTGAGGAAACCTGCTTGTGTCTAATTTCATTAAAATTATGCCGCATTCTACCAACCCGCATTAGAGAAGCGTGGTGGAATAAGCTCCAAACCTTCTCCTCAAAACGGAGAGGAGGCCTTAGCCCAACAGTGGGATGTTAACAGGCTGTTACTGTACTGTTACTGTTATTAAAAATATTGTTAACATGGTAGTATTTTGATAAAGTTAGTAGGTATGTAAATTAAATCAAACTGTAATAACTAACACATTTCATTTTAGGACCATTACAATAAATTTAATAATTGGTCAACGAAACATAAAATAAAAACGAAAAATATGCTTCTACAAATATTACTATCCAAATTGAGAATTTATCAGATGTATTTGACCCGTATGTTTGTAAAGAACAGCATCCTATTAACGATGTTATTGAATCGTCATTTTAGTGTACTTAATTACCAGCTTAGCAATATAAAAATCGCAGGTTCGGTACCTTAGGCTATTTTAATCCCCACTCATAGCACAAGCTTTACACTTAATCGAAGGGATAAGTAAAAATATTAGTCCTTCTAAAGGAATATTCTTATACTCGTACCTACAAATTAGCAGGCGGTGTTTTTTGGATAAATACAAGAAAATACAGCAAAGTGTATCAAACACGAGGACAAGGATGTTTCCATTTAAGCGAATTAGAATAATTCCTCAAGTTGTCGCTTTCCTGGTTCATAAAAACAAATGAATTCGCCCACAAGCACAACACTCTTGATTGTAATAATGATGGTGTAATTGAAAAATGGCAGTTCGTTTATACGATTTCCGAACAATTAATGCGAAATTATTATTTTTTTTTTTACTAAAATTGGGATGTATGTATGTTTTGTTAAAATGCATGGATAATTTTAGTTTTGTTTTTTATCTGTCTTAAATATATTGCAATTAAATAAATGAAATGATTGAAGTATATTGAAGTGAAAAAACTTCACTTGTAAAACAATATTATCTGTTACAAATGTGAAATAATAAATAATAAACTATAACAGCCTATAAATGTCCCACTTCTGGGCTAAGGTCTCCTCTACTCTCGCTTTGAGGAGTAGTTCTAAAGGTTATTCTAATATGCGTCTTCAAAAGAGATTGGTGGATAAACGTGTGGCATATTTTCATCTAACGCTAAAAAAATTTAACGCAATATAATGTAAATCTATTTAAGTAATACTTAATATAAGAATATGGTACATATAAATATATATAAAAAGAACGTTCAAAGTTTGCTATTGAACCTCGACATTGAATCATTCATACTAATTATAATTATATTATAAATAACAAGTTGGGATTCATGAATAATTATATGAAATATATATAGTATAGAATAATATACGTTTTAAAAACTGTCATCACAATGTCAATACAAAATATGACATTATTTGATGACAAATCAAAACCAAATTACATTCACTGTCCGCGAGACAGAAATATTATTCAATTGTTTGAAACGGAAACATTCAAACGCATTCTATTGTCATGAACATGTCATGAAAACGCGATTATTTAAAGCTATTTTAGTCTTCAAATATATTTATAAAAAAATTATAAGCAATGTCCAGCTACTTTTTTCCCGCGATTGATATTTGGTCTTATAAGAAACTTAAAGTACCTGAATTTAATTTCCTTATAAAAGTATATCTTTTGATGTTAATATTAAATTTTAGCCCGTCAAAAATTTTTCATTACTATAGTTTACTACCTACAATAATTTAATTATTTAAATAACCAACAAAATACACTGATACATGATAAGGGAATATATAAGACTTGTAAATTTAGTAAGTCATATATTATTTATATATGCGAAATGTCGTAATTTACATATATAAAATACGAGGATTGAATAATTTTATATAAAAAAGAAATAATGGGTCTTGAATGACATAAATCAAATAGAGGGAAGAAAAATTATTTTTCTTTGTTTGTCAAATGTTTTTTTTTTTTTTTTGTTTTGAGGAGCTTTAGTTTTATCAATAAAAAAATTAAACAAATTGAAAAAAAAGTTGTTATTTTTTTTCCTTAAATTTTCAATGTTGATTATGATCGAAATTCGACCACTGGGCGAACACTAATATTAATCGATATCCCTACGTCAATTACAGAATCTAAATAGTTTATAGAAATTGGTGATTTATTTCAAGAAATTCGTTTAAAGATAGTTTTGAGGGCATGCACGATAGAATCACATAATTCTGAATCAATTTGATCGAAGCAATTTAAGTTGCAACCATTACTACTAAAGATATACCCATATCTAATATAAGTACGTCGAAACAATGTCTCACATATGAAATAGGCTTTGCCTTGAGCAATTTATAACTTTTCGTCAAATCGAAAATACTTTTAAAACGATCATGCGCTATTGCAAATATAAAAAAGGTTAATGCAAGATTTGTATCCGCAATCTTCGCTTAAGATTCACGTGTTATTAATTTGAAAATGAATTTATAAGTTTAATAATAAAGACAGGATTTATATAAACATTGTAGTTTTTCTAGAATGTTACCGCCCATTATATTTCTCCTAAACATTAATTGTATAGTGACGCGAACAATACATCACTTTTATTTTCTTGTGCGCTGTTCACACACGTGTTAACAATCGCATAAAGTAAACAATGGAAATAAAAAAAAGTAATGGATTCGTTATCCGGAATGGACCTTTTATATTTAAATAATAATCTATTAGGTATATATTAACTACATAAATCCTTATTTCTTATTCCTGAAACTACATTATGTTTGTTTTATTTTGATTTTGTCGATATGTTTTAATAATCCCGCAAAGTAAATTAAAATTTTATTAAAATTAATTGCTATGACGTTATTATTATTTTTTTTGTGTTTAGCCATCCAAAGTACTCGTATCCAAAGTACTAGTAAACTTCAAGTGAATATCCAATTACTCTTTTCCGAACTAAAACTGTTCCCAACTTACCGTAACCAAGTTTGTACGACTAAAACATTAAAACTGTTGGTCGAATTTACCAGACCGGTGCTCAAATTAATTGGGTCCTAAGGCAATAAATAAATTCGCAAAGTTCAACTCAAAGTCGAATATTGTTACGTAAAATTTAAATAACTTCACTAAATGATTAAGAGATATTCATAAATTGCCATTGCAATGTTAATAAATACTAACAAACTAACATTTTTTGTTCTATAGATTATATAATTTAAAAAAGAACTTTTTGTGTTTGACGTCATTTTACTTACCGAATTCTACATATTATATTGACACGAATGAAATTCATCCAATCAGACAATGTAAGACTTCATTATTTATCTATGCAATATTATCTCTTTTTTCCAATCGAAGATCGAATGAGACGAAGATTGAAAAATGCTTGTAACAGCCACAGAGATATAAATTTTCCAGCTTATTTTGCTGTGAATAAAACGTTCTTTTAAAATAATAACTAAAAAATACAAATATTTAAACAATAACTATATCTAATCTGTATTTTAAAATATCTTTGAATATATTAATGAGATAAATAATTAACAACTATCGAAATAAAAACTATAAGCATTGAACTTATTGCAACTCATGTAGTTGTGTTTAGGTTACGTATCTTTTTTAAATCATTGAATGATTTCTATTAACAACAGAAAATAACACTTATTAGATACTTCTCGTGATTGAAAGTCCACAAAACCGAAAGTACTCAACGCAGAAAAAAATGCATCAAATAGTTCGTAAATCTAATGATCATACACACATACACATGTACTTAACCTACATTTATTCATGTTACTTTGCTTTATTCTGACCTAAATACGCACCCGATCAAACGTCGAATGCTAACACATATCCGCATTTTGCTGCTATAAATATAAAAATTGGAATAAAACATATCGAGGCATATTCGACTTATTATAAAGTGCTTCAACCGTTTCTATAAATCTTTATCGTAACAATGAAGTTTTCAAAACTGTAATCTATTTTATGAAATTCAACATTACATAATATAATTATTTTTAAGTTTTAACATCGAGTTTACGTTCAGTTAATTTGCACACAAATATATTTTAAATATACTTTATAATAATTTACTTTATTTTCAAAAATTTATTTATTTTCATGTCTCAAAGAATAATAAATACCACACGCTAATGAAGCATGAAATTCACTTTGATGTAAATTTTTTTTTTTTTAATGAGTATTAATCGCTAAAATTCTTATAAACAATATAGCGAAATTGATTGAGTTAAGTAGCGTGTTATGAGGACGTTAAATAATTATTTGAAAAAATAACAATAGCTAGACCTCAAGACTTTCTATAGCGCAAAAAATACTAATATTTTGACAAATAAATAAAAAAAAAGAAAACATTTTCATGAATGAAATGCACTATTCATATAACCGAATTTATTTTTAAATCCAAATAAAGTAAATCTTTAATTTATAGTCATTATAGGAAAACTTGCAGTTAACGCAATTGTTTGTGGTTAACAATTAACGAATAGCGGCGATCGCTTTAAATTTAGTCTGTTATTGACTTTAATTGCTGAATTGAATGAAAAAAATGTCAGTAGATGTTGAATAGCGGGCCCAGGCAGCCGTTTGGCGGCCCCGGTTCGAAGTACATGGTAAAGCTCGGTGCATATTATTTTCGGGGGCGCCGTAGCGTGCATTCACGTTGAGCTCGGTCAATTGTATCGCGATATGTGCGACGACCGGTCGCGTACGCCTCTCCCGCCCGCCGCCGCTCGCGCCGCTCACATCACAACACAAAAATGACGCTGTCACCAATCACGAGCTGACGTCCGCGTTGCGATTCAAAACTTTCAATATGTGCTGTGCGGGATTCACAAATTACTTGTTCCATAAACTGAGGAAGTACACATGTGGACTGGCCAGCCGCGAAAGTGAGTAAGCTAACGATCTCGATCGATTAGTAATACACACAACGATTTATTTGTACGGAATTATATTATAACAAAATTTAAATACGTTATTGCCGATGTAGTCCATCTATTTATAACTGGAAACCTTCGAACTGGAAGCGTACGAGTGCTTGAAGCTAATTTAGTTCGTTAACAACAATATGAATGAGATTTATAGAATGTCCTGCAGCGGACGGGAGTGATTGAAAGCATACCTACTCACGCGCATGTCTACTACAACTTTCTAGAAATGTTTCGCAGATATACGATCTAGTTCAAACTGTGACCTGTGATAGGATTAGAATATTATTAGTAACAGAAAAGGCATTTATATTGTTACTAGTTTTTATAATATATAGTGATAATTTAAAAATAAATAACTAAAACTATGAATAAATCATTCACAATTCCACTTTGTTTTACAAAATGGAACGGAATATATCCTAACTAAATATATATTGTCTTGTTTTATAACAACATGGAACACTTCAATTATTGAAGCGTTTAAATTAAAAACAAAAACAAAATAGAGGAAGTTTTCCTAGGGCACATTCAAAGAGCTACCGTCTAGCGTGTAAAGTATATTACGGATTAAAGATCAAGTAAAGTAGAAGCTATATAAGCTTCATATCAGTTTTCAAGCGTACATGCAGTTATATACTACTAGTTATCAGCGTACATTCCAAAGAAACGCGTCTATGTTTATGATGATTATAATATATATAAGTTCCCAACTTAATAGTACGAACTTATTATGCTTTCGTCTTAAAATATTATTGTAAGTTCTTAACAACTACTTCAATGTTATTTTAAAAATTAAAAGACCTTAAGTGTATACAAATAAAAAAATTTTTTAATCATGACCAGGTGATTCTTGATATAATTACTGATAGACGTACAATTTGCTATCTGAAGAAGTTTTATTAGTATTTAGAAGATGAAAAAAGTGCCATACGCTGTAATTCCATAACTTTTTTAATACTTTATCTGCGATATATTTAAAAATATAAGCTTAAAGTTACTATTATATAAGTAGTACTATTCTTAGCACTTTTATTGTACACATATCATACGTCATACAATGACAAAGTTAAATTCCACGAGACGAAATTAAAATTCGGATATTCTTACTTTAATTAATATTATTTTATTGTTTAGATAATCTGTATTTTTATTTACTAGCACTACTGCGATGAGATAGAAATTTCTTTCTCTTAAATTATTTTCTTCCGTAATTATTGCTAAATAAGTTGTGACCATTGCCAGAAGGTTAATAATAACTCCTAAAATGTCTCATCAGAATAATATTTTTTGGGATTAGAATTAACGGTATGTAAAAAGGTAGAAAATTCTAACTTATATAAATAATACGAGTAGTAACCATGCCAATTATCTATCTTAACCGCTTACAAAATTAACTTTGTTTTTTTTCCTTATTTAACAAGGTCACTTAGTTAAATGTTAACAATTTAATAGTGATTGGTTCTTAAAACGTATTTTGATTATTTAATATTATATTAAAAATTATTTAAAAATTTTACGACTCGCAAGTAGAAGGTTCACTGAGATAGATCAAAGTTTCTCAATTTATCTAGAATTCGAATTTTTAAAATATTTTATATTTTAATAAATAAATTCTTACTTATTTATTTTAAGTCTTATTTTTCATTTAATTCGCTATTTTAACACTATTTAAAAGTCATAAATTACAAATTGAATTAATATCAATTTATTTTATATCAATTTTTATTTTCAATTGAACAAATAACGCCGACCTTGACACAGCGGCCAAACATTATCCTTTTGTCTCAATTGCCCGGTAATTGTCTGGGACGTCTTCTATTCTATTCTCAGATATAATTTGCACTTGCTGTCAAATTGCACCTTAACTGAGGCTGGGGATAATGCTATTACCTCATATACTAGATGATGTCTTGTTTCCAGGCCGATATTATGATACTTAGCTCGAATGTACGCTTTTGTATTTAAACGATTTTTAAAACTTGATGCAAATATTGTGGCATTTATTGTTTCAACTATAGTTCTTCGTTAATAGTCTGTACCGTTCTTATATACACTAAATCTAAATTTAAAAACGACTAAAGTTCTTAAAGAAGTCCACTTTACTGGTGGTAGGGCTTTGTGCAAGCTCGTCTGGGTAGGTACCACCCACTCATCAGATATTCTACCGCAAAACAGCAATACTTGATATTGTTGTGTTCCGGTTTGAAGGGTGAGTGAGCCAGTGTAATTACAGGCACAAGGGACATAAAATCTTAGTTCCCAAGGTTGGTGGCGCATTGGCTATAAGCGATGGTTGACATTTCTTACAATGCCAATGTCTAAGGGCGTTTGGTGACCACTTACCATCAGGTGGCCCATATGCTCGTCCACCTTCCTATTCTATAAAAAAAAATATGATTAATATGTATAATTATGTACATGTTAATGATATAATGGTATACATCTATTGATGAAAAAGTAATCAGAAACGAGTACAGTCTTTAAAACCCACTTGTAAGCGGAACTCGAAAACTAATATGATAAATAACAAGAGGAAGAGATAAAACAAAAATAGAGTTACATATGTTGTTTAAGAGAGGAATTATTATTTATCGTAAATAATTTGTCTACACATTATTTACGATAAATAATAAAAAAATGTATAAAATTTGCATCTTATTCCAAAACTGGACTAAGCATTATTTTAGGAACGAGTGCCAATCATTCAAGGCCGATTACAAAATATTTATGAAAATACATAATTAAATATAAACAAGAGATTTACTTTACCTAAAACCTTACAGCTACATGTTTAACAATCAATGTTATCAATGTATTACGTATATTATTAATAAAATAACTAACTGCAATAACTAATTAAGCGATAACGTCAATCCAAATAAACAATGGATTATATAAATAATATTTATCGTATTGAAAAAAAATAACTTCTGTTTCAGCCAAACCTAAAGCCACCAAGCATAGTCAGAATATAGTCATTCGTAACTTAGAAATTAAAACCCTTCAAACATAGTGTAAATAAGAAGATTAATCTAACCCTCTGTGTTGTTCTATTTGTGTCTGTGTTTGTGATGTCAAAATTGTATAACAACAATTGAAAGCTAACCTGTTTGTAAATAAAACTAATCACAACGGCTACATTAAAAGAGAAATATAAATTAAGAAATCTCTCCAAAATGCCGAAAGGTAAGTATAATATATGTATGTAAACGCGCGATTTAAATTGGCTAGTCAGAAATTAGGCACAATTTTGCACACTTGTTTGTATTTTCTATATCTGTATAGATACTGTTTTTGTGTTTGTGTGCGGTCGTAATGAACCTAACTTCAGGCCAACTTAGATTGCGCGCAATATAATGTTTCATGTTATATTAATTCGCTTTAATTTATCTCCTATACATTTTGCTGAATTGATTTCAAATAATATTTTTTTTAATTATTTGAGTAATGTCAATTCAGTCTTGATCATGAATATGGAGGGATGTTTATTAAACATTATATATATAAACCATCTAATCATACTATACCTCTATTAAAATGACAATTACTTATTTTCTTTACACTTAAATAGCAACAATATATTTATATATTTTTAAATCGTCTTGCTTAAGTTACTGATTATATCGCATTATGGAAAATAACCGAGAAATCTTAGAAAACTATGCAAGGCGATAACATTGGAATTTTAATTCATGTACAGAGCGCAATTTCACAAATAAAGTGCTCTTTATGTCGATGGGTATATTACTATTATTACACAAAAAAACTTTTAAATTCGTAAATATATTAAATATTCGTCAATTATATCTATAACAAAAATTTTAAGTCATAAGTGGGGAGTTTTAATGATTACTATTATTATAATTTAAAAAAAAGAACGCTTAAATCATTAATGTGTTATCGCATTACGGTTTCTTAATTAATGGTCATTTTTACGTTTAAACTCGCGTGGCAGATCCTCGTGACATCATCGCGAATAAACTGTATTACTGTCGATTTCAAGGCTAAAAAAGAATGCACTGTGGCAATAATTATACTAAATGTAGGTTTACATACAGTTAAATCACAAGCATAAGATTAGATTTTTTTTATCCAAATAAATCATTTTTGATTCAAACAAAGTATAGCAATTCCCTGAAATATTTAAATAAGGGACCAACTGTTATCCCAAGAGTTCTATTTGCGTTCGGTCGGATTGTCCTTTATGAGAATTCTAATTAAAGTACAGCAATTTGTCTGAATTAATATCAGGACTGGAACATCTGATACTTTGAATATAATCCTTTTCAAGATCACCAAGGTAACCGCTTACACATTACGAATGAATATTCCCAAAATTACTTAAATTCAAATACCGATGCTTATTTTTTCTGCTTGTTGAACAAAAACAAGCATTTTACAATATTCTTCGACTAGCACATTAACTGGTAGTAAACTTAAAATAGCAGAGATATTTTCGTATACCGCAACAGATCTGAAAGTATAATGTTTACTCGGTCTAAGATTCACCAGTAACTGTTAAATTCAAGATCACATAAAATGCGTGGAAGACGTTTAAACTTCTAGCAATTCTGCTATTAAGGCAGTACATTGTATCGGGGCAGTTGATTGGCGATCTCGAGTTTCAGTGTTGACGCCACTTGAATCAATGAAGTGCTATTGGCTCATTGTTTAATCGTCTGTTTTATCAGCTGTAATGGTCATATTCGAGATGTTAAACGAGCGAGCTAACAATGATACATGTTCAGATGTTACTCACATTACAGCAATTCTTAATAAAAGAATAACTTTGAATATTAAATTCAGCATTATATTTATTTGTTTACACCTGATTACTAATTATCTATCTTAATAATAGCTATCTTTATACTACAAATATTTTAGTGAAATATTTGTATATTTTAAACTGTTTTATTAGTAATATTATAGTATAAGAATGCAAAGTAATTTTATCTCGCTTTCACATGTCAACGTGTCAATAGGTCGTCCTGAACACGTGCTTCGTGACAGAGACGGACATGGGTTACTTGTTCGATCGAACAAACTTTATGCTTACGATATTGGATACAAAAACTAATAAAAGTTGACGAAAATATTTATATATGTAGCTTTTCTCCAATGCTTGTCTAACAATTTTCTTTTTTTTTTGTTTGGTAATTATCAACAAGTGTGTTATAGTGTTATCAATAATATAAATTGAAAATAAGATTACATATATATGTTTTCCTCGCATTTTCAATAATGATTGTACTTATAAAGAAGAAACATAACAGCTCGAGATTTCCATTTGCTGACGCATATGCTTCTCCTCTTTGAAAGTAGTTTTGGAGATCATTTCACCATATTGCTCCATTGAAGATACACATGTGGCGGTATTCTATCCAACACATGCAGATTTCGTCACAATTTTTTTTTCTTCTAAACACGTGATGAATTATAAATTCACATTAACCACATGAAAACAATGCATTGCTTCGGTTTAACCTTCAGTTAAGATCCACGTTTTCTAATTAAAGCTTAAATTTGTCTTCAAATAATTTAAAAATATATTTAAATATAAAAAAAAAAAAACATGAATTTTATTCTTACAAAATCAACTCTAGAGTAAGACATTAGCAGAGTGATTTATTTTAAGATTAGACAGATATAATTGGTTTCTATTTAGCGTAGCTATTTACTTTACACATTAAAAAGTAATCATAAATCCGGAACAACGATATTATAACCAATCATCATACGACCAGTACTTGCTGAACGATATAAACAGGAAACGTTCACATTAAATACTGTGCAAGCGCATGTATATGAAAGAACAATAACCATTTACCGTGATAGCCTCGCCTCGGACACTATTGTAGTCCACTTCTCTATTCGCTATAACTGAACTAAGTATTATTGGAGCATCGAATTCAATTTCGATACACGCTTATAACACTCGGCAGTATGTAATAAAGCTGCAGTATTGAATATTGCTTTCCTTTAGAAATAAGATTATACAGATGTACATATGTATAAATAACGTTTGAATGAAATAACAGCAGTTGTTAGAAAATTAAAAGTACGTACCTCTCAGTAAAAGCAATTGACGTTAAATCTATTTACGTCAGAATTGTTTCAGTATGAAACGATAGAAATGAAAACTTTTCACTCAAATTTTCAAACAACTGCATTCAACTCAAAGTATCACTTTCTCTTAACTTCTCTTACTTTAAAATCAGTTAATTAGTAACAGTATATATAATATAAAAATCAGTACACAATTAATGTGTCACATGGTTTAGATTGTATAAAATGATGTCACTCATTGTAATAATTTGCCACGAAATCTTTTAACGATTAGCCTAATGGTCGCTTCTATAGCTTACTCGGCAAGTAATGGTAACACTTACGAGTAATTATTATATACTCGTTACCTTTACACATTTGTTTAATCTGTATGGACTAATTATTGTATAATCTATACATTTATTTATCTTAACCAGTTTTTATATTCCAAAACCGCGGAAAAACAATAATTATGTGAGTAATACGACAATTGATGATTATTTATTTAAAACTATTACACAACACTTAACAATATTGCCGCCATAAAATGTTTATTGTTGCGTTAAGACTATAAATTGAAATTCATATAACTCAGAAGTGGGCCATAAATTGTCATCTTTAAACCATGTTATTAAACTGTTCTGTATGAAAATAGGATATGACATATTGACGACGAAATATGAGAATCTAATGGTGTTCTCAAACTTTCATTTCTCTTACGTCGCTACCTGTCTATTACTGACTAACAAATGTTCACTTTCTCGTCTTGTCTCTTGTCTAATTTCTATTTTATCAATGTCAATATTTAATGCTGAACATGTTATTTTGTTATGTTTATTTTTATAGCTTTACATACAAAAGTTTATGTGATAGGATCGACTGATAATTTTTTATCGATCGATTGTTATTTTTTTAGCCAAGCTTGTCATTCATAAAGAGAGGTTCTTTATCATAACTTCACGTATATTAATTGTTTTGAAAAAAAATACTATGTATTTTTATTGTGTTGCAGGCGACGCCGATATGTCGCTGAAGCAGGGCAGCGGCACAGGCAAGGTCCACTTTGGTGGTTTGGACGATGTGTCCCTGTACGGCACACCCGTGGAGCCCGCGCCCCCAGCACCCGACGCCAAGCAGGGTTTCCTGCGCAATCAGCTGCAGGCCCTCTTCCAGCCTACCGACAACAAATTAGCCATGAAGCTTTTCGGTTCCAAAAAGGCTCTCATGAAGGAGCGCATCAGGCAGAAGGCGGCAGGACATTGGGTCATCCACCCGTGCAGTAGTTTTAGGTAAGTTTTTTTTTGTTTAATATCAAACCTTAATATATTTTTTCGTACTATTGAAGGACTTTTTGTGAATAATTTATGAAAATCTAAGAAAACAACCAACATGTATCTGTGTTAATGGCTTCTTGATACAAAACAAGTCAAGACAGTAACGCCGAGACAAAGTTGCCGTACTTTTCCTTCACATAAAATGTCACAATTTCCAAGTATTAACGCAAGCGATAAAAGTAAGAATTGCATCAATGTTCGCTGCACTTTCAGCGTCAGCGGTCGTAAACTCCTCAAATAAAACTTCCGCAAATACCTCTTTAAGGAAACGAGGGTAAATAAATAAGACTTCTCAACTTTTCTTTCTCGACAAAGCAAGTTCTTATTCATAAATTCAACTTTTGGCCGCGAATAAAGTACGTTGATAAATTGCTTGAATGAAGTGCTAGTGGCACATGTTTACGATTCATGGTTTTATTACCTACTTCGAACACTTTGAACGTACCAGATTTATAAAGATTAACTAAAATATAATTAGTTTATCAAATATTCTTAGTAACCAAAGCTAATCTGCGATGCCGCGGAAAGTACAGAACCCCAGCTTGAGTTGAGGTTGTTAAATTTTTAAAATGCACTTCAAGAAATATTTGCGTTCTCTCGCAATTTATAAGCTTCATTATTTTGCAAAATACCTTCACAAAACCAAGGCCGAATGAGATTAGTGGAAAATTGCCTACAAGTATTCTTTGAATAAAATGTTCAACATTAAAAACCGCCTATTTTCAATTTATTCACTTCGTTTCGGTTTATCCGAAGGGCTTGCAAAAACTGTAATCCTATTAAGTACCACTTTCATAGTAAATTTTAATTACCTTATAAAGATTTTATTACCATCGTTTCAAAAGTCAGCGTGTCTATTTAAATTTATTTAAACGTAGAAATATTTTTAATGTGTTTTTATCTAATAGCAAATGTTGGAAGCTCTCATTCGTTTATTTAATCGTAAATCGTAAAATCCGACGATATTCATATTACGGTAAAAATTATATGCATCGCTTAAAATCTTAGTAATTAATATTTTTTATCTGAGAGTTAACACAACCACAGTTTTTTGTTTTTATTATATAGGTAGGAGGAAGCAACCACCTGATTGTAAGTGCTTACCACCAATAGACATTGCCACTGTAAGAAATATCCTTACATCGCTAATGCGCGACCAACCTTGGGAACTAGGTTAGGTGGAAGGTCGTTACACTGGCTCACTCACTCTACCAATCGGAACATAACAGTACATAATTATAGCTGTTTGACGTTCGACGTACAGCTACCTATCGTGGTACCTACCCAGACGGACCTGCACAAAGCCTTACCACAAACTAAATTACCACTAAGAGATAATATTGAATTAAAATATCTTAACAATTTTTACTCTCATATAAATGCATACTAACCTTTTTTTTCAAATTACAATCAATCAGATCAATGTCACTATGGATTTTTTTTTTGCTGGGTTAAAAAGGTATCAATAACCGGTTGTTCTCATTGCAATACTAGCGCTGAGTTTTACCTGACATACTATATTTTTTTTAATATTATCTGAAGTTAAATGAATTCGATTACAACTTATTGTATGCTAGTATAACTAAGTATACTACATAAGTAAGTATGTATATGTAAAGATTTTTATTAAGTTCAGTCATGTATTGAACCGACAGCTTCAACGGTATTTGAATCCACATTCTTGGAATCAGCAGTGTTAAGAAACTTTTTATTATTATAAAATTCAATATTTTAAAACACATTTAAACATTTGTATATAAAATAAACATTATGTTCGACTGATCGTTTATCTGATGAAGTGACAGCTTCCGCTCAGCTAACTCGCTATCACGATTAGTTACAGATGCTGGTCGATCGATAGTCTATGATTTCACACTTATTTATGGTAAAACATCAATCCAAGCTACTATTACAATTTTCTATGACAAGGTTATCTTTATCGCTCGAGTAAAGGCTCAGGATTTCCTGTCCATTTAACATTGAATTATAATTGATTATTTGAAACTTAATATTTATTTTTGTTCTAGATGCAAACTTTTTGATTATTAAATAGCCAATTAATATTACAGATATCAAGAAACAAAGAAATACATGTAGTGATAGGTAAAATACACTTATTAGATTTATTGCCTTCACTGGTTATTTTTGTTCAGAAAATCAGAATTGCAATCCAACAATTACGTTGCTAGCATTCTTCTCATCATTCAACGCGTTCAGTTTTATACGAGTTTATCGTATCATTTAATCTGTATATTATGTTTAACTTGCTACCCGTTCGGACTTCGTAAGGTCAAAACTCGAGTTATATATACCCTTTGATATAATGTATGATAATGAGAGATAAAAAAATGTTATAATCACTACAGTCAACCTGAAAACCTTAATTTAACATAACTTCAAAGATTCATATTCATTGAAATATTGAAATATTTGGTTAATTGGTAAATTAAAAAAAAAAACAAACAATATTGACAGGACGATACAAAAAAACTTGCCGCTGTCAATTTTAAAAGATTTTAACGAGAACATTTTTTTAAAGTTATAAATTAAAAAAAAAGTCTCGTATGTGCTAAAGATTAATGTTGCTGTGCAATAATTTACATTTCTAAACTTGCTATTAAATTCTCAGCTTTAGAAACTTTAAACATATGCTTTGCTAAGTTCTTCAGGTCTCGTACAAGGGAAAACTTTCGAACAACGTTCAAATTCTTTTAGCAAATTATGTTTGTACAGAGAAAATCTTCTTGTAGGTAATCTAAGTATATACCACTAGCTGACTAGCTCACTTCGTTGGGCGGTATACATTTTTACTTGTGAATGTGATGTGTGCTGAAATTATGATTGTGGTTCGGTTAGTACTGAGTGCTATGATTTATTTCCTGACTGCCTAAAGTCGCGTTGGCCTAACATGAATAAAATTGTCGTAAAAAACGAACTTTATCTGAATAAAATTTCCTTTGGCGATAGAACAATTTATTTCTAAATAGTGTTGTATATGAAAAAAAAACCGTCTTATAGAAATATCACTCAATAGTTTACGACACGGTTGTGGTTCCATACCTATGTCGTATTATCTCTTTACCCATTCGTGTAAATTATATGCAGTAAAAGGAAAAAATCTTTTGTTTTAAACACTTAAGATGATAAATTTACTTATTCTGATAACTTTATAATTGTTGATAATATGACCAATAAATATGACCTACCGATTTAAATTATTTATTTAATATAAAAAAATACCATTATTTTTTTTTTGTTTTTAAAATAATTTGTAGGTATAGGTTAAATATTCAAAATTATTTTAAATACAAAGTTATTGCACATTTAGTAGTTTAACATGCTGTGGCTACCTGGAATTATGTGTAACCTAGTAACCTTAGGTTTTGTAATGTGTTACATATACATTTAACTTTGTTGGAGGTATTATTAAAAACTTAACAGCCCAGTGTTATGCCTTAATTAATAATCAAAGGCTACCTACTAAGCTCAATCTAAACAATGTGTTACCTCGTGGTTATTTTACGTGCTTTATGTGTTTAATAAAATTGTGCGACATGTAAATCTGTCTGTGCTGGAATATACTCTCAAATTTCTCTTTAAAAGAGAACCTATCCCCAGCAGTGGGATAATCGCGGTCTTTTAATATGTATAATGTAATATAATACATAAATAGCAACTATTCAAAGTAACTCATAACTGTAAATAGCTTGATGGATACACAAGAAGTATAGGAATTCAATATGCACGTTTACCCAGAATACTTGCCTTCACCGACAAGCACGAAATAAATCATACATACAAAAATAATAAATAAGAACTCAGTGTTGCTTGCTGAGCTTGAACCGGTATTATCTATTGAAAATTGCAAAGAATCGAATCTTTTGACAAGCCTTTTGACTTTTGGATCTACACTCGTTTTTTTATATTATATATAATTAACAAATAAAACAAATGGATCCACAAATAACAAACATTTCTTCTTTATTATAAAAGTATGAAATTGAACGGGTAATTTGATTTGTTAATACAATACGCTGAAGACAAAATGATCATACATGCTCGATGTTCATCAAAGCTATTGTGATTTATTATTGGAACAATGGCGCTGCCGGTAGTACGAGACTCGTATTGCGATCGTAAATGTGACGATCCGGTTTGATGCTGGATCAGAATAAACGAGTTAAAATTGTTACTTGATTGTTAATTTGTTCCGGAACATATGCCTCTTTAATTAGTTTATCATGCATAACTTTTGAAAGTATTTTTTTATCTGTATTTACTAAATTTTTTGACCTTTTAAATTAAAAAAAATATATATGTACATACTGGCTGGAAATTAAAAAATTTCAAATAAATTTTCGTCATTTTGCCCAAATGGTCGTGAAATTCAAATCTTTGCAAGTATTTTTTTCTATTCATCATAATATGTACACCGTGTAGCCTCTGCCTTAATAATTTTGTAAGTGACACGCTTTTATTGAATGAAGATACAACCGGTTCAGCCAAGGAACAATTTCCTGTCAATGTCAAAGGTTCGGACAGATCCTCACAAATGCATCAAATATCAATTGCTACCAATATCTAGATGTGTCTGGCTAGATTTAGTTACGCAAACATTTCCGTGTCTAAAGAGCAGTTTCTAAACGACTGCCTTTCCGACATTGAAATTGAACGCACATCATTACTAAATAACAATCCGCTTATTATATAACGTTAGTTATTCTATGTTTAAATTACTAAATTATTCTCTACATCGAAAAAAAACAAGGTATTTAATAAAAACAGCTTAAAATTTCAATTAGTTTCGTTATATTCATTTAAAGTTAATATATAAATAAACGTATTTATCTGAGATTAAAAATGTGATATGTAAATAATCCAACAAATTAAAGTATTAAATAATTAATTTAAACACAATTACGAGCGGGTTTTTGCCTGAATAAACGTTTCCCAAAGCACTATATATTGATTATTCAACGTTATTGTTTAATGACTCGAATGAAAACGTGGACAGTATGCGTGAAACATGAAATTCATGTCTGTTTTCAACATCGAAAAACGGCTAATGAATAGAAATACAATTACCCTTTATGTAATAATAATTGTATATTTTAAGAATACTTATATTGTCAATATAGTATTTCCTCCATAGAATCTACATTCAAAACCTGTCGCAGATTTATATTTAATTCAATACCATAACATGACGATTCAAAAGTGCTTTTATGAGCCTAATAGAATTATGAATATTTTTAATTTTACCCATATACATTTCGGTTGAACTGAGAATCTACAATAATATAAGAAGAGAGCCGAGATGGTAGTATGTTTGTACTAAGACTTTAATGTGCTTAATTTTTGATTATTCATCTTCAAACCAACGTTCGTAGTTGAAGGATAAGATCGTAAGAAACACTCGTGTGTTAAGTAAAATCAGTCACATGACCACCAACCCGCATTGAACTAGCAGGACTAGGTGTGTGGTGCTCAGAAAGTATACGGACTTTAATTTACTATTTTCAAATAACTTATATTCCTACTTTTCCCTTAAAATAAGCGTAGAGTCTGTGGTAATTGTATTATTGATTGGTACTATTACTATACAATTACTTCTTGATAATAAAATGATAATTCTATAAAAATATCTATTGTTGTATTTAGCATTTTAACTAATTAAAATGAATTAGTAAATTACTTAGTTACGATTAAGTAAGTCTCGAAGCAGAATCAAGGGCAATAAAATTAATTTAATGTGATTACTAGGAAATATGAAAATTATTTATTGGTGTAATTTCCTATTGTACATAATTTAAATAATTCATGAATAAAATATGACACGATAACAATAGACTTGACAAATGATTTTTATGATCAAAAGTTTTTAGAGCTGGGCGTAGTAACTAAAATCAATATTCATTAAACTGTATAAGAGCAATTACACTTGCTTATTAAATTGCGTGTGTATACGGGGTAAGAATAGGAAATAAAAAGTGAAAGCAAATCGAACCACACCCAGGCCATACCAGACCAGACTCAGACCAACTTATTACATATTTACTTGAAAGTGTCATTAATTTGTCTAATATAAATGACAGCATCGACTCTATACACTTACTAATACCTGATGATATAGATACTCATAGATCGCTTTAAATCTCGATGAAATGGAAGGAATCGGTGCACTGGTTATTACGTAAATAGCTAAAGTCGCCTTGCAGACGGCCCTCGTGCTACATTGGTTCACGTGATCCATGATTATTGTATCAAAGAGACATCAATGCTATTAAAAAGATATAAAAATTAAAAAAAAGAAATATTTTTCATAGAAGTTTGTTATTAACATCTGAATAGGCCTCGGTATAATAAAAAAATATCTTGAATACATAATCACAAACCATTTTATATCGAATCAATTACAAAATACCATCTGATTCCTTTATTCGTAAAAAACTCCTGCATTATCATTTTTCCAAAATTGTTATAAAAATCTTTCCATAAATAATTTAACTACGAAAAGTTTAATAAAAATAATCTATGGAAGGCACTTTCCAAGTTATTTTAATTTACTAAGTTTAATTTGTTCTCAAGCGGAATGTCTATTATAAAGAAAAAACAAAACTTTCTTCTTAAATTTATGTTGTAATAGAAATAAACCAATTGTTATTCGAGCAAATTTCACGCAAACGTAACCGTCAGATTTGTAATCAGTGAACCATTGCATAACGGAAGTAAAGAGGGATTATAACTGCCACTGATTGGATCATTACAAGCTCTTGGATAGTCTTAAATTGAATCGTTAAATTAAATGTATTATGACTATCATGAGTAAAAGGAGGATATATATTTCACGCAATTGCAAGTGAAAATAATAATTTTATTTTTTGCCATGTTGGATTGGGAATACACCGTCGATCCTGGATTCAAGCCTTGGGCGCGTCAATAAAAAGTTATTGAATATCTGTTTGGTAGAGGTAAAACTCCTGCGCCTCGGAAATAACATGAAGTCATTGATCCTGTGCCTGATCCTTTTCCGGTCGCATTGGATTTACTGTCCCATCGGATTATTAGAATGTGGGAATAGAGTGCCCTTGTGTTTTTCACGCACCTGTGCGCTTTTTATGTCCCGCGCAGATGGCTAGGGGATGAATGAATGATGAATCATGACCATTATTTTTTAAATAATATGGTTTTAATAAAATAAGTAGTCAAACGAATAATGCACTTATTAATAGAAATATTCTGGTTGCTGTTTTAATTAAAAACAAAATTATCTTTCTTACAATCTTTTGTATTCATTTAATTGTAAAATTGTATACCATTTAAAATATTTTCATCTTAAATATATCATGCAAACAAAAATTTTATTTGCTTTTCGACTAAACATTACAAAATATTAGTATGAACATTTATACGGTCCTCTCCATATTATGTTTACATACTTATTGATCAATTTAATGACGATACAAATTGAAGCAATTAGTTGAGAGCAACGTCAGTGCCACGGGTTGAATTACGTTCTTCAATAAGTTGGTTTTACAATAAAATTCCTAGAATTTATATAATTAAGTGTTGCGCAATATTTTCTGCATTACATCAATGGTGACGAGAATGTAATGTATGGTTTGTTGTAACACATCTATAATATAATCATTATTAAATTACCCATATGATTTAATCATTTTATACTATAAACCTAAATAAACAAGACAACTTAGAAAAATAAAATATTATTATATTCACATTAAATAATGCTGGTGGTGGTATGGCTTTGTGCCTTTGTAGAAGTGGTGAGCGAATTAGTTCCACCTCAAGCATACCTTTTTTGATCCCACTATCGGGAGTTAATTGTTATTGCTTAATACCGTAAGTCGGTTTTCAACATTTCACGTAATACACAGTGAGTGCTTACAAAGTAGTATTGCCGGAGGCAAAATAAAAACTTTTAGGTTTGCTTTTATAGATATGGACGTCTGCTAAACATAGTCGAAAAAGAAACAAAAAAACCTTTGGCGCAATTGTGACTAAGAGTAGAATGCGTAATGTGTCCTTAGCTCTTCCAAGATATTTATCACTCGCCAATTACACTCAGAGATGTAATTTATCTGAAGCGAGGACATAAACGAATAGCAAGGATCTAATTCGTACGGCTAAAGCTTGCAATTAGGATACGAGATGATATAATGGTCTTATGAGACACTTTTTATTCATATTATATGATTTATCATAAATTAAAAAGTAAATAATGAGTCATTTGATCCTACTTGGTCACCATAGTTCCCATTGTAAAGCTTTAACCACACCACACATTGGGAATGCGTTACATACCGTCTAATTTGAATTGTTAATTATGTCCCTTGTGTCTATAATTCACTGTCTCATTTACCCAACATGCCGCAACTAAGTAATACAGTCAATAATTGTCCACACTATTGAGCAAAAGGTTCCTCTCCTCAAGAGTATTTTAGAACTTATTCCATTACGCTTCTCCAAAGCGAGTTGATGAATATAGATATATTTATTTATGACTTTCATCCCACACGTGCAAGTTTTTCTTGCTTTTCTTTCTTACATTAACAAACAAAAACTAATTACAAGCATAAATTACGCATAAGAAAACCCGTGATGCTTGCCGGATTTGAATCCGTGACCTTCGCTTAGGATCTATGTGTCCTATTCACTAGGGCCTTTTTTATACATAATAAACGATAATAGGAAAGTGCAAAATTGATATGTGGTTGTAGAATAATTGATTATTACTGAGAACTAAAACAACTCAATAGCTTACAATTGAGTGGTGGAACTAACAAAAAAGTAACATATCTATCACATACTCCGATCGCTTACATTCATGACAGGAAAGCTGGGACATTTTTCGCAAAAAACACTGGTAATTGTGATTCAGTAGGAAATTACAGCTAGCGGTCTTGCCAACATTCCACGCGGCCTTGATTTGTTTGTGAGGCTAATAATTACTTGTAAATTTCATTTGTGAATAATAAGTATTTTATGATTTATAAAATAACTTATTTAAATATCATTCTATGAATTTACACTTCACATTTAAATAAATTTTAACACGATGTTATCTAATTATAAATATTATAATTCAATAATACTAAATGGAAAATGTACTTTTATGTCATAGTTTTTAATACTAACAGACATTACGTTAACAATTTAATGTTTATAAATATATAAAGCGTGAAACAACAGAACTTAAGTATTCAAGGTAAAGAAAGCCAGACGTTATGAAACGTATAAAACAACGCGCGAGATCGTCCCAACCCTACCTGACCTTAACCCGTTAATTTATTTATTCATAATAACTGTCTACAACGGTGCTTCTTAACGAAATATTTAAATAGAAAAACAGTAACAAGCCTTGTTTCTTTGTTTTATATGTATAATTAACGTCAAATTTATTTTCGAATCGATTGAAAGAAATGTAAGCAGTTTTATTTGTACATACTTCGTATCTTTCTCTTGAAATTTTGAAAACCGACTAAAATTGATACGCTATTTTGACGCGTTAATCATTTTTATAATTGTTACAATCAATGTAGCATTTCACTTTCTGACAGTTCAAAGTCATATTCAACTGTATGTTTCGATTTTTTTCTTATAGAATAGCTCTACAGATTTTATTTATTATTTTATTGAATTCACAAAAAATTAAAATATATGATAATATATATTCTTAAACATTGTTTTCTAGTCATATTCTTTTAATACCCTTAAATTTTTGCAAAATAATAGTAAATGTAATATTGTGCTTCATTTTAACTTTAGACATAATAATTATTGGGTATTGGTTAATTTATTTCGTTCATCGTATTAAATATGTTTATCTGTCATAAATGTTTCAATTATTGATCTATAATACATATTGTTACATTGATGAGAAGTATGGGCGAAAAATATAACGTAATATGTTCTTAAAGAGACCACAACGCAATTTATCCTGACAATTTAAGAGTGAAATGTCAAGTTGATAGATCGATGTAATGAATCTCGTTTTTAGAAAATACTGGCAATTCTAGATATCACATTTTTCATTCTCACAGCATATGTTCGTATTACTACCAAATATAACAAAATCTTAATAAATTGATATTCAACGAAGATATTCCAATACTTAAGTGATTATACCATTACCATTTCGAAACGTATACTGAATCGTTTAGTCCCCAAATCGTCATATGATGAACTTATTTATTTATTCTTCAATGCATACTGTATACGAAAATGTATGCTACAAAAAGCTATCTTTTGATAGTAACGTCTAGTTATTTACTTAATACTTGACTGCACTAAAAGTGAGCTTCACGCTAGTTTTTTGCCAAACGACCTTAAGACATACTCGAAAACGTATGTACGGTACTATAATATGATATAGTTTGTAAGTTCTACCCTATCTCAAGTACGAGACGATATCATATATAAGACGTACTTAATTATGTTATGACCATATGAAAAAGAGTTTTATAATCAAAATTTAATAAGGATGAAACCCCGAGGCATAGGCTATTTACAGATAAATAACTTTAAGCAATTTCATACAATATATGCATATCAAAACTTTGACTGTTACATTAATGTCGTTATAATAAACGTCACGGCCTTCGTCGACCCATCGTGGTCTGTTAAAACAGAAGTCTAGTTGAGTTCGCTACAGTCGCTCGTTAGATGAAACTCAAGTGTTTGTCGCAATCACGCTGTAATATTATGTGTAGAGTTGGATGCAACTCGGAGACAAGCCTTACTAATTAAAATTCAAAAGAATTATTCATACATTTTAAACATTAAGTATTTCATTTCGCTGTGTTAAATATGTACTATTTTTACGTTAGGATTTATTTTGTAACAATATTAGCTTAGTATTTTTGTTAAATAGTGATCTCTCTTTCTGTCATTCTTGATCTGATATTCGAAAGAAAAGGACACAGCATTGTTAAACGGCATTGTTAATTTATCAACCACAATAGGTGAGAATAGACTTTGTCAAAGTAGCCATTTGGACAGCCCTGACATTATCTATTTATAAAACTAAAAATGTAGGAGTTTTAACGGAACGCTCATTTTTTTCCTCGATCTTTGTAAATGTTATACCATTATAAAACTTGTATCATAGATAGAACCACGACAGTGAAACAGTAATTGTTATAAACATTATCAAAAATTGTTTTTGACTTATCGTAAATTATATTAAGCAAAGCTAAATCTTTGAACTAAGTTTTGTTTTTTTTTAATAGGTAGGCAGATTGGTACTAATCCACCTGATGGAAAATGGTCACTACTGCCTATAGACATTAATACCGTGTGAAACATTACCAATCCTTAAATATTCAATGCGCCACAAACCTCAGGGGCTAAGCTTTCATGTCTCTTGTGCTTGTATTTACTGGCTCACTACATTACACTCAACCTACAAACCGGAACAGAACAATATTGAGCATTGCTATTTGACGGTGGTAGTAAAGTTTCTCACGCGACGTCTTTTATTAGTACCATTTATTTATAAAAAAAATTAAACGACAAACAGGTAAGAGAAGAACTATTCAAGTAATTGAACTCTCACTAATATATAGTAAGAAAAAGCAAACTACATGTTTCTGTTCGTCGTAACAAATGACCCGATCATATCGTAAACGTTCTTACACTAATTCCATAGACGTATTGACCGTCGAAACTTCGTAATGTATATGGCAGAAAGTTTTAATTAAACATCTTGTATACCCAGTTTATTAATAACGATCACCGTAGCGATACAATTTACAAGAGACGAAAGTATTTTCGTGATAGTACAGGACAGTAAATATATAATCACGTAATCAATCTGTAGATTGAATTTGAAAGTAACATTTATAAAAAATGTGTTACTGGGCATAAGCCTCCTGTTTAAGGAGGAGCTCTGAAGCTTATTCTGCCACGCTGCTCAACTGAACTGTGAGTTGGTATATATGGCACAATGCTTATAATGCCCTTACTGAAATAAAATTATAAGCTATACAAATGAGCATATGACAGCTTATTAGTGCTCAGTCTTAGATTTATGCCAAGGCCTACAAGGTAGCCCGGGGTACCAGGTAACCCAGCCAAACATTATGTATATTTACTCTAAACGCTTCGATTAGGGCGGGGTTTGCTTAAATGTCATAGTGCCTAGATGCTTGAATCTCTAAATAGCCTGGTGGTGGGCTAGCCAGATATGACCGTGCAATCGTCGGTTAAGATTTGTACTCCTAATCATGCTTTGGACTATTGCGGTGATGGTACCGGGACACTGTTATTACATTAAATAGCTTTCAATAATTTATTTTCGAACATAACACGTCTCGACGATGCTTTATATAATTTTCTATCATAAGGAAAGTGTAATCTACTAAAGGTTTATTTGTAAAAGAGACGACGAGATTTATGCAACAATTATGAAGAAATTAGCACATGCGGCTTTACCCGTGTGTGTTTAGTTAGCAATTACCTTAATAAATAAAAAATAAAGCGATATATTTCTAACTTTACCTCATTCTATTCCAAGCTTTTTAACAAGACATGTATAGAAATAAGGTATAGAATAATAAAAAAATTAAAACGTAATTGAAATAACAACATAGAAAATCTTGAAAAAGTTTTATTTGTAATTAAACTTAGGTACTTATATTATGATGTATGATGTAACAGCCTGTGAATGTCCCACTGCTGGGCTAAAGGCCTCCTCTCCTCTTTTTGAGGAGAAGGTTTGGAGCTTATTCCACCACGCTGCTCCAATGCGGGTTGGTGGAATACACATGTGGCAGAATTTCAGTGAAATTAGACACATGCAGGTTTCCTCAAGATGTTTTCCTTCACCGTAAAGCACGAGATGAATTATAATCACAAATTAAGCACATGAAAATTCAGTGGTGCTTGCCCGGGTTTGAACCCACGATCATCGGTTAAGATTCACATGTTCTTACCACTGGGCCATCTCGGCTTATACTATACCTAGTTAAAATAGAAGGTAATCACATGTATTTATGTACCTACATAAACTTGATGGAGTCAACCGATTTTTATGAAATGAAGACGGAACCTTAGAGTTCAATTAATAATGATCCAATTATTTACATTTGTAATTTTTAGTCGTTATAAATATAACCCTCGAACAAACAGACAGATAGAAGAAAATGAAAATAATGATTGTTATGGTTTTAGATTAGACTTGCAATTAGCCATATTAACAATACATATTTATATATTACCTCTCACGTAGAATATTTTTTTGATACAATCGCCTCGAATCGTGAAGAATATTTTATGAGTTCTCTTACATGAGTCATGGAAATCCGAGGTCGTCTGAGATACTGCGACGCCTTAAGCAAATTCTAGATGCCAACGGAATACTACTCAAATATTGATAAGGCAATCTCCCTTTTAAATCACTGCTCAATAAGAGAGGGTCATCTAGTAATTAACTTAAAATATTTGTAAGATGTTTTAATTTTGAAAAGGTTAAATTTAAGTAATGTTTCAATCTAAATAAAAGTTATAAAACACATTACAATTATTCAAGTTTAATTATTTTGTCAAGGATAATTTCATTTCCTCTTTTAAACTTAAAAAGATATATTAATTAAGTCTTAATACTTCAACGGTATACGGTTTGTTAATTGATGACAACTTCATGTGATGATGTGATCATGATCATGAAAGCTAATTGGAGCTTTTGCCGACTGAAGTGTAAGGTTAAGTTACTTAATTGATAATATACAAAACAATTTCTAATTATAATATATAAATAATGGGTATTGACGTAGTTTAAAAAAACTATCAAATTATACCAAGTTACTCACGATATTATACAAGCTTTAAGGGTCCACGGCGCAGTGTTTGTTGGAAGAATAGGTTATATTTCTTACAGTGCCAAAGACCATTAGCGGTGATAACTATTTACCAGCAGGTATCATTTATCTGCCTACCTTCCTGAACCATTAAACAAAAGTTATTTATAAATGTTAAGCTATTCTTACAGAATGTTGAACTTCTAATCGTTACTTCGTCTACATTGATACGGTCTACACGCGATATGTCGACGATTTCTCAAGTGAACAAGAAAATGATACTTAAATGCACGCGATCGCGAGTCGCATGGTTTGAACCATGTAGAGGTGTAAAAATTATTTACACTTCCTAATATTATTTACCCTGAAAATAAACAAATTTGAAAATAAATCAATTTATTTATAAAAATATAAATATATAGATTGTATAAGATATAAAATCATTTTAGCATTCACTTATCTGTTTGGACGGCCGGATTGGGTTTATTTTACAACATAATTAAATGCATTTTGTAAAACAAACTAAATAAAAAAAATGGGCTTAAATATTTATCTAAAGCTACCAATTCCAGTAATTCGTATCTTTTAATGCTAAAATCACAAACCACATTATCGAAATATATTAATAAGGATAAATATTGTAATTATCTAGGATATTATAAATTATTTTTCAGAAGTAATCTTATCTACATAAAACGTTCATCGTTTCAAAACATGCCAGAACATTGATAATATTAAAGCAAGCCAAAGGGAAATTTGCCAATTTCGTTTTACCAGCAGCCTCGGCGTAAGGTCTTTGATAAACAGCAATTAAAGTTCAGGTAAATTAGAAACCTGGAACTCGTCTTCTACTATAGAAATATTAGATAATATCTCCCATCTAAACGTAATATGAAATATTAGATCAATATTACGTTGAAACTATCATTACGAGGGATATAAATTAACGTCAATAAATTAGGTTGAAAATATTTAATGACATTTTGAAATCAATTTTTTGAGTTTTTTGGCTCAATTAACTAGTTTTAATTATCGTATATGTATGTAATGTAATAAATATAGTGTAATAGCCTATATAGTGTAATAGCCTATAAATGTCACTGCTGGGCAAACGCTTTCCTCTCTTCTTAACGGCTGATTTGGAAATAATTCCACCACACTGCTCCCATGCAGATTTCCTCACGATTACAAATTAGGTACATTAAAATTCAATGATGTTTGCACGAGTTCGAACCCGCAATCTGCGGTTAAGATTCCCGTGTTCTATTTTTATGGTTTTAAAAATTTTGCTAAATTTGATAATTTTGCAATTATGATAAAAAAGCATATTAAATACATTATTTTATTATTGCATAACAATTATAACTACAGTTATTCCATTTATTCGTTGGATCTGTTGATCGTTGTATAAATGCAAATGTAATTACAACAATGCTAAACGAATTTCGCCAGCAAGAGGATTACAATTGCACTAGTGAGCGGTTTATTGTAAAATCGATTTTCCAAATTCAACTGTCTCGCAAATCTTTATAATCTAGGTGACAAATTTTCCTATTTCACCTGCACAGCTCGTTGAATGAAATATGACAGAAACGTGAACTGAAATATGCAAGTTTTATTCGAGTGGTTTAATATTCATTCTCTCATTCGCTCATTCGTTTATAAAAATAGAATGTTAAAGTTGAGTTACAATATTGTGCAACATTAATTCTTCGTCCAAGTCCATTATTGCGTCAAATATTTTTATAGAATGCTTGAAGAACATATTTTTAAAATAATATACTGTTATAACTATTAATTAACAATGTTAAAAGTTTAATAAAGTAATTAATCAAACCATTATGGCTATTATGTTTTAATTATATTAAAATATGTTGTGTGAAGCAAAATTGCTTCGTATTAATATCAAATATTTTTATATAAAAACTCAATACAATATTACTCGCGTTAAAAAACATTGAATAGGTAACCACAATCATATTATGTCAATGTATGTAACAAAGCTTAAAAAAAACCATTTCTTCTATTTTTACTATCGGTAAATATCGACTCGTTTCGTAAAATGTTTTTTTGTTTAAACTTACAAATAATGGAACATTCCTTTTATGATCCATTGTTAGCCAATGGTGATGTTTTGAAACAAATTCCGTACCAACGCGTACTAGACATGTAGGAACGTGCACCGAGCAAGAATATAAATTAAGCGAATTGTCGACATCAAACACGTAACGGCTTGTGAGAACAAACCATATGTTATCGTTAGATAATTCAGAGGCATCGGATAAATACCAGCTGTTCTTTAGGTAATCTACAGCTTGCAACAACATACTTTATTACTATATACCGCATGAAACATTGAAAGGATAAAGTATTATGATCAAAATCAAATAATATTATAAATATAATAGAGTACTATTATGATTGATGCCCTGGTGGCCATTCTTATCGGAGGTTACTTAACTGAGTAGGAGATATTATAGTGCTTCAGTATTTACGCAAACACAGATGTACTCTCTATTCCCTTCGTTATCACTATTCGATGGGGCGTCAATTGAAAAACGACAGGAAAGAGTTCCGTAGCATGACTAACGACTTATCGTGCTCTCCGAGACACGGAGACACAGACATCTTTCATACTTCTGGCTTCTACTGACATTTTTTTGACAGAAATACTCACTAACTTTTTTACGCCTGATCCCGGATTTGATTGTAGGATCTCGGGATCTGCAACTATATAAGTAAATCACTAGACAAAGGAAGAATCGATTACTTCGAAACTACATATTTAAAAAACATATTAGGTACCACCTTATTTTGTCTCATTTTAAAATTCGTTTAGTGTCACGAGTACGACGAATTGATTTATCAGAACGAAAGCATTCTAAAATATTCGGTAAACCGTAAATTAAGCGCGACGTATTCGTCAGCAAAATCAGCGTGCGTAACCAAAACATAGTTTGTTAAACCATTCCGATTGTACATCATGCATTCCTTATCTTACGACTTAAATACCAATATCCTACTTTAAATAATATTCTCTTAAAGGTGGCAAACTAAAAAAACATATTTAAAAAATTCCATAAATACTTTAAAGTAAAAGTTTATTCATTTCCATGTTAAGTATACAATAAAATAAAATACATGGATTATTTTGAAGAAAGTTGCCAGTCTTTAAAATGAAATGGTAATTGGTAATTTACAAAAGCGATATGAATTTCCCGGCATAGCATTTGTTGTTATATATAGTATAATATTTATTGCATATAGTAATAGTCAGAATGATAACTAATAATAATTACTGATTGAAATCTACAAATCTATATTTATACATGTAAATAAAATTAACATTTCACTTAGAACAATTGACTCATGCTGTCAAAGTGAATATTTTTAAACATTTTTTTATATAAAAAAATATTGGTTTAAAGACTATTTGATTGTTAAATTGTAATATATAATTAAGCTAGTAAAATTATTAGTCTATTGTTACAGTGAAATCAGAATTCATAATTGTAGATAATTTACTTTTGAATTTACTCTAACTTTTTATAATTTTTTATCGTGTTCACGAAACATAACATGTTCATAAACATATCAAAAATACATTTTATTTAATTATTACACATAATATTCTGGAACTGGAATGAATGCAATAAAACTTTGTGCATGTGTATCATAGTTATATGCTTAAAATACTTTTGCCAATGAGAAATTAAAAAAAAAACGGATAATCGAACAAAAAGTACACGAGAACACAAGTCACTCACACAAATACAAAGTCGCTGAATCATCTTGTATCTAAATAAACTGTTTCTAACTTCAAGACTTTTAATCTTGCTAACGACGAACTTCACCTTTCAATCAAGAGTTTGTAATGTGGTCAAATCAAGCGATCACAGAAGTACTGTTATTCATCCCTCAATTCCCAAGTGTTATTTCAGCATAAGCGTCAAATTCGATGTTTGAACAATGGATGATATGGATCAAACCCCAAGTACAAAGGCCTGGACATGCTCAGGTGCTCTGAAGTAAAGTTGAATCGCCCTCGTCTCAAGATCTCTCGAACCTATGCCGACGTCGCCTTCAAATTTTTTTCTCTTGAATTTAAATCTATATAGAAAAAAATGACCATAAAAATATATCATATATTTTTAAGCCTTAAAATCAATATTTTATAATCTAAGCTAAAAGCTTTTAAACATAAACCTTCTGGCATACGATATTTTCACCTTTGCCCAAAAGACACCGGCAATACAAGGAGGACAAACTAGTCAATAATGGTATTATGGTGACTATGATGTCATTATGTACGTGTTATTGCACTGGCTCTTCAAATTAAAAGTCATAAAAATTGATGTTTGATGGATGATATTCACCAAGACAGACCTGCACAAAGCCTTAGCACAGTAACTTTTGGTCCTTTTTTAATATCGAGCATATATTTTTAATATATGCTCGATATTATCAATAAGAATATGTTATATACTTTAATTTATTATATACTCGTGAAAACTAAATGGAACATCGGAAGCAGATTCTTAAAACTTTCTTTTAACTAGTTTTAAAGACGCCCGGAAATATCTGATGCGAAAACCCCGACGGTTAAAATATTTTTTATTCAATCTAACTTTGTCGTTTGTTTCTCGCGAGCATTTGAGAATATCGATACAATTTTTTTTATTCCGAACGAGCTAATTGAGCCGGCCTTGCGTTTCAATACATCCTTAAACTTGAAAAAAAAAAAATTCTGATCGTGCGAAATCGCGAAGGATTGCTATTATGTTATAAGCGACTTATTTAAATCGAGACGCATACTAATAGCTTTAATCTACTTTACCGTATCTTTTCGCTTATTAGGCATCCGCATCAAATCTGACATCACTAATGCCGTTAGTGATAACACTTGTCGATAATGTAATATAATGAAAGCTCCGTGACCTACTTACCATAATAATGGAACATTTTCATCAAATTATTTAGCATGATTTCAGGTCGAAATTATTTAAGATTAGTTTGGATTTAGTCCGCCCGCGACTTTGCTTCCATATTAGGTGGGTAGGTATTTTAGGTCAGGACTGTCCTTAATCCAACTCTGTAGCCCCTGACAACGTGTGTTCTACACACGGTGTTAGGTAAGAAGTGAAAACTTAACAAAAAAAAATATAACACGGTATAATAATAATAATAATATCCTAGAACATTATTCACACACGGCCATCTGATCACAAACTAAGCAGAGCTTGTACTATGGAATCCAGACAACTGATATACTACAAATACTACTTTTCTTTTGTAAATACATACTTATATAGATAATTACACCCAAACTCAGAACAAACAGACATGATCATGCACACAATTTTTTTTTTTTTTTTTTATAGAATAGGAAGGCGGACGAGCATATGGGCCACCTGATGGTAAGTGGTCACCAACGCTCTTAGACATTAGCATTGTAAGAAATGTCAACCATCGCTTACATATCCAATGCGCCACCAACCTTGGGAACTAAGATTTTATGTCCCTTGTGCCTGTAATTACACTGGCTCACTCACCCTTCAAACCGGAACACAACAATACCAAGTATTGCTGTTTTGCGGTAGAATATCTGATGAGTGGGTGGTACCTACCCAGACGAGCTTGCACAAAGCCCTACCTGATGTCTGTCCTGGGTGGTAATCGAACCCACAACCAACGCCAACCGGGCCAGCTATTGTGTTTTGTCTTGCTTTATAGTCAATTTCGTTACTGAAATGTACATCTTTAAAATATATTAATCTTTAAAAACATACACAAATAACAGAATAATATTTTAAAGGTACCGACACACGTCACGACATGTATATAATTCAAAACATTCCTAATTAAAAACAATCCCGATTGTTAGGGCACCGAAACAATAGGACTGTGCAAAAAATTTTAAACCATCGTATGAATTAAAATAGATGTACTTATGCATTTTTTTTTAATAATTTATAATAGTTAAAACGTTACGAATCCCCGAGCTTTATGTTCAAATCCCTGATCGAATCACCAAAGTTAATTGATTTTTCCGGTCAGAAAAGCATCAGTACTCATAGGATGTTGCCACTCTTGACCCTCAGAAATCACACAAAGCTGTGGCTTTTGCGCTTGTTCTGGTTTTATCAAATTGCCGTCCCGTTGAACTATGATAGCAAGGAAATAGAGCGCACCCGTGTTTGCGCGCAATACTAATATACTATAATCCAACCTGTGTAAGTTATCCTTTGTCGCCGTGGCCGAAGTTCAGTAAGTCATAGAATTGTAATTCTTGTCTTTTAAATAAACTGATATTATTTTAAAACAACAGTAGCAAAACCTATGAATGTCCCACAGGCTAGACTAAGAATTCGTCTCCTTTTTTTTGTTGAGAAGAAATTTGGAGCTGATTCCACCACGCCGTTCCAATGCGGGTTGGTGAAATATACATGTGGTAGAATACCAGTAAAGTTAAACGTGCAGGTTACCTCACTATGTTTTTCTTCACCGTCAAGCACGAGTTGTTTTACGATGTTTTTTTGAGAATTATAATCACAAATTAAGCACATTAAAATTCAGTGGTGCTCGCCCGGTTGGAACCCACGATCATCGGTTAAGATTCACACGTTCCAACCACTAGGCCATCTCGGATTTATTTTGTGTTGGCTGTATAACAAACAAGAAAACATAATAAACTATATTGGTTCCATAGAAAATTACCATTAAGTGCGCCATTACAAATATAAAGTGGGTCATTATTTTAATCACGAAAGCAGTTTAAACACCTTTATGATGACAATGGTCAATAGCTGCATAGCATATCATTCGTTTCAGCATCATTTATTTCCATATAATTACAAAATGCACTACCATTAGCGGATATTTGCAGGCATATAATGTTGCCAGTATTTATATTTTTGAAGAGGTTTTAGTTCTTAAATATTCAAATTTAAAAAAGGACATGAATAGTAATAGGGATTTTCGCAAATTTATCTGCTAAAACATATTTTCTTTTGCTGTGCTTGAGCTTGGAGAGTGAGTGTCTGGGTAACTACAGCGTAAGAGATTATATACCAACTCAGATCTCATGTTTTACCGAATATTATAGCGAACAATTTATACTTAAACCACTACGCTTTAAAATTTCGCGATGGATATTTAAAAATATATTTTTTTATTTTATTATTTTAGCAAGTTAAGACTAACCCAAATGTTCTACAAATTAACATATATTTACTTTTAGTTAAATTTACCTATGACATAAAGTTAATAATCAATAATAGGACTCAAATATTCAAAACAGGGCAAAATGATATTTCAAATTATTCAAATATAATAAATAATTTGGTGCAACCCTTGTACGAAATCTGCGTGGCTTCGATTATATCTATACATTTGCGTTATATGGGGAATCCAATCTAGCGTGGGTTTAATATAATGATTTCCCCGCTGAGCAGTAAATATCTGCCGTATAAAATTATCGAATAAAACAATAGTCAAATTGTAATCACATTTCGACACGTATATTGAACCAAAACTAACGTTAATCATTTAAATTCGATTGCAATAAGCAATCATATAATTTATATGTAAATATAATAACATGATGGTTGTAGATACCGTTTGTGCATCGTCTCCTCAGGTACCACTCATTCCAAGGATGAACATAATATATATACAGGCACATGGAACATAACATCTTAGTTCGCATGATTACTTACGAATGTATCGTATATTGCCTGTGAAAATCACTTACCATTAAGAGACCAATTTACTCTCCGCCTGCCTATTATAAAATTAAATAAAAATATATTTATTTAAAAATTTCTATAAACATTATATACAATGAATTGTATACAATTCCAAATATTATTAGCTGCATTTTAAAATTTGGGTACACGTAATAAGATATTATATAATTACGTTTAATTCAATAAAATTAAAATTTATTTTTATATAAACTCAATACTCAGAGGTGTTTCCCCGTATTTGAATCCACAGTCTTCAATTGAATTAACGAGTTCTAACCACTGAGCTGTCATCGTGTTTCGTAGTAATATTTTCAAATATCACCTTTACAAGCGGCCCACAGCCTCCGTCGAACTCTTAAAAACTAATTATGAATATGGGACGCTGCAAATCTTGAATGAATGGTCCTCATATATCTCTTGAAATTAATTGGAGATGTTGGGAACACAACCTTTGTAGTAAGAGCAGTTCTTTACATGTCTAAGAATGTGAATTAATCCGACCCCAATATGTTGTAACGTAAAGTAAGTAAAGTAACAGCCTGTGAATATCCCACTGCTAGGCTAAGGTTTGGATGGAGGAAGGTTTGGAGCTTATTCCACCACGCTGCTCCAATGTGGGTTGGTGAAATACGCATGTGGCAGAATTTCAGTGAAATTAGACACATGCAGGTTTCCTCGCGATGTATTCCTTCACCATCAAGCACAAGATGAACTATAAAAACAAATTAAGCACATGAAAAATCAGTGATGTTTGCTCGGTTTGAACCCACGATCATCGGTTAAGATCTAAGCCATCTCGGCTTTTTGTTGTGTGATAACAATAAAAGTAACAATCTGTTTGTTTCCCACTGCTGGACTAAGGTCTCTTCACGAAGCTTAAATTTGAGGTTATGAATACATCAAGCACGAGATAAATTTTAAACCTTTAATCTTAGGTTAAGTTTTACGGGTTCGAAGTGGGCCATCTCGACTCCCAATGTGATACAAATTATATATATTTAATAGCAATCGTTGTTAGCGATTCTTTGAAATACCTAATCGAACTATTTTACTGGTGCCGACGTCTAGCACGGAAGTAGCACAAGACTGATGCCGTTGCTCACGTTCACGATTTCCGCTCGGGTCAGCTATTTGTATTTTCTATGACCAGTATTAGTCTTTTTCTATATAAGAAGATATCTTAATATTTAATGCAGGCACGACGAACGTAACATCTTAGTTCCCAAGGTTCGGTGGTGCATAGGCAATGGTTAATATTTCTTACAATGCCAATGTCAATGGGTGGTGGTGTCCACTTACCATCAAGTAACCCATTTGGCCATCCGCCTACCTATTCTATAAAATGAAAATATATATATATTAACGCCCGATAAAAAAAAAACTAGTTTAATGTTAAGATTACGTTTCTATAAGGTTCAGAAGGTCAGATAGACCTCGGTTTCTATAAGTAGACCCTGGCAACATCCGAGATTATAATGTATAAAAAAATATAACCATATCTTCCAGCTTTTTTTTATTATGAAGATAAGTTTTTAAAATATCCCACCCAATTTTGTTGCCTTCACTGGTGACAATAAAAATAACGTTTTCGCCCAGAGTGTCGAAATAGTGATGCAATGGGGAAACGCGGCTAGCATTCTTGCCACCATTCCACGCTACTATGACTTATTCGGACGCTATTTTTAATTTTGATCTGTTTATATTTATTAAGTCGTCAGTGAAGAATGGTTTTGTTCTTAAGAAATTTTAAACGACTTTTAAAAAAATGGTCCAGTAACCTCGTCACAATAAATCTTGTTAAAATCATAATATTTAAATGTGATGAGATGTCATTATTCGAATATGAAACTATTTTATCTGAAAGTTCAAGGACACAATGTGAAATAAAAGTTCAACTAATGCAGAAATACATAGCTTGTTTCTTTCATAGGAGCGTTGTATTCAGTGTACTCTCGAATTTCACTTTACATATTGTTCCATTATGTAAAAGGTTGAAAAGCAAACCTACACCGACCGGAAACTTAATTTTCAACACAATGCTCAAAGCCCAATTGACGTCTACGCCAGTCTAAGTAATACCGTAAATACTGAAATGCCAATTTGACTGTACAAAACTGCTACAAAAAAAAATGTAACCAAACTTCGGACTGCAGCTGAGAACTCCCAAAAAAAAATCCAAAAACTTCTTATCAGCCCAGTGTTTTAACCCAGGGTTTTCCGATCTGCAATCTTATAACGCTTTATTTAATGTATAATTCTGTTATATATGTATTTTTCTATCAATAACATGTATTGCAACTACAAATTCTTTTCTCAATTAATTTTTACCTTTACATAATGAAATAAATGTCAATAAACAAGTGTGAATGACCTAATCAATGTTCAACTTTTATAATATGTTAATTTTTTATAGCTATTTAAACTCTTATAACGCAAGTAACTCTTGCGTCGGCGACACGTTTTTGAATACTCATGTGTTCCCACCAAACTAAACTATGCGCCCGTAACCTACTTTTATTGTTTGAATAGCTTATTGTACCGGAATTATATCGTGGTACGGAAGTAGCGAATATTTTTGTAGGTAATTTGTCAACAATTGTAACTGGGACGGTGGGCGATTCGTTGACGGCTCCAGTAAAGGTCAACCCGACCTCCTTGACATTACCGTCGAAGCGGGGTTGAAAGTATTGAATGTTATTATTACGCTATTTTATAGCATGAGCGATATATTTTTAGAAGCGTGTTTCGATCTTTTTGCATAGTTTTATTTTCTTTACTTGGTCCGATAAATTCTAACCTTTTCCAGTGGTTAAATAAAAACAGTTTTATCATGATTCGAAATTTCAAATTTAATGCTATCTAAAAGACGAAGTTGTAAGACTACGTTATTACGGACATCTACTTAGATTACTCCTTAGACGATTACGTAAAAATACGTATAACCAGCAGAGTTGCAATTTCAAAAAACTATTATAATGATTTTAATCAGCAAATATTTAGGGTGTACCTTTCACTAAATAAAAATAAATTAATTTAAGGTAAACTGCAACTGTAAATATTTAAATTGGTTACTGTTAGACATAAGTATTCCAAGTTTGGAATTGGAAAATTTGTAGGAATCATAATCTTAAAGAAATTAGGACGTCGGACATTGATGATTGAGATCTACTTGATGGTATGTCAATGTGCAAGCTCGTCTGGGTGGGTACCACCCACACATTTCATAGCTAAACAGTAAAACTTAGTATTGTTGTGTTTCAGATTAAAGAGTGAGTAAGCCAGAGTAATTCCAGTTACAAAGGACATAATTCATTAATTCCCAAGGTTGTTGAAATATTGGCTATGTATTCATTTTCTTACAGTGCCAGCTTGTATAGCTACCGATATATATATGTCACTAGGTGGCACAATACCAATTTCTATATACCACCTACCATTAGGTGGCTCAATAGCCAGTCTGCTTTTCTATTATAAATATTTAGAAAATGTAGCGAGATCATTTTCGTCTTGATATTGATAATTAATTAAGACTTATAATTGTCAATAAGTGTACCAACAAATGAATGAGATTCTTCAATCTATTTAATAAATATTTTAAAAACTATTATTATAGATATAATTTATTAAAAAAACATAAACCTTATTAACACAATAATTACAGTAACAGCCTATTAATGTCCCACTGCTGGGCTGAGGCCCCCTCTCCCTTTTGAGGAGAAGGATTGGAGCTTATTCCACCACGCTGCTCCAATGCAGATTAGTAGAATACACAGGTGGCATAATTTCAATGAAATTAGACACATGCAGGTTTCCTCAGGATGTTTTCCTTCATCGTCAAGCACGAGATGAATTATAAACACAAATTAAGCACATGAAAATTCAGTGGGCCATGTCGGCTACACAATAATTAAGTAAATATATACTGAGCTTACATCAAAAACCTAGTTTGAACTTAGACAACGTCACCTGGCCTTTAAGCCGATGATAGGGTCTTACAACTATATTTTTTCGTTAAAATACTTTTTATTACACGTTAAAACTATAATGCATGCTTCCTTATTAACCCTTGGCCTTTTAAGGATAAAGATTTATAAGTAAGGACATCTTATGATTCACGGTGAGATTAGTCTTGTGACTTAAATTGTATTTACATTTTAAAGGACTTTACTTTTATCAGATTTTTTATTTACAAAAAATATTCTTATTTACTTATGTTTTTGCAATAATAATACTGTTTCTGTAATTTTAATTTATAATATTGTTTCATTTTGCATTTCACTTGCAATACAGTTCTGAAACCTAAAAATATTAACGAAAATATATTAATATTTCCGAAAAAGAATTAACTTTGAAATTCATAGCGAATTAGGAATTACTCTGTATTTGTTTGTATAATATAAACTGAAATTAAAAAAAAACAAACCATACAATTTTAAAATAAAGTTAAATTCTAGTACTTATAACATTTCGTATTGAAACCGTATTTTTATTCACGATTGCTGCCCACTCATCCCTATAATACTCGACATCAAATGTATCGAAATTTGTAGTGTTCTCGGAGATCGCCACAATCATATTGTGTTTCGGTTTGATGAGAATAGCTGGAGAGCTTTCACGAGTACACTTCTCTTCAGACGCTTGTATCTTGACCTAAAGCCATCTGGTGTTTCTCAGAATAGGTTCAACGTTACAGTTTAAACTATACTAAAGCGTAATTGTTATCTTTAAGCATATTACGTTATATATGAGCTATTAATACAATATATTATTTGTTAGTCTAAATGTATAATCATTGTATATGCAATCTGTTACGTTTATAACATATTTTTATGCTTATTAACTTTTCTCGTTATGATTATAGTTACTAAAATATATAATAGCTTTTAAAAAAATAGGTTCTTTTGTGGACAACGCCCGGTAATTATTCATGTTGCCAGAACAAAAATTAAAATTATTAAAAATAAACTAAATTTACAAACAATGGAAAAAAAGTTTTAAAATCTTAGATGATTACATATTACAATTTGAATAAATATTTAATCTGTTAATTATTTTCCATAGGGCAAAACCTACATACGAGTACGTAAAGTTTATTAGGATTCATAAAATATGCACCTACACGCCGCACGTTGAACGGGACTAATTAACCCCAAACTTATTCAAAATTCAAACATATGTAATACTAATAACAGCAATGTTTATGTTGTTGGAATTAAACATTACGAGCCGAGTTGGCCTAATATCGTAGAAAGTGATCGACGTAAGTCTTAATCGGAGCTAGTGGGATCAAATCCGAGTTTCGTTATTGTTTATTCGTGAATTTTAAATTTAATTTGTGCTCCGCGGTCGACGGTGTGCAAAACCTAATGGGTATTATGCAATACTGCCCTACCTATGTCTAACCTGCAAGGTTATCGATATCCTTAACAGGAAAAGATTTTGCCCAGCCGTGGGATACCCATTTAGTTATGTAACAACAAACTTTTTCTTCAAAGTAGTAGTAGAGCGCCTGTAGATATAATTCGTATTATTATGAAATTGCTAATATTATATATAAAATTGACTGTTTAACGCAAGTACTGCTGAAAATTGCATAAAGCAAGTACTGTTTGAAATATTACAGCTGTCTTAACACAGCTAGAGTACGTAAATTTTACACGTTGTATAATATTTTAATGTCATGAAGTAATTTGGTGTTTATATATCATTTCAGTAAAGGTATCTAACACCGGATTTATATAGCTTCCAATCCCATTTTTTCGAAACTATTATTTTTTCAATTTTAATATTATTTATTCAATTAAACTATGTGCGAATGATGAATGATGGAAGCGAATGGATCAAATTCTGCGACTGAATTTGAAACTAATTTAACCGAAAGTTTGTTCAAATTTTTGAGTGCTGGTGATACACAATCTAATATTCTGTTTTAGAAAAGTTTATTTTATTTATTTTAAATATACGAATATTCTGTATGTATGCATAATAAATAAAATCGTTACAGAAATTTTTGTTCGTAGCATATTCTATCCTGAAAGATAAATGGAGGACTTTCATAATGCCTTCTACGTGACCGTTTTAAAAAGATAGGGATATGAAATGGCAACAAAATTTATATGTTAGCTATGTTTCTATCTCAGTTTTATCGTTGATGCACTTTCTACCCATTATTTTTTGAAGGCGCTGATCCTAAAGTTTTCTGCAAATAGAATTCTATTCAATGATAGACTTAATTTTGTAATGGCTAATTAAAAATTATCTATATTTTTTCAAATCATATGCATACAATATAATCAATCTCTAATTTATATCTATTTCATTTGACAATTAATTCTGTCATCGTTTTTTTTTTTTTTTTTTGAGAAAAGGTATATGTATTCTTTATTTACCAGCAAAGGTATAAATAGCTAATACATCAGTATTCAAATATTAAAATTGATAAGTAAGGTAAATAACATTTTAACAGGAACAATTTTGTTTTAGAATACGTCAATTGTACAATAAACAGTGATATATATTATAAAACTTTATAAGAGCAGTTAAAACAAGCTGCAGGCGATTAGAAGTGAAACTATCAAGAAATTTTGTTATTAAAATATATCGAGATTACGATTACGTACTGTTATTATAAATAATTCTATAATATAAAATGAAATAATCATAATCATGTCTATGTCTCAGTATAATAACATGTCATTTGTATATAATTTGCATTTGCAAATGAATTAAATTAAATTTTTATAATTTGTTTTAAATCCAACATAAATGTTGTATAATTTTTTTTATTTACGTCATTGTTACATAATTAACTTGTTATTTTAACACGTCAGAATGTTGTCTGGGAAAGATATTAACGTAAAAATGTAAAAAAAGTGTTGTTCTACAATAATTTAGTTCATTATTTAGTCTGTGGTCAATTGTTACTGAAATAATCACATATTTTACAAAGATCGTTATTTTTTAAATGAACTACTATTTATAGATACCATTAAACTTTCCTATGTTTGAACTTCCTGATTGATGTGATTGACGTATAACGAAATTTATATTAATATTTATTATCAGACCAGTGTTATCACTCAATAGATATCCGGGTCACATTAGTCCTAGACATGAGCAATCACCCGTAATTCACTGCATAACTAATCACTACTGTTCTCGCGTACATCATTAAGCAATCAATTAATTACGCCCGAATAATTATGGCATTTAAATTGCATAAATAGTTGAAATCCGCTTACACATTTTTGATTTGTTGAACTAACGCGTTATCAAATACAAAAAATATAAAGCCTTATAAGTTAAATACTTATGAAATGACATTTATTTATATTTAATATTACCAAATTTTTAATAAATATATTTTTAGCCAGTTCAAGTAAAGTGTAGCGTGGTAACCGAGAACAAGCTTTTACTATTTACATACTCGTATATAAATAATTACCATAATTGAATTCAGTGTATACATGCATTAGTATTATAGTCTTTATAATACACACTTACAATTTTCTTATCATAATAAAACAAAAATACCCAACTATCATTGTATTATGATTTATTGTAATTATAATAAAATAATTGTAACAAAGGAAAAGAAATTAACCCACTAATGAAATAACTATATTAATTAGAAAATTATAAAATGAATGAAAGAATGATTAATTATTATAGAATGTTATAGACACAAGTTTTAAACGGTAATATAAAAGTAAAAAATGAACTTGATACTTTCTACGAAGTCATTAGTCATCTGATTTCTCGTCAACGATTTCGGAGAAATCCTGTGAGTTGCTTACTCATTGAAATAGACTCGATTATAGATTTTTTAGTTTATAATATTACAATACACAAGATATCTGTCCGCTATTTTCGTTCGAGTGAACGCTGAATTTTTAACTTTTTATTAACACTTAGGACTATTTCATGAATTTAATTTTTATATAATTGTTTTGCTTATTAACGGAATGCGTGCAAACATAGACAACATTTCTTAATTTTAATTTTCGGCCTCGACAATACTACATACGTTTTAAAAGATAAAATAAATTATAATATAACTGAGCGATGAAACAGTCCACTAAATTATTAGATACTGAGTTTTCATGAGTTTGTTTTGTTTATTTAATCATCTAGTACTCGGCCGTGAAGTAAATTTAAAAACCACTGAAAACGACATGTCTACACCAACCCTTCTCGTTAATAGGGGAGGAACCCTGTGGTCGGCAGTGATATTTAGAGACAATTGGTCATTTACCATTAAAGATCTTGACGTAAAAACAAACGAACGAGATAATAATATTAACTTATAAACACAATGATTATTTTATTTAAGAATTTAAAACTAACATCAACTATGTTTAAAAGCTTACAAAATAATATATCTGGCTTTTATCTATCTTTATTAAAAGCATCTATCGTAAATTGATAATAGATAAAAACTGTTGGTTTTAATATTAAATTTAGATCTCCCTCGGTTTCAGACATAAATATTTGTGGGAAGCATTAACGTTAACCGTCCACCGATTACGAAGCGCCAAAGCAAATAGCGAAATTTTTATAAAATACATTAAGCTCATGACTTTGTGACTTATCTATCTATCTGTATGTCTATAGTCACGAGATATATATGTTTTCTAACTATTGATTTAATAAAACAGTTTTTTTTTTTTTTTAATTTTAAATATAATAACAAATAGTAGATCACTATTTGTTATTAGAAGGAAAAAACTTAACCACCGAGAAAAATTACATACTATCTAATTTCTCCATTATCGAATTAAAACATATAAAAATAGTAATTATTAATAATAAAAATATAATTCAACTATTTAAAGTTTCCAATGGTCAATAAACCTTAGAAATCATTTAATAATAACTATATTGTTGAATTATAATTGATTACAGATTTAATTTTATTACTAGATACCTTTTGTAAGAGCTAATAAAATTATATAGAACGTAATTTGAGAATTGATATTGATGGCCCAGTGAATGAAACACTTGAGTCCTTAACGAAGATCGCAGATAATAATCTCAGCCAGTACCACTGAGTTTTCATGTGCTTAATTTGCGTTTATAACTCATTTTCATGCTCGGTGGCGAAGGAAAACATTCTAAGTGTAATGCAGCCACATGTATACAACCCAGCACAAGGACGTACCATCTTAGTTCCCAAAGTTCATAGCGCATTGATGATGTTACGTTAATATATCTAAGAGTGCCAATGTCTGGGCGGTGTTGACCATTCACCATCAGAAGGCCAAAAAATATCTACCCGAAACGGTGCTATTTTTTTTTTTTTTTATAGTATAGGAAGGCGGACGAGCATATGGGCCACCTGATGGTAAGTGGTCACCAAACGCCCTTAGACATTGGCAATGTAAGAAATGTTAACCATCGCTTACATCACCAATGCGCCACCAACCTTGGGAACTAAGATGTTATGTCCCTTGTGCCTGTAATTACACTGGCTCACTCACCCTTCAAACCGGAACACAACAATACCAAGTACTGCTGTTTTGCGGTAAAATATCTGATGAGTGGGTGGTACCTACCCAGACGAGCTTGCACAAAGCTCTACCACCAGTAGCTAGAGTTTTAACAAAATATATGAAGTAGTATATTTAATATTCATCAACTGAACTGTCTTTATTATTATTAGGATAATAATGGATTCAATTTGAAATCTAATTTGGATTCATAATTTTGAAGATAAATTGTAACTGTAACGCAAATGTTAGACTCAGCATATTTATGACAAAAGACATATTCATTCATTGACGTTACGACTAATTTTAATAATGGCAACATTCATAAACGGATATTGGAATTTGTGATTAGATACTGGTCCCATTTAATGACAGTAATTTAAAATTTTATAGAGCCTAAACCAAAATATGTGACTGGATCATAAATAACAAGGATAACTGCTAATTTGATTGATTTTCTTATTGTCTGCAAATTATATCTTTTCCTTAAATAAATACAAATAAAAATTAAAGTTTTAAAATAATTGTTACAGATAATAATTTATTTTTAATTTTATTACATAAAGCAAAGATATAAATCATTGCAGCCTTTTATTTTAAAATATATGTTTAAATAATATTTACAACATCTTAAAATGATTGCGCATTTACATATTAATGCATCATATGAAGAGCGCCAAATTAAGGTTAATTAAATGCAATTAGGATTTATGTCTGCTTATTAATAAGTGAATAAAACCGAGTCAAATGTATTTCACTATTTTCTATATAAATAAAAATATTTAAGAATTGGTAATAATAAAAATATTATTACCAATTCTTAATGTTTACAAAAATTTCAAACACTAATATATAATGCTACACAAATTCTGAATAGATTATCAATTGAATTTATAATTCAGGGCTATCTTTTGTTTAGAAAATAAACCTGAAAATAGAATAGACGATCCGCACAACGGAAACATAATTATTGCTCTCCTACTCTTAAAGTAGCTCGTTATTCTTCCAACGCAGTATGAATAAAATGCTACACAAAGGCACTGCGCTAAACCCGCTGACGTGGTTGACATGAGCTTTAGCATTGCATTTAAGCCTGATTTACGTGTTTTTGCGCGCTACTTACCCGTATTTTCTAATTACCCACGTTATATCTCGTAAAATAATGCGACATAGACTTTTTAAGAGTTCAATCACAATGAGATTTGACCTATTTTCTATAACTAAATATATTATCACTTTTTGTGCTATGTATGTAAAGATTTTCTACTTAAAAGCATTCATTGTTATAAAGGTATATTACCGTACCTTTCATTAATATAAGTTTGACGCTTACCTTTCTTTCTTCTTATAATAAATAAACATTTGGGGTAATTTTCATGTTTACATACCGTAACAGCCTGTGAATGTCCCACTGCTGGGCTAAAGGCCTCCTCTCCTCTTTTTGAGGAGAAGGTTTGGAGCTTATTCCACCACGCTGCTCCAATGCGGGTTGGTAGAATTCACATGTGGCAGAATTTCAGTGAAATTAGACACATGCAGGTTTCCTCACGATGTTTTCCTTCACCGTAAAGCACGAGATGAATTATAATCACAAATTAAGCACATGAAAATTCAGTGGTGCTTGCCCGGGTTTGAACCCACGATCATCGGTTAAGATTCACGCGTTCTTACCACAGGGCCAACTCGGCTTTTTACATATAACGGTTTAAATACAATGCATGTCAAAAATGTTTTAACAAAATTAACATGTGTATTAAAAATGTAATTATAACTAGCATTAAAAAAAAACACCTCTTGACAACGGAATTTTTGTGGAAATATTTCTGGCGTATTGTGTAAAATTACCGTCATTTACTTCATTTCGAGCACAATGCGGAAAGTGGCTGACCGGTAAAAACATTTGGTATAATACCGCTGTTAGCTAGCTTAAACATAATGATTTTATTTATGACCTCTACTTTGAAAAATAAGCCCGTAAATAGTAAAGAATTCTCGGGCATTGATCAGGTACGACTAGTTACTCCAATATTACGTCGTCTTAAATTAATACAATGACGCTACAACATACCAATGGCAATATATTACTCGTTGGTCTAAGAGGTTAGATATAAAGCCGTATATTTTTGCTTAATTCTTTATTAATAAAATATACCATTTTCTTTTTTCAGGTTCTACTGGGATCTATGTATGTTATTGTTACTGGTGGCCAACCTCATCATTCTTCCCGTCGCTATCTCCTTCTTCAACGACGATCTTAGCACACGATGGATAGCGTTTAATTGTCTATCAGACACAATATTTCTTATAGATATCGTTGTTAATTTTAGAACAGGTGAGTTTGCTTTAGTAGAATTTCTCAAAATTTTCGGAAGTATTTATGGAGAGAATAACTTTGAAATATTAAATGATGGTTTGTTTTCTTTTCAGGAATAATGCAGCAAGATAACGCAGAACAAGTAATATTAGATCCAAAGTTAATAGCGAAGCACTATTTGAGGACATGGTTCTTCCTTGACCTCATCTCTAGTATACCACTAGATTACATATTCCTTATCTTCAATCAGGTAAACGTACGTTGCAATTTGGCCGTGTTCCTATTACTAGTTTTAAACTGTCTTTTATGTTTTTTGATTCTGTTTCAGCTTGGGTGTTATTTAGTTTATAGCGAATTTTTTATTTTATTTTTGATTTTATTTTGTTTCTCATTGTGATTTTTACCCAACTGCCACAAGAACGTTCAACGCGCCATCGTGTTCGGTTTAATATCTTGTATGTTAAGGGTTTCTGTGAAACCTTGCAAAGGTTTGATTGCAGCACATTAGTTACATCTTCGATTTTCTTTTTACACTTTCACAATTATTTAAATCTATCAGCACGAAATTTATCGTCCGCAACCCATATATATCTGGTTCTATCTTATTCTTCTTCGCCTTACCGCTAATATCTTTAGGTAACTTGTATCGTATGAGATACTGATATTTTTCTAAGGTTTATGGCTTTTAATAAGCATAATTTCAACTTTGTGCACAATCTGTTCTAAAAAATCTTCAACTGCACTATTTTCTTCTAAATACTACTTGCCAAAAAATGGCTATTGATTTGCACGTTAATAAAGTCTTTATATCCATCTTTTTATTCTTTAAAGCTCACTTTGTCGACAGCATGACTTGTTATATAGCGTTATTTTGTCAGCCATGATTTAAGCTTTTTTTTATTTATATTCTTAATCAGCACGTATAATAATTACATTTTATTTAATTATTCTGCCATAATATGCAACACGACCAAATTGTAATATTTATACTTACTTATATTATTACTAATATTTAAATATTTATAGAAGAAATAATGAAAGTTCAACGAACTGTATATAAAACTTTATGAATACTATGTTTATAGATACTATGTATATGCAGAACTATATAATGTTATTCAGAATATATAATAGGACAAGCTTTACTAATATTTTAATAACATTTAAATCCTTTTAATGTTTTTATACAATTTTTGAAAACATAATTATTATATGCAAAATACAATGCTTAGGCACTTTTCTTTGGCTGATGTATTTTGAAGCTATCAATTTGACAAGTATGCATGCTTGTACACTTCTATTGTTAAATAAAGTTAGGCATTGAGTACTGGTTACTTAGATTAGAGTCACAAGAACATTGTGTATGGTAGTAGGCACTATTATAATATGACGTGGTTATATTTACAGGATTTTAGTGAAAGCTTTCAAATTCTTCACGCCGGTCGTGCCCTAAGGATACTACGGTTAGCAAAACTTTTATCGCTGGTTCGACTGCTCAGACTTTCCAGGCTCGTCCGATATGTATCACAATGGGAGGAAGTATATGTAAGCCATAATTTCCTCTTGCTACCATTTTCGCCCATTTTCTTACTTATCCACTAACACTGCTCTTAACACATTACGCTCACATAAAACTAACTAACTAACACCAAATTGACACTAACTGATATTATTTTATTTTAAGATTGGAAATAAATATGTTTTTGAAATTGTTTTATAATATTTCCTGTGATTGGCATTAATATTTCTGTAAATAACTTACTATAATTTTTTATTATTATTACTTACTAAATTAATCTGAAATGTTCTATCTAGTTAGTAGCGATCCTAATGACGTGTCATTGGAGTTCGATGTAATCCTGTTCTGTACCATTGTCCCCACCCTCCACTGTATGTGAGCCCCACGTCCCGCTCTGCACTTCTCTACTGCTTCTCTGCAAGCTTCTTTCTGCCTGAGCACGCTCTCACTTGAGATATCTCAGTCTGTCTCTTATTAGCGCCAGCGCCGCGCCGCGCCGCGTCCACCGCGTCTGCCGACCCAAACCGTCCCACTCACTCACTAAAGTGATATTTGATTTGCCAAGTTGTTCTTATTATGTTGCTGCTTTTTAAGGCCTTTAGAAGATGCGCTGACGCCGAATACATAATACTAAAATAAAATGACGATGAAAAAATAAAAAAAACCACTGTATTGTTGACCGTTTAGATTCGAGTGAACCTACTACCCAAACCAACTTTATATACGTAGATAAACCATCCCAAAATAACGGTAAATCAAATATTATATTCCGTCATTAGAACGCCCCAACCTCGATGACCATAGAATCGACATGTATTAGTATAATAATGCACCAATATGTACCAAATAATTAGCCACCAAGTAGGTGAAACCTGTCACGATAGTAGTATGCGGAGACTCAGTGAGAAGTGGAGTACGGGGAGGGTGGTGGCGACGTCGCAGTGACGGTGTTGTGTGCAGATGAGCCCCGCCCCGCAGCCGAGCGACGAGCCGGGCGACGCGGACGGCGGAGGCTCGCGCGACCTCGCCTCGCAGGTGCCGCATGCGACTCGCCGCGCTCCCTAGCCTGTAGGGGCCTAGCCCACGTTCCGCTCGTCTCGGTGTTAGTGCATCCTGTGTGTCCGCACGCGACCCCGCCCCGCCCCGCACACCCCGCGACGTCTTTCGACCGCCGCCCGTGCTCTCGCCGGGCGCGTCTGGCTCTCTTCCTACTATCTCGTGTTTCTCGCTTGTTTTCTAGATCTTGCAGAATCTTCAAAAAAAGCGCACGGAACGGAGGGGACGGCTCAGCTCCGATGTTGCAAAAAAGAAGGGTGACACGAAAAGCAATCTGATCTTTAAGGTAACCAGGGTCGGCACGAGCCGGCGCGCATGTGCTCGTTCGCCCGCTTAGCATGCTGCCGGCGCCGCCCGGCGTCCTTTACACGCGCTCGCTTCGCTTCCTCTCTTTCGTTGGCGTTTCTGTTTTCGACCCTCGTACTGCCGGCGGCCGTGCGGGCGGAGGCGCGAGGAGGCGGCGAGCAGGGCGACTGCGGCGGCTCGGGCCGCCCTGCCCGCATGCCCGACCCGCGATCGCATGCTCGCTCGACGACTCGTCACACGCGTTCATATTTTATTTCTCACTTTTACAAGACTTCATCGGTAGATATCATCGCGATGCTTGAAATCGAGCGTCCTTGTCGCGCGCAGTCCGCACGGCTTCCTTTAGAGGCGAAGCTTAACAATTATGAGATTTTAATTAAAACTGTTATTCGTCCTCAGTTCCTCAATATGGCATCGGTATTCATGCGGATATTTAACCTGATCTGCATGATGTTGTTGATCGGGCACTGGTCTGGATGTCTGCAATTTCTCGTTCCTATGCTACAAGGATTTCCGCCGAATTCCTGGGTTGCTATAAATGAATTACAGGTTGGTAAAAAAACATTTATTTTATGAAACACCTTTGGAATCTAAGATTTCGAATTTTTAGTAACATAATTTTTTTATTTTTTATTTTAGGAAGCCTTCTGGCTCGAGCAGTACTCTTGGGCATTGTTTAAGGCTATGTCTCACATGCTGTGCATTGGGTATGGCCGGTTTCCACCGCAATCCCTCACAGACATGTGGCTAACGATGCTTTCTATGATCTCTGGTGCGACTTGTTACGCTCTTTTCCTCGGTCATGCCACAAATCTTATTCAGAGTCTCGACTCATCCCGCAGACAATATCGTGAAAAGGTAATTTCATAATAACTAAACTCTACATTGATAAATTCTTTTAGAAACTCGAGTCAAATTCCAAACTGAGGTATGTTTCCAGCTGTTATGAACACCTTTATTTATCCAGGGTTAAACACATTATTTCCTAGTCACTAAAATTAAGACTTAAGTTTTCTCAATCCAAGCAATCAAGTTAATTATCTATTATATTCATACATATAGTGAGTGCAGTCGCAATTCGCTATCATATTAACAACTAATCTTAAACTCATTATTGACTGTTTCAGAAACTTGACGTAAGTATAAAGAGAATGATTGTTTCGTGAATTTTATGCAATGTTTTAATTTCACCATCTCATTTACTCGCACCATCTTCTATGGCGTCATTATATAAATTATCACGAAGATACAATTAATTACCAACGCACTATCTGGGTGTTCATAACAGCTTTATATTTTACCTATAAGATAAAATCCAACTACATACATTTACTACTACTTTGCCTTACCTATTTTACTAATTCATCTTTCGCCTGTTGTTAATAATGTAGATATGGGATATCATACTTTTTATAAGAAAACAATAACTGATATGTTTCATAGATTTTTGCACAAATGAGATTTGTCAGCAACCAATTTGGGTGAATTAGATCAGAATTTATTTATTCGGATTTGGATGTACACTATATTAACAGTGGAGTTTTAATACTAAAATTTTACTTTGTAAACTTCTAATAATGAAACTTATGCATATTCCAGGTGAAGCAAGTGGAGGAGTATATGGCTTATAGAAAACTGCCTCGCGAAATGCGTCAACGCATCACGGAGTATTTTGAGCACCGGTATCAGGGAAAATTCTTCGACGAGGAATTGATTTTAGGCGAATTAAGCGAGAAATTGCGAGAGGACGTTATCAATTACAATTGTCGATCGCTCGTTGCTTCGGTGCCATTTTTCGCAAATGCTGACTCCAACTTTGTCTCAGATGTAGTCACGAAATTGCGTTATGAAGTCTTCCAGCCGGGTAATAAGACTTTCCCTTATTTACTTAGTAAACTTTATAGTTATTAGCATTTCGATTCTACTGTCAATATAATTTCCTGTAGAACAAAATATATAATACACGATTTTGTGGTTTACAGGTGACATTATCATAAAAGAGGGTACTATCGGAAATAAAATGTACTTTATTCAAGAAGGCATCGTAGATATCGTAATGGCAAATGGCGAAGTAGCCACCAGTCTTTCTGATGGATCGTACTTCGGCGAAATCTGCCTATTGACCAATGCCCGGCGAGTTGCTTCCGTCCGCGCTGAAACTTATTGTAATCTTTTCTCTTTATCTGTGGACCATTTCAACGCAGTACTCGATCAGTACCCCTTGATGCGGCGGACCATGGAAAGTGTGGCTGCCGAAAGGTTGAACAAGATCGGTAAAAATCCTAATCTAGTGGCGCATCGAGAGGATGATACGACGTCGGAGGGGAACACGATCAATGCGGTCGTAAACGCACTAGCAGCGGAAGCGGAGCACGTGAGCTTGTCGGATGATAGCGTAGCACGGCTATCTGAGCGGTCACTAGGGCTAGCGCTGCAGCCGCTACAGGCAGCCTCGTGCCGTATGGCGGGTGTCGCGCTGCCAGGACTGGGCGTGGCGGCGGCACTGCCACGTCCTAAGTCCGAGCACGACTTTAGCTCGGCACAAGCGCAACAGCCGCCGCTGGCAAGCGCCGCGGCCGCATTTCACAAGTCGGACGCCGGAATCGCTCCCTGACGCCGCACGCTGTGCTAGGCCGCGGCCGGGGCCGTGGCGTGTGCCGACCGATAGCAATACTAGGCTTAGTGCGAGCGCGCGCGGCGCCTCGCTAGTTGTAGCGTAGACACGAGTATTATAGCTGCGACTTCGCCGGGCGCGCGCCCACCGCGCCCGCTGAATCTCATTTTGTGATCTTATACTTAATTCTCCTGTGTTATAATTTAGGTTAAATTTTATATCATTGACGCTGTGAGGAAATGAATACGCGACGTATTCCGATGTATAGATATACCTGTTATATATTGAGAATGAAACTATTAAGTCTTTATAGAGATACCTTGCCATTAAAGAAAAATAATTATATAGACTAGACTGAAATGTAAAGATATCATATTTTATGCTTTGTTGGCGTACGAAATAGGACTTTATTGTTGACGGATGCGATGCAATCGTTCTCGTAAATACGAACGATATTGATAATTTATAATTGTCTCGATAGTGACGAAAACGAGAATTTATAAAATATTAATTGTTAATAATTATATAAACTTCGGAGAGTAGAAAAGTATAGCGTTGCGTAGCTGCGCGTTGCCTACGCCGCCTCAGAGCCGATGGAACGGATAAGTTAGTGCCATAATATTAGCGCGCAGCTCACAACGCGCGGTGTGCGCACACCGCGCTCTGCACTGGCGACGCACAACACGATGAACTTCACAATTCCATAGCACACGGACGCTTTCTTAATTTTAAATTTAAATAGACTAACGACGGATATCAAACGCATCGTTTTTCTCGGTTTCCTAAGTAGAGGTGAATCAGTAGAGCTTCGAATCGTTTCTTTATGTAAATATTGTAATATTATCGAGGATTCGCCACTAGCGTGATTTGTTTTATAGAAGTGATAAGGAGACGCTCGTACGAGCGATCCAGTCAATTATCGCGTAAGCGCGACGCGAGACGTCTCGTTTTTCGATGCACTACAACTTCGTACCTTGTTTTAATTGTAGGTCAAAATAATTTATTATCGATAGTGATCATTTTGTAGGAGTAAGTAGGCAGAAGCGATAACGAATTCGGACGAATTACGTTTTGTGATAGAGCAGCAGAGGGCTGCGAGCGCGCTGCCTCGCCGCCGGCTCGGCGATACTCAATACATACAGACAACGTAGAAGTAGCCACATGCATGGATAATGCTTAAACTTCTTTCTAACTTGAGACTTTGTTTCAGTTCTATATTTAGCGATTTTTTCTGGTATAAGTTATTGCGAATAGTTACTGTGCAAGCGCTTCAAGAACTTTTGAAATTTCGTAGCAATAAATAGTTGATCGCAACGAGTAACATATCCTACGATTAGAGTAGAGTAGTCGTTGAGCCGACCGCCGCCGGCGCCGCATCTTTGGCACGTTTTCATCGTTGACTAATTCTTATAGTGTCATGACAATTTGTAAAGAAAATTTTGCAAATGTTGACTTTTTAGCCAAAATAATTATAGTTAATGAATGACGAACCAATACGCAGTAGCTTACTTGTAGATGAATGCAGCCTAGTTCTCAGTTTTGGCGACTAACACCAATAGATACTTTGTACTCGTAAGATATTTATACAATTGACCTGAACAGAGTGACATCTGTCAATTTATCTACAAAGAGAAAAATATAATATTGCGTTTTATCCCCAGAGGCATTTATTTATTATTGTTTTATCTAACATTACCGCTTTTGTAAATTATATAAATTTTATAGGAGAGATCTATTTTTATTGTGAAGTTGAACTGCTGAGTATAAGCAAAGAAACATAAATATATAAAAATCAAAACTTTTTTTTATCGAAACTGTTAATTAATATATAGTTAAATTATACTGATTTCTGGTATCTATTTTCACCAAAAGTGCTCATCGCTGTCAAAAAAATTAGAGGAAATGCATTAAAGAATGAAGAAAAATGATGTTGTTTTACTACCTGATATATCCTTGCGAAAAAAATTAAACATTGTTGTCATTACTTTCTATACACTATAGGCAAATTATAAAAAAAAATTATGATGGATTTTCACCCGAAAACACTATGTCTACCGAAATGTATAATAAAAAAGTTTAACATATCTTGCCAGAACGGCGCTACAGCAGCTAGAGGGTAGAGTTGAAATTAACATATTGCATTTATTAATTGGGTTTTTAGGAATTGAAAATAACGTCTTTTGAAAGCGGATGTCTAACTTTATCTTTCTAATTCCATTTTGCTTTACAGAGCATCGCCGTCTAAATTTAAATCATTTTGAGGGACATTATTATACACCAACTACAGATTTAATTAGCATTAAACCTCGTTATGAGCAATTTTATTAAAATTTATATAAATAAATAAATATTATCTTTAAACGATACAAAATAATAATACTACCCTTTATTTAATTTAACATAACACGTTAAATCATAATTAGACATCAGTCTATACTACAGTCTATACTAACATTAGTAGGCATCAGCCTACTAATGTTATAAAAAGGACAGATTTCTTTGTTTGTAATCGATAAACTTTACTACTGTTCAATTTTAATAATTCACTATTAGAAAGTACTACTATATTCAAAAGTAACATACTTTACCCAGTCTTTATATTTTTTCTTTAATAATAACCATTTCCGCCTGAAGTAATTTATAAAGCAAACGAGAATCCTGAACCCCGCTCCGGAATTGCTTTGTCCGCGTGCACTGACTAAATGATCCAACTTAATAATTGAAATAGCGTATATAAGATATAGAATTGAATTAGGCATTATTACTATGAAACATTAAAAGGTAGATGATGGCAGATTTCGCAGAATTTTTATCTTAACCTGAATGCCACGCGGTGGTAGCCGCGGTTACAGTTAGTATTTAATACCTCTTATTAGGCTTTCTATGGTGTAATCTGATTAACAATTACGACTACAGTTACAGATTAACTTTTATTGATTCTAAAAAGGGCGGGTGCACTGGGAGTCGCTCAATTGACTCTTTGATTACATTCGTAAAATTTTAACATACTTTCATTACATGTAATCGTTAATCATTAATCTGATTACAATTTGCCCCAGCAGGGCCGGATTATCCATTAGGCGGTACAGGCAACCGCCTTGGGGCCCCGCATCGGCTTGGGTAGAAGCCGATATAAGGTAGAAATTGGGGAAAAATGTTTTAAAAATCCTTGTTTATGAAATTGTTAAAGCCAAATAATTCTCATATTCGAAAAGGATGATGGTCTATCTTCCTAATATACTATTAAAACCTCTTAATTATTAATAAAATAGCCAAAAAGGTATAAAGATATATTTTAGAAAGACATAAAAGGGTAAAGAGGCCTGAGACGTGTATTGCCTAGGGGCCTTAACTTAGTTAATCCGACTCTGTGCCCCAGTCTGTCCCTAGCCCAGAATTAAATATTTTAGAAGCTAGCAACACTGATATAAACCGCTCAATAACATTTTTTGCTATCCACTCACTACTGTCTTTGATTTGTTAAATGACAAGTGACAACTAGAATAAACATGAATTTAAAGTTCATTTGTGCCTGTGTGTTCAACTTAAACACTTTGCAATATTTATGATTTTTATTGAATATGTAATATATTTATTACAATCCAGTAACCGAATTATGTTCTAGCTAATGTAACTATAACTTAAAAATTACCGAAGGTAGCATATATTCATCATGTCTACCAGAAGAGCGAGAATAAAAGCTGTAACATCGTTGCCACCTAGGAGAAAAAATAATGAAGCAGCCGACGCCAAAAATAAAGCACCACTATCAAAAGAAATATCTGAAATAGTTTCTAGGAGCCCTCGTACTCCCAAAGTAAATACCGCTTTAAATCAAGAACAAAATGTAACACCATACGTAAAAAGTACTTCTGATCCCCAAACTGTAAGTGGTAAAACAACACCCATTAAAGTCGTAAAAACTCCAAAGGTACGAGAAAAAACACCACTCAAGCTTTTGGAGACAAATGAAAGTCCACATAGAGAAAATTGTTCCACTTTGCCTACAGAGAAGTCACTTCATAATGCTAATTTAAGTTTTAAATCAAATTTTGACAATGTTTTTGCTTCACCACTACAGAGAGACAGTCCAAAACGAACATTTGCATCACCTATTGTACCATCACCGAAAATTAATAAAAGTTTAGATCATCAAAAGTTAGCCACTCCCCAGAAAAATATACCAACTCCGGTAGCTCAAAAAATTAACGAGAATAATGAGTTACAAATAACTGATAGTGTGGTCAGCAATATTAGTCACAATAGTAGATCTAAGAAGAAACATGGAGGCAAAGGTAAGTCGTTTTACTATAAACACATCATTTAAATGAATATGTAGAATTATTTTATTTGAAGTAATAGTAATAGTCAAACACTTTACTACTAAAAAAAAGTCCCACTACTAAGTTACTTTATTGCAGATCTCTGACTTTCTTTCCAGGTAGTCTAGATAACAATATACTCTCATCATGTAACCAAACAAAGTACCATACAAAGCATCTTGTTTAAATACAAATATTTATTGAAGCCCTTCTATCCTCATACTAAACCACATGTATATATATTATTAATCTATCTGTTAACAAATATTAATTCATCTCATGCTCAGCAGTGAAGGAAGACATCCTGAGGAAACATGCATGTATCAAATCAAATCAGTGCCCCAGTGTTGTTACTAATACTTTTTACTTACATTTTTTTATAAAAGTTTTATAGAAATTTCTGATATTTGTGATTTTTTTTAGCTCACTAAGTAGGATATTCACAAGCTGTTATAACATTTTACTCTGTACCACATATAAAAATAATTTTATTTGTTTCTTGAGAAGAGTGATTACTGTTTGTTACTTTTTCCATCTGTAAATTTTGCTTTTATTTCTTTACTAGATAACCCACTTAGTATTGATGATAATTTGAATGAAGAAGCAATGGATGGTATAGTTCCACTACAACCAGCCAATACCTTACATAAACCTATTGACTTGTTGAAGAATGAAATAATATCAGAAAATGCTGAAGTATTATTTGACCCCATTGTACCATTGCCTTCACCAAGCAAAGTCCGTCCCAAGCTTCGACCAGCTCCAAGACTGGGACCTCACAGAAGAAGTAGTGTACAGGTAAACATTTTATATTATTTATTAATTTTTATTAAGTTTTTTTTTCTATAATAATGATTTAAAAACTTACTTTCATGATAGGTCTACTGGTAGTAGAGCTGCATAGGTACCACCCACTCATCAAATATTCTACCGCAAAACAGTAGTACTTGGTATTGTTGTGTTCCGGTTTGAAGGGTGAGTGAGCCAGTGTAATTACAGGCACAAGGAACATAACATCTTAGTTCCCAAGGTTGGATGCGCATTGGTGATGTAAGCGATGGTTAACATTTCTTACAATGCCAATGTCTATGGGCGTTGGTGATCACTTACCATCAGGTGGCCCATATGCTCGTCCGCCTTCCTATTCTATAAAAAAAAAAGAACAAAAATTAAAATTATTATAAATAAAATAAATTTACAAACAATGGAAAAAAAAGTTTTAAAATCTAAGATGATTACATATTACAACTTGAATAAATATTTAATCTGTATAAAATTGCTATTCTATGTAATAAAAAAAAAGGTTGATGTCCCTTAAATGTAAGTTTATGGAAATGAGCAATACAAATAGTATGTATGATAATAACAAAAATATATTTTATAGTTATTCATGTTGTTCTACCGCTTATTCATTATGAGATTATAAAGCCAAATTGGCTTATAAATAATTAAAATACGCACATACTTATATACTTTTAAATGTATTTATTATTTAAATTTTATGATAAAAGTATTATAATTTAAGGGAAGTGCAAGTGAATCAGAAGATGAAAGTCGTCGAAACCTCCTTGCATCGAGTACTTCACGACAACGACATGACTCTCACACATCACACAGCACACATCAATCTTTATCTAATAGGTGAATTTCAAATATAAATTTAGTGTGATTGAGTAAATGGGGACGCAGTGTTCACAGTAATTAACAGATTGACATCATTTTTCATATCATTGTGAATCATTATACATTTTGTGTATTTTTAAGTGTACATTTCAACCCTGTATGTATGTATATTATACATATTAATATAAAAAAAGCTTAATTCGACCATTAAAACATTTGACCTAATATTTTCTATTTTTTAATACAAAACTAAATTTATTCAATATGATGAATTTATAATTAATATTACATTACAGTACTAGAGTGTAAAAAATGTTTAACTTTATATATTTTTTAAAAATAAAAAAAAATATTATTTTCATGTTGTAATAAAAATATAAATAAATATTATGCTCTTTCAGGGACGTTAGCCGCGTTAGAAACGATTCTGTTTGTTCAAGTGCTAGCCAGATCACAACACAACAACCACCACCAGGGTCACCGCTTAAAGAAAAGCAAAATAATAAGTAATTTATACATTTTTATCACTCATAAATTTTTATGAATCAATAAGATTAATTTTTATATCTTTAAAAAAAATATTATTATTTATACTGTTCTTAATGTATATAGTATTTACATGTTATTATATTTTCCTATCTCTATGTAGAGCGAAACGACAGGAAATTAGTCGCCGAATGACAACAATGAGGCGAAGACGGGAGAATATTAAACGAGATGCCCTTACAATGTACGACCTAATCTTCTACAATCCTACGTCTAACCCTATAGTGTAAGTATAAACCTCTAATATATAAAAAAAATATTAATATTGGGCAAAAAAAAATTTTTCAAACCAAGCAATGCATAAATTCTGAAGGTGACCCGAATTCTGTGGCCAATTTGATTTTGATTTAGTGACTTTCTGTCTCTCTCAAACTCGAGATATTGTATCGAAATAAACTCTCATATTTACAGACCTGATGAAGACGAAATAAATATCAAAGAGGCAAACGTTAAGGAACAAATGGAAAGGACAAAAAAGACTGAAGCCGTTGAGCCGGAACCAGAGAAAGACAATGCAGCGCCAGTACCCCAAATTAAACTTGGACCAAAGGGTGAAATCATACTTGATGAAGAGAGCTTGGTAATATTATTATTGTTATTAATAAAGTTATTACCAACTTCTTTAGGTCTGTTATGACAAATAATAACAGTTGTCATAACATTGTAATGCATTATGGATTTAATTTTGTTTTTTTATATAGTTTAAAAAAAATTAGCAAATTTATTGTATCATCAGTAAGGGAACGATGTTTATACTTTCATGGTATATTCTTCCCCACTTCAAAGTTACATGGTCCATTTGGTCTACAGACCTGTCAGGAACCAATTCGCTCAGCGCCCTGACAATAATCTGTTTTTTTTTTTATTTCGTTTAGTAATACACGTGAACATGTAAGCAATTTGTTGGTAAATGTTCGTGTATAAACATTACCCACCTGGAAGGTGCATGATCCTGCCACCGATAAGGCTTGATAATAATCATAAAATTATATATTCTAAATTTAAAAGTTAGTCTTGACAACATTGTAGTTGCAAAAAATAAATCCTGTTATTGTAAATATACTCTTCAGGTTAGATAAAGGATTTGTGGAATCAAACAGATACATATTCTACAATCTCAAGTGCTGATTTAAACTAACGAGTGAGCAACACACTTGATATTAATACATATTTCTAACATAATTCCAAACAACTTTGGCCTATACTTTATTTTATTTAACATTTCCAGCAACTTACTTCCAGGAACAGTAAATAGTCTTAAACATTTTTAATTTATGTATTTGCGAGCCACAACCCTCTTGAGTAGATATGCAAAATCGAAAATCTATTTTCGTGTGTTTTACTTGTGTTTATAATCGAAAATCGAAAATCTATTTTCGTGTGTTTTACTTGTGTTTATAATCGAAAATCGAAAATCTATTTTCGTGTGTTTTACTTGTGTTTATAATTCATTTATTTGTATGTGTTTGTATGTGTGTGGGGGGAGATTGTGACAGGTGTTAGGCATATCTACTCAAGAGGGTTGTGGCTCGCAAATACATAAATTGAAGCTTAACCTTAGGATATATTCACGTAATTTAGCCACTAAGCCATTTTGGCTGTTTATACTAATAAATGTCATAACATCCTCAGGTCATTAATCAAACAAATAGTGGTCGAGCGGTTTCATCGGTAGTCCACGAAGGTGTCTGGGGCAACAGTAACAGCTTCAAGTACAAACGTGGTCCCAGAACTGCGGAATGGAGTGCAGCTGAAACTGTTCGTTTCTACCGAGCACTAGCGGCTATAGGTACCGACTTCACACTGATGGCCCCATTGTTCCCAGATCGGACGAGGAAGGACTTAAAATTAAAGGTGGGCTTTTTAGTTAATTAATTAATCCTTGTTAACTTTTTTACTTTTTATTATTTATTAAGTTATAGAAGTAAGAAGTTTTCAAGTTATTCCGATTTAATTACAATGTATTTAAATATATATATATATATAAAATAGAGAGACGAGATCGAATTACACACATAAGATATTTATGCAATATAACTATCCGACTTTTTTAATTCAAGTTTAAAAAAGAAGAGAAGCTAAACGGCGCGCAAGTGGACAAAGCCCTGCGAGCGAAAGTGCCCTGGGACGTGATGAAGCTCAAGGACGAGTTCAAGGAGGAACGCGTGGCCGCCGTGAAGCGCGCGGAGCGGGAGCGGGAGCGGGTGCAGGGCGAGAAGCGCGCCGAGCGGGAGCGACTCAAGGCCGCCCGCGAGCTGCGCGTCAGGCAGAGTAAGTGCGCCGGCACTGTGCGGTGGGGAACTTCGTCAAAGTTAAACAATTATTACAGTACTCGCCGAGATGGCCCAGTGGTAAGAACGCGTGAATCTTAACCGATAATCGTGGGTTCAAACCCGGGCAAGCGCTACTGAATTTTCATGTGCTTAATAACCTCCGAACCTTCTCCTCAAAAAAGGGAGAGGAAGCCTTTAGCCCAGCAGTGGGACATTTACAGGCTGTTACGGTTACGGTACAGTACTCGAGCGAAGGAAAGGAAGCAGGAAATTGGAAAAGCTACAGCAGTTAGTCTCGCACCTCAACACTCCGGATGATGGGAGTGAATGGGTTGGTTTGTACCCATTAGTAATGGCTGTTAAGACTGATATTTGTCAGGAAGACATAATCAGTACAAGCAATACATACTACAATTCCAGGATCCCGAGATTCTATAAACAATATATACATTTATATTAAAATTGTAACAACCGAATATTGTCCTCACAATCTAATATAAGCTAAGTCAGAGCAGTGATTTATGCCGACCATGTATATTTAGGTCATAATGTTATAATTTACTCAACGTCTCAACGTCTTTTTTTAAGGTAAAGGAGCAAAGGCTTTGGAATCGACGATGTTGCCAGGTAATACCGGACGCCACGGCCACGTCATTACAGCTGAAGATATAATCGAACGAGCGAAATGTACTCCGCAAAAACGAAAATCAAATGCACCGACAACAGAAGAAACACCATCAAAATTGAGTCTAGCTACGTTAACTCCTCTGAGCAAAGCAAACAAGACTCAAGGCCTTCCTACACCGGAAGCTGATAATATGGCAACGATTTCGAAATTGAACACACCAAACTTGCAAGTCAAGACACCGGAAATTATAAACGGCGTACCACAGTTGATACCGTCTAATATTGAAACTGGATCTTTAGTGGTATTGACGGTTAACGATCCATCGTCTGCAGCCAAGAAGATGTTCCAGACGTACATAGCCCACGGCGCTGGACAGCTGACACCGATCGCTTTACCATCAACGTTATTGAATTCTGTCGTCGGTTACATGGCGAAAAATACATCATTGTCATCGCCACAAATATTGTCACCGAGCAGTGTTGCAAGTCACGATAGCCGGAATAGTAATACCCCTAGTGGCATTACAGTGTTGCCAAGCCCGACGAAAAAACAAAGACATAATTCGTTTACAATCACACAGCTTTAAGTAATCGATAAGTTTTATATTCTTATTAAGCATGTTTATTTTTTTTTATAATGCGTGCCAATAAAGAAAATTTTTATAAATGACGGTGGGTACATATGTTAGTATGGATAGCAAAATCATTTTTGATTACATAAATTGTGTTGAATGGATTACATTTATTCATAATATAATTAAATTTAAACTTGTTTTGGAATTAAAAATATCCTGGGATATTATTGTGGAAACCAGACAACCGATATACTACATATACTGCTTTTCTTTTGTAAATACATACTTATATAGATAATTACACCCAGACTCAGGACAAACAGACATGTTCACGCACACAAATGTCTGTCCTGGGTGGGAATCGAACCCACAACCATCGGCGTGAAAGGCAAGTATCTACCAACCACGCCAACCGGCTCGTTATTTAGTTAAGTAAATAATAGAAATTAATTATAACTTCTTAATTCTTGATTGTATTATATTTATTGGTAAGTATTTTTTTCTTGGGTCTTTTTCTTATTTTTCCTCTTACTAGAAGTACTACAAAAATTTAACGAAGTAATCCAATCCGAAATTTAACAATAACTTCTCGCGACATAAAAAAACTGACACTGATTTTTTGTACATTTATGAAAAGGATGCACACAGATATATGTGCATCGTCGAGCGAGATAGCAAGAGGTCGGCCGCTATTTATAAATCCTTTCCTTTATTAGCACGGGTAGTTATTAGTATTAAAGTTCTGAAAAAACAGTACACTAAAAAACTTCGTTGCTTTTATTTGTATAATGTCTTGGAAAAATACAAGTAACTTTGCATAAAAGGGTACCTTTAAACGAAAAAATAATTAAGTATTTTTACATTTAATGCATAGACACTGATATATGCGTAGCCAGGTAAAAGGCAAGAGGGGGCAAGAAAATCCGGCTCCCATTCCCGAAAACAGTACAATTTGATAGTTTTTTTTACCTTAGTTAACCCATCATAATTTTATCTGAGTAATAATTTAATCAGATAATTTCTCCCATGAGGATCTATGGAGAGATATAACAAGTACAGCTATCTTGGCTATACTAATGATCAGCTTACCTGATGCAATTTCTTATTTTTATAATAATAAATAATCCTCAGATATTTTAATATATTATTTAAGCAAAGGTAAACAAGTGAGGTAACCATGATATTTTTTAAATCTCGCGGGAAATAATTATAACTGTAGCTAATTATCAAAACAAGTGATGCTTCGCAACGCTTTAAATAGAATACTTAAAATATGTATTTTATTATTACATAACAGCTGTCATGTTATTAAATGGAATCTGAATAATGTTACATGAATTTTTATTTTGTCTTTGAAATAGATAATATTTTTGTTTTTATCAAAGGCGTAAGTATTATATAGCTGTAATGTTTGCACTATAAATCAAATGCACCTGTCTCGGGAACTACGTTCGATTTATTTTTCCTGGCAGTAGATAAATGTTTTTTTTTTAAATATCCGGGACATTATTCACACACGGCCATCTGATCCTAAACTAAGCAGAGCTATGGAAACCAGGCAACTACATATACAACTTTTTCTTTTGTAAATACATACTTATATAGATAATTACACCCAAACTCAGGACAAACAGACATGTTCATGCACACAAATGTCTGTCCTGGGTGGGAATCGAACCCACAACCTTCGGCGTGAAAAGCAAGTATCTACCAACCACGCCAAACGGCCCGTTAACTGAAGCCATAAGAAGCGGAGCAGTAACTATAAATGTCAACAATTATGGCAATAAGACTTATAATTAAGTCTTATTGCAGATGAAATTACGTCATAGCAAATTGCTATGAAAAATTCAATGTAAGTAATTTTGTCCTAAGCAAGTGAATTTGTTGGCATTAATTCCGTTCTTCTAGTAGGTATATACTACTTATTTATTGAAACCTTTAATAATCCGAAATAACTAACTATCCCATGCGCATGGTTCGCAACGACAAACCCACTGACCGCACCGTAATCTATTTCAAGAGGTCTTTTCGTTCTGACTGGACATGTCGGGTCGTCCGCTATTCGGCGTACTTCATGCTCGAAATATCACTTATCTTTCTGATATGAGACGCGGTTTTTCTGGCAGAAAAACTCTATTAAACACCTCCAGTGGAATTATAGAACCAATAGACGACTAATATTAGAGAATTGTTAAACTTTATATCATGTCTAGTGCGATGATACATATAGACATATATAATAGACACGGATACGATAACGTGCTTTACGTAATGATCTCAAAGACAACAGTGACTAACTTATCTTACGAATGCTATTCCATCATAGACTCTACAAAATTCCCGACGACGAGAATATTAACTCACGTGGTAAAAAAACAGGCCATTTCAACATGAGACGAAAGCGACGAGTCACCTTCCGACTTAAGCAGGTAATGACCGGTCACGGTTGTTTTGGAGAATACCTGTATAAGAACAGACGCGAATCGTCGGCGAATTGTCACTCCTGTGGCGCGGACCGGGACACCACTCAGCAAAAGCTGGAGGCGTGCCCCGCGTGGAATGCGGAGAGGGAGATCCTGGTCCGCAAAGTCGGACAAGACCTGTCCCTGCGAGCAATCGTGTCGGCGATGCTCCGCAAGGAATCTCCGCCGCACCTCGCGTGCCTTATTTCAGACGGCCCTAAGGAGGACGACAGCAAAAAAAAAGGCCAGTTCAGCAAACAGAAGACAGTTGCAGCAGAGAGAACGCAGCACATTTTGGAGGGTTTCGGTCCAAACCAAGTAGGTTTGTACGAAAACGATTTAAAGGCAATCAACAAAGGTAAATTCCAATAAAATTACAGTCATAAGCTTAAACTTATTTATTTATAAAAATATATCTACAAAACTTTATTATTAGTGAGCTTCTATAATTTCATAAGGGAACCACTGTGAAGATTCAAGCGCATCCCATAGCGACAATTCGGGATCTAGGAATTCTTGGTTCATTTGATCTACGTCGATTATCTTTTTGTGATCTAGGGAACAAATATTTAATCGTGTTAAAAAATGACAAACATAAAACAAAATAAACAACGGCTTTACGTGCTTTCCGAGGCACGGAATTGTACACACTTCAACTTCTAGACTCCTTTTTTTTTATATTCGCCGGGAGGGCAAATGACTCTACTCCACCTGATGGTAAGTGGTAGTAGAGTCCAAACGCGACGACGGCCAGTACAGACGGGAAAAACGTTCTGCACTAGCCGCCTTCGCCTTGCCGGCCCGCAACTCCTAGATGCTACTGAGAATTTTCAACAGAAAAATTCAATAACTTCTTATTGGCCCGACTTGGGATTTGAACCCAGGACCTCGGGGTCTGCGACCTTATATCTAACCACTAGACCAACAAGGCAGTCAAATTGAAATTATGTACATATATACATGTTCTATAATCAATCTTCTGTCCAAAATTTTCCTGGAAGAGAAATATATATTAAGAAATATATACCTGCTTTAGTAATAAGGCCGCCGGCTGTGTGAACTTGACACCCGATTTTTGAAAATCGAATTTTTTCTTTTTGCACGTCAGGCAACTTTTGTTATTGTATTGGATTTGGAAAGGTGGCATGTTATAATGCATGCATGCATGCATGCATGTTATAAATATAATTAATAAATAAACATATATAAAAAATAAACTATAATTAATTATACCAATATTATAAATCTGTCTGTTTGTCTGTTACACTTTTACGGCTAATAAAGTGAACTGAACTTTTTGATGAAATATTACATACACTTTTATATTAAAGTGTTGACTCGAGTTTTCAGTCATAAGATTGCCATTTATAAATTTAAGAATAAATGTTAAAAGTATATTATTTTATTCTACAACCTATATAAAATTAGTAAACATATTTGATAAGTTTTTAATTACATTTTGAATACTAACCAACAAGTGCCAGGTCATCATTTTGAGCTTTGAGGACTGCTGCTTGTGTGGAGTCAACGACAGGAGTCGCCTGTACAGCTGCGCTCTGGTCACCCTGCCCATAGTAACCTGACCATGCTGAGTAATTTTGCCAATAGGCTGATGGATCATAATAATGATTGTACTCCTGGAATTAGAACTGTATGTAAGTATCATTTTTCTGAGATTTCGTGATTGAATGCAGGTGACATTGAGCACTTAGTAAGCAAGCATTCTATCTTATATCATTCATATGCTGTTTTTAATGCAACTACATTGGCGTAGCTTGGCCTTGATGGGCTCTGTATCAAAATTTGACAACCCTTCATCTTAACTGCGGCGATGACTATTTTTTTTCACGCGAATAGTGCCTTGACCGTCAATGAGTTAAACTACCCATTACAACTGATTCGGTGATAGCTACGCCCCTGTGCAACTACTTTTTATATTATGTAAAGCAGGTACAGGAAATTATATATTTTGACACCATATTATACTAAAAGAGCTATATAGCACAATAAAATCGCAAATAGGAGACTAATTACTCAAATAATAATTAAATGATCTTTCTATTCAATTACAACTTTAAAAAGTGAATTTATAATATTATAAAATAGTAATAACATATATAAAGGTGTATGAAAAAGCCCTCTATATGCAGTAAATGTATATATAACATCATACCGTCCCACTGCTATATGTCGCAGTAGTAGTGACAGGAGTGGTTGATATTTGTGTGGTAGTTGCACCTTTCGGCTTAGGCACCGCTGTACATATTTTAAGTGGTTTGGTTCCAAGACCTGTATATCCGTTCATTGCATAAAGAGCATTACGTTGTTCATCCTCATTTCCAAATCTGACAAATCCATACCCTTTTGTATAACCCGAACTATCTAGTATTACTACAAAAGAAATAAAAAGTATTACTTATTAATGTTTGTCATATATTAATATAATCTGCATATACATACATAAAACCTTTTCTATATATATTTTAGAAAATGAGCCACCTAAGGGTATAGGCAGTGGAGTTGCATTCACACAACTCACTCACCCCTTCAAACGGGAACAGAGCAATACAGAGTATTATATATTGCTAGCCAGAAAAAAAATTGATTTGTAGGTCGTATCTATTCAGACAAGCCTTTGTACTGGGAAAATTACAAAATAAAATATTATTTCATTTACAGCTAAATAAATTGAATTGAATACTTAGACTAATAATTTGAATATAACTTAAATAATGTATTTTACCTTTAGCAGTTTTTATTGAAGAGTACTTTGCTGCAAATACTCTGTATAAAGAGTAGTCATCTACATCTGGACTAAGATCTCCGACCCATACTGAGAATTCTCGTTCCTGTTGCATATTTGCACGAGCCTCTCTTGAAGCTGTGTTCAGTCTGAAGCGTACCACAGGAAAGGTTCCGGGAATTGGTTTACCATTAAGTTTATGCATAGCATCCATAGCTCCTTCATCTGTCTAAAATATGGAAATATTTTTTTTTAGTCTTTCAAATATCTCAAATTTTAAAGACTATACAAAAACAATTACCTGAAAGTGAACAAAAGCGTATCCAGCCGGTTCCCCAGAGAATTTGTTTCGCATAACCTTAACAGCAAGTGGACGCTGCCCCATACGATGAAATGCAGCCATTATAAAGCTTTCGGTCATGTTTGGCTCTAACTATAATTCATAAAATTATTATTTTATATTATAGTTATACATCAACGTAACATGTACATGTACAATTTAAACGATGAAAGTGATATGGTGTAATGCAAACATTGTTGTAATATAATAAAAAAACCCACTTACACTGCCCATCCATAGTTGGCACTGCATCGCCATAACTTTTGTCAAAATTATATTATTGTAGTTTCAGATAAATAAGACGTGTTTAAGTTTGTGCTGTAACACAATTATCTCAGACCTCAGTTATTTTCGTTGTTTGTGTTTTATTTTTGGCGTCTTAACTGACAAGTGACAGGCGACAGCTGTCAATATTATAGTCACACCATAGATAAATGTGTAAATAGTGTCCCTAAACATTAATGAAATTAAGATTGCGCTGCTAGAGCTAGAAAATGAAATTTAAAATCTCACTCTTATTCAATAGAAAACAACGATATTGGAGATAAAAAGTTAGACCCCAAAACTTTGTTTTGGGCATATTCTGGATTGGAACACAGAACCCTTTTATCTGCAGCCACTAGACCAAAGAGAAACTTTTACACCTTCTACAATACACTTAGCTAGACTTAGGCAAAATGTAATCAGAGTAGGATTTGATTAAGTACAATACAATATGGTTACAATGTGTTATCATCGATCACGATTACAGATTAACTTTGATTCTGAAGAGGGCGCGAAGATGCTCTAGGGCACTCATTTGAGTTACTTTACTTTTGTTTCTGTAATCGTGATTGATGGTTACTCATTGTAATCGTAATCGTTAAGCTTTAATCGGATTTTATTTTACCCATGTCTGCACTTAACTATCTCCTACAGTGTACCAGTAATTATTCTCACCTATTAGGGCATTTAACGTGTTCAATAAATTATAGTATACACTGATTTGCAATACTGATGATTTGTCGCCATAAAATAAGACGCTATTGAAACGTTTAATAAAATGCTAACAATAATCAATCATACTAAATCATGAACGCAACCTAATGCTGTGTCTAGATTAATGTAATATTGTCACTTTCAATATTTGTGATGATATAAAACTCGAATGATTAAGTAGTTCATTTCAACCGATATCACTATATGAATGATTGTCTCGATCACTAAGTCCTGAGTTTTTATAATAATCGAATAGGATCGGAAACTTTTCAGAAAACTTATTTTAATTCTTTTAAATAGTAATTATTAAAAGTAGACACAGTTATTAATTTTATCACACATAATTTGAGCTTTTTAAAGACCGCATAATGTAATTGAAAATATTGTTTAAAAACAAACATATGGAAATAAAAATATGCTAAGATGCTTAAATTCATAATTCAATGTTATGAAGAACAACAATGTTGGATTTTGTTTTTGATAAATAATATTTACACACCACTACCTATGGTATGTGCCAAAAATATCAAGAGATAATGATATTATTTTTTATTATGTCGAAATAATGAATGACGTGTGCGTGTGACTGAGGTTTTAGTGTTACAAAGTAATATGATAAAATGATAAGTGAATACTTGAATAGCGTTAAAATGTATAAAGTAAATATCTTTTCAACTAATTTTTTGTGCTTTGTGTAATTGTATCACACAAAAATAGTAATTTGGTCTAAACTTTGCACTATATTGTATATGTTTAAAAAAAAGAATAATTACGACAAGTTCATTACGTACATATCGACAAGTCACTATGTCGAGACTAGATAACACTGACGCATTGGAAAAACAATTAGCTGATCTACAAATGACTAAGGACATAAATTCGGCTGGAAAAATAAAAAAGATACCACCAGCTGTGCCACCAAAGAAGAAAGCTCAGCCTCAAGTTCCTCACAGTGCCGTCGTCAATACATTGCGTGAGCCTTCTTACTCAACAAAGATAACTCCTTTACAAAATGTGCAGAACGTCCCTCCTCCACCTCCTCCTCCTCCGACGTACAGCAATGTAACACGACATCCAAGCAATAATCATCCTATGCACAAAGATTACGCAAATGTAACTCAGTTGTCACTTCCTTCTTATTCACTGCGACAAAATGTGACCATTCCATCCAAAAGTTATAACACTATGTATAGTAATGTTCCCCAATATCAGAATAATCCACCGCCACCACCGCCTCCACCTCCTTTCCATGCCTCATCAAAGTCATTTGATCCGAACCATAATGAAGAAATTTTACCTCCACCATCTCCTGTTAGCTCTAATTATAGTGAATTAATGAGAGCCACTGCCAATATAAATTTTAATCAAGACCGTCCGCCTTATCATGCTATATATCAAAATGAGTACCCTGAGTATGGAGTATCTCAGGCATCAACATATGAGTCACTTTATGAGCCCATTAACCTACATCCACAATCTAATTCAGGGCAAGCTAATAACCCATCAATCAGTCAAAACTACAAAAGCAATTTGAGATCTATGGGAAAATCTCCTTTGCCAAAGGAAGAAGAAGTAGATGCATTAACTAATATGCTTGTTCAATCAATATCTGGTAGTTCAGAATTCTTTGGTATATGTGTTAAATGTGACCAACAAGTTGTAGATGAGAGTTCTGGCTGCACTGCAATGGGAAATTTGTATCATATTAAATGTTTTTGTTGCCACAGATGCAATACTAACTTACAAGGAAAACCATTTTATGCAGTAGAAGGAAATCCTTATTGTGAAGCTGATTATTATGAAACATTAGAAAAATGTTCAGTGTGTAACAATCCTATATTGGATAGAATTTTAAGAGCAACAGGCAAACCGTATCACCCAACTTGTTTCACTTGTGTTGTGTGTGGAAAAAGCCTTGATGGTATTCCGTTCACAGTGGATGCTATGAATCAAATCCATTGCATTGAAGATTTTCATAAAAAATTTGCTCCAAGATGTTGTGTATGTGAGCTACCAATAATGCCTGAGGAAGGTGAAGAAGAAACTGTAAGAGTCGTTGCTTTAGACCGTAGTTTTCATGTGCGATGTTACAAGTGTGAAGATTGTGGTCTTTTATTGTCATCTGAAGCAGAAGGGCGTGGTTGCTATCCCCTTGACGATCATATTCTTTGCAAGGCTTGCAATGCTCATCGTATTCGTCTCATTACTAATGTAATGACAACAGATTTATAAATATATATTTTTTTCTATACATTACCTTGCTTGAGCTCAGATAGTTTTGTAATGTCATATTATGTTATATTTAAATGATTATCAATTGTTTATAAATGCCATATTTTAATATACAAGTTAACTTTTAAAATATATGCAATATACATTCTTACTAACAAATCAAAACATTTTGACAATCCTTGCATTACAGTGTTATTACTTACATTTTGTAAGTGTTAAAGATGTTATATTTTTATAGAATTTTATTATATAAATAAAATGAATTAGACTTATCAAAATGAATATAGTTTAATATATAGACTGAAGCGGTAGCAATATTTTTGCATTTATAAAGGATAGTGTTAAAAATTAACATTATTAAATTTTTAAAATGTGATATTTACAAATTATACAACTAAAGGCAAAGATGTATTCATACTAATTTATTTGGGAGCATTATAAATGCTATAGCATAGATATATTTTATAAAGTGCTTTTGCTAGTAATTAATGAAATGGCAGCTGTAATCTATATTTTTAAAATAAATATTATATAAAAATATTTAGTTTTTCATTTAAAATAATAAAAGCTTTATTTCCAACAATTAAGAAGATATATTATGTACAATGTATATACATTGTACATAAGTTACAGCTATCTATATATATGTATATATTATATATTTGGGCCATTGTTTAGGATAAAATTATTAAAAAAATATTTGTCATTACATTATAAATTTTATTATATACAAAAAAAAAGCTACAAAATTTACAATACTGGCTGAAAATACAGTAAAAATAAAGGCACTTACATCACAGTTAATATTTTTTTGGAATGCATTTGTAAGTATACACTTGACAAAAATCGAAAAAAACTATATCTAAATTCAAATTGGATTTCTATATTTCTTATATAATTATATTTATGAAAGTTTTGCAATGATAAATCTCATAGTTATAAATATAGATCTTGATGGCAAATTAGTTTTTTTTTAATCAGAACTTAGTATCAGATCTATTGAAAGTATTAAACTGATAATATATTATAATATAACATTTAAGAGTATATTGTCATGAGTCGTTGTAAAACATAAGCTATAAAAGTTCCCGTGACAAAAAAACGGAAAATTTACATCAGACAAAAATTTAGACATTAATAAAATTGAAATTTGACTATATCTTTCTATGCTTTTCTGTCCCTGATAGCAGTCGTGAAAATATTAATTATAATAAACAATAGTAATAGAAAAAATCCTACATTATACTGTTGAAAAGATAAATTATGTCGACTATACTCTTTTTATATGGTATCACCAGAAAAATGTATGTAGTTGAATGATGACTGAAATAATCTTAAATTTAAACATAACTGAAATAGTTCTTACGATATTTCATTTAAGTTAATTATAAGACAATATTACGACAAAATTGAGAACAAAAAATAAAAGTAACAAAGAAATATGGTTACTATTGCATCAAAACTAGGTGATGACCATAGTACCTGGTGTTTAAATTACCTCTCAACATTTGCTCTTTTTAAGCATCTTGATTGGTGGTTTGTAATTTATTTTCTTAAATGCCTAATGACTGAAATCAATTTACAAAAACTAAATCGTTATATGACAAATTATCGTTTTGTATATCTTTACGCAATCAATCACGAAATTCAAAAGTACAACTACGAAACTTCAATAAATGGGAAACGTTATTAAAATGACTACACTTACGGTGAGATCTATGTTGATATTGACTTATTTTAAGTACAAACATATTTTAAACTTAAATGCATCACAATGCTAAAATTGTTACCATTCAATAAATCACTATTTAGGAGTTTTATCTTCGTAGGAACATTAAAAATTGGCTAATGATCATCAATTACACCTTATGTCTTAACTTAGTATTAAATCTTGGTGGGCTGAGCACCTGTTTCATAAATAATGATCTCTTTTCCTTAATACTTTTTGACGGCACATTTGATAACATAGAACATATATTTTCATCACTTGTTATCGTATTTGTTTGTTTTTGGGGACATATTTCTGTTTGGTTGATATGACCGTCAAATTGGTTTCGAACATTCATTATATTAGCGTCAACTTGTTGGGACACATTTTCAGAACGATGATATAAAATTTCCTCATCTGAATGTAAATTAGGCTTTGGTTCAAATCTTTCTCTTAAAATAGAAAACTTTCTCCTTGGTCTACCTCGAACGTTTTTCTTAATGTTTGATATTTTAGATGTTGTTGTATTAACCAAGTTTTGAGGGGTTTCTTTTTGTATTAAAGATTGTAATGATGGTGTTTTTCTACTTAATGAAATATCTTCCATCGAGCTTATAGGTAATGTGTTATCTGTCACTAGTTGCCATAAAAAGTCGATATCTTTATTTGAGAGATCGTGGATTTGCTGTTCAGATTTATTATTCAGTTTTTTATTTTGAGCTTTTGTGCATGTTGACTTTTGTCGCCTTGCAATATTTTTATTTTGACTTTTACTACTATCTAAACTTGAAGAAGTTGACACTGGTAAAACATTTGAATCTTTTATATTTGATTCAAACTTCGTGCCATGTGATACATCTAAAATACAGTCTTTTTCTGGCAAGGTTTCCATTTTATTACTTAAATCAAATTTATAAGGTTCTTTCCATATGGCTTTCTTAAGACTTGTTTCTGATTTATCAGATGAGTGAAACTGTGGAGAATCCCATTGATGCTCTCTTCTATGGTACAAGTTTCTTGGAGAATTTGTTACTGTGGCTTTCCTTATTTCATCTATAGTTGCAACAAGAGAGCTTTCTGAATTCAATCTTTTTTTACATGAAATGTCAATGTCACCTAAATCATCAAGTTCTTCTAAAATTGGTTCTAAATGATTGGGGTCTTTACTACTATCTATCATACAAGGCTTAGCTAAGAAAGTGTCATCATTAGAGTGACACATGACTGTATTAGCATAATCTTCTTGACTACTTCTCTCAAATTTGACAAACACGTTAGAATATGTATGTGCCTTCTTAGGAAACGACGGCGCAGCTAATATGGCATTTTTTAATTCTTGTGACAGACAACTGCTGATTTCAGAGCTACCTGAGGTTAAAGTGTCCCTACTCCTATCTCTGACAACACTACCATCATGTAACCAATTTTCTATATCACAATATCCATTCCAAGATCTTAGACCCCAAGCTTCTCTTGCAATATTTACAGCACATATATTTTCGTAATCATGAACTGATAGAATTTCTGTGGGTGTATCAAGGTCTCGTTTGGACTGTAGCAATTCACTAGTTATACCGTTTTTTATTTTATCTTTCTTTGTATACATTTCTTTGAGTATATCAAGTGCTATTCTTTGTATATTTTCTATGTCTGCATCTTGGTTTCCAACTTTAATATTTTTTAAGGCGCTTAAACAGAGCTTCTGTACAATATTTTCATTAAAAGTATTTATGTCTGAACTGTTAATATCACTAAAACTTAAATCTAAGTCCATGTCAATTGAATCTGATGAAGTTTTCTTATTTGTACCATCAGTATCATGACTAATTTCTGAACTATCAGTCTTGATAGTTTTTACAAAATCATGATTTGCAATATTGCAATTCTCTAAATTTAAATTAGTTAAGTCATCTCTTAATTCATCTGATGAACAAATTCCTCGTCGTTTCTGTAAATTTAACGTACTTGATGTAATCTCATCAATAGAACTCTCAAGATTTTCAATTGATGACAACTTGAGATTCAATTCCGTCGGTGAGCAAATTTTCTTTTTTGCTATTTTTGTATTTGTTTGATTGTCTCTCTTTGAAGTAACAGATTGTGGTGTATTTTCAATCGAGTACAATTCTATGCTTGAAACATCCATACTTAAATTTCCAACTGGAGCTGATGTAAATGTTGGTGACCCGGATCTAGCAATCCAATGATCTAATAGGAACTTTTTATCAGCATTATCACTATCATTTTGGGGTAATTGTTGATTACTTGTAGTTGAATCAATTCTGTTAGAAATGAAATAATAAAATATTAGCTTAAAAAATGAGATAAAAAAGTGGTTTTTTTTTATAGTCTCAAATGATTAATTTTCATACTATTAAATTAAAGATTCTTTATATTTTTTTGTGGTAACTAGAAAATTAAATGATATGATTATAAAAGGAAAAAAAAAACAATGAATCTACCTTGTTTCATTGACTTTGGCACTTTTAAAAGATCTGACATGATTTAGTCCATTATGTTTATTGTTTTTGCTTTCACATTTTGGTGCTACAACTTTGTTATTCAATTCGACATCATCTTGAGAATTTTTCCAAGGAATCGGCCCTTTTGAATGAAAGAATCTATAGTATAATATCATTGTTATCATACCTGAAATTCAAAAAATTACAATTTATTATTATATTATACATTTTGCAAGTTATTGCATTATTTATTAAAACATACCAATTAGAGTCCCAACAATTACACACACAGTTGCAGCAATAGACCAGGATTTTTTCTGCTTTTCTGAATCTGATATCAGCACGTACAAAAGTAAACTACCAAAATTCTGAGTGACTATTAATGTGTAAAACATTAAAAGGCGATACCTTGTGTGACCGTCCCGTAAATTAATATAACAAAAACAATATACAAAACCCATGATGGCATTGTAAAATGTTTCCTCTAATTTATTCGGACAGAATGTTGTTTTCTGTGTAATAATCCAAAATGTCATTGCTGACCAATGTAAACCTAAAAAGGAAATTATTTTAAAAATGTTCATAAAATATAGCATTATTTATTGTGTTAAAAAGTAAACTTACCTAATGGAATTAATGTCCAAATACCGAATATTATGGTAAACAATAAGATTCCAGCAATCCTGCCAAATAATATCCCAAAATGCCATGTTAGTTTTAAAATAATCGAACTCCATTTAAAATTATTGCTACTAAATGTTGTAATACTGTAAATATATGTTACACAACCCCATATCACAGATGCTATTGACGCTACTAAAGCAAAAACTGAAAAAGAAATAATGGTAATTACAATTAAAGTTTTACATGTAGAAATAAAATTTTAATAATTTTTTTGTTTATGTGATATAAATCAATTCATATATGTTTAATGTAGCATATAAAAATAAATTTGTTATAATAAATAGAATACTTTTTGGTATTTTAGGATCAATATCTACAGATAATGGTAATAAATTATTTACCTTTTGTATGATAATTCTCATTTAACATAATTATAGAATATGTTTGTAATATAATTTGTGGTACAGTTCCTGTGAAAATATATAAAAAGTGCAAGAGACTCAAATCATTACGTTGACATATTAATTTTTGTGTTTTCATTGACTCTAAATTTTTGCAGGAAAATACTTTCTGTAGAAATATTGTATACCTAGAAAAACAATTTTTATTTAATATTTTTGTTATTATATATATATATATATATGTCAAAAGTTTAGTTTATTTTCTGTGCAAATGTACCTTTCTAATAATCCAACTAGACAACAATGAGTAATCCAATGGCGAAGTTTTGATTCCTGATCTATAATAAACCATCTTATTGAAAAAATATTTATTAAAATATTTGGAGATAGTATGAATATCATTGTTGACAAAGCCCAATACAGATAGCCATCCTTACAATATTCTGCAAAAACTAGAATATCTGAAATAAAAAGTATTATAATTTTAAATAGTTTAACTCAATAGCTTAGATATTTAAAGAAATAAAAACAATCGAAAGTTATAATTACTACGAAAGGGAAGTTAAAGAAAACTAGTTATTTAAATGACGAAACTTTTAAAATTACATGAAACTAATAACAAAACGTCTAAGCACCTGTTGTTAAATCTGCAAGTATGGACACGAGGGATATAAATACACTTAGAACATTAAAAACACAATAATTCTCGTCTTGAGTACAGACAATCTTTCTGTCTGTTGTGGTTCCAAGCCTACAAGCTTCTGCCATTGTAAAAAAATATGCACATAATGCAATTCAATAATATTCAAATAGATTTTCTTTGATATAAATATATAAGCAATAAGCTTTCTCATACATATAATTTACAAAATTTATCTACGTCCAAATGTATAAATCAATTCAACGGCGGCGCGGAGTGATAGACGCAGGCGCAGGACCGAGGTCACCGCACTCCATTCGCTTGTATCACAGATAAGGTAGGTACAGATATTTGTTAGGATTTAACGATATAAATATGATTTGGATTTTATATGATTGCGAGTTTGTTATAATTTAATACATTTTAGTTCAATCACGTATGGGTTTATAAAATATTAGCTAATTTGTAATTGCAGAAAACACTTAAAATTATTATAATATTTATTTTGATAAGAAGAAATATTGTGTGAGAAATAAAAATGGTTTCTATGACTTAGTTTTAAGAGCATATAAAATAGACTGTCACGGAATTTTTTGCACACGTCTAACAAATATACAAATCTTAGGTAAACCAATTGTGCACATATATTTTAAATATTAAACAGTGAACGCTTCGAAATTAACAATATATTTAAACAAATTGTATAATTACAGCAAAGTTAGAATTTATAAACAATGCAAATGTTTGTCTTCAAACTATAATCATGTGAAAGTTCGGCATTAATCGGACTAGTTCTAGTTATTTTTTTGTGAATGCAAAAAAAAACTTACACGCAAACCTTAACTCTTCTTAATACTATTTATTATAGTCTGTCGTTTAATGCTTGTGTCAACTAGAATTGGACTGTCAGTTTTATAAAAGGTAAATAAACAATTAAATTCTTTAAACTTCTGGTAGGTAACGTATTTCTGCTTCATTTTTCAATATAACTTTTCATTATTATTATTTTTTTAATAATTAAAAAGACATTAATATAAATTTTGTTCCCAGAAATTATAACTGGTCTTAGTTATCCAATGTTAATGGAAATTTGAAACAAAATATAAGAAGCATATGCTGTATTGGAAATTATATTTCATATTAAAATGATTCACGACGCACTGTTAGTTTTGTGGGATTGCTCGCAAACCAATGCACCACAGGTAGTTGGATCCGTTATTTAATAACACTTACTTTGTAAAGACTTTTTAACTTACTTTATACATTTAAATATTTATAGCCCGCGCCACTTACCTATGCAAATGAGGGAGATGCAGAAGTATACAATAGAATTTACGCTATTGCAAAGAGTCACCATAAAATTCAAAATTTTATTATAGGAACTGTGTTTCATTCCAGAAAATCACAAACAGGTTATTTTTAAATTGACAATAATATATTTTTGATATAACAATTGATTTAAATATATATTCAATTTGTGTTTTTTTTTAATTAGCCTCTGGACATAAATCTTATGGACTGTATGGACAAGCATTGAGTGAAGGCATTTCTGAAGTTTTGCAATCATATAAGAATACTTTAAAGGAAGTTGAGGAACTTGTTATCGGGAATCCAAATTACACATTGTCATTGCTGTACAGTTATGTTGAAAAGTTTCAAGGACTATTTAATACACTCAATAGAATTATAAGTACTATAAAAGAGAGGAGATTGACAGGATGCCAGATTTTAAGCCTTATACATCAATTTATTTTAAATGGCAATAAAATGGTACATGAAGCTATTATGCAGTGCGTATTTAAAATAATATTTTATATAAGAAAAATTTAGAATTGAGACTATCAAAATCTGTGCCAAAATTTTTTTATGTGATTTTTGTTTATGGATTTTATATAAAATGTAGTAATGGATGCATTAAAACCAAAATGCCAAAAACACATAAATTCTATTAAGGTCATGAACACTGATAACCTTCAATTATTATTATTATTTTAGGATATTTTGCTGTATAAACACAGTTTTCATTAATCAACTCTGTACATGGCTGCTTTATGGTGAATTGAGAGACCCATATCAGGAATTCTTCATATATCAAATGAAAAAAAATGATGCCTCAGATACATTTATTTCCACTCCGTCATCAACAACTACTTGTGAAAAATCTCTTGTATCAACGGTAATTACATAAAATAAAATAATATTCTTAACAATGTTGCTAGTAGCCAGTGTGATTACAGGCACAAGGGACATAATATCTTAGTTCCCAAAGTTGGTGACGCATCGGCTATGTAAGCGATGGTTGATATTTCTTACAATGCCAATGTCTATGGGCGTTGGTGACCACTTACCATCAGGTGGCCCATATGCTCGTCCGCCTTCCTATTCTATAAAATAAAAAATAATTCAAATTCAGTTTAATATGATTTTAACTTTCTTATAATAAAACTATTTTCTTGGAAACAAGAATTAACAATTATTATTTTTATTAATATAACTTTTAATTAAGAAATTGTTGGTAGCATAGGGGTTAACATTAATAAGTAATAATGAACATTCTGATATAAAAAACAACAATTCTTTTTGACCAAAAACCAAAATCTTAAACTTGAATAATGTAAATTTTTATTGCAGTTACAACAAACACCTTTAGACTGTGGATACAATCTTAATCCGAATATGATTCCATATTTTATTCCACTTTCATTGGCACAGGAAATATTATTCATTGGCAAAACTGTCATTCTTTTTGGTTTCGATCCGAAGAAAGTTAAGAAGAACAATAGTTTTACAATTAACAGGCCTATGCTCACTTTGCAGAAGATTGATGCAGATTCAAGGAGGTATTATGCATTATTTTATAATAACTTACTAACAATAAAAATCCCGACGAAAAATCGAAGACTGAAATCGTGGCGGTATAACCACACAAATGCTGGAATCCGAAAATGCAAATCCTGATAGCGGGCAGCGGCGCTATTAGTGAAAGATTTCCAGCCACTGCGGTCACCAACCCGCCTGCCAAGCGTGGTGACTAAGGCAAATACCCCCCTATGAGCGACGACAAAAATTCACGGCCCCCAATTCCCGGTAATCGCACTATTCCTGGCCACGGTTACCGGCCATGGTAACGGTGCGATGGGGGGGTGCTAAGAATCCCCGGGCTACGGCAGGGTACCACAAACGGCGACTGTTTCTGGCCACGTATAATGGACGCTCTCTGCGGCTGGACGAACATCTGACAGAATTGGAAGTAGAGTTAAGTCGTATTATTTGGGATATAGTAGGTCTATCAGAAATCCGAAGACAGGGCGAGGACACGATGACACTAGATGCCGGTTACTTACTCTACTTCCGAGAAGGACACCAACCATCCCATAATCGAGAGGTATGCCTTGAAGGTTATACAAGTGTATGCCCCAACGTCTACATACACTGACGAAGAGGTCGAAGCCATGTATGAAGACAAAGTGAAAGCTATGTCTCGTACCAATACCTTCTACACAATTGTTATGGGTGACTTCAATGCCAAAGTGGGAGTACAAAAAGATGGTGAATCGAGGGTTGGAAAATTCGGCTATGGGCGCAGAAATCATAGGGGGCAAATGCTGGTAAACTTCCTCGAGGCTCAGCGATTATTTCTGATGAATTCATTTTTCCAGAAAAAGCCCCAAAGGAAGTGGACCTGGCGAAGCCCCGATAACATAGCGATGAATGAGATCGACTTCATTTTATCCAATAAGCGCCAAATATTTAGGGATGTCTCCGTGATCAACAGGGTAAACACTGGAAGTGATCACCGCCTGGTAAGAGGCACCCTGAATATTAACACTAAAATAGAACGATCGCGGTTAATGAAGTCGACGCTTAGATCAACTCTGCCTCAGGTCGAAGCTGGTGCGAAAGCTTCCAGCTGGAACTACAGAACTGATTTGCCATGTTGGAAACCAGGCAGGGCATTGACGACGCCACCAATGGTCTGGTGCGTGTCATCCGCGAGGTAGGCCAAAATTACTTTCGACAAAAGAGCAATGGACGTAAGTCGAAGCTCTCAGGCGAAACTCTGAACGAGATGACGAGGAGACGAGAACAGCAGAACATGACGCCATCTGAGTGTCAGGCACTTAACAGGAAGGTTAAAAAACTAATAAGGCGTGACACAAGACGAGTGAATACCCGGAATATTGAAGATGCTATAGCACTCAATAGGGGCTCAAAGGTTCTTGCAAAGTCACATACCTCCTGTTGTCACCTGACAAAACTCAGAACCATACAAGGCATAACCGTCACCTCAAAACCAGAGATTCTAGCTGAAGTCGAAAAGTACTATGATGATTTATACTCATCACAAGTACCTCCACCTGAGTCCCACAGTGCGGATGACCCACGAGCCAGACTAACACGCCACCTATCAGACGATCTTCCCCACATCGATTCGGGCGAGATTAGGATTGCTCTCGGGCAACTTGGAAACAACAAGGCTCCAGGAGATGACGAAATTACCTCAGAGCTTCTCAAAGCAGGAGGCACACCAGTTCTGAGAGAGCTGGCTAACATCTTTAATTCCGTCCTCCACAATGGTATAACACCGAAGACATGGAGCAGAAGTGTGGTGGTGCTGTTTTTCAAGAAGGGTGATAAAGCTCTTCTGAAAAACTACCGCCCCATTTCACTTTTAAGCCATGTTTACAAATTGTTTTCGAGGGTAATCACTAATCGTCTTGCCCGAAAATTCGATGACTTCCAACCCGTGGAACAGGCTGGGTTTCAAAAAGGCTTCAGTAGCGTATACCACATACACACACTAAGGCAAATAATACAGACCGAAGACCGAGGAATATAATCAGCCTCTATGCCTAGCGTTTGTGGACTACGAAAAAGCCTTCGATACCATCGAGACCTGGGCTCTTCGGGAATCCATGTAGAGATGCCTAATTGACTGTCGGTGTCCAGGTGGTAAAGTGTTTGTACGAAGCCGCAACCATGACCGTCCAAGTACAAGATCAGAGCACAAGACCAATCCAATTGCATCGCGGGGTAAGACAGGGAGATGTAATATCACCGAAACTCTTTACCAATGCATTGGAGGACGTCTACAAGACGCTCGATTGGAACGGACGCGGCATTAATATAAAATGACCCGATTAATATAAAATCCCCGAGACCAGTGGTCGTAAATGGCTCTCCACTTGAAGTTGTGCAGGAATATATCTATTGTATTTAAATGTTGTGATGTTTAAGTATCGTGATAAATGAATAGAAAACTATTTAAATAATAATTTTATGATAAAAAGATTTATAGTGGATACACTTGCAGGTATTGTCACGGTGTTTTTATTCATCGATGATGACGAGATTAATTTTTAAGCACAGATAAAGCAAATGAAAGTTAGTAGTGCTTGCCTTGATTTAAGCATGCGATTTTAGGTTCAAATCCACTTTACTATACAATTACTGTATTTAACATAAGACAACATACATACATATATATATCTACAAATCTTTACATATATGTATAGATACATATATCTGTAACATGCTGTTTATGTTACAATATTTTTCTTCAACACCTCCATTGCATGAATAGATTATAAATATAACAAAAATATATTTATCAAATAAATATAAGTAATCGTTATGACGTTTTTACAGATTTACAATTTGGGAAGAGAAGGAAGCAGAATTTCACGAAAAAATACAAAAACTTAAAACTATTGAAGTATTTGAAGTTTATAACTTGAGGGGTGTGGTGAGAGAGATAAAAGAGTGTGTCACGAAGGTACAATTTTATATTATAAATGTTAAAACACAAATATAAATAGAACTCCTCATATATTATTGACATTAACACTTATGAAGATAATAAAAAGTAATCCAATAATACCATAACTCTCTCCCTTACATACGATGACAAGGCGAAAGAGAGTTTTTTTATTACGCTTTCACGTAACTAAATCGATCATTATGAAATGTCTGCATATCCGTTGGCAGAGGTACAGGTAATATATAGGGTACCTAACACCTCTCCCCTTCAAGAGTAAAGTTGCGGGCGGAAACAATCAAAAATCCACTTTAATCAAACCATAACCGTATAAGTCCATGTTGTTTGATTAACAGCAATTTCTGTGGGAAAGTGGCAGTCACCCATATTGCAATATTGATTAATGGAATATAATGTAAGGTGATGTCACGTTGGCCACCTAACCACATATTTAGACTATAGATTTTTTTTTTATATAGAATAGGAAGGTGGACGAGCATATGGGCCACCTGATGGTAAGTGGTCACCAAACGCCCTTAGACATTGGCATTGTAAGAACTGTCAACCATCGCTTATAGCCAATGCGCCACCAACCTTGGGAACTAAGATTTTATGTCCCTTGTGCCTGTAATTACACTAGCTCACTCACCCTTCAAACTGGAACACAACAATATCAAGTATTGCTGTTTTGCGGTAGAATATCTGATGAGTGGGTGGTACCTACCCAGACGCCCAAAGACCTACCACCAGTAAAATATAACATTTCAGCTTATTGCATAAGAACTGTATAAGAAATATTGACTTCAAATCTAGCTACAATAGCGCACATCACTGACAGCAGACCACTATCTATAGTCGTCAAAATGCTATACAGTAACAGTCTGTTAATGTCCCACTGCTGGGCTTAGTTTTGGAGCTTATTCCACCACGCTGCTCCAATGCGGATTGGTAAAATACACATCGGCAGAATTTCAATGAAATTAGACATATGCAGGTTTCCTTACGACGTTTTCCTTCACCGTCAAGCAAGAAATGAATTATAAATACAAATTATGCACATGAAAATTCAGTGGTACTTGCCCGGGTTTTAACCCACGATCATCGGTTAAGATTCACGCGTTTTAACCACTAGGCCATCTCGACTTTGGAACTAAGATTTTATGTCCCTTGTGCCTGTAATTACACTGGCTCACTCACCCTTCAAGCCGGAACACAACAATATCAATTATTGTTGTTTTGCGGTAGAATATCTGATGAGTGGGTGGTACCTACCCAGACGAGCTTGCACAAAGCCCTACCACCAGTAAAAATGCTATAAACAAAACTTTTTGCCATCATAATAACAGTTATCCATTTTATGCAATTTAAATCCTAAGTAAAGGACATTATAAGTAAGTAAAGTAAGACTCAGGCCTTCTCTCCTCTTTATTTGTTTTGAGGAAAAGGCATGGAGCTTAGTCCACCAAAATACTCCAATGCAGATTGGTGGATATGGCAGATTTTTTCCGAATTTCAGCCAACTTCCATGGGCAAGGTATCGTTTAATTTATGATCTGATTCTCAAAATGTATTTCAATTGCCAACATATAAGTTGGAATTCTTCACACAAACACAAAATGTCATGCGCAGATACTTTGCCTGCTGTGGCAAAAATTCAATCAGACAGACATTTTTATTATATAATAAAATATAACGCATTTCAGCATTTATGGACTGTTGCTGTTGAAGAAGCACAACTTTTACACGAACTTCGTCTCATGAAGGACTTCTATCTTATCGGTCGTGGGGAACTATTTTTGGAATTGCTACGTCTTACAGCGCCTATGCTCGACAGGCCCACCACGAGAACTTCCACCAGAGGTAAACTAACGTCTAAATATTTAACTTATAAATTAACCGTTAATCATCATAATAATAATTATAAAACTGTTGGCAATTGGTTTTTGAACGGTCCGCAAAATTGGAACTCTGATAATTTAGAACCGTTGTCTTCTCAATGGGAATAAGCTCTACACCTTCGGAGAGGAGGCCTTAGCTCAGCAGTGGGACATTAACTGTTACTGACTTCTCAATATATGTCGAGCATTCTTTGATAGAAAAAGCCACAGCCTTATCGTGTCATTTTCATGTCATACCAAAAATTAACTACAATCATATTTTTAAGTCGAGATGACCCAGTGGTAAGAACGCGTGAATCTTAACCGATGAACGTGGGTTCAAGCCTCTCTGAATTTTTATGTGCTTAATTTCTGTTTATAATTCATCTCGTGCTTTTTGCTGAAGGAAAACATCGTGAGGAAACCTGCATGTGTCTAATTTAATCGAAATTCTGCCACATGTGTATTCCACCAACCCGCATTGGAGCAGCGTGGTGGATTAAGCTCCTAACCTTCTCCTCAAAAAAGAAGAGGAGGCCTTAGCCCAGCAGTGGGACATTTACAGGCTGTTACTTACTTTTATATTTTTATGATAATAATAAGTGTTTGAATTTTCGAAGCATGAAAGACAATGCCTTAAAGTCAAAGGCGTTACTGTCAGAATAACCTATAGATATATATATATAATAATTAAATAAGCAAATAACAATGCACTATTTAGTGAGAGAATATATACTTCAGGAGCAAAAAGAGGCCCATCATCGCGAGAGGGGTTTTTTTCATAGCTTGATGCCCCTGTGTTGCCAGTCTTTTCGACTGACTCCTTACAATACAATATCAAAATATTATTTACAGATATGAACCATGCGTTTCAATTAGCGGCTCGAGCTGTGTTCCTGAGCAATAGTGCTGACATTGAAAAGTTTAGCTTCGAACTACCTTATGTTAAGCCGAATATTTCTGTGAATTCTTCCGTTGATGATGACAGCAGCACAGGTATAGTAGCTACCTAGTTATAGATAAGTAGGTACTAGCCGTTTATTTCCTAGCCGTCTAGCCGAGATGGTAGTCATCGGTGATTATAAAATTACAATAAAGGTACAACTAGTATTGATGACAAAAAATAAGTATTTTTTACTGTATTTAAGTATTATGTAATTGTTTAAAATGTATTTAGAATACCCAGTGTGCTATATTATGTTAAATGGTTTTATTATATGGTAACATACTATCGTATTTATAATATTAGTAAGAAAGAATAGTAAGGATAATATTTTAATTTTATTACGTAAAATTGCTTAGATAGACAAAAGATATAGAAAAAATAAAGTAAGGTCTCATATGTTATTTTTATCGTAATGTATATTTTGCGTCCGTAAGTAAGCGATTCTGTCGCGAGGCGCGGTGCGGAGAAGCGCTTTAAAACAAAATATTAATATAATTGCGTGCAAATATATCCATTGGAACGTTTAGGATTTTGAATAATCATTCGATGATTCGATTCGATCCGATTTCAAATTTTGAATATGGAAAAAGTTATAACGTTTAACTGAATATATAGTAATAGTTACCCGCTCTCTTATGTCGACCAAAATTAATATATAACAATCTTTTTTTTCTTGATATTAAATTGAAAAGTGCATCTTATATGTTACGTACGTCATATTTATCTTTTATACTTAATAATTTCATTAGAAACCGTTAGTACATCATCAGCAGAGGCGACATAAGCAAATAATATAAAATCCCGTTTTTTTAAAAATCGAGATTTCGTCTATTGTTTCTTATGGCATAAAGTTAGCTCGACAGTACCCTAAGTTTTAGGATTAGGTACACTATGGGTTTTTTTTGTCATCAGTGGCAGATGGGTGGTCGAGTATAATTCTAAAGTACGACTTCAAGTGGCCCCTTCATCTGCTATTTGCGCCGGAGGTCTTGGCGCGGTACAACGACATGTTCCGACTCCTGCTGCGAATAAAGAAGACGCAACACGATCTGCACGCGCTCTGGAAGACATATAAGCAATCTACTAGGTTACTATACATCCTCTTGGTTTCATAGATTAATAAACACTTTAATACGATCCATCAATTATCTTTAAAAAAATACTCACTTACAATGCATTACAAATATTATTTAATACTGCTCCAATGCAGGTTGGATACACATGCTGGTTTCCTGGAAATTATTAATGTTTCCTGGAAAGTCAATGGTGTCCGTACAGTCTTAAGCTCGAAATTTTCGTCATAATTCACTTGTCCTAACCACTGCTATAGAATTTATTTCGTGATATGCACGCCCGACTTTATTGCTAATTGAAACCTAACTAAATTTTACCGCTCTAGGTCCATATGTTCAATAATCCAATTGTTGAAACATCTTTAGGTTTACAATGTGTCAGCTGCATAACAAATTGATGTTTCTAATGGACAATCTTCAACATTACCTTCAAGCTGATGTGCTTGAAACTAATTTCTCTCGTCTCATGGAAGCAGTTAACAAGACTAATGATTTCGAGAAATTGAAGAAAGCACATGCTACTTTTCTAGCGGATATATTAAGTCAATCGTTCTTAACTGTAACGGTAAGATTTTTTTTTTATGTTATAGGCAGGCGGACGAGCAAATGGCCTACCCGATGGTAAGTGGTCACCACCGCTCATAGACATTGGCGATGTAAGAAATAATAATCATTCATCACATCGCCAATACGCCAACCAACCTTGGGAATGTTATGTCCCTTGTGTCTGTAGTTACACTGGCTCACTCACCCTTCAAACCGGAACGCAACAATACTAAGTATTGCTGTTTAGCGGCATAATATCTGATGAGTTGATGAGGGTGGTTTCCATCCAGACGGCCCTGCACAAAGCCCCACTACAAAAAATGAATATATTCCAATCGAAAAAGAAGTAAATGTAAAAAAACAGTTTTACAAATTCTATGCGATTTGCTAATATAATTTGCTATATTATATACTTCAAACAGAGGTACTGTGAGTTACTGGTGGTAGAGCTTTGTGCAAGCTCGTCTGGGTAGGTACCACCCACTCATCAGATATTCTACCGCAAACAGCAGTACTTATTATTGTTGTGTTCCGGTTTGAAGGGTGAGTGAGCCAGTGTAATTACAGGCACAAGGGACATAAAATCTTAGTTCCCAAGGTTGGTGGCGCATTGACTATGTAAGCGATGGTTGACATTTCTTACAATGCCAATGTCTAAGGGCGTTTGGTGACCACTTACCATCAGGTGGCCCATATGCTCGTCCGTCTTCCTATTTTATAAAAAAAAATAAAAAATTTATAAATACTTCAAACAGTTCTTATTTAATATTATATTTTTATTTATAATACAACACTATGGATTCGTGTTGTATTGACTGACTTGACTGTTTATATAAACTTTAATAATACTTTCAAAGTTTCGATAATTTCGGCAGCGGGCCGGTAAGCCTCATATTTGTTTACACTACCTTGCTGACAAGCGCTGGGTTCAAGTATAAGAGAAGTCACATGTTTACTAATATATGTAAAAATATTTTACGTCACTGGTTAATTGTTGGCACCGGTGGGTTATAATGAATCGATTGTAAAGGCATGTGATTTGAATCAACGATCGTCTGATCCAAATATAAGATATATTTTTTTATTGTACTGATTGTAAAAAAATATCGTAGTATGCATTTATATCTTTACGAAGTTACTCGATTTCAGTCCGGTGATAATGATTCTGGCGACACACTCGACTCAATAAACAATCCAGTTTTCTGTAATATTATGGAACTGCTAAAGCTCTGTCATTCGTTCTGCAGCATGAGTGAGTTTGCCTCCGATAAGGAAGCCGAAGATTATTACATACGTGGATATTCAGATCGGTAATATTATATTTTTAATTATAAATAACATAATTACGTAACTTAATTCACGACGTTTTCATAATACATTTAAAACAAATTGGATTATTGTTTTAAACAAACAGTATTGTTCGTTAACATATTGACGGCGGTGTAGTTTAAATGCATGAGCGAATTCCACTTATGGACGGCATATAAGAAAATTAAAGTCAAATATTACATTTTTCACCTATCTCTCATAATCCGATGGGACGGCAATCATACTCGGCCGGAAAGAGTTGAGGCGCGTGACCAGCGGCTTTAAGTGCCTTCCGAAGCATGAAAGTATACACACTTCAACTTCCAGACTCCTGTTACTGTGAATTTTCAAAAGAAAAATCCAATAAATATTTACTGGTCTAACTTAGGATTTGAACCCAGGACCTCGGGGTCTGCGGCCTTATATTAAGCCACTAGACCAACGAGGCTGTCAAATGTTATTTATTATTAATTGACTGCGTCGTTGGTCTAGTGTCTAAATATAATGCCGCAGGTTCAAATCCCAGGTAGAGACGATAGACCGATAGACGATAGACGAAGACCCGATGGTCTTTCTGTCGAAGATTGTCTACAAAATAAATACCTTCAATTGACTATAGTGTAAGTTACAACTTGAGAGTTATGTTACTGTTCAATAGAATTTATTGTCAAAAAAACATTACAAGCAAAATGATATCAAAATATTTTTTTTATAAATATAATATGGGAAATATTGCATTTCTTTTCCAGATTTAATAAATTGGTTAAGCAATTGATGCAGCTTCTAGTGTCATTGAGAGATCGTCCATGTGGCGTTTATTTGGCTAGGCTGCTTATGCGACTGGACTATAACCGGTGGCTCAGTGGAGAGGCTCAGCTGACTCAATCTGTGACTAATATGCTACGGTACTAGTAATATAATATTTTATGAACTGGAAACCTGACAATTTTAACTTTGTGTTTATTCTGAAAATTATGTCTATGTAAATATATATTAACTGTAATAACAGTATGGACAACAGCATACCTACGTACTATTTAGTTAATAAAAAAAAAATACTTTTTTTTTTAACTTTAATTATAAATTTGAAAAAAACATTTTTTATTTGTTACTGCAGTCATCATCATCATCATCATCATCGTCATTAATGTTATCATCTTTTAATATACTGGAGTTTGTTACTTTGTTTTGGCTTATTGCATGTTCTGCATGTTGGAACATAACAGTCTTCATAAGGATACACTTTGTCATGTGACATGTGCATGGTACTGGATGTTCAACTTCCTCTGGATCTTGTAATGTTAGCTGAAGTGTGTATCTGCAAGTTTATATACCTATTAATATAAATAAAGCTATCATTTTATATAATAAATAATAAAAAATATTAATAAATGCTATCATTTTAGAAAATATAATTATTTATTACTGGTATATCCAGCACCAGCAATTTATTAATTGTTTGAATTCAATCTTCTATAATAACTTGGACTGTTCTTATGCATACTTTGGGCACAATTTATATTTAAAAAAAGCTTAAATATCAAAATAATGTATAATGTTAAACATACCTAAAATGTAATTTATAACAAATATTGATTTATCAATAAAACTTACCGCCTGGAGTTAAATTGATCTCTATTCATATCCAGCTGAAATGAAATAGGTTCCTGTTCCTCTACATTCTGCTCTTCGGGTAAAAGTATAACTGTTTGTTTCCAATGTGTCACGGGACTATCTGGTCCAGTTTTTAAAACAATTCTACTATTCTTTGATAATTCAGGGAAATTACACTCGAACCAGACACATATGCCTTGATACTGTCCATTTTTACTTGCACCTAAATGATAATATTTGAAATTTATTAAAAATTAAAATTTAACTAAAGTCTTAAAGAACTTACAATATTATTGGTAAACATTATTTTTAATCACACTATATAGCACTACATAAAAAAAAATTATACATATTATATTAAAATGAATTTAATATTTAAGCCATATTAATAAAAATAAAAAAAATAAATGTATAATCATATAGAATGAAAGTATATAACTGAAATATTGTTTATGGATATATATATATATATATATATATATATATATATATTCTTCAATACATTCATTTTTCATACAGTTCCATTAAATGACAGCAAACTGACTTAAAGATATGTTCTAATATTTAGGGAGATCATAATGATCATTATCATATATACTTATATTATGTAAAAGTTGCTTTGGATACAAACCTACAACATGCTGAATGCTATAAGAGTCGAGATCCTTAGGAGTATCTTCTCTTAAATTAATCCATGCTATAGCTACCTCTGTACCAAGGAGGTCTTCTTTTTTAATTTGCATTATCTCAGGTTTATCACTTTTAATTGATCTTAGGTGTTTGGAAAATTTTGATAGTGAAACACCATGAAAGTCTTGCCACTTGTTGTATAAATCAGGGACACTAAAAAATGTACATCTATACATAATGACATATGGTTCTGTTAATGAATAAGCATGCATTGTGCATTGCATATAAAAATTAGCTTCCAATTTATAACAGACAAAAATCATATATGATTATATATCTTGTTAATGTTTTTAAAGTTGTATTCTTCATCACAAACAATCCAGCAGAAAAAAAATACTAATAAAAAAACTGTTTTTTTTTACTGTGACATAATCCACATACTCCCTTTTGAACTAATAGTGGTATAATGTTAAATATAACTTGTTTTATTTAAGAAGATAATAAATAATCTATGTTTAAGATGGAACAAGTTAAAAAAAATTTTAGCACATGATTTGTAAAGTATTGTTTACACAATATAATTGATATGTATATAATTTGCAGTGTATATGCCCTTCAGTCACTCAGTGTTATAGACAAAAAATAAATACCTAGCTAAATTACATTAATATAAAATCTCACCTACATGGAGCTACATAGATGATAGCACTTTCTGGAAACATTTCACCATCAGGTTTAAGGAACTTATCTCTAGCTGCAAGTACTGAATCTAGCATTCCCTCATGGAGTAAATAGAAGCCCATCCACTCTGATACTATTGCATCAACCTTGATATCTCCTGGCAAAATTATATCTTCTACTTTACCGTGCAGAACCTGTTGTCAATAATAAGGTATAAAAAATCTATTTATATTTCTAAGTATTATTGTACATTTAACCATTTCAAGCAACCTCTATAATTTCTTCAAAATTGTTTTCCTTGACTATTTCCTTCGCTAAATTTGCCATATTGCTAGCCTCTACTGCATATACTTTTTTAGCACCAGCTTGGGCACAAAATATTGAGAGAATACCTGTGCCACAACCAACATCCATTACCACTTTATCCTTAAAATACGATTTGTTTTCTAAAATTGCCTTTTTATAGCTCTCAGTTCTAGGGTTGTCCTCCAGCATAAGCCTATGTATCTAAAATATAAATATCATTCAGATAACTGATGCCGAAATATAAAAAAACAGGTATCATTTTAATTTTAGGTTATAATTTTATACCTCTAAATCTTCATAACTAGTAAAATACTGATTGTGTGAAATGTCCATTTCCATTTTGTTTATTTAAAGAAGCAATTATATATTTATTTCCTAGATAATATTTCAATTACTATTTATCAATTATATACACCATACATTTGAAATCATCAAGCACTGTCATTAAACGTCATGCGTCAAGTCAAACATCAGTCGTCAACTTTAAAATATAGCAAGTCCTGTGACAGATGTCATCGAAATCTATCATTTTGCGACAGTACCGTAGACAAAGAAACCAATAGACCAACGGGTCGTGAAGCTGCCGTTGAGACAGAGATAGTTTGTCAATGTTGCGTATAATGTTACCATAGTAACTGTATTCTCTGTTTTGGGATATAAATAATTTTCAGGATTTAATTAAAACAAAATGAGGTTATTAAATTTTGCTTTTTAATATTTATTATACATTTTTCCAATTAAAATACTTTTGTGTTTTAATTAATAACAATAAAATAGTATGATGTAAAAAAAATTACAGTTGCTAGCCCAATTTACGTAGCCAAAATAGCGAAATGTCAACCAAAAGATTGCCATATAAAGATATGGCCACAGAGTACGTAACCAAGCACTTACCACTTATATTTGACTAGAGACAACTCTACTCTAATTTACTATCTATGATTATTAAAGCGACTCTGTCACTTTGCTTTCTGCTACAACTTCAAGATAAACTTGTAAATGTGATTTGTGAACAAGTTTCGATTCCATCTTTTAGGCATGCAGAAATATTATTTCTGCTGATTATTATTATGAGTGAACTGTGTTTCAAATAAACATTAGTACTTTTTTTTTGAAAATGGCTAAAGAAGGAGATATGTCTTTGCTAAATGATGTATTGGAGCCGTTTAGGCGGGTTATAAACACCGATCCGCCAAAAGACAAATTATCGGCGTCTACGAAATTAAATTTTTCTGATAGTAACCAATCAATAAAAGAAGGTATTATTTCCTGTTTTTGCAAATCTTAATTGCTAGATTCGAGAATTTTTATGTTAACTTAAATTTTTGCTTAGATACACCTAACATACATTCGCTGGGAAAAAGAAAATCCGTCTTAAACATTAGTGCTCCAGGGACTCCTGAAAAACGTATGCGTTCTGAATCTACCTCTAACACGGTGTCAGTACCGCCTTCACCCTGGGAAGCAAAACGGCTTAAAATCGATTTAATTGCAGCAAAAGCTCAGGTAATATTAAAGTAGAATATATATAGTCTTCTAAAATACATGTGGCAACTTAAAACTCATTATAAAGTTATATAAATAAATATAATCTTATCACAACAGATAGCAAAGTTAGAAGCCCGTGTTAACCATCAACATACAATTCGGAAAGAAATGCAAATTCTGTTTGAAGAGGAAAAAACATCGCTCACTGAACAGCATAAAAGAGATCAGCGAGCTGTTTCTGAAATGGAGGAAAGACTGCAATTAATAAGAAGGAGAGAACAAGAGTTAAAAGATGAATATAATGAGGTATTTTTAACATATATTTAGTTAAAGATAAGTTTAGTTAAAACAAGAGGCCTATGTTCAGCAGTGGACAACGATTGGCTGTTGATAGTTAAAGATAAGCTCAATTCATAATAATAATTGGAATTACTAAACATTCTATTAACAGAGCTATGCTTCGACAAGTTTAACAAGTCGATAATAATTATTAATAATCAATATTATATCTGTTTGTAAGCATATTTACAATGTGTTAGTAATTTGATTTTTCAGGCAATTAAACAGCATATGGAAAAGAAAACTAAATGGGATAAAGAGAAGAATGAGCTACAAAAGCAAGTAGCCGAGTTGAAAGATAAGTTATTAGAATCCAATGTGAGCAGTAAAGATCAAATATCGGAAATGAAAAAAGATATGGATGAATTACTCCAGGTAAGATTATTAATTACATACCTCTTTCATATATTTTGTGTTATTTATATCCGTTGAGTTAATTATAAAGTCTTGGAACAATGTATGTGACCTATTTGCTTGTTTCCAATTGGCTGATTGGAACAATTTTTAAATAATTATATATTTAAAATTTTTATTATTTCATTTATATAAATAAAAACCATCACAACCATTTTGTTTTTAGTTTTTTTTTATTCTCTTTCATATGTATGTTGCAAAAATAACATTTTCTTTTTTTGATATAAGTAAAGTTTTAAAAAACTTTATTGTGGAATAATTAGGATTAATGTTATTTAATTAAATGGTGATGTAACAATTATTGTTAAATAGGCTTTAGAAGGTGCACAGCAAGAGGTGGATATGCTCAAAAAAGAAGTTGCAAGGCAAACAGCCAGGGCTGAACAATGTACAACGCTACGAACACAAGTGGAAAAACAAACATTTGAGCTTCAGCAAGTTACAAACAAACTAAAAGAAATAGAGTATGAAAGAGATTCATATAAGGACTGGCAACAACAGGCAAAAGTAAGCGAAATGATCAATAATATCCTAATATAAAAGTTAATAACAAATAAATTGATGGGCTGGTTGGCATGATTGGTAGACACTTGCCTTTCACGCCGATAGTTGTAGGTTCGATTCCCACCCAAGACAGACATTTGTGTGCATGAACATGTCTGTTTGTCCTGAGTCTGGGTGTAATTATCTATATTAGTATGTATTTACAAAAGAAAAGTAGTATATGTAGTATGTCAGTTGTTTGCTTACCATAGTACAAGCTCTGGTGCTTGCCGTCTCTATGCCGGTGTCGTGCGATCGATGGCCCTCTACAGGGCACCCGTTTGGTCTCACAGCCTATCGGGCGTCCGCCGCTGCAGGATTAAGATCCAAAGTTCGCAGGGGAGAGTGGCCATCCGCATAGTGCAGGGATATCGCACGATATCCTACGTGGCGGCAACCGTCCTAGCGTGCTTTCCGCCCTTGGATATTCTGGCGGATATGGATGCGAGGGTCTACCAACAGACCCGCATCCTCCGCCAGAACAGTGAAAGCGCGCCCACTGCGTGTGCTCTCAAGGCGTTAAAGTGGCAGGAATACCGGAGGGCTCTTACGACGTGGCGCGACCGTCTCTGTGAAGAACGGTACGCACGCAAACGCGTCGTTGGAGCGATCCTGCCAGCCTTCGAAGCCTGGATGAGACGAAAACGACGAGTCACCTTCCGACTTACGCAGGTAATGACCGGTCACGGTTGTTTTGGAGAATACCTGTGTAAGATCAGACGCGAATCGACGACGATGTGTCACCACTGTGGCGCGGTCCGGGACACAGCTCAGCATACGTTGGAGGTGTGCCCCGCGTGGAGTGCGGAGAGGGAGATCCTGGTCCGTGTAGTCGGACAAGACCTGTCCCTGCGAGCAATCGTGTCGGCGATGCTTCGCAGGGAATCGGCGTGGAGGGCCGTAGCCTCCTTCTGTGAGACCGTCATGGTTCAGAAGGAGACGGCAGAGCGGGAACAGGAAAGGGCCGATCCTGCTCGGCGGAGACGACGACGGCGTCGTCTCGGCCCTCCCATAGCCCATACGCCAAGGCTTAAAAGATAGGGCGTAACCCTGGGGCCGTGGATGCGTGAGGTGGGGGCCTCACGTGTCCTATTTCAGACGGTCCTGTGGCGGACGGCAGCCGTGATGGCCTCGAACTGCTGTACGCACTAGCGAGGAGTGCGGGGGGGTGAGATTCGCCCCCTGATGAGAGCTCCGCCGAGCCACGAGTGGAGCAAAGCACGGGAGAGGCCGCGGATGCGTTATATCAACACGATCCCGCAGCCTCTCCGATCCGTGCTGAGGACGGCCATCGCAGTGGTTTCAGTTGGTAAGAATCCCACATAACCCGGTTCCACCCCCATAGGACCCGGGTACCTTTCTGAAGGTTTCCACTGCGAGAAAAAAAAAAAAAAAGCTCTGGTGCTTAGTTTAGGATCAGATGGCCATGTGTGAATAATGTCCCAGAATATTATTGTTATTATTATTATAACAAATTTATATAGTAAGTAAATAATATTAAGAATTAACCAACTAACTAATATTATGTTTTGTAGTATTCTCTGATGAATACAGTTATTTTTAAATTAATTGGAGGATTTTAAGTATGGTTTTGTGTTGAAATAATATTGTTTCAAGTACACAGAAACTTATTACAAGAACTTATTACAAATTTATTAAATAAATACATTGAAGTTTATCTAATAGTTTGTTATGCCTGGTTGATATATTCAATTAATATTTACATTTGTAACCAATAGTTTTGTCAGTTACATTCCTGTGATTTTTTGTCATTTTCTATCTTTAATAAATAGTTGTTGGTTATATGCTTACCACAGTATGATGTTTTTTTCAGTTAAAATAAAATTGATGTATTTACTTTTAGCATTCGCGTTGTATGTATAATATATATTTTGGTAATTATTATGTTGGAAAGGTGCGATAGATTATGTATTATATGCTTATAATATATATTTTTTTAATTTTTAATCACTTTCAGACAGCACAAAAACGTCTATCGAATATGGCAGAACTAGAAAAAGAAGTTGTACGTCTAAGGGCGGCAGAAAGGAATCTTCGAGATGCTGTCTGTAATAAACTTTTGCTTGAAGAACAGGTTAATCTACTAACTACAAAGGTTGAGACTTTACAGCCAATGCAGCAGCAGTTACATGAAGCAACAGTAAGTAAATATTAAATATATAACTATCTAAACATTAATGGGCGTATTACTTTTGCTTATGCTTATAAAATTTTAAAATACATATTCCGAATTCAAATATCTGTTTTTGGATAATTTATTATCATATATAACAGATAAAAAATAAAAAATTTTTTAGGTAAAAATAGCTGCTTTAGAATCATCACTGGAAGAATGGACGACTGCTGCAAAAAATCATGGTATTGAAACATCTCGTGCACTGTCTTCCGCTCTGGACTCGGCCTTAAGCAGTCAGTTAAATGCAGTTGCAGGATGTTCCGAGGCACAGTCCATCCTTGCACAGCATACTGAGGTAAATAAAAAAAGGAGAAAACATCCTCCCAGATCAACTTTGATGATTGGGTTACATTTTATCAGATAAAAAGTTTTATTATATTAATTCATCTTTTTATTAGCAAAGAAAGAAGACTTGAAATGAACCCTATGGATAGAAAATGTGAAATTTTACTCTTAAGTTACTCATGATTAGTGGTAGTGAACATTTCACTTTGTTATATATTATGTTAGTGCAAAAAACTGAATATGTTCACTACTCGAAACAAATTGCAACATATTGTGTATATCATAATTCTTTTTTCTACGACGAGATTTGTGTATGCTCCATAGTGGAGCTGTATGTCAAAGCTTCGAATGTTTTATTTAATCATAGTAGTATTTATTTTTTTATTTCATAATTTATTATTTTATTCTAGGAACTAGCGACGGTTAAATTTGAGCGCGACAAGATTAGCACTAAGCTAAATGATCTGCAAATCGTGCGCAAGAACCAAGAGAGTCTTATACATCGGTTGCAGAAACGGCTATTGCTGGTCACGAGAGAAAGAGATAGCTATAGGTAAATATCAATATTTTTTTAAGTTCTCAATGAAACTAAGTATTCAATTACTTGACATTAAGTATTCAATTACTAATCAAGATATACCTTTTTATTTCTAAATATTTAATTTCCTCAAAAAACGATAGTTCTTGTCTAGTTTATAATATAAACTCATATGATTTACTGCGTGCACGGATGTATGACTGTGTATGTTTATGACTACTATTTAACATTTTCATTCAGCATATTACTGTAAGACATTAATTTAAATAACGAGTAATGAAACGAATGGCGCTAACCGTGAGTACCGTCCGTGCGGCAGACAGCAGCTGGACAGCTACGAGCGCGAGCTGACGGTGTCGCTGAGCGGCGAGGGCGCGGGCGGCGCGGCGCTGCTGGCGGCGCGCGTGGAGCAGCTGGAGAAGGCGCTGCAGGCCTACCGCGACCTGCTGGCGCACCACGACCACGAGCCCTCCGCCAGGGGTACGGACGCGCTACCCGCCAACACTGCCACACTCCCTGTACCCTCACTCCCATAATCCGACACGACCGGAAAGAGTTCCCCACTCTGGTCGGCTCCAAAGAATTCCTTGACAGAAAAACCCAATAACTTTTATAGACTCCACCTGGGTTTCGAACCACGTAGATATAATACACGTAGATACATATAGCGAGACACTGGACCAACGAGGCAGTCACATTGCCTATAAAGTCCTTCCTCAATAAAATGGCAATCTAATGTAACAATAATTTTCTAAATAGAACTGATCTTAGTAACTTTAAAAAAAAAATTATAATAAATAAAAAGAAATTACCTCCACAGACATTATGTCCATGTCTTTGGTGTATCATATCTTGTATTTCTATTAATGTTATTTTAATGAGCTTGTATGTTTTTACTAGGCAGCATCACATCTAAGTTTTAACATTAAGAATTGATGGAGATATGATATTCATATGCAATATAAATATAAATTGTCATTAGACCTTGAAGAGTCCAGCTGTCTCCTTGATGATTCAGAATGTATGCCAGATGACTTCCTTGAAGGGTCGCTGTATGTCTTGATGGGTTTTTGAGCCGGTCAGGATGGCATTTGGCCAATCTGTCCATAATTGGGTCAACTCTATTATGGATCGCCATTTTTCTTCTTGTCATTAGCGCGTTCGTACATACAAACCCGAACGTTATAATTTAATAGACCCCCAGAAAACTTGCAAACTATGCATAACAAACTTCATATTACTATACAATTTTTGTTTTATATATGTAACTACCAACTTCTTTTTTTTAATATACAATATCTTTTAGCATTAGAGAACGCACGCGCAGAAATAAATAAATACCGTGACGAGGCGGAAAACGCGAAGCGAGATGTAATAAAGCTGCGAGCCCAACGTGACCAGTTACAAGCGCACTTGGAAAAGCTTGCCGCACCTACTAAAGTAAGTATACATTTTCTATAATAATCATTAGCTTCCCACTATTCCCGTTTAATGAGTGGAAGGGGTGAAGCAGCTTGTTAGATAATACTTCGAAAAAAATATTATGGTTTGGACTAACGCAAATCTTAGGATTTCTTTTCGCCATCGAATTGTTTGGTTAAGAAAAATACTTATCGACAAAAATATTCCGACGGATTAATATAAAGACTTGCATTACACAAGATAAAAAGTATTATGTGTTTTCAATTGAGATAAAGAAGTTAGAAAATCTTTATTATATTTTACTGTTGACTGGTAAGAGATAAAGGTCGACCATTACGTGTTAGATACATATATATATGAGTTTATGTTTAAGGAATGTTGAATATTAAGATAAAAATATAGATCAACACTAAGGTATTAGATCACAGTCCATAATTTAGCTAAAAAGTTCCAATATCAACTTTGTATAACAGTTTTAGTACTTAGTTTTTACCTTTTGTAACTGGAGATTATTTAAGGATATTCCTATGAATTATAAGTATTTAATAAGGTCACAATAAAGCCTTCATATCAGTCTGTGTTTGTGAGCATATATGAAGTATGTTTTTTTTTTAAATATTTATTATTGACGTTGTGCTTGGAGCTCCTATAATTTTTTGATATTATATACAGGTCCTTCATTTAGCTGACAATCCAGCTGCAGCTGCCCATAAGCAGATGCAAGTAGATTTAGAATCGGCTCAAGAAGAGGTAAGAATAAAAACATGTAATCATAAAACTACCTAACTTTAAAATATTTTATATGTGCATCTTTTCTTTTTTTTAAATTTATTATAATATTTTATAGTAATGTAAATCCTTTCTCCATTCGTAGATTAAAAAGCTGAAGACTGCGCTTCGCGAAGGCGGATCTCGCGCTTGTCCCGAAGAAATGCAGCAATTAAAAACTCAACTTGAAAATAGTCGAATTAAATTGCAGAGGTATATTATATATAATATATATATAATAATAGTTATGTTTTGAATTATTTATTAAGACACTGACAATTCTGTTATAAATGAATTCGCGAATTATATATATTACAAAACCAACGCACACATACTTAGTTGCACACTAAGAAAAACGGAAAACAGATACATAAATCTTACAATAACATCTTAGTTACCAAGGTTGGTGGCGCATTGGCGATGTAAGGAATGGTTAATATTTCTTACATCACGGTGGCCTGTTTGCCCTTCCGCCTACTTATATTATAAAAAGAAAGTATTTTAAAATTTATATTAATCTATATATATTATGTCGTTGAATTAATTTGCGAATAAATATTTTTTCAGAATGAAAGAAGAATTTACATCTTCTGCTCAAGAATACCGAGATGTATGTTACATGCTCCTTGGTTACAAAATAGATAGGACAGGTCATAAGAATTATAGGTAAGTTCTTAACCAAATAACTGCCCCACAGTTTGTTAGTTGATACATGTGGATGAATGGATGTTTGCCTTCATAGCTGAAATCGAAATTAACACATGTAAAACACTGTCGTGTTTCATGTGTCACGTTTTATATCCACTAGGTATCTACAGTACAGTAACAGCCTGTGAATGTCCCACTGCTGGGCTAAGGCCTCCTCTCCCTTTTTGAGGAGAAGGTATGGAGCTTATTTCACCACGCTGCTCCAATGCGAGTTGGTGGAATACACAGAAATTCAGTGAAATTTGTTGGTTTGTCTTTCTTTCACAAAGCAGTAAAGTAGAGACTCGTGAATAGTATAGATTATTTATTCGCTTAAAAACTAGCATTAAATACTTTTTTTTGTTTCAGAATATCAAATATGTATGCTGAGTCATCAGATGAATACCTAACATTTACCTTGTGCGATGATGGTATAGAGATGGTTCATACCGAATATTCTGCATCTTTGGGTGAGCTGGTGGAACTGCATCTACATCATCACCGCTCTATACCATTGTTTCTAAGTGCTCTGACTATGGAACTGTTTACCCGGACCACCATGCAACATGAAGTTCAGGAGTGCTAAGTGAATGTTGAAAGACAGTGTGTCTGAGAAAAGTATTTTTGACTGAAGTAATGTATAGTGCAGACTAGTGAAATTGAATTGTGTTAGTTTGGGGCTTAAAAAAGTGGTTGTGGATCATGATACCTGCCTCGTATGTATGTATGTATTATTTTAGAGGCATAAAGCTGATTGCTTACATATTAATAATTTGTTAGAAGAATAATGTTTTGGTAAAAGCAACTTTCATTCATTATCTGCGTAATCCTAATGATTGATTGTGCAAATAGACCTGTAAATATGTTATAGCGATTTATTTCAACACCATCTATGTATGTATTTATAATATTGTATATTAAAATATTAGGAACATATCTAAATGGCACAAAAAATAAACATCACATAATCTACTTTAAACAAGGGCAAATGATTCATGTATCATTTTGATCTTGCATAACTAGATTGTGCTAATCCATCTGAAAATATGTGCAGGTTGGCGGCTCCGGAGCCGACACTTGAAATGTTTGCAATGAATTTTAACTTGTAACCTTTGGTTGATTACCTTGTCTTATATTTATCTACCAAACCACTTTGAAGCGTGTATATTTAAGCAGTTCCTGGTAACTAAGGAGAATTATACAATATATTATATTAAGCGGTAATAAATCACATTAAAGAAATATGTAAAATGTAGGATATAATCTCATATTCCTTTTTACATTGTGAGTATGTTTAAAAAAAAAACATTTTTTATTTTTCTATGTTTAGAATAATACTCTGTATTGATATTTACGATCCCTATATAAAGCTAGATTCCTTTAATTCTATAGAATTATAAATTAAATGTGGCGGAAACTTTCCTGGTTCGTTATTTTTAAATATATATAAAATATCATTCAAAGTCAAAAGGTTAGGTTTTCAGTATACACTTGGTTTTAAAATATTAAAAATTAATTTAACTAGTGAATATATGTATAGATACAATTTATATTACTGCATTAATTCCATTATGAGTAAAATATATGATGACAAAATGTAAGAGTTTTTATTTATTTAATTTGTTAAAACTAAAAAATCGAATATTTAATAAATAAATGCTTTACTTCGTACTTGGCCTGCACTTGACATGATTAGAAAGGGATGGCCGTGTATTGTTTACGCTTGTGCTGTTCCAATTTAATAATACAATTATTATTAAATTGCGCCATACAGATTAATGTCCTCCTCAGCTACCCCGGAGGTTACCTCCTCATTATTTATTACTTCTCTCTTTCCTCAGTAACACAGCCTAATACGGTGTGTGTTGTCACACCTTAAAATCAGAACAAAAGTTAGGTGTTGATAACTTTGTGACATTAAATGACAGATTTGTCAAACTAAATTACATTATAATAGTAAGTTATTATGCATGATATTAATCCTCAGAATTAGAACTTACTAGAAATATTATTCAGCTTTTTGATTATATAAGCTATAGTAGCAATGATTGTGCAGGTCAAATGATGCAATAATACCAACATTAGAATACAATTTTTTATCGGACTTATCTCTTCTGGTGTAGCTTTTATATATTATAAGTTCGTATATAGTACGTGCTTGCTCGCCACACGTGAACAGTTAAGAAACAATTTATGTTATTCCATGATAAACCTTTGTATCGATAGAATGATTCAGATAAGATATATAGATAGAAGATTAGAAGATGATGATGCAAACAAGGAAGCTACCGCTATGCTGACCTTAGAATGTCATCTTAATTATTGTTTTTCTCAAACTTTGAATATAAGTAACACAAAGTCAATTAATATAATCTAAGCTTTTTTCTCTTAATGTAAGGATTGCCATTTTTTGATGGTGAGATGGTGACAATTTATCTGGTGGTTAAATCTAAGGTTTGTTTATGTTCAATCCTGCCAAATACCATTGGAATCATGGAATTTATTTCAAAAGAATTAAAAAATTGGCGTGTAAATTTTTATATACTAAATTTTTCATTTTCAATGTTTGGAATCCATCTAACTTAATTTATAACAAGCGCAATAAGTATTCCTTTATTCAATAAATAAGCAACTAATTCTCCTACAGCTGGATTAAGGCCTATTGTCCTTTCGTTTACTCAAAATGTTTGGACCTTATTCCACTAGGTGATTGCAATGCTAGTTGGTGTAAACATCTGGCAGATTATCATCCGACACATGATGGTTCCTCACGACGTTTTTCTTAACCGCCGAGCACGAGATGATTTCTAGACAGATGATTTTAAATACATTAAAACTTTTTGACGCTTGCTTGGACTTGAGCCTGAAATCATCGGTTTAGTTTTACGTTTTCTAACACATATGAGGCAATTCCATTTCGAAGTGATTAGAGTAAAATTATATAGTATTTTTGATTGGACCCCATACAGTCTCCCCACCCGAGGCTAGTGCCTTGTAAGCCCAAGCATAAATAAGGAGCAGATTTTACATTAAATGAAGATTGTAAATTGCTTATTTATAGTGTAAAAGAGTGTGGTGATTGTTTAACTTCATTTTGTCATAGTTGTATGCTTTTATGAAGACTGGATTGATTTATTGGTCGCTATGTTTTGTATATTTATGTATCAGTGGAGGTGGTGCCAACGTGAACAAACATTTGCTTACTATTGTTATCAATTGAATGTTAAGTACTGCTTTTTAAAATGACTTTTGATAAAGATGTAAATATTTTTTCATTTTGTTTAGTTTTTAATTATTAATTTTAAGTTTTAATTATTAAATGTAAGACGAATAAAAGTAAATTTTTTGAGTTTTATTTTAAGGTTTCGTATCATTAAAGTAAAAATACTTCATTACCCGCTTGCTGTTTACTTTTCTTCCTGTCCGTTGTGTACAGAGATCTGATTATTGATATCAGTTCTAACAGAAAAGTACTATAAACTTTTTTCGAAGTGTTAAAGATTAAAGTGTTTAATTTAAATGAATTCTCTATTTTTTTACGATGTAGTCTTGATTGAATGATAGTTTTTTTGTGTATTACGACGTCAAACATACAGGACAATTATAATTGTTGTTATTAATTTTTATATAATGACATTTTGGCCCCGATTGATTTCGGCCACTCTCAAGAGGACTAGCCAAATGCGCGGGACACATTATAGTGCACAAATGTGTTCGCAAATAGATGTTCTCTTACACTAATAATAATGAATCGGATGGGACAGCAAATCCTACCGGAAATCGTTTAGACGCAGGATCAACTACGTTACGCGCTTACCGAAGCACGGGAATGTAAATTGTAATCACTGACAACTTTCAGGACTCGGGCTGCCTTACCTATATAATAATACCTTTTTTCATGACTCAACCAGGGATTTGAATCCAGGACAAGCTAGCTACTGGACTTACAAGGCAGAGGTTTCGGAAAATATTGTAATTATTAATATTAAATATATATAGTGACGATAGTTTTATCCATTAATTAATTGTTAATTTTAGGCGGCAAAATCGTAAAAATAGCAGTTATTTGGCATAAAAGAAATACAAGTTTCATGTAAAATATTTATGAAGAAACAAGGACAATATATTATACATTATCTATAATGTTTGAATGAGTTAACTACAACAATTTAGTGGTTCAACTACAACAATAATATGTAATAGTACAGTTAACAATCGTTTAATGTGTATGCGTAAACTTTAAAACTGAGATTTTGAAATATTTTTCTACCATATTTTTTTTAATCTGTCCCATATTTTAAAAAAGGTTATAATATTACGTATAAGGAACATATTTATTACTAAATGTTTACGCATACATAAAGAAAATAATTGACAAGAGCAAAGTCGTAAGTTAATATAAAATAGTTAAGTATTAAAAATATATAGTCCACAATATGAGTGTATAAATATTACTTTATAAGCGAGAATACAAAATAATAATTTTAACATATACTCAACATGTTTCACAGAATTAGGTCACCGTTACGTTTCAGTGCAATTCATTTCGACTGCAAACCTGCATAATGTATTTCGACTTTATTCATCATATTATTTAAAACTTGAATTTAAAAGTACTCAACTGGCAAGATTTCTTGATTATTTGAATTTATTTAAGTCGGTTTTATTCGCTTTCAGTAAAATGTTTGCAGCAGAAATCAACGAAATACGGGTTGTAAAATATCTAAAGTTCAACACATGAAATGAAAATAATGTTTAAGGTATCAAATTAAATTGTATAACCTATATTCATTTTTGATTTTCTTTGATCTAATATGTGTATCTGAGATCTTACAGATAGGTTTTACGTAAATAAAATAATTAAATAACGTAAATATTAAACACATTATGACACTAAATAAAACTTAAATATTAATTAGACTTAAGTGGACTAATAGTCTATATTAAAGAAATCAAATTGTAAACTATTTAAAGCTAAGCAGGACGTCCAGAAACTCAATTTTTCGAGTGACATTAATCACGCATTAGTTCGATTCGATATATTCACAACTGACATCCATACAAATTATACTTGGAAACATTTTGGAAACAATTTAAAAGTAACAATAAATTACTTTTTATCTACAGTCTATAAAGTCACCTAATTTCATTAGAAAACGTTTCGAAAATAAAAAATTAAATCCTAAAGATCTTACATAGACATAATACTGAAATAAGTATTTAAATGTTTTTTTTTTAAATGATCGAATTAAAATTTTCTGATCCAGTGACGCACGTTTGTATATAAAAATTAAAACAAAACAAAACACGTAAACATAAATTTCACACAATTTTCAATAACATTATTGCACTAAAACTTCATAACTTAATAATAAATATTGCATAAGCGTTAAAACCACATTACGTGAAGTAAAATTAAATCTTAAACTACTAAAAGTTATTAAAATTTTAAGAACAAATGTCAGTCAAAAAGAGTAAGTTATTTCAATCTACGAGCTTCGTCGTAAGAACGTCAACAAGACGTAATTTAGGATTTTCTAGAATAGAAATACCTACAATATACCAAATATTGTGCTAACTACAGTTCTATGTATAACGTTTTGACTAAATATTAAGTACAATTTGGTGCTCAACTTTAATAATGTAAAGTGTTAATCATTAATTACTATAGACATATTATTTATCTACAAAAGTTGAAAAATGTGCAACAAGGTTAAGATTTGTCCTAAACCTACTATAAGTAACTACGAACATTTTTCGTTCGGATGAACTGGCTCAATGACTCTACCATTCTTATATAACTAATACTCTGGTCTTCAGGTTAGGTCGGACTCTTATTTATCACCAAAATCATGTTATACTTGACTTCTAACTTCGTTTCAAAATTTCTTTAAATTTTGCGAATAAAATGTTTTTTTTACAATCAGACTTTTTGTATCGAATTTTCAAATTTTTTTTTTATTTTTATTCGAATTCATGTTTCTAATCAGCAGCTAAAAACGTCGATTGTTATGGCTATATCCTAACCTTAAGAGACTCGTAAATTCTGGTTCCAAACGCAGTCTTCTACATAGCGTTTTAACACTGCGTATATGTTTGGAGATATTTGTCTTCCAAGTGACGTTTCAGCTTGTTCTACAAAGTTATCTAAACACTGCAGTGCTAATTCTGAGTCCATGACTATAGGACTCGTGATGTGTCTGTATCCTCGCCATTTTTCTCGTCGGTCACACTATTGTCCGTTATATTTTTGTTTCCTAAAGCAAAACAAATCGGTTAAAAGTTAAAAATAATTATTTTTTATGGAACAGTACTCGACTTAGACTCTAGAAATTAGTCTTAAAATATTATTTGCTAAATATTTATATTAGTGTATAATTTTAACGAGTTTGCACCTTTGCAAGGTCCAGGGTGCATGGGGTCGACGACGGTTCCGGCGTGGCATGCAGCGCGCTGCAGCCGGCACCACGAGGCGTAGGTGCGCGCGTCGGAGCCGCACAGCGGCCGGCGCGCACCGCCGCCGCACGCGCCGCATGACACGCAGCGGGCGCCGCTCGCGCCTCCCGACACGCAGCGCTGACCCGCGCCACACCGCACTCTTGCACAAGTCGCGTTCGCTGATCAAATTTATAATTTTTATCTACGAAAGTTGATACTTATTATTTAAAATGACTCATGTTTAATGTAACGTATTTTTTTAATCCTTTGAGAGAGGTAATTTACAAAAGGGAGATCATACGTAATCTACATACCCATACACGATCCTTTGTAGGCGAGTGGCAGTGCTTTACCGCGTTCGCACGCCGCTTTTCTCAACGCACACGCACCAGCGTACGTACGTCCATCCACCGCGCAAACGGGTGCCCCTGCCACACTACAGGCACCGCATCGCACACAATGCGCTCCCAGTTCAGCGTCTAACACGCAGCGCTTGTCGCCTCCACAGCGCACTCCTTCACAGCTGCCGACTGTCGAGAGACGCTCATTTAAAAACCTCTTTAAAAGTGGTGAAAGCATAATCAGCTTTACAACAGGCCCTCGACCTATAGGTTAGGGCTAATGTCTTAAAATAAGGAAATATGATGCCTAATGTAACATAATAACTGAGTAGAAATCGGACTAACGAGCATGGCCTGTAAATATCTGACGCCTTTCCCAGTGGATTGTATCGTATTGCGGTTTATAGAGCGGCGATAGATAGTCTAGTCTAGACAGCGATCAAGTGCAGCCACTTTAGAGCTTAGATTACAGAGAATTTATCACGGTTAAAATCAGGCCGCCAACGGCTGCTTTTGTAAAACTATTTCGTGTCTGGATAGAGAACGTATCAATATTTTACGAGTAAGTACACTTAAACGAAAAACAGTAAAAAATATTAATAGATTTTGCCGCTTACTGAATTAAATATGGATAATTATCCATATACTTTATCAAAAATCATTTAGTCCTCTGCAAATAGACTTACTAAAGTTCCTATTTTAACTTTCAGTTTCACGTAAGGCTGAGTTAGGAGTGGGATACGACAATAGCAGGATTGCACTTGCAATCTTCACATGATTAGGTGTTAGACCATATATATTATACCGTTGAAATATTGAAGGTATTTTTTTTATGTATCGATAATGTCCTTTTGATAGATTTCAGCCATGGCTGGGCTTCTAAAGGGACACTAGCCAACTTCATAGCCATCAGTCAGGTCAACTCAATACTTATAAATTATAATAAATAAATTAAAATCAAATCTTTTTTCAAAGAAAATGTCACGCCGTGGCCATACAATGACCATACAATGACCATCATTATTGTTATGCTTATCTATTTTCTTTGTACTAGATTGACACACTTTATTTATTTATTTTGAACAATTAATACATATCATAAATAATATATATGACAGTATCTACAATAGTATTAAACTGTTTCGTATCTACTAACGCCCTATAATTCGACAGCACCTTTTTTTGATCATTTGTTTTATGTAATCATAAAATAAAATATAATTTAATTTAACAAAAATATATAATTGACAAACACATTGTTTTTTTTAAAACTGCTTATGATAATAATTTTTAATTTTTAACATATTTTTTATAAAAAAATCTGAATAACATAAATATATAATTAAACATAATTTATATTATATAATAAGGAAGAGATGGGTATATAAGTAGGAAGGAAATATAAGTTAGGTCAATGTTATATTAATCGTTTATCATTGGTAAGTTGCATTTTATATTTGCAAAGACTGGCGAATGGCAATGCTAATTAGTCACCACTAGACCAGATATAGATATTGGCGCTAAGAATTATTTAAATAAAATCAATGGACATTGGCGATGAAAGAAATTTTAACTTTTTACATCGTCGCACAACTTACCTTGGGTACTAAGATGATATGTCCTTTTGCCTCTAGTTACACTGGCTCATTCACCCCTTAAACCGATAAATATGCTCTGCTTGGCGGTAGAATGTATGATGGGTGGATGGTATATACGTAGACGGGCTTGCACAAAGCCCTACCAACAAGTGAATGTGTGATATGTCTAATGTGTGATCGTATTTAATATCACAATACTGTTTTAACACACTACTGTTAATTATTATGGCTGATACAAAAGTCGATATTCAGACGCTTTCGTCTTATTATCCTTTTTAATTGCAATGCCACAAAATGCTAAAACTCTTGGCCCACCTTTACACTAATTATAGAGGTATATACGAAGACATTTCGCGTAATATGCATGAATGTATTTTGAGAATCTCGAGTAGGTGCGTTCATTACAAGAATTTGCGCTTGCGGCGAGCCTATCCGCTCATAAAATACTATGATGTCGCGCATAAAACTTGTGCACATAATTTCGCGTGCAGTAATATTTTGATGTTTCAGAATAATACATTATTCTAAGAAAAGCACTCGCTAATATAGGTCGTGTGAATGTCCTTAGTTCCGAGTAACCGTTTAGATTCAGCGGATTTAAGCTCGAAGTTTCAAATATTTGAAAGGTTTTTTTTTTTACAAATTTATTGTGTTATAATAAACATTTTATTATTATTATATTGTATTATAGCTTAAGGGTTTAGGGAAGAACTTGAGTTGGACGCATCTTTCGCCGTTAATCTATTCAGGCTTAATTATATCAATTAATTTAATATTGTAAAACCGACTTTAAGAGATTGCACTTGAAGAGTTAAGATAAATATCGCAATATGAATGAGTCTTTAGAAAGACTATTACATTGACGTTATCACGAAGGATATTATTCATACTATGGAATGAGGACGTCTGTCTGGTTCGGTCTAGGGCCGACTGCGATTATGACGGTTTGAAAGTGTCCCTGACAAGGAGTAATTAATTGAAGTATGTCTTAACTGTACATTGGCTTTACAAGAAATGGTATGCGAAATGGAATTTAATAAGGTTTTTGTAGTTGAATATTAGAATGATATTTTCCAATTTTATTAAACGAGATTTTAAAAGTCGAGTTAATTATTTATAATTGAATAAGCAAAGTTTATTTTAATGAACATTAAAACAGTGTTTTATTTTATGTTGACAAAGTCCTGCAGACGCATTTATAACCTGGGAGAGTTTCTTTTTTCACATCCATTGAGTTACGTTATCTGTGTGCGTAACGAAGGAAGCGCTCGCCGCGGCCGGTTTCTCATAATTGCACCCATTTTGCACTCGGATGACATCCTGCGAGTTGCGACTACACCATTGCTATAAGCACTAACCACACGTTTTCGAATGCCTTTTCCTTTGAAACTGTCACATAGTTCAGCCCGCTCTGTTAGTCACTTTAAATAGTTTTTATTGGAATGGAAGCTAGTAATAACACGCTACTGAGAAATGAAGACTTGTATTTATAACAAGTGAACGGGTGAATATTACTTATATAAACATAGTTTAATGAACGCTATTGTAAATGAAAAGTAAGTTTAATAAATTTAAAATAATTCACCATAGTATTAAAGAACATATATAGCTTTATATATAATGTACTTTATTCCGAGTCCAAAGAGTACTATGGTAAACATTTCTCAGCGTAGCTGCGCTTGCTTTTACATTCAGACATATTAACACCTGTAAGGTAGACTAAAAATAAAAGAGTATGATAGCATGTCTTGCAACAAAGTTAGCTTGGACGGCCTACATGCAAATGTCGCTCGTCTGTATCGTCCCACGGTTCGTTTTGTTCCCACTGACTTACACACGTTGAATAATGAACTATATCTCCCTTTTGTCTCAAATAAATTTAAAAGTAGTGAAAATAAATACATTTTGTTTTGTTACGTGATGAAATGAATACGAAATCTAAAAGAAATCGCGGACTGTAATCAATCAACGAAGTATCCGAGTTAAGTATATATATTTAAAAACATTCGTTTGTATTGCTAGCGTAGTAAGTAGTGTTAATTTTTTTTAATTTATCCCTGTGCTGCACCAATGAACATACAGTGATGATGTATTGAAAATTACGTATTATGCTAGAATTTGATATTCTAGTGTTGATTCTTCCTAAAAGTATTGAATCTTGGAGATGGACTCCTTACGGTTTTGATTGAATATCATATATTCCATCAAAATGTAAAGAAATTGAGGTGCACCTGTATAAACCACAATCGTAGTTTTCTTTGAATAACCATAACATTAATTCTGGTTTTAGCTTTCCGATAGAATACTAAAAGTCGTTCAAAAACAATACAAGTAATTAAAAAATTTAGTAGTAAATAAAGGAAAATCCTTTATCCATATTTGCATTACTCTGTACAAGTTTTAGTTTTATATTATATGTTATCTTTTAGTTTTACTTATTTACGTAAAAATCGCTAGTAAACCAAAACATAATAAATAAATAAATATCTAGTATTGAAACAGTCGTGATGGATATGAAATAAAGAAGTAAACAAGAACCTGCTATCACGTGCTTTTGATTTACATCGATCAAGATAATTCGAAAACCAGTGGTTGGGTACTACAGGTCTCATTCACTTGCATGCACCCCGGGCGACGCGATCGGCCAGACGCATCATGCATCGCAATGTGCTATTATTGAGACTCGATCCCGATAGAGACGTACTAAGCCTTATACGAACAAAACAGCAATTTACTAGCGCGATAGTAAAGGAGTGTCCGTTCATCGCGGGACAGGGATAAATACGTTCAAAGGGAATGAATAAAACAACCGGCGATTCCTGGCGTGGAAAGCGGTCCATAATTATAGCTGCAGCAATACTAGAACGCTCTGGGCGGCGTTTGATTACTGGTTCGCCAATAAAGCTCTTAAGGAGAATTTGTTATAAATGCGAAGTGATTGGTCATTGTTTGTGAAATTTTCTTTTTGATGTTATCGTGTATGAAATATGTACATAATACAGTTCAATGAGTTCTTGTTCGTGTTATGTGTTTCGATTTACTAAGATTTAAGCTCAGGCGCACTTTAAATTCTGATACCTACTCGATAGCCTTCGCGTCGTACGTCGAAGCCCATGTACCATTAACATTTACGTTACGACAACTGTAACCTTAAAATGAATATTAAAACTGGTTTCTTTGTCAATTTAATAAAAATATATTTATTAGATACAAAATAAAATCAACAGTTATGGCTGAACGAATTTAAGTTTTTATTCGAAACCATAGTGAACGAACTATCATTTATTGAATATTTACATTAAACTGCGTTAAAAATATTCTAGACGCGATAAGCGTGTCAGGTCGGTTAGCCAGCTGTTAAGCTTGAACGCGCTAATAATGAACCCGTAGACTTTGATGGGGCCTTAAACTACACTTGCTATAGATATGAACTTCTACTTATATGCATTATAGAAACTGTTGCTAGGCGCCTTACAGCTATGTGTTAGATATTTGTTGCCAGGCGGATCAGCTAATGAATCGTGTGCACCCATATTTATAACAATTAACAATTCATTGAACGTAACACGTGTGTAGGGATCATTATTGATTGCAATTTATAATCGAAGAAGTATTATACTAAAATAGTTCGCGACGGTCGTAAATTGATTGTTGGATTATTTGTGCTTGAATAATATTTATTGCGTTTGAATTTATTGGACGTTAAGATAAGCTACTGCTAAAGGGGGAACAGTGAAAGCTTTCTAAGTACGTACGTACGTTACGTTGCTTACGGACGCCATATGGCGATGCGCGTCGGAATATATTTAGGTAAAATTATGTTCGACTTGGCATAAAATGAAAATTTTATTTATGCGAATGAGAATTGTTTGTGTCGTTTATAAAATTACCGCGAGGGAATAGGACAAGGTATAATTTAAAGGTTGTTTTTGTGTTGTAGATACTCGTTAGTGATCGGCGTCGTAATGTTATTCAAATATAATGAATAACCTACTATTATTTTTTTCGGCTTGGATTAAGCTAGAATATGTCTACCAAATATTGTATAGAAATATTTTAATCTCTTCTAGTTATATAAATATATAATTCGCAAAGTAGCACTGACAAATAAAATTGATTTATTTTAAAAATCTGGACTTTCACTTATTTTACGTGTATGTATTAATTATTACGTATTAATATATAATTTAGCACTTATTGGCATAAAAAATATTTGCACTTTTACTAGACTTTAAACAAAGGAATTTTCAATTCGATGCTTTTTTGTGCGTTAATTAAGCGATATCTTCCTCGATTAGGAACCGATTTTGATGATTGCTTTCATTAAACAGGTAATACAGAAATTGAATGACTTATTTCAATATGACATCATATATGATTACAATATGTAACTAGTAACATATTTTTTTCTGTTATTTTTTAAATATGTTATAGGTAGGCGGGTACATACGGGCCGCATGATGGTAAATGGTCAACACCGCCCATAGACATTGGCGATGTAAGAAATATTAACCATTCCTTACGTCGTCATTGCGCAACCAACCTTGGGAATTAAGATGTTATGTCCTTTGTGCCTGTATTTACACTGGCTCACTCACCCTTAATACCGGAACGAAATAATACTAAGTATTGCTTTTTAGCGGTAGAATATCTCACGAGTGGGTGGTACCTATCTAATCGGGCTTGCCCAAAGCCCAAAAATACAGTGCTATTTATTAGGTGATAAATGTTAAATAAACCTTTAAATTTAACAATAACTAAAGTTGTTATTACAATATCGAATCTTTTACTAATTTCAACTTTTCTTCCAAGTATTAAAAATATCATATTAGTTGAAAAGTATAGTTCACAAGTTAAAAAACGCGCCAATTCTTGCTTCTGCTCGTAAAATACGTGAAATGGCTCATTGGATTCGTAATGACAATTAGAAAAATGTGCGAAAATATCAAACCGGAATTTCAATAACTATTATTGTGTAATGGGTTTGAAATTTTCTTTCACATTTTTTTAATTATTATCATTGCAATATTTTAGTTCATATTGTGAACTAGACTAGATAATAATACCTGTAGTATTTTTCTAAAATTATATCTATATTTACTATGTATCTTATTCAAAGAAAATATCAAAGTACATAGTATATAGAATGACGTATGTCTGAACTAGTATAAAAAAGTAAGAGTTCACTCAGCTTTTATGTAATAATATTATATAGTCGATCTTTAATAAAATAATGGTGATAAAATATTGTGTATCGACCGATTGGTAATGACCATCTAGCGCCGGCTTGTTTAATAAGAAGTGTTGCTGGTAACTAAGTCGCACAAGACGTATGCCCTAATCCTATGGTTGTGATTTGTGCAAGCTCGTCTCGGACACCCACTCGTCAATTTTTCTACCGTAAAATAATAATACCTTGTATTGTTGTGTTTAGATTGAAAGGTTGAGTCAGTGTCACATCATCTTAGTTCCCAAATCCCACGGGTTCTGTGAAAAGTATTTTTTAAATGTTAACGATATTTTGATCTTACCTCGGCAGGGCCCAGGGTAATCGAGAGTGAGGTGCTTAGCGGGGCGGCGGCAGGCTCGACGGCGCAAGCGGCACAATGAGCGGTATGTTTTGCCATCGCTGCCGCAAACGGGCCCTGCGCGCCTGCACGTCGCTGCGCAGACGCACCGCGCTCGCCCTCCGCGCACCACGCACCGCCGCCCCGCACCACATGATACACCAGCACAAGATTCTGTTGACAACATTTTAATTTTAGATAAATTTGTTCTACTTCAATGAAATGTGTTATTTTTACATTCGTATTTAAAGAAATCAATAAAAATATTATATTCATGTTTTCTATCGTATTTAGTTTAAAGTATAAACTGATATATCAATGAATGAAAGCGAAATGGTGTAAGCGATGTTTTTATTAAAGCAAAAAAGATATTGATTATATACTAGAGCAAAATGTTGACGGTAATTATAAAATTACCTCATTTAAATTATATTGATAAATTTATGTGTGTGTGTATTTTTTTACAAATTAAATTGGGTTTGTTTAATAAATAGATAACTTATACGATAATTCGCGCCAATAAAATTAAAATAACTTTTATTACGCATAGCTTTGTATTTTAACGACCGGTTTACTTTTCGGCATCGCGCAATATTAAGGTCCACATTCATGAGATAGCGTTTGTCATCGTTAAAAAATAGGAATCTAAATAGGTATTCAATATGTTAAAGTGACAGGTTTTTAAATATTTTTGCAACGTTTGCTATATGCAAGCAGATTCCTCTACTACTGAGTTGAGACAGCTACAATTCCTAAATACATCGCAGTCGAGCAGTGGTAATAGTTCATAATTCTTCTCCTCAAAAGTAGATGAGATAATTACTGGCTATTATTAATTTTATATATCTAGGTATATTATTATATAAAATGTTGATATTCATTCATCGGTTCCTAGCTAGAGCTAGTTAATGAAAATTTTTTACTTTACTTTGGTTATTATTAAACGTCGTATACTAAATCTATATTGAATTACTTCCATTTGAATTTGAAGCTCAGTAGAAGCTTAATGAGATCGGAACACGTGTGATTACGAGTAGCACTAAATCAGGTCATCGGTTATAAACTAGTATCTTGTATCTATCGGACGATGCACGGCTGCCCTAATTCCTAATAAAGCAATCGTTTATCGCAAACAATTTGAAACGTAACACCGAACATACTGCGATATCAAACTCTTCAGAGTAATTGAGATTGCTTTCGAGCAAACAATATAAATAGTATTCGCAATAATATTAAACAAACATTTTGTAAGCGATAACGTTTTGCGCGTGTAGAGTTTGAGGTTGAAATAGTACAAATGACTATATAGTTACTTCAACTTCAAAAGTAGTGTGCTACAGAATCAAACAAGTTTGGTTGAGTTTGTTCTGGTATATAAAAGATATATATATAACACACATATCAAAGCATACATTTACAATTACAAAAATATAGCATTTTAATGCTTTTTTTACTCGTATTTAGAGACGTTAATTATATAATTATACGTTAAATCTTAATGGATCTTAAGTTATTTTAAGAAATGTAATTAAATTAAATGTATATTTTAATGTTGTGTATTTTCTTAATTAAACTACAATTTCGGAACATTTAAAACAAAGGACAAGCTTTACGACTTTTATATAAAATTATAATAAAATAGATTAAATTTTTTGTAACTTGATAATCTTTAGCATATACGATATAAATGTATGTATTTGAAATAAATGTATTTAATATGTATTTCAAAGTTTAAATAGACTTTGTATTTTTTGTATCTAAATACGATATATGTGTGTTAAATTAGTATTTCAGTTTTTAAACAGTTATTATCGGAACATATTCATAAGAACATATGTTTAATTAATCAAATGAGACTAAAATTCGGAAGGTGTTAACTTGCAAGATAAAATTAATTAATAATTACTAGACAGGAATAAATTAGTATATCTTTATAATAATGTATGAAATAGCACTTTAATATACTTTATATGTAAATGATCTAATTAGGATTCAAACGGAAATGTATTCAGTCAGTTCATGGTAATACGATTTGTTCATCTATTTCTGAAGCGTGGACTAAATACGTCGTCAGAGGCTTATCTCGTTTATGTTGTTAATGAAAACGTTATTTAAGGTATAAATATGCATAGAAATATTACCATTTGAATTATATCAGTTATTTAATATATGCCATCGTTATAAATATTGAGTAAATTGATTCTCAAGTGAACGCTAATGATGAAGTTCGCGTAGCAAAAGCCTATAGGAAGTATAAGAAGAACCTTAATGGTTTTTTATTAATTACGTAAAATGGATTTTTTTTATTGTTTTTTTTTTAAGTTGAGGTGGAGTGGTTATATGGTAGTCTGATTGCGGGTTTAAGCCCAGGCAAGGCACTGAACTTTCATTTTCTAATTTGTTTTTATAATTCATCTCGCGGGTAAAGGAAAACATCGAGAGGAAACCATGTGTCGGATAGAAACTTGCCACATGTGGTTGGAGTAGAGTGGATTAAGTTCCAAACATTCTCAACAAAAAGTACAGGAGGCCTCAACCGAGCAGTGGTGCTTTAACAGACTGTTTTTTACGTTACTTTTATTAATATAAGATTAGCTTCCTGTTTATTTTTAATTGACATTTAATGTAATACTAGGGTTATTGATGCTATCGGACCTGTTCATTGTTTTATATTGCCATTCAATAAATGAAAATTTATTTCATAATTTCCTTTATAAAATCATAAAAGTATAATTCTAATATAAATTACACCTTACCAGCACAAGCTGTACACGGTACGCCTCCAGATAAAGCTTTATAGAAGAATATTTCTCCACTGTCCAGGTCACGCGGGCTCCAGGCCGCGGGTGCGCGTGCGCCACCCGAGCAGCACTCCGCGCGGCCCACGCGTAGCGCCGCCACAGAGCTGCATCGTCCGCCGCGCTCCATTCCCGACCAGCAGATCCCGGCTAGGCGGAGATTATTCAAAGGTTTTTGTTAGAAAATATTTAAATTACATGATATTATTAGAAATTATTTGAGTTAAAAAAAACATTTGGGTTGTTAATTGTTTCATGTCGCATCATTTTTTTTTAAATATCTTAGAAAGGTTTAATACTTTGTTAATTTAACAAAGTCAGTTTTTTATTCTTTTTATGTAATTTTAATTTTCGAAACATTAGTTTATTTTTATAATTCGTCGCAAATTTTTAATTGATATAGAATTGTTTTCATCCCAATTAAATGACCATGTTACTCAAAATACCGTAAGTAATTTCTCCGAGTACAAAGTTTATGCTTCTTTAGTTATTATGACAAATAAAGTTAAGTAAAGTGCGAGTTTTTTTTTGTGGTATACCATGCATAATTACGTTACGTCTAAGTCTTGGCGTGTAGCGTCATGGTGTTTATTAGCATTGGTTGAACACACGCGATGGCTGCTATTTGCTGCTTTTTTTGTTTACTCTGTGATTGTCGCGATTTCATAAAGGCGGGAAATGCATGGAGTGGAAAAACTTTTTTTAAATAAAGTTTAAATACTCTTTCATTTTAAAATAATATTAAGGTATTCAGTCTTACTATAACATAAATATGTACACAGTTTTAGAATCGAATAAAAATATTGTAATTTGGTTTTTCATTTGTTGAGGTGCCTACCTACGGAAAAAGAATTAAGATAATTTATCATTTACCATTATATAAAAATAATGTCAAGTATTATTTAAGTAGATATATAGGAATGATCTCAGTGACTAAATCTGATATAGTATGTTTGTAGCTTATAATTATTATATCATATTCTAAGTAAGATACATACTTATGAAAAGGATTTAAAAATATGTTTCTATAGCTATTGAAAAAAGTGTACAGAAAAAAATAAACGGGCTTTTTAATTATACAGACAGAAACCTGATTGTTTTTTGCTTAGATTTATAAGCGCCGCGTTTAAAACTCAATCTTTTTAAAATTATCTAATTTATGTGTCAGTGCCGTTACGGGTATAGAAAACACTTAAAAAAAATTGCTTTTAATTACTTTTATGTATATATGAAACATACCAATTTGAATAATCGTCATATTAAGGATATATTATCACAGCATTTACTAAAATTAAAATAGGCTTTATCTATAAAACAAAATAAAAGATAAATATCAATTACATAAATCGTATGTAATTTCGTTTAATATAAAAAAGAGCATGGAGCGAGTTTTGTTTCAATTGAAACGCGGTTACCAATATTTGAAAACTGATATTAAAAGCAGATGCGTGTACGAGTGTTCGGTTGGAATCCAGCGCTGACTCAGAGCTCGCTAGACACCACCCAGACGCTATTTCACAAACTGGCCAGCCACTGCCGCCGTCGCTCGCCTCGACCACATTGCGTACGACCGTTAACCATCCGCCTGCCGTCTTATTTTTCCTTGTGCATTGACGTGTTAATTTTAAAACATAATGACAGCAACATAACTTGTTGTATATGTTATATGATAACTTTATTATTTTAACAAATGTAGCGACTTTTCATAGGTATATTTCTTTAAAATCAACTTGACTGTTAGAAGTCTAGAAGTCATAACACTTACGTTACTAACTAATTAGGGTTATGTACATTTAAAACCTATTAGCGAATTGTAATGTCAAAAACAATAGCGGCATTCCAACAAATTTTAAATAAGCAAGAATGCTAGGTACTTGTCTATAATTAAATCTTGGAAGCTATTTATAAAAAAAAACTAACAAATAAAATTTTACGTAGGTATTATTGTTCGCCTTTTAGATAAGTATTGAAATAAAATTTATTTTAAATTTAATATATTTAACTTATGTAAAGGATGATATAAGTCATGTAATTCGTTCGCTTTGATTTAAAGGTAATGTCAAGTGATGACTCATACAGGTCTATTAATAATACAGAATCTTAAAGCTCACTTGAGAAATAAATGAAATCGTATTAACAATATAAACCACGATTTTGTATATAAAGCGGCTGTCGTAGTGGTCAGCGGTAAAAATGCAAATTAAATTGAATAACGATTTACGCGCGATCAGCGGACATTGACTCGTGCGCCGATCACATCCTATCTTCGGTGCGTATTATTGAAATAATTGTAAAAAATAAACTGCGTTTTATTTATATTAAATGTTTTTCAATGTTCTATAATTATACTAAATGGTCTTTTAAGAAATATGCTTAGGACATAGTGAAAAAATCTTGATATGTACGGATAGATAAACAGCTGATTAAATAAGAAATTATTTATGCTATTTGTTAAGGTGCTCCTCGGATATTGTTGATTTTTTATAGTTATTTGGCTATTTAAAAGTGTGAAGTCGCTAGCAGATAGCTATTAATATAATAGACTTGCCTCCGCCGGTTCAGTCAATTTTGGCGCCACATATTGGAAGCAACGCGGATCTCGTTGAACCCACATGCTTCAGTTTTTTTTGTTGCAAAAACTATTTTAATTTAAACACAACAAACTATTCTCGCCAGAAGTTTTTCATCACATTCCATATTAATTGAAGTATGAAAAAATTGGGAATTTTAATTAATTTTTTTTTAATTTTGCCTCTTTATGGCATTTTAAATTTGAAAATCATAATTGATAAGAAGCTTAATTTTAAGCAAGTTTTGTTTGGAGATATATGTATGTTAAAGATTAATTAGATCCATAATTTTGTGATTACTATCACACTTAACTGTACTATTTACTAATATACTTAATCTTGAACATTGTAATATCTATGCAAGACTTAAAACATTAGAACAAAACTGGTTTCAAAATCACTTTTCCTTCGTGCTCGAAATAGTAGTTTCATGATTCTCGTGTCTTGATTTGCAATTTTAATTATTTTGGCTATTGTTTGGGAGCATAACAGATTAGCGAACAAATTCAAAGCGGACGCGAAAAATACACAGCGCGTCATTAGAGTGCGGGCGAGACGCAAATAGACCGGTAGCAGTTCGTTTCTGTCACCGACGATATTTGTGGGATCATGAATGACCCCAGAATAGATAGCACTAAAACAGTCCAGTTAATTATACGCACTGCTTATTTTGATTCCACGCTATCAACAAATAACTTTACTAAAGGTGTGATTTAATATGTCAAAATAATATCTCACTTTGAAGCGGTCTCGTCTGACACATCAGCGCGCCCGTTAATCAATCTGCTCCGCTGCAATCACTATATTTTAATACAAATAAACAGTATAAAATAAAAAGTAAGAAATAAAAGATCACACGGATATACAGCAGGATTTTGAAATTTAATTAATAAAACTGGTATTTAATAAGGTACGTTACTCAGCGATTTTTGTTACAGCTACAATATTTGAACAGTATCCACGTGCCGCGTGAAATCTGAGTCGATATAGGTAGGTTGTATCAAAGGTATAATACAAATACGTTCATTATTCAACAACATCGTTTAATATAATTTCTTTCCTAAAATACTACGAGGCGGTTTGAGATAATGTTTCGAAAGCTGTTGCCAAGGGACGACTGTAATGAAATGCATTAATTGTCCCGACAAAAGTTGGGTGTCCCTAATTTAAAATTGTGATCGTCTGGCAGCCTTCGAGCGACCTAGTTTTCGGTTCTGGGACATTGAAGGACATATTTAAGCAGGTGTCTGGACTATATTTTGCATAATAAGTTAACTCGCCGTCTAGCCGTTTGATGATTGAAATAAATATGTCTGCGGCGCCCGAATAAATTACAAGATAATAAATACTTTGAATTATAGAATACAGAGATTGTATTATAAAGATTAATGTTTAATCCATTAATCGATGACAGATAAGCGAAATAAGAATCTGTAACTTATCTAATGATTTGGACATTAAAACAATAGGAAAATGATAAACAGAAATTAATAATTTATATTTTTATGCTTCATATTTTAATACTTTCGTATTCGAAGTAAAATAAAACATTCCTTGAAAATGTTGTGAATATTGGACTTTGTAAATCATTTATTTATTAAAAATAAATAGCAATGTCTATATCTTGTTGTCTATTTGATATGAGAGTCATTTTAAAAAAATGACATAGAATCGTGTGAATTTCTGAGGTCTTGCCAAAAAATTCTTTAGAACTCGCGGACGTGATGAATCAAAATGTGCAGCGGTAACATCACATTAAACCTGTTTGACAGATCATTTCTTATTTGTCAGAAAATGTTTAAATAGTAATAAGCACAAAAAGTCGTTTCATTAAAACTTATTGATAAATGTTGTACCATAAATTGTATAACAAATTTAGAACAGTTTTTTTTTGACAAACATTCTTACAATTTTAGGCCGCTTGCAGTAGGCTTAGATCTTGAAACATTAGTGTTCTTTTTTTTAGAGTGATTCTCCGCCATTTAAAAAATGATAGTTCAATTTTTGGTTAAAGAATCAGAATTGTAATGCTCAGAAGAACTGCTATAATTTTTGCCACCATTTTTTTCGTATGATAATTATTTGAAGTTATATATTTAGTATATTTTTATAATACCTAAAGTTAATAATCGAGAACTTTTAAAAAGATGTTGAATAAGAAACAGAAAAAAGGTTATACATACATAGATATAGATATTTATATTAAGAATCAATATTGCTGTTTGAATGGATATTTTTTAAAATATTATCTTTATTAAATATATTTTACAATGGCTTTATAATTAATGTATTTCATCAATTTCAAATAAGTAAAATTGTAGAATTATAGTCCAGAAATAAAAAACTAATTTAATGATCAATTTATGAACAGCTATTTTTATATAATTGTTTTATATTCTTTTAGCACTAGTATTCGCATGAATGAATTGAACTCCCGTTACACTTGCGTATCTCAATACTGGCTGTATTTTCAAAACCCACGCTATAAGTGTAGTCTGTGTCCAACAGTAGTCCGGTAGTGCATCCAAGTTAGTGATGTTCCTGAGTCAGCGAGGAATTATCGACTCCATTTAATTAAAGAATATTTCGCAGCTAAAGTGACTGATACAATTCAAAATTTGAAACGTACATTTGAAAAAGTTCGAACATAATTGTAAACAAAACTTGGTGCAAAGTATACATTCAAAATTCAAGGAAACATTTGTATGTGTTGAACGAGCGTTTCATACATAAATCTCGCGAAGCGATTGAATGCAGACGCGTAAGCGTGCCCGTGCGCATAATTCAAAGGGGCGATCACCAGGAATCGCAGTTTGGCATGCAGACGGTCGAGTTCATTCCAAAGCAATAAACCCGTTAGCGGCGACGTAATATGCATATTGGTGAACACTAAATGTATCGCATTCGTATATAAAATAAGTTTCAAAAAAACATTAGTATGTAATATATTGATTTATTTATCATTACCAAAATAATATATAAGGTTTAAATATTAAATATAATAATAAAAATGTTGAAAAGTCATTCTGTCTTAATGAATGACAAGATGCGAACAGTGGAGATGCTGCTCTATACGCATTTACATAGCAAACACTTTTAAATTTTTCAATCGATAAGAATCTTTATTATTTCATCATAATCATCATCAAATCAATCATGAAAAAATACCGTTGTAGTATAATATTTTAATATCGATACATTCGCTGTCGATATCGATGCGATGCGGGTTGATGGGCGTCACCAGCCCGCAGGTGCTCACTCTGATATATGCGGTTCCTCTCAAATCATCACGGCGCCGGCCGCCGCGACCGGACGACCGGGCTCTTTAATATTTATTTACACATGCAAATTCGCTCGACACAAACAACTATATAAATATTCGAGCACTAACGAAAACATTGCACTGCTTAATAGAGAATTGTATATTAATTATATTTAAGTATTTGTATTACGATTAATGCAAATTACAATAACTTGAAAGTTATTATTGGTCGGTTAAAGATTTTTACTTACCTATGCATGCTTTAGTTCTTGATTTATGTTCACGTAGATTTTTCTAATAACAACAATTTTCTGTAATGGCCGTTATTATGAGCACCTAATGACGGTACGGGTGCGACGCGCGTTTCCGCTCTTTTTTATTTCATTTATTTTTTTATTCATAACTCCTATGCAGTTATAGCCTTCTGAGACTAATAGTCGTATAATAGCAAACATTCAGAGATATATTGATGTATTTATAAGTGCCAGGTATGATATCGCAAACATAAAACTATATATGAGATACGAAGAATTAATCGACTGTCGTTGGTCTTTTGTGATTATGGGAATAATATGGTGTTATATTTATAATTAATTTAATGTAGGAACAATTGTTAAATATTAGTTTTAATTGAGTCGTTAATTCTTCTTTATTATGTATATTTTGTAAAATAAAAATATAGCAATTTGCCGACAAGCTATATACATGGTAAAAAGTAGGCTTTTTTGCAAGGCCAGTCGCGACTGTAATTATTATGGAAGCGATATACATTTTAAGACCCACATTAATGAATCGAATTAATTTTAAAGTTTTAACGATTTTTTTACTAAATACAGAAAAGGTTGGTTGTGGTTTTATGAGTTTAATTATTAGCCTGAAATTGTGATATTTTTTAATAAGAAATTACATTAAATTATTTGTTTCACAATGTGGTAAAAAATAACAGATTGTTTATTTTAATGCGTTTATGAAATTTAAAGTTAATGCATAAAATATTTTTAAATCAAATAAAAAGCTAAGTGCTTGTCTGTGAGTTTGAAATTACTTTTCAATGTTTATTTGCACGTTATAAAAACTAAAATAACTTCTTCCAACATTACTTCGGTCTGTTCGTTCCAAGGTTATCTTCGAAACGGCTGAACCAATTTTAATAGAAATTTTAAGGCAAGGGAAACAGGCAAGAGGGCTTGCCAAAGAACGATCAAAGCTACATATTATATATATGAACTTATAAAAGTCTGAAAAAGCTGCAAAGGATTGTTGGTGTAAATAATATATTCGATTTGACATGATTTTTGCTAATTTACATAATAATTTGTTTGATGTAAATGTTAATATGAAAAAATATTGTTCTTTCATATTTTTTGAGTTACTTAACTTATATTCTTAAGGTTAAAATATCCTTTTTATAGTTATAGATATAACCTAATATATATAATATTAATTATTTAATATATATAATAGTTAAGACAGTATTTATTATACCGTCAATTGAAATAGCTTCTAATAAGTTTTTTAAAAAAATTACATTTAAAAAGCATTTTTGTTTATTTTTTAAATTATATAATTATAATATATATTTTAGTTCTCATACTTTATTTTTCGAAACAGCTTTGCTGCAAAATATAAGGCTCTTTGTTTAACTGCCACGGATGAGCAATAGGTAATTTTCTGAAAACTATAGGCTTTTAGGGTACGTAGCTTGAAAGCGGGGTAACCGCTGTTCATTAAAAAACCGTTTCAAAATAGCCATACATTGCCGTTGAAAAAATTAAAACTATTCCTACCACCGTTAACGCAACAACTTCAATGAACTCGAAGTTAGACTATCGATATTTGGTGCTAGAATACTAGATGAGTTGATGGTACTTAACCAGACAACAAAGATGACTTCCAGTAGGGTATAATTTATACATTATGTTTTTTTAATTGGATGATTATTAAAACTCTCGATAAATATACTGTCAAGCTACACCTCAATTATATATGTTAATTATGGGTAATTTACTTTAACCTATACATCGGTATATCGTAAACAAGGTGTTAATCGATTCTAATTTCGTTAGACATCCGCCCTGCCCATATTAAGTTATATTTATAGATAAATTATTTCAAATTAGACATAGTAATTGCTATAGGATTTAGGTAATCGGGTTAGCTTACATCAGCGTTTAAAGTATTGTCGGCAAGGAAATAAATCTAAGCTAAGTATTCAGGTAAGTTTTGTAGATTGTGAGAAAATCGCTCGAAATGTTGATTATAATAGACGTGATTTTACAGCATTTTTATAATAATAATATAATTTGTGAATTTTTTTTGTATGATAATTTGATAAAGATGTAAAATAACTAAAGTAACAGTCAGTAAATGTCCTACAGCTGGGCTAAGGCCTCCTTTTCCTTTTTGAGAAGAATGTTAGGAGCTTATTCTGTCTAGTTGCTCCAATATTGGTTGAATACACATGTATCAGACACATGCAGATTTCACTATGTTTTCCCTAGTACGAGGATTTATAAAATTAAATTAAGCACTTGAAAGGACAGAGTTCTTGCTCGGGTTTGAGCCGGCAATCTCTTGTTGATTCACGTTAGAATACAAAATATATATAACAAGCCATAAATATATATAATAATCCTTCAGCAAGGCAGTAAGTATATAGGTATTTAAAAATATATAATTATAGATATTTATAATATATTTCATTTGTTTCTGTGTTTATTTGTTACACTTCATGCTCTATAAAAACTAATGGTGCAAAATTTAATGGCACTTTTTTATGAAACTTTTTATATAATAGTTCGAAGCTGCCAAATCTCCAGGAAAATATGTACATAATAAATCATAGCCACTATCAACAGGTTAAAAGCTTAGGGTTATACATAATAGGTAATATTTTCACTCACATTGCCTAGAAATTTATTTACATTTATTTTAATTTTGGTAAAATCCTAGTATATAATTTTAAATGTCACTTGACTAACTACAAAAGAAAGCAATTAGAACTTCAGTTATAATATGTAAACAAATAGAGCTATCTTGCCTGACAAATAATTTATATATCAATAAAAGCAAATGCTATAAGCCCATGCCTAGCTAGTTCCATTAAAGATGTTTTAATCTTTCTAAAGCTGTTTTCCTAAATAATTTTAATAAGTCAATTTACGTCTATATAATTTAGTATACAAAATTATTTCGTGATTTGTATATATATATATTTAAAACATATATCGCACTCATTATGTTACAATTACTCAATTATATTTTCAGTACACTATAAAGATGTATGTAAGTTTTCCAACGTTCGTCGTGACATATCGGCAGTTTTCACTCGGAGAATCTTTAACATTACAATACAATGTGATACAATATGATATAATTATGTCAATATTTTTTTCTATTTTCTTTCTCTTTTTATTTCACTTGTGTTTTGATTCTTCTTTCTTTTAATTTTTGTCTTTAATATAATTATAGCAATTGTTTCCAAAAAAAATATAAATATTTAAAAACCTAAATTTAATATTTAATATATAACTTAATGATCTCCGTCACATGTTTTAATTGAAAATGTATTAACATACAAAACATGAACTATTCAATTAACCCCCAAGTTGCATAGCAATGAAAATATTTATGTTATGATATTCATATTTATAAATTCATAATTATACATACAAGTTTATGTGGACACAACCGCAAATATTTTTTAATTGATTTGATTTTCCAAATGATAATAAAACACATGATGTAACAGAAAAATGTAAATGTGTGTATTTAGAATTTCATCAATTTTATAAATTGGAGTAACAAAATGGTAACTAATATATAACTAAACAATTGTAGGAGAAGTTTATATATATATATATAAAAAATAATATTCAATATGAAGTGTTTTGTAGGGAAGTAGGTATTGAAACACACGAATGTTGAAATGAAAACCTAATACACACTTACATACTATACTTATATAGTAATATAATAATTCAGAATGTAATAGAGGAATAACACAAAAAACGACAGCAAAATTGACATTTTTGTTTGTAAAATATATTTTTTCTAAATATTTTAACCCTCCTTCAAAATATTTTATCAGTCAGTATATGTTAAATTTCGATATTTCGAAAATGGATTTGATTTTTTTTCAGTAACAGAATTAAAATAGCCAGTACTTTTTAATTAATTTTATATTAATTGTCTACCACACGTTTTTCGGACTTATACCATTTGTATCGTATTTAACCTTTAAAATTTTAAATCAATTTATATTTTACCTAAATCCTTAACAAAAGTGTTTCCACTTGCACTCGAAACAAAATATATAATAATTTCCCGAAAATATTCTCCATTTGTCATTAAGCGGAAAATGCTGATTACATTTTAATGATAGAAACTCTGTCTGGTCATAGATTATATTTAAGGTAGAATTTATAATCTATTTATAATTAATTTACCTGGTATACTAGATTAAGCAGTTAATTTTTTCCCGGAATTAAGGAACCTAGGATTACAATAGAAATTTTTTTAAATGGAAGATATATTAGAAATATACTAGTACAATTATTATATATGTTAAGCAAACATCTACGAGTTTTATATTGCTAATTAGAAAGACCATTATATTTAAGCCAGTAATATAAAACCTTATTAAGGCCTACGTATGAGTTCATTAGTGTGTTACGTCGTATTTAAAAAAAATCTTTAAAAGATTAAGTATTTTGTTTCTTCTATATTTTAGACAGATTACTCAGAAAAGAGTTCAATTTGCGCGGGCGATAGCGGAAAAAACAACTTGTTGATAGGTAAACAAAATATGACTGCTTTTAGTTAGAACATTAATATTATGTTATATTTAAAAAAAACATTAGGCTTACACTAAAGCAATATTTTTTAAGTTTACTTTAAGCGTATTTGTACGTACTTTAGATCTGTAGTATAGTGATAGTATTTAAATGTATAAATTTGTAGTGTAGACTATTGATAGCACATGTATAAACCTTAGTGGTTTTTAGCTGCTATCATTATGTTAAATTTTGTATTGTTATTTAAATGGATAAATAAATTTAAAAAAATTATTACTCGTTGTTTTTGTTCTAAATACATTTTTCATGTTTATGTATTAAACGAATTATATATGTGTAAGATAAATACCGTTTAAGGTTATTTCGATAAGATATAAATTATATTTGTCAACAACTAGAAATGGACGAGTTTAATATTAAAACGTGGAGTTAGCATCGGTTGTTGACTGTAACACTATTCGCGTATTTATTACGCATTTTTTATTTTCCGGTCGCTATCAAAATAAAATAAAAATAGCCTTCAGTCTATTTTAATGTTATTCAATTTATACAAAGTGAGAATAATAAAATGTAAATGTAATTTTGAAAAGAGAAAAATGCGACAAGTCGTTTAAAAACAATACGGGTGTTAATTATGTGTGTACATCGTTTTATGACTCTACGGCGGAATAATGTTGTTTATTTAAAACTTTAGTGGAATAACTTGTATCCAAACAATCAGGGCGCATTGCTATTCGAAGTTTGTCTGCCAATTATTTGGGTGACAGTTTAAATCAGGTAAATTAAATTGGTTGACTCGAAGGAAAACAAAAATAACTTACCGTATCGATAAAATATGAACACTTTACTCTTATCAATTGTATACTAAGAAGTTTTTAACCGCTTGCCGCCACGATATTGCAAAACGGGAGCCGCTCTACCGGTCAAGCGACTCCGCCGAAATTATCACATTTGTTTGCGAGTGATTAATTTTAATTAATTATCATTACCGAGAAGCCGGGCACTGATAACTTCGGGAACAGAGGAAGCCATACCTGACCTCACTGTCACTCTTACATTTAAAAAAGAAAAATAAAAATCGGTGTATCTCACCTGCTGCCGGGCGCACGAGCACGAGCGGCAGCACGAGCAGCGGCAGCAGAGGCAGCCGCATGCTCCCGCTAGCGTCGCATGCCGGCGCGTGCGGCGCTCTGTGCTCCTCGCCCGCCGCCGCGGTACTGCGCGCCACTCGCGCCAGGCGGGCGCTCGCCGGGCGAGCCGCGCGACGAGCGCGCCCCGAGCGCCGCCACCGCGTGTGCCGGCGCGGCACGTGCGCGCACACTCGCGCGCCACGCGTGCCACTCGTTGCACCCGCCTGAGACGCCGCGTCTAGCATCCGACGCCCGTCTTACCATCGGTGTGGCCCTATCGGAGAGTCGACGCGGACTGAGAGCGCGGTCAGGCCGCAGGCGACCAGGCGGCGGCGAGGTGCAAGTGCAGCGGCGCGGCGTGGCGGTCGGCGCGGCGTGGCGGCGAGTCGTCGACCGCGCGCCTCCCGCGGCCTTCCGCCTCCGCGGAATGTGCTGCGGACGCTGCAACCCTGCGACGTGCAGCACCCGCACATCGCCAAGGGCGAAGGTCTAGTTACCCTGCACAAGTCACCCCAATGCTTCTAGATGATACAACAAACATATTATTATTGTATACTGTATTAAAGTATTCTTAGTATCAAGAATTTGATTATATTTTTGTATGTTTTCAATTATCCACTTATATACTTATATTTGCGAGTTATGTATTTGTGTATTAGTTAGTAATAGTATATTTCATTTTTTGAATAAAAATGCTTAATATTTTTGGTGATTAAACACATTTTCAATCATGACATGTACATCAAATTAATCTCATTAAAGACAATCGTTATATCAAAATGATAGATCATTGAACTTAACGTTAGTTAAGCGTTGAAGTCTTTTCAAGGGCGCTTATTAGGCGGCACAGACAAAAAATCGCGGAACCGCTTATATAAAAAGCAGTTGGCAACAGCTTATTCTTAAACAAAGGTCGTATGACTTAATAAAGCTACAAGTGTTGTTTGTAATTTCACCAATGCATACAATAACTGATTTAAAATATGTAGTAATAGTTTTTTTAACAATATCTGCCAGATTTTGTCCTCTGGTTCTCGTAACTAATGATTTTAAAAACGCACAATGGCCAGCAGCAGCGAGCAATTATTATTGGTAATGGTTGGAGAAATCCGCCTTGATTATAGGTCTCAGCACTTGTTCCTACATGAAGCCTCAGGCCTCATCGGCGACGCGATTCCCAAAAAAACACACGGTATTTACTTATACGCTTCAAGATTTCATTTAACTAAATCATTACTTGGAAATGTTCTTTAAATACAAAATAAGTAAAATTCAATTTCTCATAAATAATATTAAAAAAAAATCCTAGTTAACTACTTACATATTAAATTTTATCAATAACTATAAGTAAACATTTAAATACATATATAGATATAAATGAGGCTTCTAAGACTAATGCAAAGTTTTATGTTATGTCACAATGGTTAAAAACAAAACTTATTAAAAAATAAATATCTTGATACTACAATTTTAGATATCATAAGATTTATCATTATTTTATTTTCAAAAACTTTTTATAACTTCAACATTATTTGTAATTTCAATAAAAATCGATAACGATACGAAACGATACACAAAAAAATACAATAATTTAAAAGCAAATTATAACATTTTTTTATTGATGATAAAATTGTCGTTCGTGTTAAGATTAACAATACAACGAGCTTAAAAACAATATCTGAGGCGCCACTGACAAGAGTTATTCGACGATTGATCGAGACGTCTCATATATACTTTTTGTCGTATGACATAACTATTTTAAACATCTATAAAGTTTCCTTCAAGATCACATCATCATGTTACGTCGTTATGTCATGCGTTAAAACTTTAGTGCTTTAACCTAATTTGTAGAAAATATAAACACTGTCATTTATTATGTAATTTCCGACGTCTCACTGTAATGTGTACCGTAGTTAAAACCACACTATAATAAGATTAGTCACAGGGTCGCGTTTAGACACACTATGTTGGCAGCTGTTATACTGTTATTGAAGATCATCGAATATTATGTGTGACAGTAAAATTGATACAATTAAATCTACTAGCGTTCGCTCAGTGGTCGAAATTCGAGTATAATTAAAAATTTTGAAAAAAAACGTTTCGCAAATACATTTTTATTTGTTCGTTGTTTTATACATATTTTTATCTAATTTTATTTCCAATATAAATAATGTATATAAAGGTAATGTATGTAACAGTATGCTTTTGCTCGGCTAAGTTAACTAACTAACTTACCTTTTGTAGAGTAAGTTTGGAACTTATTTCAATTTCCGCCTCACATACCGATACACATTTCGGACATTTTCTTCGTGAGGATAATATTTCGTCTTTAAAAATAGACAAAAAGTCACTCAATATAAGACTTATATTGTATAGTATAAGTTTAATAGTGTGTTTTGCGGCTTCTAATAGTTCTTATTAAAAGTATTGTCAATTGTCATTTAATTATGTTTATTTGCTTCCTGCTATTTTCAATATTCAGTAGTAACAGTAACAGTAACAGCCTGTTAATGTCCCACTGCTGGGCTAAGGCCTCCTCTCCCTTTTTGAGGAGAAGGTTTTAGAGCTTATTCCACCACGCTGCTCCAATGCGGGTTGGTAGAATACACATGTGACATAATTTCAATGAAATTAGACACATGCAGGTTTCCTCACGATGTTTTCCTTCACCGTCAAGCACGAGATGAATTTTAATCACAAATTAAGCACATGAAAATTCAGTGGTGCTTACCCGGGTTTGAACCCACGGTCATCGGTTAAGATTCACGTGTTCTAACCACTAGGCCATCTCGGCTTTTCGGCTTTCAATATTCAGTTTTTGAGAAACATTTATATATTAGCTTTGGCATTAAAATAACTCAATTTTAAATCTAATTAATTTAAAAATAATAAAATTAATTTAGGTAAAGCACAATGCAAGTATATTGTAAATTTAAATAATAAGCCGATAAATAAAGACATACATATATATACAAATGCAACATTTTAAGATATCAGATTATTATAATCATCTGCTAGGTTATTTTAAAATGTACTGTGACTTCGTATGGAAAACTATTTATACTAATTATAATAGTTTTCGTTCCTCGAGGTATGATTGCATTCATATTTAATAAGATACGAACAATAAAGGTATTTTAATTGGACTTCGCTAGTTAGCTATTTTAATAAGTTTCTAGATAGATCTAAAATACTTAAGGAATCCGCCAAAATGCTATTTTTATATAACGGTTGTCTCGTCCTATCGTGGGTGCATACTTACAAAATTATATTATACAAGTTTTTTCCCGTAGCTTTGTCTCCGTGCTATAAGGGGAGGGGAGAAATTAGCCTATGTCCTTAGGTTTATTGGTTTAGCTGAGAAAGTGAAACAGACAGAGCTACTTTCGCATTTATAATACTTGAAAAGAAACATAAGTAGGTATATTTATTACTACATTCGTTTATCGCTTTTAAAACATGTTACAATCTCCCTTTTAATATTAATAATACTATAGAGGTAACTTTTGTTTGTTAGGTTTTTACCGATATAAACCAAAAACTGAAATTTGATTGATATGGAATTAGCATATTATTTTTTAAAACGTCAAGATGAGTAGCTAGAAAAAAAATTCCTATGACCTACTCTACCAAATTTCAATAGATTCGTTTTAACGTGATTGAGTAACAAACATTTAAGCACACAATTTTTTTTTTAGTATAAGAATTTATATTATAATAAGTTTATTATATTGTATACATATGTTACGATAAGCTTAAGATATAATACATTTACTCGAAATAAGATTTAAAAAAAATGGTAACCGTCGTAAGCAAACCTATTCGGTCTGATTAATCAACAAATAGCCTCGCAAGCCGCAATAATGCGAATATGTTAATTTTTCTGCGCCATAACTTACGGACTCATAATAATTTCTATTATTTTTAATAATAAAACAAAAATATTAACTATAATGGTAAGCCATAATTGTTCATATTATTGTTCAATTCCGTCGGCAACTTGATATCGACGCAGTCGCTCCGTGACCGTCATAGTATTATTATTATTAATTATTAATAATAATATATAGTTCAAACAGATTGTAAGCACAGACACGATCAGGTTGCCAATATAGTACACCAAGAACTTGCCCTGAAATACAAATTAATATCTGACAAAATAACATACTATAAATATACACCCAATACAGTACTTGAAAATACTACTCACAATTATACTACGACAGAGTCATACTTACAGATCGCACAGTTCACTACAATAGACCTGATATTACAATAGTCGACAAAGTACAAAAAACAGCCTTTTTAATAGAACTGTACCTAATGCACACAATCTGCAAAGCATCATAAATGAAGAACTTTCAAAATACACGGAACTAAAAGAAGAAATAGCACGTATGTGGCACTTGCAGAAAGTTACAATTAGTCCCTTTAATTCTTTCTACAACTTTCGTCATACCCAAACAAATGCATACGTCCTTAAAAACTCTAAATCTTCCAATTTTTCTTTATGTTAATATGCAAAAGGCTGTGATACTGAACGCATGCCCAATTGTGCGCAAATTCCTTGCAACAGAAGATGAACGGGAATTGCTTTAAAAGCTTAAGGTTTTAATAAGTATCTGCTCACTTGGCTTCGGCCCGTGAGTACGTGAGCTATTAAGAATGACTAAATAATAATAATATTAATAATAATATCCTGGGACATTTTTCACACACGGTCATCTGATCCCAAACTAAGCAGAGCTCGTACTATGGAAACCAGACAACTGATATACAACATGTCCTACTTTTCTTTTGTAAATACTCATATAGATAATTACACCCAGAATTAGGACAAACAGACACACAAATGTCTGTCCTGTGTGGGAATCGAACCCACAACCTTCGGCGTGAATGGCAAGTATCCACCAACCACTCCAACCGGCCCGTCAAGTATTTTCAAAACATTTCGAATATTCCAACATACATAAAGTTAGTGAAACTATAAAATTCTTTCTACAACTAGCACCGTAACGAAATGTTTAATAATAAATGTATATAACCTTAAAATCTCCTAAAATACAGTACATAAATAAGCGAAAAATTCTAAACTTGGCGAATCATGTACAAATTCCTTGCTAGAGAAAGAGTACGGGTATTGTTATATAAAGCTTCAAGTAAATTACGGGTATTTATATTCAATTGGCTTCTGATCTTGATTGTGACGTATATGTTTTCGCCGAGTTGTCAAGAATAACAAAAATAATAAAAATATTTATGACAAAAAAAACGATAAATGATTTTTAATCTATGTTTTCTTTGAACCAATCAACATTTTCCCGGATACCATCATAAGCTTTTATCGCGATAATCATTAACATTTCTAATGGGTAATTCCTATCTGATGTACCGTACTTAACGGTACGTAGATGAGATAGAGGTCTGCAAGGAGTTGATGACATCAATATAATTCAATCAATAAATATGTAGACCTTGATTAGATTTCAATTATTTTATCCTACTATTGAGGATTATGTATTGTGTTAATTTATTACATGCTATCAATTGCTTACAGTAAATATAATTGAGATGATGATTACGAATACTGTTAATATTTGTTAGAAGTTGTTTATTTTACTGGTCACCCCTCCAATTAAGTGTTAAGGTAATATAGTAGGATATCCGAGAAATAAGATTGCTTTGCTTTTGCTAAGTGTAGCTGCATGTGACATTTACGAATATATATATATATATATATAAACAGCTTTAAAAGTATTTTTATTAGTATCTAATTCGTTTAATATATAATTAACAGCAATGAAGCGAAGAAGATGACTGGTGGTAGAGCTTTGTGCAAGCTCGTCTGGGTAGGTACCATCCACTCATCAGATATTCTACCGCAAAACAGCATTACTTGGTATTGTTGTGTTCCGGTTTGAAGGGTGAGTGAGCCAGTGTACTTACAGGCACAAGGGACATAACATCTTAGTTCCCAAGGTTGGTGGCGCATTGGTGATGTAAGCGATGGTTAACATTTCTTACAATGCCAATGTCTAAGGGCGTTTGGTGACCACTTACCATCAGGTGGCCCACATGCTCGTCCGCCTAAAAAAAAAAAAAGACAATGAGTTTAGTAGACTATTTTAAAACTTATTATATAGACGTGTAGCCGGATGTCCGAAACAAATAAATTTCCGGCCTGTGTTGATTTAGCACTTTCAATGAAATTTTAATCCAGTGACGCAATATTACGTGGGACTAATGCCAAATGTTAGTCACTTCTGCGACTGGTTAGAAATATTTTGGTGAGTGGTATTCCCCGAATTCGACCGTTTATTATTATAATGTTTTTCAATATTCTTCTATCGGCGTTCCTAAAGTGAAACACATGTGGAGATCTCATGCGAAATAGTTTATGAAGAGATCGGATATTTACATTTAAATAGTCATTGTGAATATTAATATCTTTTTAAAAACAACAAACAGTTACTTGACATTAAATATATGGTACACAAATGATCATCAAGGAATAAACCTAACAAAATATATTTTTTTTAAAAGTCTTATCCATATAAGATATTTTTTTCAACCGACTTTGAGATATGGAGAGTAGAATTAATCAAGAAGGCAGATAAAAATTCGCGTAGAAATTGATAGAAACCTTTACTCTTTTAATTTTATTATTTAAGAGTTTTTGTAAAATACTGTTAAACTACTAACACGTAACCAATCGATGGTTTTAGCAATACAGAAGCCATTTTAATAAAGAAATAAAAAAAACTGAATTCACACGTAACACCTAATCAAAAGTCGAAATAAAATTTTTATTCAAGAAGTCTCTTAAGAGCACTTTTAAATCTTCATTGTGCAAGATTAAATCAAATGTGCAGCTACCACTGATTCGGAATATAGATGCGACAGTAATAAATACATACTTTGCAGGAAAGCCGTCTGCGTTGGTTTGGCCACATTAGCCGCAGACCGCCAGACTATGTCGGAAACCGATGCCTGGACTTTGTTGTCGAAGGCTCTAGATCCGCCCACAGGCACGCCCAAGAAGCGCTGGCTCGCTGTCGTGAGGGACGACATGAGAGAGCACGATCTCACTAAGGAGGATGCTTTAGATCGGGCAAAGTGGAGGAATAGATATGCATCTAGGAAAGCGAACCCTGGCTTTACTAGGCCGAAAAAACGCTAGGCAGAAGAGATAAATAGATAGATAGATAGAGATAAGAAGAGTAATAAATACATAATAATACATTAATTATTTTATACATTTTCATATTTCGTATAAATTAAAAGTATAATATTATATTTAAGAATGTTAAATTCGCTGTCGATGGATTTGTTAGTTGAATTTACACGAGTATCGGAATCGTTAGAAAATTTGACATTTAAATGTGTAGACAGATTTTTTATGTATAGACGTCGTATAGGGCAGGCGGTGACCAGAACCGTATGTAAATAAACCAAATCGTCGATGAGCATATCATTTGTTATTGTCAAATTAAATTGGCACAAAAAACGCGAGTCGTGATCGTGGCGTCCTCATTCACGTAAATGTCATTTTTTATCTAAAATAAAATAATACAACAAAAGGTTAGACACCGCGGAATGCATGTGGGATTGCAACAACGGGTAACATGTCGATGAATGTCTCAATTTATCACCTGCTATCAAAAAACCACATTAATCACCCCTTACATCACACATGGAAAAAACTGAGAACCGAAAACTGTGAAGTGCTGTACGTTAAAAATTTAACTTATCGGAACCTTTGTATTATGAAAAATATGAAGTTTTTTAATATAGCAAAAATGTAAATAAATATAATAATAAAAATTAAATGTTATTATATAAGCTTATTTTATATATACAACTTACATATGTATAATCTTTTTCTTATTGTATTAGGTCGGCAGACTGGCAAGTGAACCACATGATGGTAAGTGGTCACCAACGCCCATAGACATTTGCGTTGTTCGAAATATTAACCATCCCTTACATCTCCAATGCCCCACAAATTTTAGGAACTAAGATGTTATATGCCTGTAGTAAAACTGGCAAACCTACAAACCGGAACTCAACAATACTAGGTATTGCTGCCTGGCGGTAGGACTTGTGTTGGGTGGGTGGTACCTACCCAGCAGGACATTCACAAAGCCCTGCCAAGTAATCTTTTAACCTATATTCAATAGATTTTTTTTGATTAAATCCAATTGTTAAAAGCAATACCTTTCATAGCTAAAATTATAAAGAGTTAAATAATTATTTAAGAAAAAGTTATAAATATTTAAATTAGGAAGAATTTGCAATGCATTATTTAAGACAAAGCCATGCAATTGAAGATAAAATCGTCCGGGTAATTTTGAACCAAACGCTAAGCAAACAACAGCCTAATATCATTTGCTCAGACATATAATATAATAATAAATTTTATGTTTGAAAATTAGAAAAGCGGAGGTATTAAATTAGCGCTTAATGTGATACTGACTGTAAATTTGCTTTTATAACTATATTTAAAAAATATATTAATTATGGTGTACCTATGTAAGTAAAGCCGCGGTGAATATAGTAATAAAAACCACTCATATATAATAAACATACGTCAGCTACCAGGATGTCAGAACTCTGAAGCAATTAAAAACAAACAGATCTGCAATACGCGGAAATGAGATAGATCCAAAACCATTTTTCAAAGAGCAATTATGATATTAGATGCATTCCAGTTCCGCCCATACGGCGAGCGACGCGTAGGAGTCCTTACAATTACCATCCGGCAGAAATCATTTGTTAAACAAACAGAAAATTCATAGAATTGAAAATGCATAAACAAGGGTCTTTTTATTTTACACCTTCACCTATTTCGAACGATAAATCAAATTCAATGTTTGTGATGGTTTTAATATGAAAAAAGAATTAAATAATGTGATTGGGATTTTGAAATTCAAGCAATGAATGATAATCGTTTGTTTGAAATAAATAAAATAAAAATATTATAAAATATGTCATGTTTTTCCTAAAAATGAAGCAACAATCATAATGGCACCTGAGTGGGCAATAAGATCGGCTAAACGACCGCGCCGCTTCTAGCCGACCCGCCAAACGTTATTTACTCGTCGTACATGCCTTTTATTTCCTCTTCGCATGTTTCTGTGTCTGCATTTATAATATGTTTATCTTGATAAATTAAGACAGGATTATTTATTTTGAATTTAGAAAACCATGTTCGAAATTAAAATATTTTAAAAATTAAATCTAAAAGATATTACGGCGCGTATCTAAAGTGCTCGATAGTGCCTATCGCGCCTCTTATTATGAGAGATAAAATAAAAAGAATGGACCGCTTCACTAATTAATTCATGTGGATAAGCAAAGTAATTTGCATGTCTTTTAACTTATGTTATTGAAAGCTGTTAATGTATGCGGAATTATAGTATCTATATTCGTTACGCCAAATGAATAAAAATAAGAGGAACGGTTATTTCTACACATTTTGAAAATTACAATAACAATAATCAACTCGTAATTTTGGACTTTAATTTTGATTAGTAAGAAACTTAGTAAAAAGTGTGCTTGTCACAGGGTGCCCGGCAGATGTGAAACATTGTAATTGGTGGTTATGGAAAGAAGACATTATTAAAGAAACCAATAAATAATGAGATTTCAAAGTTAGGTATAAATTCTAAGTAAGAATGTATTGTGTAAAAGCATTTACAAAACATAAGTCTCATTGCCTCGTCTTATTGCCTCCACCGTTGATAGAATTTTCACACAATGAATCGGAATTGCGATTCAACTGGGAAATGCTACTAGCATTCTTGCCACCGTTCCACGCGGTCGTGATTTACAGTAGCTATTTTTAATTTTGATTTAGTTCAAACCCTCAATATAAATAATGCGTGTATAAATAAATTATTTATATGTATATATATTTAGTGAAATTCGTGGTTCTTAACCGAAGTTTGCGAATTTAAAACCGAGCAGCATTCACACTTTTCATGTGCTTATATTTGATTTTATATTCGTGCTCAACTGTTTAGGAAAACATATGTTAAGGGAACAAGAGGACAGATGACCTTTGCCCAGCTATAAGACATTTTCAAGCTCTTTCTGTTTTGAATTTAAAATTGAATATCCCGTAATTCTAAACTATTACAAAATATCCGTTTTTGACTCCATACTTCTACTACTTACTATTGCGATTATGTATTTAGAAAATACGAACATATTTGAATATATGAAGACTTTGGTATTATATATATTAGTTTGCTTGACTTTTTTAGCAAATCATAATTCGGTTTTAATTACGATATTTATTGAAGATTTCTCAAAAAGATCAGATATAAATAAAAGAAAAAAAAAACATTCATTAAAACCAAAAATATATTCTACTAGGGAATTGGAATATTAACGTGAAGATGAACTAAATATTAAAGCTGCTTAAATTAACCTCTTATAAGTCACATTGGAGTGCGGCCGCCCGTTGTTCACCATTAACTAAGGAACAGTGCAGAAACATACGGAACTCTAATCGTCACAAGCCTACAGTGCGTGGTTTTTGACCGAATTAATTATGTTTGATAACTGGCGTAAACTGTTTTAGGCGCATTGACAATGTCTTGGTAAGATTTGAATGCAACGTTTCATATGCAACGTTTTCGTTTCTGGCTCAAATTAATAATGTTAAAGAAACCAAAAATACACAATAAATTGTGACAATTAATTTTTAATCAACCGAAAACATTTGTAATTATTACATTAAATACAGCTGAACAACAAGTGTGAAACGTGTTGTTCTAAGAACGTATTCAATTATGAAAGAAGACTGCTTAAAAATATTCTTAATTTTTGGGTTATATTTTTAATATTGACAGATTAAATTTCGGCTTCAAACACAAGCGAATTACTTGTTTTAAAATTGTATTCATGGCGTTAATTTTATTACGAATTAATTTACACAAGTATAATATAATAAGGATTTCTGTTTTTAAGTTTATTCTAATGTTACGCTGTAGTTACTAACTAAAGTTAAGTTTTTTTATAAGCATGTAATGTCCACATCGAGAAGACTCAATTGTAAATATTTTCGGTTAAGTGTATTACTGTATGTCATTGTTGCTTGTATAGTTGTAGTCAGTTTTGTGGACTAAATAAATAAAAAAACTTTTAGATTAGATTAAAAGCATTGTGGCTTATGACTGATATAAAATGATGGCTCATTTACAACATTTTGCTAGGAATGTTGCAATATATTTTTAACTGCTTTAATATATTTTTTAAGCCACAAATGACATCGTAAAGCTTTGATAGATTGTGGAAGTAATTTGCAAGCGTTGGAATTTTATTACTCAGTTTTTCTCAAGCGCAAAAAACAGAGATTTGTGGTGGTGATAATTGTTTAAATTCTTTAATGTATTATACAACATGATTTTATTGCCCAGCAGTCCCCGAGATCTTGGATATAAAAGCTGGTTAAGGCCAATAAAAAATAAAACGTTATAAGGTTGTTCTATCAAGAAATTCTCAGCACAAGCCCGGAGTTCTTAGGTTGGGGGTGTTTACCAGTCCCACGCCTCGAAAAGCACGCAACGGCCGTTGGTCCTTCACCTCTTTCTGCTTATGACAGATCTTCGTTGTCATTTGTCTTTAGCATTCCTGTGTAGTTAGTTAGTTCTTTCTTGAGAATGGTCACCGTGGGCCAAAACTTTCAGAAGAACAACGTAATTATCATCATATTATATAACAACTTTGATTTTGTTTAGTTATAGAATAAAAGCACACTTAAATGTGCCTGATACATAGACAAACCGTTGTGTAAATGGTGACTAAACGGGCCTACATAAAACTCTACTGATAAATAGGTCCAATGGTTTGCCATGAGTTGGCAATGTCAGGCATGGAGCATATCTTTTACAAGAACCTTGTCTGTTTGTATAGCTTATTCCTACCACAAGAGTAGTAGAGATAAATAAACCACTTTGACATTGAATTGACGTGATAGCATTGGCCTTAGCCAAGATTTTAATCGTGAATAATCTATGATTTTCTTAAATCTTTGGAAGATAAATTGCTGTGGATATAACTAGTTAAATTGAATAGTATTTTCTTACAAATATATTAATCAAAAACTGTTTGTTGTGTGTATAGCAAAGTTATTAGAAAATTACATAGAATATATAAATATTAGGTTTGTTTATCTTTACTCCATCTTCGATTGGAATAGGCTATACGGTAGACTACTCAAGGTCACGTGGGACAATTGTCATCTGCATTTTTACCAAAAAAAAAAAATACATAAATGACCCGCAGCGTTTTTGGGACCAGAAGAGTGACGTGTGTAATCAATATTACTGCTCAATACTGACCATTAACGAATTCCGAGACAAGACTTAAACCGTTCAAATATGCGGGCGGGCAGGCGATGCCAAGAATTTGGTCGATTCGACAACTTTACATAGTACTTGTTTACCTCGCGGGCTAAAGCTATTTCTGTGTATAGTGTTTGCGAACAATGCCGACGTACCGTTGAATACTATATTTGTGCGCTAACTAGATCGTACTCGAGTCATATCTCGACACCGGCAAGGAACTCTGCTATAATTCGGATTTAGGTTATTTAACATTTTTAACGACAATGTTATTATTAACTAAGAATATATTAAAAAACTTGAAGAATTTCATACGACATGAGACATCATGTTGAAATACATAGATATATGTATATAATAATACTTTAACAAAAGCAATAGTGTACTATATTTGTAAAATTTGCTACCAAGTCTTAAAATTGTTATTTTTTTAAATTATTTAATTTAAAGCTTTGTGTTCAGAATAAACTTGTTTTTTTAAGTAAGTCTTAGATCTAGTACAAAATTTAAATCGCTAATGTAAAATACTGAAAATAGTATTGCCATATGAAAATATGGGATGACAGATATATGGCAACACTCCTTCACCGTACTTCTTCTACGCGCTAGATTGAGATACTGCCAAATCGCAATACTTGTATGTGTTCTGGCTTAACCGGAGTCATTATTATTTGTTGCTTTAGTATAAAATTGCATAACAGTGACAAACAGTAAGATTTCTTAGAAACCATAGTTCGAAGCGCCCTTACGGTTGCTTATAGCATAATATACTACTATCAGGCTCAATTGTTATTGTATTTGCCTACTATATAAGTATACTTTACGATGTAATATGACTTACTTTTTCACTATTAATATGTATAGTTTACATTTATTCTTTTATGTTCTTAATACAGATGAATATTTATTTAATATTATTAGATATTTAAATCATTATTTAATATGTACACTTATTCGCAGAATAATATAAAAAGGATCCATAAATTATAAGATTTTTATATTTTCGTTTATCAAAACAACGTGATATAGATAAAAATATTTAGAAGGATTTAATTAATTATTTATACCACTGTATTCTAGCAACCATTATTAAATTGTTACAAGCAAACAATTTTTTTTTGTACATTTTACACAAATTAAAAACAAATTTATATATCAAATTAACATATGATTTATAATTATGTAAAAAAATATTTATTTTTTGGTATTATAATTAAATTCAATATTTACAATTATCTATAAAAGCAAATTGATTAAATTACATTTGAAATTTTTAATTCTTTTACATAATTTATAATAATAGTATAAAAAACCTTTGTTTATTCTAATTATTGACTATTTCAATTCAAAAATTAAACATAACATAGTTATTAAACTATCGATGAATTTAATAAAAATGGGCTAGCTACCAAGCTTCGCTCGACTTTAATAAAATTTCTTAATCTTATCTTAACAAGATAATGATATTGGAGCAAAATCGTTAGAGCCGTTACCACAATAGTCGAAATAAATTTATACATTTGTACAGGAATTGTTTACTTTATATATATTTTTTTATATTTAAGTAGATAAATACAGTCTACAGTAATTGTAAAGACGAATAAATGATATTTGTCATTGTCACTAAAAAGCAATTAACTCGAGAACGACTGAACGTATGAAATACAATACAAAATGAAAACATTAAATGTTTTGTTACGCAAGTGTAACATAAAATCGGAATGAATAGATTGATATCACAGTTTGATTTACAGCTGTAGTCAGTGGGTGCGGTCGTAAATCAGTCGGAGTGATTTCCGTTGGCATACACTAATTTCTACAAATTAGCGGCCTTACGATGTAATCATGCAATACGATCACGTCTCGAACGAAATCAATGCAACAATAGAAAAATGTTACATACGAAAATAATACTAAATAACATAAAAATAATTGATGTATAATTGTTTTTATATTGAATATTTAGTTTTAATAAATACTTGTTTTTGTTTGAATTTTATGTCATCATCACACACATCATATATTATAATACTATTATAATATATGATAATATAATTTCTTATTTATTTAAGAAATAAGTAGCCGACCGTGAATGTTCCACCGCCGAGCAAAAGCATCGTTTCCTTTCGAGGACATAAGAACCTTCTTCCACCATAGTGCTCCACTGCAGGGTGGTGACATGCAGATTATAAACTTAAAGAACATGAAAACTTATTGTTTTTATTGCCAGATTTGAATTCAAGATCGTTGACTAACAATGACGTGATTTTTTATGTAATTTCTTATGTAGTATAATAACATTTTAATCATAAAAATTAAGGATATTTTAATTTTGAAAATTTTAGAACAATTCTTAAATTTAAAATAAATTCGCGGCCTATGTACTTTTACAGGTTTTAATTATTTCGGTTTTGAAAATGCGTAAATAGTATTTTCTTTTTTTTTTTTTTATTCTTAACGTAAACTGGTTTATAAGCACTTAACTATCCGAACACATTTTCACACGTCCAAAGTCCTTTAAAAGATTTCCTTTAGATAATTAACTGCAAATTTTTAAAATTGATCAACGTTTGCAATCTAACAGCTTTCTATACAGCTAATCTGACTAGTTATTAGCTAGTATATGTTGTATTAGAGTTATTCGCAAAAGGGTATCTACGTTTCTTTCTCTAACTTTCACGCTATTTTACTGTTAGAAACCAGGCAAACACCTTAAGCTTTAATTTCAAATAGTTAGTACATAATAGCCTGTAAACGTCTATTTCTGGACAAAGACACCCTGTTCTCTTGATGGGATGGTTCACACAATTCACAGACCTATCTGATCAGCGTGGTGATATAAGATCCAAACCTTTTCAAAATTAATATTATGTAAATATGTTTTATATACCATATATATACCTACTTCTTTAAAATACAAATAATACAATCCTTATTTTTTTAAGAACTTACAATTTTATTTCGTATCAAGATAAATAATATGAATACCATAACCCAAATTGCCGCGGGGTTAACAATTGTTTGTAGCGTCTTCGTTCTTATCTAATATCTAACGCGATGACACACTAGTTAGTAATAAGACTAATAAGTCTGCGTCCATTCGTTCGTTCAACGCATGCGATGCAGCAGACGAATATTATGTCATAGTCTAGACGAGTCACAAATACTGGCTATTCAATGTTTACACAAAGCGCACACTGAAGATTTCATTTCGAATGTTATAACGTTAAATATCTATCCGTTTTATTTTAAATAAATTGATCGATTCGATCGTTTTTTAATCGATAAACATAAGTAGAACTTTATATTAATTCGCAAGTCTATTAAGCGATTGTCGTTTATTTATTAGTCAATAATATGCGGTTAAAGTAAGTTTTGAAACGTTATTCAATTACTGATTGACACTATAATTGGTCTTAAGTCTAGACAATTTTAAAATGATATATGATACAATAAATATCGAGTGATTTTCGCAATTCAATATATGAAGCTATGTCAAACGTTATTGATTGTATGAAAGTTTAAATAATGATATTTATACTTTCTGGGCAATGCGATTTTCTGTCAAGACGTTTTAGTATTCCGTCTGTGCGACATCGATAAAATAATTTATTCAAACACGATTTTTAAATAAATAAACTTGAATATTAGTTTTAATATGCATAATATTTTAGATGGCTGTGTATGAACACCATAAGGAGTTACCGATTTCATTCAATTTAAATTTCATTCAATTACAATTTAAAACTTAGTTCTTTATCGTTTACAAAATATAAAGACGCGGTCCCCAAGTAATTTAGATGTTCAAAAAACTTTCAACACATTTCATTTATCTTAAGACTCGTTTCGGCGTGTCTATAAACGAAACCTTTCATAACCATAAACCTCAGTGATAATCAGTAGTACATCTGTTATTTATTTGTTTGCTTTTTTTTAAATGTAGAGGCAAAGGATGGAATTTGTGGATGATAAACATCGACAATGAACAAATAGACGCGGCAACCGCAATAAGAAAAAAATAAAGTATTATTCACTTAATTTATGGTCTCAATAATTATATAGTATAATGTGTTATCTCGACGCGAAATATTGAGGTAGCATGAGTTATGGGCAATTTTAATTGATGATAAAAATCTTTAGTCCAATTTATATTTTATACTCGTCGTTGCTGAGAGTTTTTAGCTACTGGGGTTATGTGTTTTTATTATTATTTTCCAACTTGTTTGTCAAATTTAATACATTGTATATTATATATTGCTACTATTAATAAAAATGTTTAAATTTTTAGTGGTAATTTATTGTTATAAAACATTTTTGGCTGAATGGCTATGAGGTGCAGAGCAACCGGTTGCAAAAAAAAAAAAAAATGATTCACGCCAAATTCTAGACAATTGCCGTTGCCATTATTTATTGAATCGACTATTATATTTTTCAATAATTTTTCAATAGGTCATCACTGCAATTTCAAATTTCATCACTAAAATAGCACATTTGTTATCTTCTGTTCAGGAAAAAATATTAAGCTACGATAAATCCAGCGGTTTATTATAGCTTTATAAGGACTTAAAATTAACTGAATGATATCTATCTACTATAGACACCATAATTAAGAGCGCTTAAGGTTATTGCCTTTTATTACATGCGATTATTGCTCGCCAATAGGTAGGTAATAATTTTAATATTATTCAATGGTTTAAGTGTCCCGCCTTGAGCGTCGCTATTATAAGAAATCGACTAGGAATCGGTATGCTTCCGGATTGTGAAATTGTTATTTTATATTTACATAATAAAATATGTTACTTTCTATCTAATAACACATAATTGTTGTGAGAGTTTTTCTTTCTAATAAAAATCTGTTTAATTGAACAATAATGCCGAAAATTAATATATAAATTGAGAAACTTTAAAAAAACAAGTCTCTTAAAGTAAATGTCCTATTATTAAAACAATGTATTATTATCATGATATGTCTTTAGTTTTATTTATCTTATAATTAAGTATGTACTTATTAATTATGAGAGATGTATCCGTCCTTAATACATAGCCCTTTGGCTAGAACTTCACTAGAGTTACACTAAGATTAAGGCATCTAGAGGAAACCATAGGCAATTTTACTGATTCGACAAATACTTAATTAAACCTTTAAACGTCAAAGTAAGGCAGAAGTCACACGCAATAAATAGTATCACATAAGCAATAGTTAGTATAGGAATCGATTGAGACGCTCTCACGATGCATTGTGCCGTTCCGGGAATAGAAGGGTCGTGGAAACGCACCATCCGATCCTGTTTACAAATCAACTCGCTTCGATTGAAATGAAAATTAACTCTGATCATTCATCGTTTTGATATATAAGATTTTTAAAATTTATTTGTTGATATATAATATACATATATGTAGGCATGTATGTTCATATTAGGTAAGTATATACTAGTATAAAAAAGTTTCTAATCGTATTTATAACTATTGAAAAAAAAGAAAATATAAAATTGAAAAATTATTGTCAAGCAGATATTTTTATTTTATCATTACAATTGAATATTAATATGATTTTGTAACTCTGTCTATCTATTAGGTTTTCAATGCTACTGCTAAAGTTACTAAATTAAAATAATATATAAAACATCACACTGCTGGGCTAAGGGCTGCTTTTCCTTTTAAGGAGTTTTGAAGCTTATTCCTCCCCGCTACTCCAATGCATGTTGTGCAGGTTTTCTCACACGTTTTCCTTCTAAGCCGACCGTGACCCTAATTGTACACAGATTTAAGCACACGAAAAGTCAGTCAGCCCAGATTTAAATCAGCAAATTTCGTTATAGATTCACTTGATCGAAAAAATAGACCATCTCGACTTAAAGACATTTTGTCTTTCTCGTAACCATATTTTTATTATATAATATTGTATTCTATGTTCGGCTCTAATATTTAAGTTTAGATGGATTATATAAAAAGTAATAAAAGTCAAAGTTGAGATTAACGTTTCTCTCTTATTTTTTATTTTTTTATAGAATAGGAAGGCGGACGAGCATATGGACCACCTGATGGTAAGTGGTCACCAACGCCCATAGACATTGGCATTGTAAGAAATGTTAACCATCGCTTAAATCACCAATGCACAGATAGTACATTTTTCTCCTGTTTTTCAAGCGATTTCTATTTTTTTTAAATATGGTAAATATTAGCCAGCTTTAGTGTTATTAATAAAAAAATGTAAATAAGTGTAGAAAAATAATGTTTTTCCTAAAATTTTCAATAATGATTATAGCGTCGTGCGAATTGGAGTATAATATAATTTGTCTAAAAATAAAATTATACGATATGTTTTGCCTAAAGAGCTAATAATAAATAAAAATGTCTCGATCGTGTATTAAATCCAAATATCTAAACTTTTTTTATATCGATTTTATATTATTTATTATATATCAACTGTTATTGATAAATAAGCATTGCATATATACTATATTTATATTAAATATTGTTTATTTTAAATATTGGTACACCGTTCTAAACGCGCTGCTTTAATGATCATCATGACATCTCCGTTTAGAGGAACTTAGTCTTACCACCATTCAAGTGGACATTTTTCTTCTAATCTACACGCGACCCTAATAAGTATAATCTAGTTGTTAAAAATAGATCCATTAAAATCAATTTAAAATGCCAACTTTTCTAACGTCATCCTACACTTTTTACATAATATATATATACCGATATCGAAACAAATCGATCGAATAAAACATACTTATCAATATCGATTCACAATCGTCGAAGTTGACAAGGAACATTATGTATAAATAAAAAGGCCGAACCGATAACTCCTTTTTTTAAGTTGGTTAATAAATGAACAGATCATTACCTAAAATCCGCTTGTAATGATCTCGAAACAAAAAAGAGGTGCATTAGTAGTCTATTAATTATAAATGGTGTGTTACCAGTAAATATCCGGCAAAAACTCCATGACTCAGTCGAGATTAGTGCTTCTCTTACAAGTAATATAAGATTGACAGCATTATTTTTAGCGGCGTTATGCAAGACGCGTTGTGATGTCATAGTTTTAAAACAATTAGGAATGTTCCATACGACGGTATAATCGTTTTTATTTTTTCTTGCAATGTTTATCGGGAAAAAGATTATTTTCAAAACTTAAATTTAACCATTGCATAATATTTCTATTTCTTTTCAGATTTTTTCATTCGAATTGTCTTAAATTTGAAAACTGAAATAATCAAAATATATGCATTAATCGAACTAAATTGCAATAAAAAATAAATTGCAAAATAGCGCTCAAATTTTGCATCAATTACATACAAATTCCGCTTTAAGTACATATGTAACGGGCTTTAGTGATGCGGTGTTGCGACCTACCTTAATTGTGGACGATTATGCTTTCGTCCTACACGACCTTGTTGGAACACAACAGCAGACATCGCTGCCAATATGACTCGATCGATTTCATTCTGTTTGGCATCTCAATTTGAACCAATCTAATTTTACAACGTGTCAAAACTGTATCACCATAAAAGTTTTGTCACATGATTGTAAAATTAATTGCTCAACGTCTTATAAGTGTGCGGTATTCTATTGTATTTTGATTAAAAGGTGATGTCAAATAAAATAAAAAATCAGTTTTTCAATTTCAGTCAGTATTTACAATATTTTTCAACGACATATTATATGAAGTATGTACATTTTTGTGAATCCTTTTGTATTACATAATCGAAATAAAAATGAAAGTTTGTTGTTTTTATTTAAAATAGCCATTACAAGATCTAATACGGCTGACGAAACTTTCTTTCTTGAAAATGCTTTCGAACAACTATAGGAATTTCCGCTGCCAGAGCAATGTCTAAGTAATTAAACATGCCTAAAGCAACAGACTACAACACAAAATTTATGAGATATATCTAAAGTTGAATATCACAGATAAGCAATGGCTGAGATAACATCAGCTTGTTATTTCTAATCTTTGCGATTTATTTACAAACATATATCCTATTAAGAAATATAGAATTTAAATACTTATCACCATTTAGAAATGTCAATTTAAGGCAATTATTTATGATATTTTTATTAGTTAAATATCAGTACGTGCTCTGAATATTCCAACGCAATTTAACAATTGATTGGGGTTGTTTTAAAGGGAAGTGATAACAGATGATTCAGGATTAGTTTATGGCATTAATTAAGTTTTGAAACATGTCTATTAAAGTAAGGTTTTCGTAGTATCACAAGTTCCCGGCGGCTGATGGCGCGGCCGGCTGCGCCGGAGTGAGTGAATGCAACTAGTTTTTTACATTGGGCGAACATCCGCGTCTGCGCTAGTTTTTATGCCGCCTCCACGTCTGCTTGTTTTTCTGAACAATCTCGATTGATGACCGTCTGGCTCCTCGACTCTGTTTACACGGCAAACCTAATCTCTACAATACTACATATTATAATGCGTAGCACGGTAGCCGTTCGGTAACACGTCTGAGAATTTATTGTTGAAAAAATGCTACCGCCGCTTACGAGTTAATGGTCTTTATAATATTTACGGATACTGTATAATGCGCCGTTTCGAATTAGAGAAAAACAATCAATTTGCCGTTCTTTTTGCCGATACCGTTCGTTATTTCTTCTATAATAAGTATTGTAGCTTCATATTTTAAATCGATAGAGTCGAACACGAAGCGTCTTGTAAGTAATGTAACGAGACGTTAGTCAATTCTCGCCACGTCGCGTATAGGTAGATGATTTGTATTGCATGCCGTGTGCGGTGTGCTACCGGATTGGTAATTGGTAGCTTTGTATGGACCATCACAACAGCTAGGCCAGACAGGCGGCCTCCGGCGTCTGGGCACTAGACGGCGATTTGCAAGATCACGTTTCGGCCGGCCGAACATGCTAAGTGCGCGTCTGGCCGTACACCGTGGATATGTGAAACATGTGCAGGATGTGACAGTTTGATTACTCACTTGATCTCACTCTGTTGGACGTATGCATCAAGTAAAGTCTACGTGCATGTTTTTTATCTTCCATGCGTTTGTAGACGTATTAAATCTCACATAATATTAATATAACATAGAATTCTTCAGTTTCAACAATCAATATAATAACATATATCCAAAACTTTTATTTTAATTAGAAATATAAAAAAGAATTGACAAAAACAAACATAAAATGGCGCAAGCTGAATGATCTATAATTTTTCATTCAAGAAAGTCAAAGTGATAATAGTCCGAAATGAGATGATTTATGGCTTTTCAATTCGGGCAGCAACAATAGTGCAATGATTTGCGCAGACGCAGACGTTGCGATCAGAGCCGGTCAACGACCTCAAACGAGACGCGGGACGACAAGGTTATAGAAATGCAGCGGGCCGCATCTAGAGGCGGGCGTGAGAACTCTTCTGACATCCACTATAGGGACGACGTCTCAAATGTCTATGTACACATTCACATGGGCCTAGACGAGAGGTACATAAAGACGTTTGATTGCTTTATGCTCGATACCTACAATAGAGACAATAGTCGTAATAAATAACTAAATGCCATTACATTACAACCATTGAAAAAATGAACCCGAACCAGACCCACGGAATTTTATTTACTGCCGAGTTTAATACTTTTAGATTTATATACCTAATAAATACGATCGGTGTTATTAAAGTAATTGTAATATCCCATTTTATAAAAAATATTTAAATCCTATAGTAAGAAAAAGAATGATTAAAAGTTTTAAATTAAGTATTAGGTAAAGATTATCGTGTTTATGGCAAATAAAATAATTAAGGTTGAAATTAAATTTCCAAGCACCTTAAAACTGCGCACCATAAAAACCTTTCAAAAAACACAAAATAACTTTTACATTCTCACAGGCCTTTCCCGTCTGCGGCTTTATGCGAAAAAAAGAATCAATTCAAGTTCATTTAAACTTTCTCCGAGCAAAAAGTGCAGGGTATCAAAATCGAAGGACGCGGCGAAACGTTACGCCGTCTGCCGGCCTTGACACCTGACGGCGTAAGTTGCCTCTTACAAGGTTACCATGTTCAATGCACATTATTAGTTGAATATTTTTTCTCATGGCAATAGCTTTATTTTTTCGATTTTTTTTTAATGTTCGCAAACAGAAATGTTGTTTTACTATTCTTAAACAATCCCATTATTTTAAATTTATGTATAAACTGAAAATTAAATATTTTTCTTTTAAACTCATCTTGTAATTTGCGCAATCCTTGTCCAGACAGACAAAAAAAAAAGAAGCATCAACAAAACATTTGATCGTTTGATAAAACAACCATTAATGTTTTTTGTTTAATGTTTTATTACGTTAAATTACAATTTTATTATAAGTATTTTAACACGTTTTTATTTTTTAATAAAAGAATTGTTTTAAATATTCAAGCAATTTTTCGAATTAAACTTGAAGAGATAATATTGTTTAGAAAATGATAAATACATTTTATTGAATTGAACATGTTTAAGACTTTCTCTGTGCAATCGTGCAAAAAAAAGCAGTGTCAATATCGAAGGACGTAAAGTCCTCTGTGCGCCGACCTTGACATAGCACCTGACAATTCACGTTGCCACTCTTATCGTTTGCAATTTGTGCGGACGAATTCCTGTCACCAAATATTTATTTAGTTTTAGTTTATTAGTCATGTTTTGTTTATTATTTCACCAATTGATATTTCATTACTTTATTTTAATCAGGAATAACTGCAGCAAATTTTAATTAATAGGTATATGAAGTCATGCATCGTATTTAATAAAAAAATACATATTTATTAACGTACAATTAAGACACATTAAATTAAAAATGTATTCCGTAAAGGTCAAACGTGCAAAAACGGTATATTTTTTTTATACAGATAACTTAAACTATAAAAGGTTTCAATTAATATGTACTGAAACACTACCCTAATAAACCGGCTATTGAATTTAAGATTACCAGACGCTCATGCTTGGATTATTATCGTTTTTTTGGACTTTCCAAAGGCTATCATATTACAACGTTACATGACTGTCGGATATGAAATAAACCAGAGACTCGACGATAGAGACTTCGAATTATTTACATTAAAGCCTTAAATATATAGAAATATAAAATTAATTAATGTACAAAATTATATTACATTTTAATATGTGTATGTATAAGTATATATAAAAGAAGAAAATTTTATTTATGCTACTTAAAGAAAAATTAAACATTCCTCATTTGTAGTTATATAGGTATGTTTTTTTTAAATTTATTATTGCATATTATATTTTTCATGTTTTCGTAATTGTGTTGGTTTCTCGTAAGCTTATATCAATTGTGTCGCGAGCCTATGAAAAAAGATAAATATGCCTAACAATCAATCGGTGTTTGAAAAGTGCGTAGTCGTGTACAATATTTAAAGTTATATAAAATATAATTAATTTGTGAAGTAAATACATTTTCAATCAACGATAAGAAATCAATCAAAATTAACATACGGGTAAGGAACAATTGAAGTCTAAGAGATAGCACCATAGCATTACACCTCGAGAGCAATATTCACATTGAGCAGCTTCTGAGTTACCTGTGAGGCAGACATATATTCATATATGTATTTCTTTTTTGAATCTAGTGGAGTCACAATTATATACGACAAATTACAATACAGTTGCTGTAGTTTTGGTATTGCGCTGATATCCATTAAAATTCATTTAGTAATTCCTATATAAGCAAAGCTAATGGTAATACTGAATTTCTTTAATAATTTGGCAGGGCTGAATCATTGCTATATTTTTTCTTTTAAATAATTCACAGTTACTATTTTTATGTTTAAAAAATTGGAAAAATGAAACGAAAACTTTAGTTGCTTTTATTTATCGTAAAATTCCCCATCAAAATTAATTTACATATTTATTTTGAGTATGTTCTGGGAATAAGGTATTAGTTACTGCTTATTTTGGATGAATTTAAAAAGTTTTAAAGATATTACAAGATAAATGCATGAGTAAATTAAAGCGTGTAAGCGTCAGATGTATTAACACATAACGGACGAATAGGTAGGTAGGAATTTAAAAAATAAATGTGGTAATGCCTTAATTTTGATCGAATTTGGGAATGTTGCCATTAACAATAATAAAATATATATTGTTGAAATAAACATATTTTAGGTAAATGGCCATGTTACAAGTTAATTTAGCTATTTGCATAAAAAAATATTATTGAAAATGCGATCGAAAATGAATAGCGTTTAAAATATTAACGGTTATATTTTGTTAACGTTTTATTGTCTGTGGTATGGTAACTGTTCATTGTAAATAATAGATTGGAGGTACAAAAACGAAGATCGTATCTCAAGGGATGCATTACACCGGCGGCAACTTGTCCTTCAAGGCACCTGTTGCAGACTGTCGTCTTGGACACAGAGTAAAATACACAAATTATTATTATAACTATAAGCTACTCTCGGAACAATTGCTGCACTTAAAAAATAAGTCTAAATTTGCATAGGCAATGTTTAAAAAAAAATACGAAAGTAAAATAAATAAATGTTTTTCAAATTGTTTCATCATTCTTAAAGTATACTCCAATACGTTTAATATAGTATTTTAAAATAAATAAAATGGATGGCTTATTACAAATACATATTTTACGTTTAATTTAAAGTAAACAGTATGCTCCCGTACTATAAATTTGTTTACTCATCTGTCGATGTGGGAAATTTCAAGACGAAAGTAGCAGACTGAGGTCACGTCCTAGAGTACTGGTTAGTGTTTACAGCGTTAAAATTAGTTTGTTTAGTCGGCGAAAGTTATTTCAGAGGTCGTAAACTTGAGTTTTTCTAACCGTAATAAACATTCGTATTTTTTTCTAAGAATTCGTAAATGAATGAATGAATGGACGGAGAACGACTTGCGTAATTACATTTTTTATTTCAAATCTTTTATTCAATGTACATTCATAAAATTTGTTTGTAATTCCTGTTCCGTTACACGTGTTTTTCAGTTTGGACGTTTTCATTGCAGCGATCTTGCCATTTCTAGGATTTATAATAGTATTAAGTAAAATTGAACTGTTATCGTAGTTTATATTGCAAAAACTGGAAAAATACATTCACGGTTGGTGGTAGGTGCATTTGCATTTGGCGTAATGACGCCGGACGCGCCGCGTTCCGGTCTGGGTGGCGTGCGTATTGTGTGTGAACTGGGCTTTGTTTGAAAGAGGATTTTCATTTTCCAATATTTTATATATTTTTAAGAGCGACGCATAAATTTATGACCAAAAAAATAAACCTTTCAAGCCTTAACTTGCTCATACATTCCTATATTTTTTTATAATTAAGTATTTAATAATAATAATATCCTGGAACATTTTTCACTTAAGCTTGTACAGAGTTTGTATTATGGAAACCAGACAACTGATATACTACATATACTATTTTCTTTTGTAAATACATACTCATACAGATAATTACTTCCAGACTCAGGACAAACAGACATGTTCATGCACACAAATATCTGTCCTGGGTGAGAATGGAACCCACAACCTTCGGCGTGAAAGGCAAGCATCCACCAACCACGCCAACCGGTTCGTCAAACAATTAAATAATGCTTATTTGATTTACATAATTCGATATATGTTTATATAAATATTTATATATAATATATACATATCTCTATATATATCTCCCCTTCTTATCTAGCACTTACGATCCTTGCAAATCTCTTTGAAATGACAATGAACGAGCAGCCCATGTTTCACAAATTAAATTATTAACTTATCTTTCAATGCTTAAAAAAGAATTGAGGTAATAATAAAAACAGCTAGCGGTAGATTTTACATTGAAATAAATAACATTATTACAATTCTATTACAAAAACCGCTTGACTCATGGAATGAATTTAATTTACCTTTTGTTTAACCTCAATAGCTGCTCTGACCTGATGAATTTAACATTTAACAAGAGTCCGAGTTAATTATAGGTGTGGGGGGTGGGATGGGGTGGAAGGGTGCACAGGAAGCGGCGCAGACAGCGCACTTGCCGCCGACGCATAACTAATAGCCCCGGCGCCATCTGTACCGAGGTCACCCCGACCTTTCACTCTGGAAAAGCATGACTTTAAAATGTATGATGTACAACAGACAGTTTATATTAATAGTTGCAGCAATATGTTAGCGTTGTTAGATAATGACTAGACAAGTCAAATTTACGTCATGATTTTTAATGAAAGTAATTGAGCTTATGAATATTTAAATAATTTTCACAATAGAGGATGGTGTCTGATTGTTTTTGTCACGGTGGATATTTTCAACGGAGAAATGCTATCTGCATGGGTGACAGAACCCACAAGCCTGTGTGCCCTCTCTTAAGAGACGAATGGCAGTTGTATAGTTAGATTTTGTAGTTAGAGAGAGGGACAAAGAGAGAGAATTCAGACGAAAGACCAATGGTTTTACGGTCTTTCTAATGCACAGGAGTCTAAACTTTGCCCAGGATTTTCGGCCCGACTTTACGTTATTTATTTAAATATTTCAAGTTTTAGTTAAATTGTAAATCATATTTGTGTGACCTCGAAAACAACTATTCCCTAAGCGGGAATTTACTATACGGAATTGTCTATTTATTTATTTTATACATTTTATTTGAGTTTTAATTGCTATAATACCTTGATTGTTTGATTTTATATTGTCTGTCGTTTCGGAGATAGAGTTGCAACTGTCGTGTTCACTGGGAGTTCCGTAGACCCTTTGAATTCAAAAGTATGAGTATTCTACTTTAGTCAAAATATTAGGTCATTACATATGCAATTGGCGTTTTGTACGGGAGGAATATAAAGTAATTTTTTTTTTGTAAAATATATTTAATTAGTCAAAGTTGTTAACCGATGATATATGATATGATGATGATGATGATGATGATAACTATGCACTTTTGCCATCTCACAGATAGATCATTGATCCCTTTACTAAAAAAACAATGGGGGCGAGAATCAATAAAATCTTTGAAGGCGGTTTGAACTGCCGCAGCGTAGTTTTTTTTTCCTTGTAAGAAGTTGTCCAAATTCCGGAAAAATTGGTAATCTGTTGGAGTAAGGTCCGGGAAGTACGGTGGATGTCGCAGACATTCCAATTGTAGCTCATTTAACTTAGTGGTTGTTTGTTGTGCAATGTGTGGTCTTGCGTTGTCGTGAAGCAGCAGTGGCCTAGAGCGATTGACCAATCTCGGTTGTTTAGCAGCTAGTTCTTCCTTAATGGTTTGCAGTTGCTGACAATAGATATCTGCCGTAATCGTTTGGCCAGATTTTAGAAAGCTGTAGTGAACGAAACCGGCGCTAGTCCACCACACACTCACAAGTAACTTTTCTGAGTCAAATTTCGTTTAGGGCAGGATTTGGCTGGGTCTCCAGGGTTCAGCCATTGCGACGAGCACTTCCGATTATCGTACAGTATCCATTTTTCATCACAAGTAATGATTCGATTTAAAATTCCTTCATTATGGTGTCGGTTGAGCAAAGTAACACAGCAGTCGACGCGTGTTGGCAAGTTCGATTCACTCAATTCATCAGGTACCCATCGTTCAAGTTTTTTTACTTTCCCGATTTGCTTCAAGTGGATTAATACAGTTTTATCACTTATCCCGAGCCTGCAGCTATCTCTGAAGTGCTTTCTGATGGATCCGCTTCACTTTCCACTTTGGTCTCCGGCCGTCCATGGGGTTGGTTTTGAAGGTCGACATTTCCAGAACGAAAACGTTGAAACCAAAAACGTACCGTGCTTTCTTTTGCGACACCAGCGCCGTACACATTATTAATCCTTCGAGCTGTTGCTGCAGCACTGGTGCCACGGTAGAACTCGTACTCGTAAATACACCGATATTTCATGTTTTCCATTGTGCGGTAATAAGCGACGCCAAAGAAAAAAATAATGAGGAAAAAACAAATGAATGACTGTTTTCAAAACTCAAATGTACCAGCTAAATGAATTTATAAATTTGAATTTGGAATTCTTAACCAAAGAGGAGATATTTCAGATAAAAGTGGTCAGTACGATAGACCACCAGACCAGATACGAGTAGAACCTAATAATTAGAAAAGATATAAATTGCAAAAGTTAAAAGTGTACAACGTTTATTTTTTTATTTAGTTACAACTAATATATACAGTAAAAACTAAGGCCCGTCTATGACCCCATGTTGAGCAGATCTCCTCTCCGCTTACGGAAAAGTTTAGACCTTATTCCACGTTGCTCTAATACAAGTGGAAACATGTGGCCGAATCTCATGTGACACATGCAGGCTGCCTCGTAATCATATACGTTTATTTTTTTTATTTTTTTTTATAGTGTAGGTAGGCGGACGAGCATATGGACCACCTGATGATAAGTGGTCACCAACGCCCATAGATATTGGCATGGTATGAAATGTTAGCCATCGCTCACAGCGCCAATATGCCACCAACCTTTGGAACTAAGATGTTTATGTGCTTTATGCCTGTAATTACATTGGCTAACTCACCCTTCAACCCGGAACACAACAATACCAAGTATTGCTGTTTTGCGGTAGAATATCTGACGAGTGGGTGGTACCTACCCAGACGAGCTTGCACAAAGCCCTACCACCAGTATAAATCTATCCTATGTTCTTTTCCATTAGCATTTATAATATTTGTATATCTGTTATGATAAATAAAAAAAATAATGCCATGATATTACCTACATTTTTAAATAATGTGATATGATTATTTACTGGTGGTAGGGCTTTGTGCAAGCTCGTCTGGGTAGGTACCACCCACTCATCAGATATTCTACCGCAAAACAGCAGTACTTGGTATTGTTGTGTTCCGGGTTGAAGGGTGAGTTAGCCAATGTAGTTCCCAAGGTTGGTGGCGCATTCGCTATGTAAGCGATGGTTGACATTTCTTACAATGCCAATGTCTAAGGGCATTTGGTGACCACTTACCATCAGGTGGCCCATATGCTCGTCCGCCTTCCTATTCTATAAAAAAAATATATTTATTGATATTTGCATTTGTTTATTAGTTTGTTTAATCATAAATTAATGTTATTTTATTTATTGTTGGAGCACCATCTACCTCATATCCTATGAGTTATCACTTACTCCGTTGATTGCCTATCGCTATGTAACGATAAGGTCGTCAGAATTGTATATTACTTTTACTTTTTACAACATTATATTTTTTAAACTAATATTATTTTTGTGATTATGACTATATAACTTATATTCAAGTTGTAACCAATTATAATTTTCAATTATTGTATCGCACACGTATTCCCTCATTTTCACAATTTAAAACAGCTGGATACTTCTCGAAGCATGTCTAGTCGTATCTTTTATATTTAATGAACCAAAAGATTATTTATCTAAGAGATAAAACTTTAACCATAAACCAGACAAGCAAGATTTCTATAATTACGTTGCTTTGTAACTGCCGTTGCATTCAAATTAAGTATTAACTTTCTACCACAAGCCTTTAATTGTTCGTATCCTGTATAATAAATATCAGTGTACTCGTATGAGGGAACAGGATTGACACGTTAAGGAAATTTATTTTGAAATATTTCAAACAACATTCAATTATTAGGCACGGACTCTAATATGGGGATGATTTATGTATATTGAACGTATGTACATTATAGGATATAGAACATAATTAACCATACCATTTAGGAATACATATTAAAATATATAAGAGACTGTAAATATCCCACAGCAGGGCAGACCCTGAAAAATGATTTTTCGTATATTTTAAATGATCTTAAAATTCAATAACGGTTAGACTACGTTTGTAAACTATTACTATTTAGTTTTCTCAGCCAACATAAAACGTCTAAAACGAATTTAATAAAAAAAAATCTCGGTGCTCATTATTCCATTTGAGTCGATATAATTTTTTTTTTTTTAAATATGCAAGTCCTAAAATAAAATGGCACACTAGAACTACTACTTTCTACACAACTGGTACTTGGATTTGTTTAATTTAATAACTTCCAGAATAATTGAGTTAATTTTATTCTTGTTTTTGTGTTCATAAATTATCAAGAATTCCATCACAATTACCGCACACTCTTTACTGTTTCAGAATTGCAGACCAAACACGATGATTGTGTATTATTTCAAGCTCACCAATAAAATTAAGTCCAATTTTTTAAATTTACAATCGGAGATGATTTATCATGTGCCCAGAGCACGTACGCGAATAATAACACAGGTATTCATATAATCCACAGGCGAAACGATTTCCCTCAGACGTGCCGCCAGAGAAAACTGCAATTGCTAGTTATTTTTAACCCAATGATCATTTTAATAGTAAATTATGTTCGAATTCGAAAATGACCGGTCATGCATCACGCTGAGTAATCGAAACTGACGGGTATCCAAACGCGTGATCAGACGCTCAACCATTTGATAACCTACAATTAAACGAGCGATGAGTCGATCTGAACATAAAACCGATTGTTTACGACCATTGGAACCTTCCTGACGTGTAAAATACCCGATATATTGAGCTTGATCATTCGCAAGAATTGATTGGCAAAGCGTTTGTGGTCATGTTCGAGGAAGTTGAGGCTAAATGACTTTATAATAGGCGTAGGTACATAACAAAAATAATTTTATTTATTGTATTTAAGATTTGATAAAATATATAGTATTATCAGCAATTCAAAGTCAAAAAAATGTTTGTTTAACAAATTTGTCTATTTTAATTATTTGTTTAAAAAAATGCACTAAAAACTGTCATTTCATCATCGTTTATCGCAATCGATTATTCACACTGTTTTAGTCTGTAAATTGTTAAAACACACAGCCAAATCATTATTCCTTACTTAGGTATTGTTTAGTAGTTTGAAATTAAATTTTAGTGTAATGCGATTAAAATAGTACATGACACGAACACTTTAAAGTAATAATCGTGAACTACACTTATAAAATAAAAGTGTTATGTCAAATTAGAGCTGCAATATTTAATTTACATTTTTAAAAAGCAAATGGCTGTTTTTTAATGTTTCTTATAGATAAAAAATAACTACAGAAGCACTATAAAGCAGGAACAATGCATGTTCGAGTGCAATCAAGCTCCCGTTTCAGCTAATCACTGCATCGAGCGGTTCTGCTGAATAATAGCCACTTCTAGGCACTAGCCAGCACTCACGGAAACACGCAGGCCACCTCTTCATTAACTGCGCAATATTTACTCCCACTGCAAACGTGTAAAACTACTGTATGTATTATTTTTAAAATAAAAATTATTTGCGCTTTAACCTGTCCACGCCTAGACTCGGAGACGATTTATTTTCTATTTTATATTTGAATTCGATTATTAAGAATTAATGGTACATTCCGATTCTTTAAGAAAGTAATGACCCGATCATTATTTTTATACGGTCCTTACAATCAAAGAACTGTTTCTTGTATAAAAAAACAATGCTTTATTGATTATGTTTTGTTGTATCAAGTAACATATTAAAAAAGTACTTTAAAATGAATAATTCCGCCGAGTTATTTTAATTAAACTCTCAACTCTCACAACCGTAGGAGGAGTCAATTCTTCGTGCGTCAAAGCGATAATTTTAATAGAAATCCATTACGACGGACGCGTTAACTTGAATTGCCACCGTTAGCTCCAATAGTCTTTTATTAGCAGACAAGTGATGGGTAGACAAGACTAACTCCTGCGCATGACGTTGCGTACCGACGCGCACGACTAAAAATATTATTTACATTCTTTTCCTATACTTACATTATCTTAATCATTTTATTTTATTATATGATTTTAGACATTGATATATTACCATATTTAGGCGTAATATTACATTATATATTTTTAAGTTACAATGTACGTAGTTTAATTTAAGATTAAAAGAAAATTATTTACTGTATTTTCTTACAAACTATGGGCAAAAATAGTTGATGACCGTTTTTTTGTGATATTAAACGCTTAATGTAAAAAAAATTGATTATAATGAAAAATTTAAAGCTGGCATATTATAATTTATAAGTTTCTTTTGTCCCGGCTATCCATCCGCCCGAATATCGTTAGATATTTTAGCGCATAGCATCAATACTTTGTATTACTGTTTCAGTTTGAAGGGAGAGTAAGCCCGAGTAATTACAGACTCAAGGGATATATCATCTCACATGCCATGCCTGGCGGCGTATTGATAGTGTAATGGTACCACTTACCACCAGGTGGCCCCTTGCTTTAATATTCTGTTCTATATTTAAAAAAGTGGTTAGAATATACATTGTATTAATACATATATATACAAAATTAGCAGACTGAAATTGCAGTGCGCTGGTCGTCTATGTCTGGAAGAGCGATTGCCGTTGAAGCAAAGAAGTCCTAGAGTGGAGCACCATTCGGCGGAGAACATCGAGCTTTGGCGCATCTTGTGAGAGGCTTATTTCTAGCAGTGGATTGAAATTGGCTGATGATGATAATGACATGCTATTTTTAACAAACTGAAATAATGCATTATTCTATAACTCTATATACATTAGTTTCAAATAAGACAGACATATAATTACTTGATTTTTAAAATAACGATATATGTGATAAAATGAAGTAATTCTTCATTTTTAAAATAAATTTGAATTCTCATTTTAATCATGTGTTATATTTAAACGAATATGTAACGTTATATTATTTAAGTAATATCAAGTGTTTAATTATTGTTACTTATCTTGTCTGTCTTAAGTAGAAGTTAGAACGATTTAGTTAGTTACTTAACTTGTAATTTGTTTACATTACACGAACGTTAATTCATACTCATGATATAAATGGGAAAGCAACTCTCTCTTTGTTGTGACTGTTGCATTTTCACGACCAATGTCCTGTTACTTTATTTAAGAAAAGATTCGTTTTACTTACGGATGGTTGACTTAGCTCCGAAGCTGGATTCAAAAGCGTCCTTATACGTTTCGTACTTGTAAGTTTCGTAGACGTGAAAATTTAATGAAACGACTAACGACTTCTTACTCTATAAACAACCATATGTTACCGTGTAATAATAACCGTGATCAAATCCTTTAACCATTTTGACAGATTATTTTTGGAGATAATTTGAACAATGAGTTTTTAATTATTTCGGGTACAGGCTATTTTTATCAATAACGTCAAGTGAGTACTTCACTTGACGTGAACGATGTAATTCTAAGTCGATAGAATTATAGTCAACGAAATCCTTTTAAAAAACAAATATATTTTTAACTTAGGATATATAAATGATACAATATAATATTTACAATTTTTTATTCAAATATTAAGACTTCTTAATGTGAAATTACATTGCAATGTATTCATGACTTAATAATTAACACATTATTATTTACCGTCTAGACACTAGACGGCTGGATTTGTAGTAGAATAGTTACGATGAAATATGTAGACTTTTAAATCTTAATTCTTTTCACTATACGATTCATTTGCATTAAAATAGTTTCAATATGTGTCTAGTATCTATAATAACTAATAACTGCCACGATGGTCTAGTGGCTTGATGTAAGGCCGAAGACCCGGAGGTCAAGTTCAATTCCCAGGTCGGGCCGATAAAAATTTATTGGGTATTTCTCTCAGAAAATTCTCAGTAGCAGCCCGGAGTCCGGAAGTTGGAAGCGTTTACACTCCCGCGCCTCAGAAAGCACGTAAAGCCGTTGGTCCTGCGCCTGAATTCTTTCTGGTCGTGTCGGATTGCCGTCCCATCCGATTATGAGAGTTAGGGAATGCACTTGTGTTTTGCGCACTGTAATATCTCCTGCGTAGTTGGCTAACTCTCTTGAGATTGGCCGCCGTGGCCGAAATCGGTCTGGAGGGCATTATTATTAGTATCTAATTAAATATAAATTATTAAGGACAGTTTTTTTTTATTTAATCGATGATTTTATTTTGTAGGTTTCATTGAAGTGCCAGTTTTAAGATTTAATCTTTTCTGGTAATTTAATTATCATAGACAATGTCATTTTTTTTTCTTATTAATCTTCTTACTCGTATATGACGTTCGTATTATAAATAATTCCAAAGTTTTAAAAAGTTATGTTTTTATTATGCGATTAAAGTCCGGACAGGTTTATTTATAATTTAATATACATTTCATTTACCACATTAAAATAAAACACTAGCCGGTAATATATACATTATTCAAACATTACTAGACTGAATTAAACGTTTATTAACTCCTCAAATGATAATCGTATTCATTAACTTTACAACAAGGATTTAAATTGGTCTTTATTTTATCATCACTGATACAGTTAGTTAATTTACATTTATGGATATAACTATTCTGAATCTTCATCCATAGGTTCTTGGAAGGCTTTGGCGGGTGGTTGGAGCATTTTTGTCCTAGCAGCTAGACGGAGAGTTGCTGGTCCAAGGGTCTTGGACGCCATGGGTGCGTCGGGTGCGTTTCTTGCTCCGAGGCCTGCCTTACCATCATTACTGACGAGAGGTACCTAGTGGAAACATTGTAATATTAAAAAAGTTATTTTTAATAATTGTTGAAATTTTTGCAAGCCCATCAAGTTACCACCAACATACCAATTATTGCCAATCATCAATACTTTGCATTATGTATGCCGAGTGAGCCAGTGTATTAACAGTTTAACATTTTAGATTTCGATTGTTGAAGGTACAATAATGGAGTGTCAGTGCCTATAGGCAAAGGTGACTGTTATCCACCAGACCTATTTGCACAGCCTTTTTTTTTGATAAAAAAAGTTAAATAATCATTTGGGTTAATTATTTTATTATACAAATGTTCATTTTGCAATTTCAACAATAGTAGCCGGCAAACATGTTCATTGTGAGTAAAACAAAACAAAATCTTAAACTATAATGAATATAAATAAAGTTATGAGATACACGTATCTGATTATCGTTTGGTCCAACTGTGTTTTTTTTTAATATCTTTAATGACCGTGATATTGGTGAACGATTATTAAATAATTCTGCAATATTTATATGGCTATGGGTACTGTCAGATTGACATATTAGTTTTTTTTAATTTATGAACCCTACCACTGTACCGTCATCATATCACACACGAGGTTGGACAAAATTGAGCGCTGCAACGATGGACGCAGCTTGTAACTTGTATAAACTAGAGATTTAATTGAATTTTCCAAGTAATCTCTTAATGAAACTGATTATTATTGCCTTAATTAGTACGTCGGCGCTAATAATATTCCAATTACATTTATTTCTTATAAAAGGGACTGTATAAAACATATATCCAATAATTAATATAATTGAAACAATAAATTCGAGAAATAAAAACGTTTTAATAAAAAAAATGCGACAGGAAACTAGACAATTACGTCCATCTGCAATGCCAATCAACTAGTTGTCATTAAAAATCGGTTAGTCATTCACCGCGCGAGACTGTTCCTATGACAGCGCAGACTGGCCTAACAGCGATGAATGCGTATTGTGAATTGAAAAAAAGGGGACTACCAGACCGTAAAAGGTCGGTAAGTACGCGTCGATTACATTTAACGATAGACAGACGATTTTATTAGCGGTTCATTGTCTAGCGGGAGAACGGTGAACTTAGACGAGCGGAAGTCAAGATTTCCTGTGCCATACGCGTCTCGGGTTAGACGTCTATGATCCACGAGTTCAACAGAATAGATCAAAACAACTCCATATACGGCGACTTCAATGCCACTCAGTTACTAATATTTGCCGCACGTCTAAACGCCGTCGGTTAAGGGTTACGTTTAATTTAATCGCGAGTGTCCCGACGATTACAATCATTCATGATAAATTATTAGCGATCGAAGAAAAACATGGCGTCGGAAATATGGCTTCTGTTATTACATGATATATTTCAAATTTATTACGAAATAAATATTTTTTTATTGAGTAGTTTGAATCAAATTCTCTGCTTTAATTAGAATAAATTTAATTTACTTTAAAAAATGATATTATAATACTGCAATAAAAAAGGAAAATCACCGACTGTATTTGTGAAGTCAGTATTTCTTATGTAAAAAATATATAAAAAGGAACAAGTTTATTATTAACGTTGCATCCAAATACAAAATGCATAAAAGGCATCTTATAAATGAACTTGCATGATAAATAAAATGCAAAATAAAACCAGATTTGACGAGAACCTCTTAATTTTGATGGCTGTTTTAAATTATACCTACACACTGGACATACGAGAGGTGTGTCTTAGCGACTCATAAAGACCATATCCGAGAAAGTTAAAAGCTTTATATAGAAATGAGTTATGACGCAGGCCCATGGAGTCAACCTACGGTGATATAATTTAAAAATGCTAAGAGACGGCGTCCTCTTACGTCTGAATATGGGCATTGTCGCTTTAAACGCAAACAGTCCAGGGATGCGGGCGCAGTATTCACGACTAGCGTTCGTCATAGATTATTCGTATTGGAAGATACAATATTTACATTTACATTGCGCGACTAACTTCAAAGTATGCAAAGAAATTATAATTATTATATTTAGTATATTTTTCATTATTAATAATTATATTAAAAATCCAAGCAACTCGCTCTCTCTGGAGTAAGCAGTAACTTAAAAGGAGAGGAAGCCTATGCTCAGCTGTCAACACATTTACGGGTTGTTCAAATATTAAAAAAAACATTTTTATATATTTGGATTAATCCAACTTTTTTTTTACAAATCTGGCAGGCTAATTTCGATTTAAATGCTCGTTTGATTGGACTACTATTAAAGCAATTAGTAATCCATTGTCACGAAAAGGGGAAAAACATGTGAGCAACTTTTTCGAGATTACGAGTACTTAGAAGTGAATTAAGTGATTACGAGTACTGCATGTAAATATATTTTTTATGTTTTTTATAAAATATTTAGAAAAAAGTAAGTATTTTCAATGAAACAAAATTTACAATCCATATAATAATATTTTGATTCATATATATGTATATCTGGTGTCTGCGAGTTCTGTTAAAATTAAGTTGCACACAATCGCAGACAATACTGTAGATTGTCTACACCAATTTGACATTGTGTGTCACCTAGTATGTGTCATGGCGTTAATCATCGTCTTTTAACGTAATAAATATACTTCATCTTGCTTAAAAATCGAAAACAAGATTAGTGATTCAATATTTATTTGATTTGTAACCTCAATTCGAAACCAATGAGAATTCCTTTTAACCTTGAAAATAAGTAAAAGTTTATTTTTGGATCAATTTTAACTTATTAAAATAAAGAAGGTCTTTCAATAATTATTTTCGTTAATTATATAAGATAATAATTACGCTGTCGCATTAAAAATATTTTATAAAAATCAATTAATACATTACAGTTTTATTTCCTTTTTAATTCGGTATTATATTTGTATGTAATTCATTAAGTATTATTTCACGGCCTGCAGTGTTAAGTGCATTTTTTGTTATCTAAAGTATCTTACTTATTATCTAAAGTAATATGGGTAGGTATTTGTTTTTAGTTTAAAATCATATTAATAATAAATATAGGGTAGATATAATTATGTTACTTTGTAGCAAGATTTTCACACTCGTTTATAGAAAAAATGAAACGAATGAATACGAGTACTATGTAAAAGTTAGGTCAAATGCATGTAAGAAGCATGTTTTTGCGTAAGCTTACTGTCCACGTGCGCACACGTGGCCTATTTTTGAATAAAACTGGGAACTCGAGCGATTTGTCAAAATCCTCAAACTTATTTCAATCAAAGTATACTTTATTTTTCCGAACTCGTGAAAGACTGCTTTGGTGCACCCGATACCAAAAAAGGGCAACCGCAGAGAACCAATAAATTATAGTCCTATTGCCATCACCTCCTTGTTCTCCAAGATAATGGAGTCTATTATCAACGGCCAGCTTCTGCGGTACCTAGAAAAGCACCAGCTGATTAGCGACTGTGAGTACGGTTTTCTTTTCGTTTTATTTTTGGCTCGTACAATCACTTTGTGGCCAACCAGCTTTCGCCAGCGACTTTTACGAAGTGATATAACATAGAAACCTTCAAGAAAAGATCGTATTCATTCTTTAAAGGTCGGCAGCGCACCTGCAAGCCCTCCGGTGTGGCAGGTGTCCATTTTCGGTGATAGTCACTTTCCATCAGGTGAGCCTCCTGCCCGTTTGTTCCCCTCTTACATAAAATAGAACTCTATCGAGAAAAAAATATTTTAATTTTAATAAACCTTATTATATTCTAGGAACCGAAGACTCATAAGTATAATGACTTAAAGCAAACTGCTAACAATTGCAGTTATAATCAAAATGGGAACTAAAGAAAATAATAAATGGTACGTGTTTTTATTTAATTTTATATTCTATGACTCGGTTAAAGGATCAGGCGATGCAGTTTAGATCGACGATGCGCCCGCGCAATGACTTGACGAGTTTCCGACGATACACGCTGAAGATAGACGCTGTTCGCGGAGCACTTTGTAAATTAGATAGGTAATGCTGATCTTTGATATGCTCATTTTGATATCTTTGTTTAAATAAACAAAGGAGTTGTTTAATTACCTGAAAAATACACTAAATTCAATCTTTGTGTTTGTTTTTTTTTTTAATATATATTCATCATTTCGATTTAACGGTAAAAGTTCGTGACTATTCTATGAAATTTTGCTGAATAAATAACATGAAATCTTATCGGTGTTTTCCCAAATGAGTATTACTTTTAACAGAATAAAAAAAAGTCTTATATGTACAATAAATATATATTTGTATAAGTGTTATAGTACATTTAAGTTACATCAATAACCACAAAATATTAATAGATTTAAATGTAACATGCAATTACTAATAATATTTAAATACAGCAATATATAAAGAATAACATAAAAACGAAATCTCACGAAGACTTTTAATAAATATTTAAAAAAAAAATAATAATTCCTCAGTAATTTTTTTGAAGTAGAAATTTAATGCCTCTATGTGTTTTATTGTTAAAAAAGCATAATAGAATATAAATATAATATAGCTACCAATCCGCCTATCTCAATAAATAAACTGTCTAATGAATGTAATGTTTTCAAATTAAACTAGTAGTGTTGAGATTAGCGCGTTTAATAAAAGTTTCACATTTATATATATACGTATTATGAATTAAAAAAGTCGTAATGGCCTAGTGGTTAGAACGCGTGAATCTTAACCGATGATCGTGGGTTCAAACCCGGGCAAGCACCACTAAATTTTCATGTGTTTAATTTGTGTTTATAATTCATCTTGTGCTTGGCGGTGAAGAAAAAATCGTGAGGAAACCTGAATGTGTCAAATTTCATTGAAATTCTGCCACATTTGTATTCTACCAACCCGCATTGGAGCAGCGTGGTGGAACAAGCTCCAAAGGGAGCCTTCTCCTCAAAAGGGAGAGGAGGCCATAGTCCAGCAGTGGAATATTAACAGGCTGTTACTGTACTGTAATATTATGAAACAATTATAACCCATACATATACATACCATACATATATCAGTCTAGCTTTATAAGGATATGGATATATACAAACAACTCCAAACAGCAGTAATGACGAATACACGCATAATGCAGTCTGATTAATGTGCGAGATAGTCCAGACGAGATGAGAAGGTCCTGTGCATAAATCAAATTGTACGACATCTAAGCGACGCGTCAATGCAGAAACCTAGACCGTCGTTGGATACGCTTCAACAAACAAACTACTAACGATTGCAGTTATGATAAAAGTGATTAATATTTTGTACTAAAAAATAAAACCTTTCTCATATTATACTCAAAAATTTGTCGATAAAAAAAGTTATGGCTCCGTTAACGCGGGTTGAACTGCTAAATCTATAACTATCTGGACAAAATTTTAATAATTGAAGCATCAAAAATCGATTCAATTACAAAGTCAACCAATGAATTTGGTCGCTTAAATCGAAATTTACAATTTTCGACTCTTTTACACTTTTGTTGAGCAACAGATGTTGAACAAATAAAATTGTACCGTGTAAATGTTCTATTAGTACTACTTTTGTTTATTTAGTTTAGTTTTATTCGTGAAAAGGTCATACGTTCATAGAAAGTGTTAGTGTAGTAAAAAATTAGATGTTTATAAACATTTCAAAATATTTGTAAAATTGCATAAAACCCGTACTAAGAATGTGAATTGCCAGATATTTCTTAATTTTTAAATGAATAAATATTACCATTGCCTACAAGTACATAATATGTCATTATCTTTATATAACTCTTCTTTTTTCATTTTAATTCTATCAACTTTCAAAGAGTCCAAGTCCAATGTAGGTACCACCCTCTCATCAGATATTCTACCACAAAACAGCACTTGGTATTGTTGTGTTCCGCTTTGAAGGGTGAGTGAGCCAGTGTAATTATAGGCACAAGGGACATACCATCTTAGTTCCCAGGGTTGGTGGCGTTTTAGAGGTGTAAAAAGTGTTAACCATCACATTTTTTTACAATGCCAATGTCTATGGGCGTTGGTGACCACTTACCATCAGGTGATAAGTAATAAAATTTATGCTTGGGATAAGTGACTTTGAGTTCATGTGACTTCATTCAGCATACTCAAAAGGGAAAATATAATTTAGACTGAATTATTGGCTGTTGATGATTGATGATATTGGAGTATAGTGCACAAGTGTGTGCGCAAACACAGGTGCACTCTCTCTTCCCTCACTCCCATAATCCGATGGGACGGCAATCCGATACGCCTGGAAAGAGTTCAAGCGCAGGACCAACGGCTGTACGTGTTTTCCGAGGCACGGGAGTGTACACACTTCCAACTTCCAGACTCCGGGCTGCTACTGAGAATTTTCTCACAGAAAAACCCAATAACTTTTAATTAGCTCGACCTGGGAATTGAACCCAGGACCTCCAAGTCTGTGGCCTTACATCAAGCCAACCAACGAAGCAGTCTATAAAATATAGTGTATAAATACAGGAGACAATTAAAAAGGCGACTAGTCCTTCAAAATTAAAATATACTTTATAAATAAATGTCACGTAATTAACTCTTGCAATATCATTTACAAGCGACAATAATTGTACACGCTTCTTGATGTAATCCCAAACTATCTTGAAATATTTACAAGTGGTATTTTATTGAAAATACCTCGAAAATTATCTGACAATTAAGTCCATAATGAACGTCAAGAAATACCGACATACGTAACATAAATATTATAATTATTAAACTAATTACAATACAAAATCGCACCGAAAAGTTTTCGAAGTCATTTCATATGAAATCTTGGAAATAAGAATGTGAGTAATTCTACGAAAAAGAAATATTGAGGAAATATGTTCACGAGAAAAATATTAAATTATTTCATCAATAAGAAATTATTATTTCATAGAAGTTATATATATATCAAAAATGAATTACTGAGAATATATTTTCATTATAGAGTTTTCGAATTAGGTTCGTTTGTTTTAAATAGATATGTTTACCAACATGTTATTATTTTTTCCGATTATCGAGTGATACCTTATGTCGATATTCTACCATCAAGAAAAACTTATTATTTATTATCTGTACGAATAAATCAAATTGTAGTCTGTGTTAATTGCTGTAATAACTGCCTCTTTCTAAGTGAATATGGCGAGTTATCAAAAACAAAAAAAATATTTTTTGTCCGTCTGTTTGTGTGATTCGCGAATAGCCATATTAACTAAAAGAGAGGAATTTATTTCAAAATCACAGAAAAATACTTCAATTTTATTTATTTTTACAGATTCAGAACATTGGATTGTTATGGATTGAATACTAGCAAATTGTCCCGGCTTCGCATCGGTAGATAAGAAGAACAATGTATTTTGGATACGATTTGCGTGAAATCCGTTCTTAGTGAGCGTCTACATCGGGGACGGAGTAACTGTGACAAATTTAAAGTCAATCGAGCGGATAGTTTAGGAGATCTCGTGATGAGTGGTATTTTGCTTAGTATTTGTTTATATAAAGATTAATTTTATTGATATATCTAATATAGAATATTTATTTACCGGTGGTAGGGCTTTGTGCAAGCTCGTCTGGGTAGGTACCACCCACTCATCAGATATTCTACCGCAAAACAGCAGTACTTGTTATTGTTGTGTTCCGGTTTGAAGAGTGAGTGAGCCAGTGTAATTACAGGCACAAGGGACATAAAATCTTAGTTCCCAAGGTTGGTGGCGCATTGGCTATGTAAGCGATGGTTGACATTTCTAAGGGCGTTTGGTGACCACTTACCATCAGGTGGCCCATATGCTCGTCCGCCTTTCTATTCTATAAAAAAAAATTATATAATAAATACGCTTTCGCTATTTGGTGGGAATTCACGTAGATAATCAAAGTCGACGTTGCAAGTACTGTTTACAACAATTTCAAACGATTACTCCAATCAGTTCAAATTTAAACCAAACCAGAAACACCGATTATATAAAAACACAAAACACAATTATATATATTTTTTCAAAAAAAGTTTCGTTTTATTATATAAAATATTAATACATGTAGTTATTTATAAACGTTGAAGTAATAAAATAACAACGATGTAACGATTGGGGCTTTATAGCGGGAGTAAACACTAATAGTAAGGCTTGGCTCGCGTGGTGTTTCTACATCTGCATACGAATTGCAGTTCTTGGATATTTCGTTTTACGAGCATCGTTGGCCGCGTCGCGAGCCGCACACAAATGTTCATGTCGAATGACCGACAAGTTAATACTTATACTTTGATTGATGAGACGGCTTTTGAGGACTAGACGACGATAGGTAGTATTTACATTTATATATATTTAATTAAAAACATATTTTGGATTTCATGCTGCTGAACTTGTATGTACGTTTATGTAGAATTGTGTGAACGTGTTTAAAGCAATTAATAAAAAATAATCAACGTCTATTACCTTAACTCTAGTTACGAGATTATAAACTAAAATGGTGATCGAATACGTTAGTTAAGAAAATTGAAGTTATAGTTTTATGTATCTTTATCTCCATCATCATGTAATATTAAACGTTCGAGAAGAAACTCAATAATATCTAGTTTTATAGAAATAAAACTATACACAAGGCTTGATTATTATAATTAAACGTTTAAACTTATAAGAAACTTTTTTTGACATTTGTTGTCTATCAGTAGCACCTTAGACTTTTTACTTTAAAAAAAAAAAGATACAAAGAATAAAAAAAAAATAGGAATATTACGATCTTCAAAATTCTTAAACGAGTCTTTCAAGAGCGTATCTGTAGCCGTTAAGATTAAAATATCTAGCCTTGGTGCCTCAAATTTCCATTATGAATATAATATTCTTGGCACAATATCATTAAATGCATTATTCGAAACTTATTCAGTTTAATAAAAGTAAAATTCTCTATTAACGATCAATAAAACCATACGCTGTGAATGAAAACGACCCATTTCAGCGGTTCTTTATGTTAATAGTTTTTATAAACCGCCTACGATATTAACACTGTCCATGAGATCGGTAAAGCAAATATGAAATGTCATATTCAATTACCAATATCAAGCGAATGAGATTAAAATTTAACGACTTGTATCACGTTCTCGTATTTTGTACAAGCTGGTAGTAATCACCGTCTGTTTTGGTAGTTATCACATACCGATTATTCTAACGACAAACAAAAATGCACTGTGTTCGTATGTTTCCAAGAAAGAGATAAAATCAAAATATTATTTATTTGAGTAGGTTCCTTTAACTATATATATAAATACTGCGTAATATCTTTTTCGATAGGAGGGTGCACACACATTCGGTTTGGACAAATTCAATAACTGTAATCTCGAATATCGAATATTATTTATAGTAAATCAGAAAATAGCACAGAAAATGCTTAGAACTAATTAATGTTTAGTACAAGGGGCGGACTTATGGCTAATTAGTCATTCCGTCCAGACAACCGAAAACAAAAAAAAATAAATAGAAACCATAGATATATTTTCATTGAACCCGCAGGTATAAGTGAATTGCCGGAATGCGGCTGACGTTTTATTACTCATGACACAGACAACGGCATATTTAATACCTCGTTTAGATTTTCAGAAAACCCCATTTAATTCGGTTAGTCGGAAAAAAAAACAATTCACGGCATTATTGACTCCATTGGTGGACTGATTGGCATTTTTCGAAACCCACGACTTGTCGTGATGATTCACATCGCGGTTAATATAAGCCAAATAACACAGTTTCTTTATGTTTAAAAGTGGATAAAGTTTCGAAGTTCGGCGAAAATTCGCCACATAAATCGTACTAATATTATAAACGCAAGTTTGAGATGATGGAAGGATCTTTTTTACTCTTTCACACAAAAACTACTGAAGGAATTTGAATGAAATTTGGAATTGAGTTCACTTAACAAATAACGCAAAAGTAACTGCGGGTGGAGGCCATTAACAATTAAATTATTATAAACCAAACATTGATTTTATAAACCGTAATTAGGATTTTAATTACGTACAAAAAAGCTAAAATCATTAAACCGTTTTTTAGCAGTAGTAAAATCAACACTAAAATCAAGTTTTTTTTTATTTGGAAACAAATCTTGTTTATTCATATATGGAGCTCGCATCTTATCAGCAGTTTTTGTAATACAAGCATTCGCCCAGAAACATTTAAATTGAAACTTTACGATTGTTTTTATCGATATAATATTCGCGCCAGGCGTGTAAATAATGTACATATCGTGCAAGAATGGACGTGGACCTACGGACAAACGTCGAATTTATCTAACTTATATTTTTTACAGGCATTTACAGACGTACGAATAAAGCGTCTATTTTATAGACTCCTAAACGTCGTAACTTCGTAATGCGTTTGATTGGCCATTGACAGTTGGGATTTCTTGCCGGACGTGCTCTGTACGATCATCTCATCAAGAGATCGGTTTATGGTACAGTTGGAAATAATACAACTCACTTTATTGGCTAAAAATATAAGTTAGAAGTAACTCTACATTCAACTTTACAAATTAAAGAATTTATCATATTAATAACTAGTATCTAAGCTATTACTGAGTTTTGTTCGGTCTTAATAATTAGTTTTTTTGTGAAAAATGTCATTTCTCTGGATATACACTCTCCAGACCGACACAGTGTATTGATGCTACAAGCACGATAAGATTAATTTTTGTTTTGTGTCACAGTTATATATTTTTAAGTAATATATATTTTTAAGATAATTGTAGAAATGCTTTTAAGGACTAATATTCCTATTTACATCTTCAATTAAGGGTACAGTTCTATAAGGAATGGGTTGCTCGAAGTCCAAGACGAACCTGCGACTTTGACATCGCTAGGCAGCCTTATAACCATTGCTCTATTGGCGCTTGATATTCCTTTGAAATTTGTTAAAGTCAGCGTCGCACGTAATACTTTTAGAAATCTATATCATATATCGATTATTATAGGCCGATTTGTAATTAGGGTAAAATGAAGGTGATATGACATAACTAGTTCTAGAAAGACAATTGATGTCATAGTATAATATAGGTATGTTGAAACGCTGTCTGGAATTTTTAAATAGCTGGAGACTACCTGTTACCTATTATAACTAAATTACTAGAAATATTAGAAGACATATTTCTATCAAAACGAATTCAAATGAAAACGATCGTAAAGAGATTGAATGATTTCATACATATTATGATAATTCAAAATTTGATTTGAAATTATAAGTAATGTGATAAGTGAATATCGGTCGCAACGCGCATATCAACTTTCAAGGAACGCATTCTGATGGCCACTTTAAATATCGCTAGTCGCTTGCTTAAAAAAAAACTTAACTACTGTTTAATACTAAAAACTCATGTAAAAGCAAACTGTATAATAAAATTGAACTACTTCCTTCCTTATTATTTATGGCGTTCACATTTCATATGTTGCTTTCAGTTCAGTGACAATGCATTTTTATGGTAAACATGACATAATTCTATACATAGGATTGGCTCCAGATAAAGGATTCATTCTTTAGCATAGACACCGAATCTTGTATTTAAAGGCTTATTTTAAAAAGGTTTTTTGAATACATAACGAACGTAAATAAATAAAAATACTTAAATTAATTACACTTTTAATATATTTTCAATTTACGAATCAACTAATTAAATTTTATTTAATAACGCAATCTTTTTGATTGTGTAAGAACATTAAAAGTTTATTCAGATTAAATTTAACGCGTCAAGTAATAAAATTAATTATTTGTAAGAAAATCTATAATAAAGTGCTAATTAAGGCCGTAATTGATATTAAATTTTGTCCGTTAATAAATAAAACAAAGTAATTAAATAGAATATATTGTATATACCTCAAATAAATGTATATCGACTGCTTCATTCTGGAGTGGCATTTGAATTTGTTAAATAATTATAAAAATCTGTTGTTTTTTTTTTCGAATAATTGGGTAATAAAAAAATTAAATGAAAACATAAGAGTTAACTTCCTACAAATAGTATAAAACATACGTATTATATACAGATACGTAAAGATAGATAATGATTTATGTTATATTATTTTCACAAATATATCATATATTTACTCTTAGAAATTAAATGTTACCAATCAATGAAATAAAAAGTATTATAATATTCCAACTTTCATGCAATACCGTGTCTGTAATAAAAATAATCTTTATCTTGGCCTATGTCTGTCAATGTCTCAATGCAGGTCGAATGTCTCCTCTTCTCTTAAAAGAGGTTTAGATATTACGGGATGTATTTAGGGGTATATAGTATATGACGGAATGTTTACAACTTTGTTTGAGCCCTGCTGGGTAAGTTTATTTAGTTTTGTTTTGTTCCGGTTTTAAGGGTCAGTGAGGCAATGTAACTACAGGGACAAGGGACATAAAATCTTAGTCCACAAGGTTGGTGGAACATGATTGATGTACGGAACGGGTAATATTTATTACAGCGCCAGTGTCTATGGATGGTAGTGACCACTTACCACCACGTGGCACATTTGCCCGCTTACCTTTTTTACATAAAAAAAGAATGACATCCGATACATGCAGATTTCCTAACAATGTTTTCCCTCATAGCTGAGAAAGACAGGAATTATAAACAAAAATTAAGCACATTAATCTCAGTGGTGCTTACTCGGATTTGTACTCAAGATATTTAGTTACTTAATCTTTGCAATTATACTAATATTATATTATAATAATTTATATATTTTTACGTTAATCGTGTGTTTGTAATAATATAATCAATAATCATAAAAGTTAGTATGCACTTCCATATTTTGTTTTATACGTGCAAAGTGATCAAGTAGTCAATATAAAATATAAACCACGTGAAAGTCAGTGCCCGAAGGTGACATATATTTGCACCAGAAATATACGTCACGTTCGTTTCACTTAAACATTAAAAACTCACATTCGAAATTGATGATTAGATATAATTTTACTCTTCAAGCGCTGATAATTTTTCATTTAAAAAATCTTAATTGACAATCATGATTTCAGCTTTAAATTATTCTGAATATAAGCTTCACAATTATTTAAAAGCACACACATATTTTGGCATACCTACTAACTAAAAATATAGTTCGTGAAATATGAACGAATCTTACATTATTTATCACCGGATATAACACACGAACGTTTGTTAAAATTTACATATGTATCGCCCACGCGTCGATTGCAACATTGTAGCGTAGGTCCCGTTTCAATGACGTACGTTTTAGCACGGCTTTATCATACGAGTACCAACTTAGCCGCAAGCGTGATTTATGAAACAGGCATTTGTTAGATAAATTGGATTTTTATTCGTAATGCGAAAACAGATGAACATGGGCTTTAAAGTAAGGTACGTTTTTAATAACATTCGCTCACTCACCCTTCAAAAAGGAAACACATTATATTGTTGTTTTGCGATAGAATAATTGATGAGTGATACAACTAGACAACAACACAAAGAACAAAACTCTAGTAACATTACAATATCTAAAGATATTGTAATTTAGCTGGAAGCCATGCGCTGCTTTTCTTGAGTGTTAAGTGAATTATTTACAAAGTTGCAAGTACGAAAACTAGTTCACGACCCGTTGTAAACGGTGCATAATTGGTAAAACCGTACACTAATATTTATCCTACAATTATAGGTGAAGTGTATTTCGTAAAATATGTTATTACGTCTAGACTACAACTTGTATTTATTTTAATGTGAAGTTTTTAAATGTACGACTCTTTAAAAGTATCATCGCAAAGCGAGCCTTTTTAATTTAAATTCATATTTTGTAATTCAGATAAAGTATATTACTTTATATTTGACGGTAGCGAGTAATTTATACTTATATGTATCTTTTAAATGTAAAACGCAAATGGAAAGCGTCGCGGTAGATTGATGGTAACATTTACTAAAATTTTGGAACATTCATTTTATACCTTTTCGACCGGTTAAACAGCAGTTTCACTAAAAATAAAAAAGGGTGGATTTTAAGACTTCGCATTTTTGAAGTCCCAAAATAAAGTTTATTGTCAGCGGCGTGGGATGGGATGGAGCGGGCGTTTTTTTTTTACAAAAATAATCTGCTCCATACGAGTCCACTTTTCATATAAAAAGCTACATACGTCGCGTCATTTATTAGCAACATTGTATGCGAGTAAAAATTTCGCGTGAAATGCCATTTGACGTGTGCGATTCGTAAGCGACGCAGAATGGGGCTCGTACAAGCATCTTTCAAGCGGGCCCGAGTGGGGCGACGACGGTGTTTGTTATTCACTTATTCGCATTGTCAACAGCTAATTATGCAGGCTGAAGTTAAAGGCACACACTTCCTTTGAACTTTTTTTTTCTTTTTTATCTGCATAAAAAATCAAGGGAGGGAATCTATTGATCGCGGGCTATTGATTTAAAATCACTTATCGCAGTGAATGGTTCTCGTTCAGTATTTCTTTTGAAATATTACTGACGTCGGGTCTAGTAAATGGCATTCTCCGGCAACCCGTTACACTTGAATAGAACTACTTATTATAATTGCATTGAAATCTAGTAAATCATAGAACTTGGACTGTTCGGGATACGTCTTTATATTTTATTGTGTTTTATTTAACCGCCAGTCTTGTAAGGGTATCGATCCAAATTTAATTCTTATGGGAATAAATAACGCACTTTTAATTGATGTATACAATAGTTACTATGTATACATATAGAGTTCTCTGTACCGGTAATATGGTTCTTTTTATCATGATTTTTTTAAAGAAATTATATATTTAGTTACTTGTTTGAGCTTGTTAAATTATTGATTTTTAAACAAAAATAGTTTAAAGATTTATAAATTAATATAAATAAATAAAAATCCGATTAACAAGATGACCTTTACGGCTGTTGTCAAACCCTATTTTAACGGAATCCGTTAAGACATTTCCATTCAAGACTTTCAGCATAATATTATGAGGTACGAGCTGATTTCAATTTTCAACAGAAGAGTCGGTATGTCATGTTGACACAACACTCACAATTGTTTGAAATTCTCGGCCGAGACGACGGCGTTCGGACGAGATAAGTGCCCGTTTATATTACACGCTAGTGACCCAGCCTGGCTTCATACATGTAAAATTTAAGTTTTTAATTTTATTTATTGCGAGCTTTTATTTAACTTCAACTTAAGCATGTGTGGGTCGAACATTCGGACTGAATTTTAAACCAGTTCTACTCAACTAATTGAGCTAAAAGTTTGCATAACCTTTTCGTTTCACCAGGATAATACAATACTATGCAAAAATTTAAAATCGTTTATTTTGCTTTAACCTCTGAACAGAAAAAGCATATTCTTCATGGAATTTTATCTATGGCTTGCAAGCATATTATAAAATCGGTTATGTTTAATAACATTTTTGACATTGCTTGTTAAATGTGTAAAATTTTAGATTCTATGTTTAACAGTGGTTTAAGCATCATACATCTCCAATATATATATATATATATATATATATATATATATATATATATACCAATGTAAAGTATTACACCAAATACAACACTTATTTGGTGTAATACAAAAGAATTAATTTTTTTTTCGATATGATCATACTTTTGCAAAGTCAGGCTTTTGTAACCACAATTTATTTATATTTAGATTTCTTTAAAATTTTAGATGTTATTACTTATGTATATATTTTAACGTATTTCATTTTATTGTTATGCTTTATTTTTTATTGTTTAGCTTTTGTGTATTTATATAATGCTTTGTGCTATTTGTAATAAACTTATATATCTATGGACAAAGATTATTCATTCTATTAACAAAACTAAGTTCTCTTGACCGACCTTCTGTCGAGGCACTTAATGATGCACAAGTGTGTGTGCAAACACAGGTGCACTATTTAGTCCCTTAGTTAAAATATACATATACAAATATAAACATAAATAATAATGGGTTTTGAATAAAATTTTATACTAGTTTCAGATGTAAGGGTATTTATGATGATCTTAAGGTATATTTTTAAATAAATTGCGTACAATATATTATAGTAAAAACGACAATTTTAGGAATGGCTGAAGCCACATAACTCTCATTAAATTAATACATTATTAAATATTTAACAGTAACAGCCTGTGAATGTCCCACTGCTGGGCTAAGGCCTCCTCTCCCTTTTTGAGGAGAAGGTTTGAAGCATATTCCACCACGCTGCTCCAATACGAGTTGTTAGAATACACATGTGGCAGAATTTTAGTGAAATTAGACATATGCAGGTTTCCTCATGATCACGAAGGAAAACTCCTTCACCGTCAAGCACGAGATGAATTAAAATCACAAACTAAGCACATGAAAATTCAGTGGTGCCTGCCCGGGTTTGAACCCACGATCATCGGTTAAGATTCACGTGTTCTTACCACTGGGCCATCTCGGCTTTTTATTAAATATTTACTCCATATAAAAGTCTATAGAAATATGTTGTAAATTGTTTTAACAAAACGACACTCGTTTGTTTAGTGGATCCGAGAGTTTATAATTGTTGTCCTATCGAATCATCAAGTCAAAAACGATTAAATAGCTACTATAATTTTTTTTAATAGTCATGTCGAGATGTCACAGTAGTTATGACATGTGAATATTACACTTAACCAAAGAAGCGGGTTGAAATCCAAGGAAGCATCACTAAATTTATGCATGCAACTTGCATTATTTATTATACGATTTTTTCCTTCACTGCTGAGTTACATACTCAAAACTCTAACTCAAAAATCGTGAAAAAAATCTGCATGTGTCGAATGAACATTAGCTACATGTGTAACCAAACCGTATTGGAATAGCGTGGTGGAATACGCTCCAAACATTATCCTTAAAAGGAGAAAAGGCCTTAGGCTTTAAACGTTTAGTCATTCTTCATATGCCACCAACAATTATCTATGGTTTACAAGCATATTATATCATACTTTTGAAGCGGTAATTTAAAATATACTTTTTTTAATAAAAAAGAATATAATATTAGGTTTTATTATCTGCGCTGAGCCGTCATGTTACTTTTAGTTAATGGGGTTGATAATGCAAGTCACCACGATGTGGAAAAGTGCATGGCGAGTTCCCAGACAAGCGGACCGTGTCCTGATGTCCAATTTATGCATGAATTTATTTATGAGTTATTAAATTTTATTCTGTTTAGCAATTACTGGTTTACAAAATGTCAATATATTTAACGTTTGCTGGTAAACGTGTTATAATTAATTATTTATATTTAATTTATACAAATCTGTATTTAGTCATTTTTACTAACAACTGCCTGCTTTATTTTCGTTTTTAGATTTATTATTGTTTTTACTCTTTTAGTGTACAATAAATTATATTGAGTTTCTAATCGCTTCTGACCGGTAAAATCTACGTTTGTAACAATTCTTCTTCTTCTTCCTTGCCCTTATCCGTAGGGTTGGCACAACATGTATTTCCCTTCTCTGTCATATCCTTTCTTACGCAATCCATCCAAACTTTCTTCGGTCTCCCCCTTCCACTATATTCATCAACATTCATTCATTCATTTGTAACAACTATTAAAACTAATTGATTAAAGTAAGTAAATATGACAGATGTAAATATGGTGGACCGACGACTTAGAACGAGTCGCGGGAAGAAGTTATGAGATGTGGCCAGCGCAAGACCGGCCAACGTGGAAATCCTTGGGGGAGGCCTTTTTCCAGCAGTGGACGTCTTTCGGCTGATATGATGATGATGATGATGAAGTAAATATATTTTTGAATATTTTTTATTTGACCTTAGTTACATATATTGATGTTATAACGAAAATGCAATTTAAATATAATCTAATATAACTATGTATAAGTAATAAATATATATTTATTTATCGGTAAAATTATTGGTAAGGCGGTATCCAAGTTGATGTGCGGTAGCGCCATCTAGGTGCGAGTTACAGCATCCTATAAGCTGATAGGATAAAACCTTCTTCATGAAAAATATATACATATATGTCAACTTTCATGATGAAAGGTCGAAGCATATTAATCTTAAGCGATTATACCAACTTCGCATATATTATGTGAATTTATATACATTTGTCCTTTTCACGCTTGTACAGCTGGGCGGGTTTTAAATAAATTCAAAATAGACGTCGATCATCTTATCAATGATTAGGAGATACTATACTTTTAATGAAATATAATGTAGTTGTGTGCAGCGGCTACAGCGTAAGTATTTATAAACAATCATCATTACATATGTAAAGTTAATTATTAATATGCATGGGTTACCAATATTAATGATAAACTTTAAATTTAATTGTCATAGACTGTGTTAATTTTGTAACCTTGGCTTCATTAACGAAAAAAAAGGGTAGCTTTCAGAAGTCACCTAATGTATATTCCAATCGAAGAAGGAGTAAAGTAGTAGAGTAGTATTAGTAGTATTTTAGCATTTCAAGAATACACGCATTAAAATAGTATTGACCATCACCGAAATAGTATAGGTCTATCACCATTAATCGGTCAACGTTTCCTGAGTTAGTAATGAAGTGAGTTCTTACTGAACTACAGGCACAAGGGATATGACATCTTGATACCCAAGTTGGTGGCGCAATGGCGATATGAGGAGTGGTAAATATTTCTTCTTGCGTCGCCAATGTCTATGTGCGGTGATAACCACTTAAAATCAGGTGGCCTATATGCCCGATAAAAGCGTTACATTTAATTTATGTACAATTATAAGTTGTTATTAAATAAAGCCAAACAGATAACAATACATGTACAATTTGTACTGGTGGTAGGGCTTTGTGCAAGCTCGTCTGGGTAGGTACCACCCACTCATCAGATATTCTACCGCAAAACAGCAATACTTGATATTGTTGTGTTCCGGTTTGAAGGGTGAGTGAGCCAGTGTAATTACAGGCACAAGGGACATAAAATCTTAGTTCCCAAGGTTGGTGGCGCATTGGCTATAAGCGATGGTTGACATTTCTTACAATGCCAATGTCTAAGGACGTTTGGTGACCACTTACCATCAGGTGGCCCATATGCTCGTCCACCTTCCTATTCTATAAAAATAAAAAAATAAGTATAATTATAATTTAATCCAAAGGGTATGTTTAGACAAACTAAAAATCTTACAACATATTAATACTTTATGATGCTAATGAACAAGAAGTATGTAGAACTAACTATATAATATATAAAATAAAACTATGTATATTGTATATAACTGTATGTGTATGTGTGTGAGTGTGTGTTATATTATTATGTCGATGACAATGTAAGTATGATTTTATTATATAAGCTTTGTTTTAAAAATTAATTTGATCTTATTTAGTAACTTATTACGTGTCATATATCTATCATCTACATATTTAAAAAGCATTCATATGAAAATAAAGAAAGGTATACGTGGAGAATCGAGACGTCTCTTCACATGTCAATTCACAATGAAGTACCGTAAGTTTGCTGGTGTCGTATCATTAAAGGCATATTTTATCGAAACATATATATATATATATATATATATATATATATATATATATATATATATTAATATTATAAAACTGAAGATTATGTATGTTTGATCGCACTTATATTAGGATATAAGACTAATGACTAGAATTAACTTTGCATTAAAAGACCTATTTATTAGAAAATTGTGATAAGTCGATATAGGTATAGTATAGGTGACTGCCTCGTTTGTCTAGTGGCTTGATATAAGGCCGCAGACCCGGAGGTCCTGGCTTCAATTCCCAGGTCGGGCCAATAAAAAGTTATTGGGTTTTTCTGTCAGAAAATTCTCAGTAGCAGCCCGAAGTCTGGAATTTGGAAGTGTGAACACTCCCGTGCCTCGGAAAGCACGTAAAGCCGTTGGTCCTGCGCCTGAACTCTTTCCGGTCGTTTCGGATTGCCGTCCTATCGTATTATGAGAGTTAAGGAATAGAGAGTGCACCTGTGTTTGCGCACACACTTGTGCACTATAATATCTCCTGCGTAGTTGACTGAAATCGGTCTGGAGGACATTATTATTATTATTATAGATATAGGTATATCACGCTACGACAAACGGGAGCAAATAGGTAACATTTATCGCGGGTGAAATTACAGCGAGGTCATGTCTGTGCGTGAAGTAGTTATTATTATTTAATCATTGATGTCATTATCAAGAACCAATAAAAAAAAAACAAATTATACTAGTAGAAAGTCGGCGTATAGAAGCAATGAACGCTTAAGCAAACATCAACAGCAGGACAAAACCCATACGAAAATTGTCTTACGCGGTAATTCAACAGAGGCCACGTAGCCACTTGCAGTGTAATGTGAAAACTAATCGTCATTAAAAAAAAAAAAAAAATATTATAAACAACAAACACATAACTACAGAGTATGATAAAATATTTTCAACAATTTATACATGTAATTCGTTTTCAACAAAGGAAAAATCGCGATTTCTTAATAAACTTAAAAGGTTTACATAATAAAATGTCAAATATATACAGATTAAAAACATAATTACTGTACAAATTATAACCGCGTGGAATGTTATCTAAAACAAATCATACTACTGATATTATTCATATAAACCATTGAAAAATACATTTTTTCATACAATATATAAATTGTATGTAACTAATGGAATAGGTATTATCGCAACGTACTTAATTCATAACGAGTTTTTATTATAACTTCATCAACGTGAATCCGATCTGATGTTAACCGCAAGAGTAAAAACACGTGTGGCTCTGATCAAGTCACCGTCATCTAATCTCAAGCATAAATTACTTATAATCAGCTCAAGTACGGTGTACCACAACTTCGATACATCGATATTGAAATTTAGTCCTTATATCTAGGCGTACAAGAGATATCAGTGCTAGCGACCGATTGTACACTAATGACATATAATACAACCACGGTCCATATCTCATTGGTCGATGAAATATGATGTGTAAATCGTGTTCTACAACAATGTTGCTCGCGGGTCTCATACGGTATTAGTATAAGCAAGCAGTCGATTGCGCGTGTGAGCGCGTGACCGCAATCTGTGGAGATTCCTTAGAGCTTCTCGGCCTCGGACGCAACGAGGGTATTTCCCTCGTATACTGTTTCGCTTTGATTTACATGGTACGTAAAAAAAGCAATTCACATGTATTGTACCAAGCAAGCATTACATCAGTGACTGTATAGACGTAAAGACGAACGTTGCAAGGCGCGCACTTGTTATGTTATAACTTCACTCTACTGATATTCGCGACATTGCCAAAATAACTCAATCAATGTGATACACATACGAATGGTACTAATTGGTAATAGGGCTTCGTGCAAGACCCTCTGGGTAGGTACCACCCACTAATCAAATATTCTAATGCCAAACATAACATCTCAGTCCCCAAGTTTGGTGGCGCATTGGCCATGTAACGAATGGTTAATATTTTTTACAGCGCACATGTTTATGGGCGGTGGTGTTACTATACGGTGGCCCATACGTCCATCTACCTACCATGAGATACCATTTTATGTTTTTGTTTTAATTTATGAATACAAAAACATAAACTTTACACTATACGTTACATACTCGGCTTGCGAACCTATAGCATTCCGCGCGCCTGCAACCGCTTCATTAGTGAACACACACGGAGTTCACTGCAACGTTGCATGCTTCGTGGTGAGCGCTTGGCATTTTCTGTACGAACACAAAATGGATTGCAGTGTGCTCATGGATACCATCTCCATTAGGCCAGTTGAATATGCACGAAACAAATTAAGTTGAATGGAGGTGCGTACCTTACTGTAATGTTCGAATCATAAATGGTCTTTCGGCCAGTACTGTGCCGCTGCCGCAATTCGGCATTTGTTACATTGCACGCAAATGCTCTCAGCCAATACCACTCTAATATTTTGTTATAATAAATTCCTTATTTTACTGAAAATTCATACTCCTAAACGTTCGAGTATAACTATGATTTTCATTTCAGTTGAAAGTGTAGCGACTGTAAGTAAATATTGTATGCAGCGAAAGTATTCGTTACATCGTCAACCAAATGAACGGAATGTTATTCCTTAAATATTGAATATGGACTACAGTAATTTAGTCTAGCTGGCGTTAGGCAGGCGCAAAACTAATGAGCATAATTAAATACAAGTATAGAAACGAAGACGCCAATGACTGAACAAAGACAGTGTTTGTAATATATTAAATACAGATTCTTAACACAGATATTAAGTGTGCCATGTATAGTTCATAGTATTGAAAATATGATTATGAAGACCATAGTGTATATAATATAATGAATGGCATTGGACTTTGAAGTCTTGAAATAATTAAATAAATCTCTTTTTGGAGAAGGAAGTCTGTGTTTAATATGGAAAATTCGAATACATCAAAAATGCATGGAAACAAGTGTCGTAATACCATCGTCATTTTAATGGTGGTAGTGTACTGTACAAGTCAGTCGGAGTAGTATTAATACCAGTGAGCCAGTGTAATTACACACGAGAAAACCTATTCTCATCATTGCAGTGGGTTCGACGTTTAAGAAATAAAAATTCTTACTGTGCTCAAGTCTAAATGCTTCACTTAGTATCAAACGACCTGTTAGTCTGCCTTATTATTTAAACGAAACATTTTTTTTATAAAGTAGGAAGGCGGACGAGCATATGGACCACCTGATGGTAAATGGTCACCAACGCCCATAATCATTGGCATTGTAAGAAATGTTAACCATCGCTTACATCACCAATGCGCCACCAACCTTGGGAACTAAGATGTTATGTCCCTTGTGCCTGTAATTACACTGGCTCACTCACCCTTCAAACCGGAACACAACAATACCAAGTACTGCTGTTTTGCGGTAGAATATCTGATGATTGGGTGGTACCTACCCAGACGAGCTTGCACAAAACTCTACCGCCAGTATAAATTATCGGAATATATTATATGTGTATATATTAAAAATGAACCCTCGTACCGTTGAAAAATGTTAAATAACGAGCTACAATCGTTTTATTCGTTCGATATAATACCTAATAATTACAGGCACGTATCGATGATGATAGATCGAGACAATTCGAATGATTGCAATAATGGCAGCCCTGAGCCCTGACGTGCGACAAATGACTAAATTGCGCCTGAACCTATAACGGACTTACCGTTTCACGATATTATTATGCAGCTGCGCACTCATTGTGAACTACTGAAAAATATTCACGAATAAACTATAATAATAATAATGTCCTCCAGACCGATTTCGGCAACGGCGGCCAATCTCAAGAGAGATTAGCCAATTACGCAGGAGATATTACACACTTTCAACTTTCAGATACCGGGCTGCTACTGAGATTTCTGATAGAAAAACCCAATATTTTTTTATTGGCCCGACCTGGGAATTTAACCCAGGACCTCCGGGTCTGCGGCCTTATATCAAGCCACTAGACTAACGAGGCAGTCGAATAAACTATATAAGTATATACTTTGAGTACACGCAAAAATATGTACATTCTATATGTATATAGGATATACCAAAACCATAGACGATACAGATGACATACGAAATTAAAACAAAGGCATCATTATTTTTTTGTCAAGTGCCCATAAAATGCTGATTGACTGTTTTTCATGTAAGTATTATTTCATTGTATCGGAGCAAAAAAGTCGTGACAGCAGAATTTACTCAAATATCGTCTGTTTGTCTGTCTGAATACGATAAACTCAGGATTTTTTTAAGATTTTCACCAATAAACGGAGTGAATCATGAGAACGGTTGAAATGTATAATAGATTAAGGTGTTGTGTAAATTGGCTGATATATGACCATGATTGTTGAACATGTCGGAAAAAAAAATCGTGCCGAATGGGCCGCATTACTAACGTGCGCGGCGTAAACCAGTAGATATGTGTTACGATATAAACATTCTATGTAGACCTTTATTCCACCCGTGCAAAGCCGGGACGGGTGCTAGTTACCATTTATTTTGGATCTTTATAATTCAAATAAATAATAAGGATTAATAATATTAAATAGATAATAAAATTTATTAAAACAGCTATGACATAATAGACTAAAATTGATATTTCTCAGGAAATAATTTATTGCAACATAATACGCAAATTAAATAGTCATTTCGGTATGACCTCGTGGCATTCAAATTGCAGCCATTCCTTTTTTCTTATTCACATTCATTTTTAGGAGATTAATGTAAATTATAAACAAGTAAAGTTAGTTTAGTTGTTAGAGGTACTATTTATTTATTTATTTCACTAGGAAGCCAACATAACGTGTGTATCTACAATATAATATTTTCTTATTCTTTAACACATTATAATCTTAACATTTCAATATACATTTTAGTATAATATAATTTTTTACTGCTTTTAAAAATAATGTAATTTTTGTTTGTTTTTTCTTTTGTTGATTTTTTTCTATTTAATTCAAAGAATGTCATAATTTTATGCGTGCTGTAAGTGGCATTGTACACGCCGCAAACAAAAATTGCATTATTTTCAAAAGCAGTAAAAATATATATTATACATAGAAAAGTTACTAGTATTATGATGCTAAAAAATCTTTAAATGTTGAGGCGGAATGATAAAAAATATTGAATGAACTTCGGTATCATACAATTGCTCAGCCAATTTCAGAAATCTTTTCCCGTATTTAGAATACATCTTAAGGATAGTCATAGGCTACATAGTACTCTGTTAAAATGAAAAATTTCGTGTACAACAGTTTTGCTAAACTAAAGACGACGGTCGAAGCGAACGCATTTCTTACGCACGCTGGATACTTTCTATAAAATAATTGTAGCGCTTAAAAATCTTTGTAAAATAAGGAACAAAATATCATATTATAACGGTTACGATTGGTTCCCGATTCAATTCCTAATAGGACCAAATAGCAACTTTATCGTTTTATGGTACGATGACGTTACAATTTGAATGCGATAAAATGACAATGTGCTAGTAGAATTGGGCTTTTTTAATTTGGAATTCACAAATTAATAACATATGACTAATATATGTATACATTCAAAATTAATTTTATAATATTATAAAGGACCACGTTTACCGGATTTTGCTGGTTAAATTACAAAAAAAATGTTATTCCCGCTGTGCACAGATTAAACATCAAACGAAGTAAACATTACTCATTCCCTTCACTCGAGATGTTATCGGTAACATTAAGGACTCATGATATGAGTGCTGATTTGTATGTCAGCGAGTTACTGCGGCATTGTTGAGGCTGTATATCAAAGTAATATAGCCATTTGTACTGTACAGATTAGCATGGGTTTAGCTGAGCCGACTTAACTTGACTTGGATATTTATGGAGTTATTATCTGTTTTTTTTATTGAAATAATACTCAACTTTTGAATTCTTTATATTTAATAAATGGATTAAGAGACAAGATTGTCCAGTTGTTAGTATAAGGAATTCTTAATCGAAATTGCGGGTTCGAACCCGTCCTTCCTAAATGATTCATCTCGTGTTCAGCGGGGGTAGAAAACATCTTGAGGATACTTGCATGTATCTGATGAAAATCTGTCTCGTGTGTCCACTAATCCGCATTCGAGTCGCGTAGTTCTCAAAAGGAATTTAATTCACTGATAACCTTAAGAGTTTTGCCTATAATTTAAGTCGTTTGTAAACAAATCTAAATTTAATGTCAACAACAAAAGCACGCACTGCAAATATTTTAATCTACTAACTATTATTTTATTTCATTTAACATTAAATATCGTATTAGCTGTGTCAAATTTCTTATATCATAAAAACTGAGAGTAAGCATACCCTTAACGTCACCGTCTGGACACAAGTTAATGGCAGACCGTCATTCGGCCGGGCTCTAATGCGAAACATCGAAAAAAAAATAAGCAAATTGTTTTAAATGGGCAGGTAGGCCCACGCCCGGCTGACCTACAGACGGCCAGTTATTACAGAAAATAATAAAAAAAACGTTTTAGGGTCTCGTGGATAAAGATAAAATAATTGTAGTACTTATAAATCAATTACATTAAAATGTATTTTCGATACAATCGTTAAAAATACATAAATATGCAAAATAACCTAAATCGAAATTAATGTTTATAGTTACGTCGACGTTTTTGCCGATGGAGAATTATCTATACTAATGTTATAAGTGCGAAAATAACTCAGTCTGTTTGTTACGCTTTTACTAATAGAACACTGAACCGATTTTGATGAAATTTGGTATGAAGCTAGCTTGAACTCGGAGGAAGGACATGGGATTTTTCATAACAACCCCTCCTCCCAACATCAAATCTCCTCCTGACCTAACATGCAGGTGATGCCGCGGGCGAACGAACACTATTAATAAAATAATAATAAAACATGCCGAGTTTTCGTAATCATTTCCTGACCCTTCACGTTCAGCAGCGTTTATAATTTAAACTAAAACAGCCAGTCAGCTAAACAAAAATAAAAAATGACATACACGACATACTAACCGTGTAAAGTCCTAATAATTGAAATAAGTTAATAACAACGATGTGAACTTACTTCGACCTCGGAAGTCGTCTGAACTGCGCAGGGTATATCTATTATATACCCTGCGCAGACCAGACGACTTCCCTTGAACAACTGTAGGCTCAAACACTGTTGCACATTATTTTCTGTCACTCTCTCACATTATTGAAACTCGACACGATCGGATAGTGATCAGGATCATCGGCTTTTCGTGGTTTCCGGCATAGAATGTGAGCACTGCCAACTACCAGAACAGCTATTGAGTAATTTATTTGAACATTAGAGCAACCGGACAAATTTTCATTGAGAAACAATATAGTGAAGTAAAATGGAATACTTGATATTTATTAGAAAACGATTAATCGATCGCTGGCAACAAATTTTATTACGAAAGAATGAAAACACAAAAACTTCAGTATTTATATACAATGCCAATAATTTGTTCCATTTGTTACGACGGAACCCTAATCGTAACAATCCGACGCGCGATTTTCCAAAAAATTTTTTGTTCAAATTTTTTTGCGCGAACATTAAATATATTATTCAGGTGAACTAATTAGTCACGTCGAACCATAATGGAGATATAATAATTCATCGCGTTAGTTTTTCTCATCGGTTGTCAAATGATGGACGACTTTATCTCGATCTAGTCGAGAGACCCGGTTTCGCTTGCGTATAGGACGTATTAAGATACGTAATGTTCGTTACAGAGATGAGCTCTTAAGTTATTCCGGCTTTAGTTATCTATACTTATTGAGCTGGAGAATATGTATGTTTTTTTACGCTAATCTCGGAAACTTAGTCCGGTTTGAAAGGATATTTTTCAAGCTATTAGTTTAAGGAACAGAGCAGTAACTATAAAAATCAACCAATCTGGCATATCATTCGCTGAAATACATCTGATAACATATTTATCAAATGTGCAACAGGCTTGAATAATCAATATTTAACGTGGTCGAAACCGCGCTGATCTTTAATATAATTTATATAAGATTTAGTATGGGAATATGGAGTCGGAATTCACAGTCTAGGAGGTACATAGGACGTTAATACTTTCTGTATTAATCAAGATTAAAAACTGGAATATTCCTAAGATTGTTGATGTTAATATTATTAATCAATAATCACTTGTTGGAAAAAGTTTAGAATCCAAAAGATATTTATCATTTAAATTCGAATAAAATTTATCGATGAAAATTGTAAAAAAAATTTTTAATCAGAAACTTTAATCAGAAACGTTGGTAATGTTTCAAATCAAATTAAGGAAAACTATAGAAAAATATAGAATTGAAATTTTAAGTTATCAGTATACGACAATACACAGACATGTATATTTTTAATCTGTATAAAGATTTTACAGAGTATAATGATAGATTATAACATATATTTAACTCACCGGCTCCCTGTCCCCTTGGCTGTCCTTGCCGAGTCCTTCGCCCTTCGACCAGCCCATTTTCTCCAGCAACTTGAAGCCTTTGTTCTCAGCTGCTATAAACCTGTCATAAATATAAAGTGGCCGATTTAGTTTCGTATCAGCGGCGCTTTCGGAAGCGATTATGCAAATTGTTACGATGGAAAATGTTTTTTTAACACTTTAGGATGAACACATATGTTAAAGTTGAAGTTCGATTATGTTTTTGGTAATTAATTCTTGTGTTTCAAGCGGTCGGGACACTAATGACTTCTAAAGGCTGCAATTTTCGTGATAAATACCTCGAAGGTGGTACTTTATATATACATATATATTATACATACCTCGAAGGTGGTACTTTATATATACATATATTACTGGTGGTAGGGCTTTGTGCAAGCTCGTCTGGGTAGGTACCACCCACTCATCAGATATTCTACCGCAAAACAGCAATACTTGATATTGTTGTGTTCCGGTTTGAAGGGTGAGTGAGCCAGTGTAATTACAGGCACAAGGGACATAAAATCTTAGTTCCCAAGGTTGGTGGCGCATTGGATATGTAAGCGATGGTTGACATTTCTTACAATGCCAATGTCTAAGAGCGTTGGTGACCACTTACCATCAGGTGGCCCATATGCTCGTCCGCCTTCCTATTCTATAAAAAAAAAAAAAAAAATACAATCAGTTTTTATTTAATGTGTATTTGTACACAACTTATGACTTTTTTATTACATATAATAAATTTATGTATTTATTTTTTATAAGTAGGTGAGCCTCAGGAAAACCTACACTTGGCCAATTGACATTGTCATCGCATTAGACAGACGCGCGTCCTTGAGCTTAAGTTTTTAGTGTTTGTAATTGCACCCAGATTTTTTTAAACTGAATTACTGCAACAGAAAGTGTTGCCATATAGCAGTAACTGGTAAGCTTATCCAGAAACGCCTGAACTTCTATCAGTCAAATGTCACGAAATACATAAATATGGCTTATGTATATTGCCATATTGGAAAAAATATCTTTTAACTATATTATTAGTTAAAATATTTTGTGCACTTACAAAATATAAAATTTCATAGTAATGTTTTCGCTACAGCCTAACCATTATTAAAAACTTAACGTGGACTACCATCGGCTGAGATTCCTTTAACGTTCTTAGATATTGACTAAGACATACAAATCATTTCTTACACAGTCAATGCACCACCAATAATTGCTTGTAAGATGTTCTGCATTAAATTCCACTGGCTCACTAAGTAACAGCGATTTCAAATTCGATTAATAAGTATATATTACAGCACCACCTGCCTCATATCCTATGAGTTATTACATCGTTGGTTGCCTGGAAGAGATCGCTATGTAGCGATAAGATCGCCAAAAGTGTATGCTACTTTTATTTAGTCTGTATCCGTGTTTTGTATTTTTTTTTCTCTTTGTGGTGTACAATAAAGTATAAAGTAAAAGTAAAGCATTCTTACGTGTTAATATCACTGCTCTGCGTTTTCTCAGAGTGGTGCGACGAGCCGACCTTTTCTCTCCTCGTCTGCGCCCTGTCGTTGTACGCGGTCTCTTCTATCGCTAACGGTTTTGGCGCGTATTTGTTCTTCAACCTCGCGAGTTCTAGTTGATGTTGTTTCTGAACGCTGCACGTACGTGTGTAAGCGACTTTTTCTTTTTCTTGTGCTGTACAGATAAAAAAATCTTTATAACTAACACTTTTTATATCTCTATTTGCTTATACATTTTAAATATTATTATTTTTTTTATTCAATATGAAAAACTTTTCCTTTTCCAAGAATTAAAAAAAAACCTCATGCTTGCATGTTTTTTATTTTAGCCTATTGGGCGTGTTATAAAATTGTATTAACTTTTATTATTTAAGTAATTTTATCTTATTTAACCTTTTACTGCACTGAATGTAACGTTTGTGTTGGCAGCATATGTACAAGGCGTAGACTGAAAAGCAGCCTAGCTGAGAATACGACCTTTTCACCAAATTATCAAATATCATATTGTCAAATCTTTTTTATGGTTTTGTATCTTAATTTTGTTTTTGTTTCTTTAGGTGAATAAAGTTATTTATTATTATTATTACTTATAAGAATAGCACAGTGGAATAAGCTTAACTCCCGCAAAAGGTGAGGCTTTAGATCTGCACATGGAACATATGCATGCTATAACTTTAAAATATAAATTCTTCAACGTGTAGCATTATTAAAATATCGATATTCGAAAATAAAAATATTCAATTCATTTTAGTTTCTAGAATTTTTCATTCATTAACATTATAAGCTTGATTGAACAGACCAGTATAACGCGACTTATTTTCACAAGTAAGTAGTCTAAAGAATAAACATTTAGAATTTGAATAGCAACATCAAAGCCTTTGTGTCCACTTCTAATGTCCACGGATTATTTTTAAGACAAAATTATCGTAGTGAAATAACAAAATTACTTGAATCTACTTACTTTCCATTATAAGCCCCGGTTCACAATGGCCACACGTATCATTGCCGGCGTGAATGTGACAAAGCAGCTTCGTTTCACCCAACTGTATTGTACTTCCATGTACTACCTAAAATATTAGGAGAATTAAGTTGTAGTATACAATTATGTTTAAAAAAAAGCCGAGATGGCCCAGTGGTAAGAACGCGTGAATCTTAACCGATGATCGTGGGTTCAAACCCGGGCAAGCACCAATGAATTTTCATGTGCTTAATTTGTGATTATAATTCATCTCGTGCTTGACGGTGAAGGAAAACATCGTGAGGAAACCTGCATGTGTCTAATTTCACTGAAATTCTGCCACATGTGTATTCCACCAACCCGGATTGGAGCAGCGTGGTGGAATAAGCTCCAAACCTTCTCCTCAAAAAGAGGTGCGGAGGCCTTTAGCCCAGCAGTGGGACATTCACAGGCTGTTACGGTATACAATTATGTTTTATACTTTATTGTACACCACACCACAAAGAGAAAATACAGAACATGTGTACTGCCTAAATAAATGTACAATTATGGCGACCTTATATATACATAGCGATCTCTTCAAGGCAACCAACGGTGTAAGTAATTACAGATAGGATATGAGGTAGGTGGTGGTATGAATAAAATAATATTAATATTTAATTAAAACAAAACCAATTAACAAATGTAAATATAAAATACACATATTATGCATCCATAAATAAATTATATTATCAGTAAATACAAAATTACAAGTATATGATATAAATACATGCTATATACTCTTTATCAGAAGAGAAGCCTATCAGTCTCCACAAGGCCAATTTTTTTTTTAAATATGTTTTTTTTTTTTTGTAAAAAAGTATCCGGTAACACCCACGACAAATGAATTGCTCATTCATTTCTATGCCAGAAACATTAACGCAAGTGTCAACAAGACTTGTCCAAGTTTCAGAGCAATCGAATGAACGGTTTAGAAACGCATACAATACGCTTGTGCTTAATATGCTGATAATATATAAATAAATAGTTTCGTTCAGATAAATCTTACATGGTAAATTTACTGGTGGTAGGGCTTTGTGCAAGCTCGTCTGGGTAGGTACCACCCACTCATCAGATATTCTACCGCAAAACAGCAATACTTGATATTGTTGTGTTCCGGTTTGAAGGGTGAGTGAGCCAGTGTAATTACAGGCACAAGGGACATAAAATCTTAGTTCCCAAGGTTGGTGGCGCATTGGATATGTAAGCGATGGTTGACATTTCTTACAATGCCAATGTCTAAGAGCGTTGGTGACCACTTACCATCAGGTGGCCCATATGCTCGTCCGCCTTCCTTTTCTATAAAAAAAAAAAAATCTATTAATTTCCTTGTCATCTTGGATGATTTAAGTAATAATTCATCGATAAGTTAAAAGATATTGTTACCTCTACAGGACTGCTCCTCTCTTGACTCTCAGACATACGAATACCGTTAATTATTGTGCCGTTCTTTGAACCTAAGTCAACTGCCAGATATATTCTTTTATCCATATTGTAATTGATATCCAAGTGATTCTGTAAAATAACATTACATTGTTAGAAACAAATATAAAAAAAAAATAAAACAAAAAATAAAAATACATAATTACGATAGCATTATCAGCATCAGATTAGAAATAAATTATTTTAAATTTTTAGAGGGCTTGTACATAAATTTGCTAAAGCTTATCCTTTCAAACGAATTAATATACTAGAATCTAAAAGTTTAATTTGAATGCATGCATGATCTGTTTGAGGGTTGCATGCATTGCTTTTTTGCTAAAATAATGCTATTTGCTAAAAAAGTGTCAATCAAACAATAAGCTAGAGCTTTAACAGCTAACAATATGGTTTTGTGCAAGCTCGTCTGGGTAGGTACCACCCACTCATCAGATATTCTACCGCAAAACAGCAGTACTTGGTATTGTTGTGTTCCGGTTTGAAGGGTGAGTGAGCTAGTAATTAAACAGGCACAAGGGACATAACATCTTAGTTCCCCAGGTTGGTGGCGCATTGGTGATGTCAGCGATGGTTAACATTTCTTACAATGCCAATGTCTATGGGCGTTGGTGACCACTTATCATCAGGTGGCCCATATGCTCGTCCGCCTTCCTATTCTATAAAAAAAAAATATGCCAGGATGAGATTTCGTCAATCTTTAGAAAGTAAGAGCAGAGTTAAACATATACATATGGAGAAAAGTTACGAGTGGTGCAAACTGTTACAAAATGCTATTGACCGGGTTTTTATACACACACTCACACGCGTACGCGAGCTCACATTTACACACACTTAAAACAATTAAATATCTTTATTATATAAATTATCTACTGAAGTTTTTTTCGATTCAATTCAAGATCAACCACACATAACCTGATTGTTGTGACAATGAGCACATAGAAGCAAATATACAAATTTCATATGAGCCAGCTATTATAATAAATGTAAATACTTACCCGGGACACATTGTGATCCCTTATAACAATAGCATGTTGATCCCCTTCTCTGCCTATCGTTCCACCGTCCTTAGTTATAAGATACAAACTGCCTACTTTCAGTTTAGGTAAGTTTGTCTCCCTTACTATGACACGCATGCATGGTGGATGATGCTTGGCTACCGATTCTGAAAACAAGACACCCTTTCAAATAATTAACGCTTGTTACAATTGCAAATCATTGAAAAATTATATTTCCTATTTATTTTTGCATAATAGTAGAATGAAAAATATTCATTACAAACAATATAATAAACAACATTTTCATCTCATATTTTAAAGAAATAAAAAACCTATTTTTTTTTCTATAACCTATTCTAGGCAAAGGAATAAAGACAAATAAACAATATTGAAATCGATATCATTGGCATTTATAATGAATTTTCAAAAAAATTGCATAGCTGTCATCCGAAATTAAAGTGGATATAAGTAGTTACTTTGAATCTTATTGTATAAATAAAGATACACTAATCAAGGAGTGTTTGCAGTGCTTAATATAGCTAAGCTTTTAGCACATTGTATGGAATATATAAACTTACTTCTTATTTAAATGGAATAGAATATACATCTTATCATAATACAGATAATCAATTTGGAGCTAAAATTTTAATTCATTGGTTTTACGAGGCAATTTAGTGATATAATTATTATTTTTACAATTTGCAACAAGAAACTTTTTAAGTTTATTCCTATTAGATAGGTCAGGTATACTTGTGATATACATTTATATTTGTACAATATAATCGTGGCTGTATTGTGTTCTTCATTTACCGTCATCAGTAGCAGTAGATGTACTTGCATCTGTTTCTGCATCGGACACTTCACTAGAAGTGTCACTGCACTCTCCGTCTTCTAACTGTTCTGCAATTACTTTCTCTTTATCATTCACAACTTCTGATTCATCAGAAGCAATGTCTCTTTTAGCTTCTGTAATTTCATTTTCATTTGTTTCCTGTGTTTTCTTCTTTGAATCTTTAGAAATTTTCTTGCGTTTTGGTTTGCTTCCTTCTTCTTCCTTTTCCTGCAATATAACATTTCAGATGTTGGTATTTGGAAGCAACTTGTGAGCATTGTATTTACCTAAGGCAGTTGCGCCTCGGAGTGAAACCTGAGTGAATTGTTTGGTCAGGTTTTCAACATCGTCAGTTTTAGTAGCCTGAAAGGAGTAAACATATATGGTAACAGTACAATACACATTATGTCGAAAAGTCATTATTTTGTGACAGCTAATATTTAATGTCACACAAAGATCATCTCAGACAGCCTTACTTATAAACATTGTTTTTAATCTCACTTTCTCACATCATTGTTTTGACATTAGAATGAAGAAGACAGCATTATTTAACTTGTCACCAACTAAACAACATTTATAGATAAAGCCGAAAGAGTTTTGTAAAATTTAATTTTACACATTTGAAAATTAAGTTTCATATACCTTTTTGTTTTTCTTTGCTTTCTTCTTCTCATGAGCAATAAGAGATTTATTCTCAGCACTTTTATCAGGATATGAATGAAACACAAATGTTTGTTTTTCATTTGAATAATAGTAGTAACATCCCGTATCTGTATGATAATAGAGTCCAAGTTCCTATAAACAACAAATTCTATTAATCTCATAAAAAAATCATACTTAGCTATAAGCCAAGAATGAAATTATTATTAGTTTGTATGATAATTTAATTAGAACATAGAAATAATAATAACATAATCTCTATATGAGTCAGAGATTATGTTTTTATTATTATTCCTGACTGCTCAAAAAAAGGAGTTTAATGTTTTCATGGTTCATATATGCAAGTTTGTAGGAAATGCCTTAATAGTTTTAAATGTTTGTCATTGCCATAATGTGTTATTTTATTTCTTGTACACAAAAGTTTCAAGACAGAAATAAATTCTTCAACAGATTTAATATTTACAATTTTATGTACATATAAGTAACTCACAGAATTATAATAGTACCCAGTCTTGTAGTCATAGTACATTCCAGCAGATTCTACATACACCATACCAGTATCTTGGAGAGCACTTTGAGCTGCTTCTACAACTTGCTCTGCTATACTTTTTTCACTTTTTCCATTGTTGTGAGTAGTCCATGCGGCAGATTCTTCAATTTTATTATCTGATACTTCTGTAATTGATATATTTTCTTTTCGACTAGTAGTTTGGGTGTGTGAAGATATCAAATTTCTTGATTGTTCGGAATTGGAGGATAGCTTATTTTTACTTGTTCTCACCTATAAATTGCATGTGTATAAATAATAAATGCGGTAGTAATTTAAAAAAATGGGAATCTTATTAAAATGAATTAAAATTAGCCAATAATATTAATACAAACTATACCTTTTCGAGTTGTCGCTTTAGAGATTTTATAAGGGAATTTTTCTTTTTTATGCAGTGTCGCATTTTCAATAGCAAATTTAAGATTTCCGGCCTGTATTTTAAAGATATTCGAAGTGATCTTAAATTAATAAGATGTCGTTTTTTCGGGTATTTAATTTTTTTTTCAGAATTATTAATTTCTTCCATTCTTACAAGAGTAAGTAAAACTTTAAGTTATATTTAAATTAAAATAGACATATATATATATATATATATATATATATATATATATATTTAAGTTTAACTTTCTTAAGTATTTCGTTTATTTTTATAGGTAAACTTATGAATTAACAGGTAAAGTAATCCCTCAAAACAAAATTTCATACTTCAAAACTATGACACTTGACAGTTGACATCAGTGTCATCGAAAGCAACAGATTCATAATTATATATAATTACAGATAATCGTCTTCTATATTAAAAATCAATAATAATTTAGTGTCATGGTGTAAAAATCTAATAGATTTATTACTTGATATAAGAAGGTGAATAATTACGTTCACTAGAAACAGTCTTTCGTAAGAAGTTTATATTTATATTCTCTTTCGGTGACTCAAGGGTGGTTTGGTGGTTGTTGGTGGTGGTGGTGGTGGTTGGTGCAAAATATGGCCATCTTCACAAGACTTCTTCTTCATTTTTGTTAAAAAAATGTTATTTTAAATGTTATCCACTGACTAAGTGGTTTTGTACTTTAATTTAAAAAAATGAAGAGAAATGTCGTATGACGATCGTGAGTCGGTTCGGTTGTAATGTAATTGAAATTGTAAGGTTAGGTACTCAAAGGATCATTAAAACAAATTATTATAACGAGAAACAAAGAGTACCACCACCACACAAACCTTGCCGTAACAACGTTACGGCAAGGCGAGGCAGAAACGAGGCTATTATGTGTTATTATATTTCAAACAAAAATACTTAATTTTTAAATTCTTTTTGAAAAATATTGCAAGCTCTTCAGTCACCACTTTACTTCTTTCTCTAAAAGTTTACTTATTTTTATAATAACATTTACTGTAATTATTTATTACAGTAATAAATAAAAGAAACGAATCACTAGACCATTTTATTAAATTAGAAAAACTCAATAATTACATAAATTATGTGCGTTTTGATGTGAAGTGTTTAAAAATAATATTTGTCATACATAAGTATATTATTAAATTATAATAAAATGGTTCGGTTTTATATGGACATTATTAAGTACAACTACTGAGAAATAAAAATATAATATAATTAAAAGAAAATTTTAGCTGATCTATAAAATTGTATACGACTAAAAACATCTATAAATGCAAAAATTCTAAATGAGTATACAGTAGAAAAAAATACATCCAAAGTAAAAGTTATTTTATAGCTCATTTCGTTTAATTCCCTATCGTTTACATAATCTGATTAATCTTACGCCTATGGTAATAATTAGACAAGTACAAAATGATATTTTAGTCTTAAAAAATATCTATTCGTAGCCTAAAACTAAATTCAGTTGTATAACACATGTTATTGTATAATGTACACGCCAGCTAATTGTATTATAAGTTTTAACTTACTCTTGTATATTTAATTTTAATAATTGCGTGAGCAATTTTATTGACCAATAAAAAAAAATAGCTAACGGCAAATATTTCGTAATTTCCTGCTCCATATTACCGGAGCGTCTATTAAATTAAATATGCGAAACATCGCTTCCCATTTGTAGAGATTATAAACGTGTGTGCTTTTATTTAGTCTTAGTTTTATAACCTCTCTAATACATCATTTTCTGTTCTACGTTCACATACACGCACGTACAGCCTAATATATTTGTGTATGGAAGAACTAAGCTAAAGGCTAATGTTACATTTTCGATATGTTTATTAAAATACATTATTACATAACATTTCTCAAACAATGGCACGCATTTAGCCAACACACGTATCGAACTGTTTTTGGTCTAGCCTTAAATATTTATTTATATATTATTGTTTCATGATATCTTTCGATTAGTTTATCACGTATATATTTTATTCATCTGTTTAAAAATGTAAAGATATTCGTACAACGACGCCGTATAGCCAATGTAACATTACCTACTTCAACAATAACATTCTAATGTAGCATTTATTGTGAAGTACTTTTTTTACACTTTAACATCATACATATACGCATACAACTACGCTTCAAAAACTACTTCGTGACGTAACTTACAATATAAGAAATTCGTAGTCACATTTAATTGTGCACAATTCCTTTTTAGTCGATATGAGGTTCGTTCACGTTATCTTACGTTTACAATAATTTTCGTAATAAATGCATTCATAACATTACTTTTTCGTAAATGCTCGTTAAATATACTATGTATTATTGAAAGAACCGAATTAATTCACGAAAATAATAATCGAATATGTGTAAACGAATGGGTCGACTAGTTTTCTTATTAACAAAATTTGAGAAACAATATTTTGACCCGCTCGACGTGTTACGTACATAGAGAAGCTAGGATATATTTGTGATGGGGTAAAAGAGAATTTATAATAAGTCTTCCATTCTTAAGCCAACCATCAAAGCCGTGTTTTACGAGTTTACTGAATTTCAGAGATGATCGATCTGACTTTTCTAGCTTCGCCTATAGCTACGCAATGTAAACGGGTTTCTATACTATTGGACGTAGGCAGTTTTAGGGTGGGACGTATGGAGGTGGCTTCCTGTATGTTGGGGTCGCTTTAGGGCGTGGAGGTGTACGAGATGCGGCGAAGGGGGGCGGAGGGCGGTAGGGTGCGTCTTCCCCCGAACGGTATTCAGGCGCAGGGGGTAATAGTGGCGGTTTCTCCTCTCTCATGATGACGGGGCTTTTGTCAGCTGGTTCCGCATCAGCTCTTTCTTCGAGTTCATCTTGGAAAATCACAGGTATTCCTTTCGAACGGAACGCTTGACGTTCCTCTTCATCGCCAACGCTCATTTTACCTGTTTTTAAAATAATTACGCCATTAATTGTAGAACTATTAAAAGCTATTAATAAACTATATAGCTCGAACAATGCTTGCGAAAATATTCTAGCCTTTTAGTATGTGCAAGTGCGAATATAAGACAGATATGTGCATAGATAACATCGTTTAATTAAGCGAACATTAAATCTAAGAGCCAGGTCTAAAAAGAAAAAAAAATCAACCATAATATACTAATTTAACTGAAGTGCTCTAAATGATTAATTAATAAATCACCTTTTTCGTGTCAAGAATTTGCATCCGCTATAGTTAAAATTCTCGTTAATAATTGATATATAAATATTAATGTTATTTAGCGAATTTATAATATTTTGAATGTTGTCTACTGTACATCCAAATTGGAAACATTAATTAATTTGTTACGTAATATACTACGATAATAATAATAATTGTTTACATAATTATAGGGATTAAAGTATGTTAAAAATAAACACCAGATGGCGTTTTGCATCTCACCGATTTTAATTAAATATTTAGTTGCAATATATTCGATTCTTACCGGTTCGCCGTCTTCTATATAGAACGCATGCGATAATTCCAGCAACGACGATCATACACACGATCACGATGGCCGGTATAACGAACGTCACCAAGTAATCGGAATATTCTGGACTTGCGTTCGTTGCTTTGTTTTGCGAATTCGTACCGGGCTGTATCGGGACTAAGGCCTTTGTTGTTTTGGTGTTCTGATCGGCACAAAGTCCGAGAGGAATGAGACGTATGGACATAACCTTGAGATCTTTGTCAAATATTTGATCGACATGCTCTCTGAGGTTTCCCCCAATAGCTCCCCGTTCGTCAACTATAATCATTTTACGCAGTTCCTCGATTTCTCTCTTGGGACACCTGTCCATCGGTAGACTTGTGTTGTACCTGAGAAAAAATTTAAATAATATTAATAATATAACTAAATGAAAAATCTAAGACGTGTTTTTTGCAATAGGCTCTATTATATCCCATTTTAACCAAGTGGGTGTCGGAAGAGTCGATTAAGGGATCTTTTTAACGAGTGCGCATTCATAAATATCATCAGTACCTTTCGTCTAGTCGGCTACGTTACTAAAGTTTTTCCGTCAGGTTGTAATAGCCTGCCAAAACTTTGCAGTGTTAATAAAACACACTTCGTCCGCCCCATATAAGTAAGTTATCCTAATTATATAGTAGCAACAGCCTGTAATTATCCCACTGCTGGGCTAAGGCCACCTCTCCTTTTTTAAGAAGGTATGAAGCTTATTCCACCACGCTGCTCCAATGCGGGTTGGTGGAATACACATGTGGTAGAATTTCAGTGAAATTAGACACATGCAGGTTTCTTCACGATGTTTTCTTCACCGTATAGTACGAGATGAATTATAATCACTAATTAAGCACATGAAAATTCAGTGGTGCTTGCCCGGGTTTGAACCCATGATCAGCCACTGTGCCATCTCGGCTTAAATAACGCGAATCGAATTCACGAGCCAGTAAGATAATTACCAAATGATGGTAGTAGGATTGTCCGTGATGCTCTGTATCCGGATATTGTCGGTCTCCTTCTGCCCGAACAGAGCCGCCAACTTCTCCACGACCTTGCGCTTGTTGGTGGCGCTGTCCACGAGGTTGGGCGACGGGTCCATCGTCATCTGGAATTCCACGGTCGGACGGATCGTTGGTGCCTTCGCCACTTCTACTATCAAGCTGTCATAAGCACTCTTCTTGCTGGAGTCCTCCGCGATCTGAAATACATTAACGCGCGGAATTTGTAATTGGCAAGTATTTTACTCCATGTTACACGGATGCCGCATTATTATTATTATGCTTAAAATTAGCTCAATAAATACAATTAATTTCTTACCAGCTGGTAATGGACGCTTCTTTCATCGTTAGATGTAGGCAGGCCATAGAATTCCTGGTTACGTGCATCAAACTGTAACCAGTGGGTCGCGGGGATCTCGGAGCGGTCGCTGAATCTAAGAGATAATTGCAGATTGCGAGTACCGCCGTCCTCTGGATCGAAGAATGTATCCTTGAAAAAAATTAAGCAGTGATAATATGATATATCTGGACGTCGCACGGAGTATGTCGATCGAGGGTTTGTTTACTTTAATTCCTCCCGCCATCGACATGGAGGATATGAGTGTGACGTGTGAGCGTGTAAAACGTAAAGGCGGTCCCTCACCTCCGGCACCTTGTAGACGAGCAGGTGGCCCACGGTGGCGGTGAGGTGGTCGACCTGGTTGCGCGTGACGGGCGGGTAGGTGTCGGGCGCGCGCGCCGGGCCGCGCGCCGCCGCGCAGCGCCCCGCGCCGCGCCAGCGCACGCCCGACGCCGCGAGCTCCGGCGACATGGCGCGCGACAGCCCCGCCGACGGCGCGCCCGGCCCCGCCGGCGACTCCATTATCTGGGAATATAGCATATTCGGTCTCATCGAATGGTTTCACGTTCGTGACGAGACAGCCGTGTTATTATGTAATGCAATAACAGCAGTACTTGTTATTGTTGTGTTCCGGTTTGAAGGGTGAGTGAGCCAGTGTAATTACAGGCACGAGGGACATAAAATCTTAGCTCCCAAGGTTGGTGGCGCATTGTTAGCATTTCTTACAATGCCAATGTCTAAGGGCGTTTGGTGACCGTACCATCAGGCCCACGTGCTCGTCCGCCGTCCTATTTTATAAAAAAAAAAAGTAATGCAAGCGAGGTCGTCCGGTGATCTGGTGCGGTATCGGTTCGAGTACGCATGCGTGTACAAATATTCGCTGTGAGGTGTGAGTCGTAAAGCTATTGAATGGGAAATCACCTTCATGAGCCTGTTGATGTCGTCCATGGGGCAGGCGGGGTCTTTCGGCAGCGTATCGTTCGTCCACACGAACTCGTACAGGTCCCCGTTCTGGGTCGCGTTCAGAACCGTCAAGTGATCCATGTCCGTGTCCCTGAAGAGATTGACGATTCCCTCGAGAGCGCGGATTTGCCAGTCGATGACGTTGTTGAACTGTTTCAGGAGTTTGAACTGCATGATGAACTGGTGGTTAATAGTCCGTCCGCTCTTGTGCTGCTGCACTGTGATGTCTAACGGCCCTCGAGCGAGGAGACCTTCGCTGTCTTGTGCTTCTACGATGAAGTTCCAGCGAGACACGTGCGCTTCTAATGGTCTAGAAAAAAAATGGCAGTTAACAAATATTTGATTCCTCGAACAAATCATGAAGTACTAACAATAATTAAACTAAGTACAAGATACTTGTTACTGTTAATTAAACGTTAATGGTACTTTAAAAAAACAAGTACTGTTATTCATAGTGATATTTTAAACTCTATATCAGACAGTTTTTTACGATTATTAAACATGGAAAGATTACTCACAATCCATAGACTTCTCGTTCAGAAGGAATGAATTGAATCCAAGAGTTTTTGCTTAGCGGGACGTTTTCAGCTTCATACATAGTGAATGTAAGGTTGCTTCCTTCTTCTGGATCAGTAAACAAGTCGGCTGGTATGATATATCTAAAGAGAGAATAACCTTTATTGTATCAAATAATCTGTAAGTTAATCTTGAGATCAATTAAATCTTTTAGTTTGTAAGTCTAACCTTATTAATTTTATTGGTGGTTTGAAAATTTGCAGGCTTTTATGGTTATTTATATTTAGAATCAACTTTTTGTGGTTAGCTACTCAATAGTTTATTGTATTGTTAAACAATTGTCCAACAGTTAAGGATTACACTTATGGGAGGTACATACCTGAAGGCTTTGCCGGCGGTGATCGCTAGTTTCTTCATATGATGTTTGAGCGTGGGAGGTTGGTTGACGGGCATCGGGAATGGAACGGTTTCTGTCGTCCTACCGATTACTGTGCTCGATCTCTCCGTCGATGTTATAATCTCCTGTAACATGTAGTTTGCTTATGTCGCTACAGAAGTAATAAAAGTTTAAAATTATAAATATATTACAAACATAATATTACAAGTGAATACTGACACCATTATTGTTACTATTTCGTGAAAATTGTATGCTACCATTGAGGTGAAAAAAAATAATAAAGTTATATAAGCATGTACTTATTTTAGTTATTAATTGTTTAATGTATATTTGTACTAATAATAATATTGTGTGATCACTGAGTATATTTTTGAATTTAGAATAAAGATTACAGTAAGTAAGAAAATATTATTCTTTTAGCCAAAACAACACTCCCAATTCAACCATCATCCAGTCTGATTTATACAATTGGTCCCACAAAATATACACACTTTTACTTGTTTAATACTTACAATTTTCCATGTTTGAAAATTAAAAAAAAAGTTCAATCGAAATAGTTTTTACTTTTTCACCATTTGATAAAATATCTGTTGCATGCAGTATAATCATATTATCGTAACAGACCTGCTTGGTAACCTCCTGAGTGGTAATTTCAGGTGTTGGAGTCGTAGTTGGAATTGTTGTTGGAATGGACACAATCGTTGTGGGTGTCGGCGTTGTTGACGTCGTTGTTGAAGTTGATGTTGTTTCTGTCGTTGTCGATGTTGATGTGGTAGTGCTTGATGTTGTTGAAGGAGTGGTCATCGATTCTGTTACGGTTTCTTCGGTGGGTGAGGGCGATGTCGGTGTTTCAGACGACACAGGCGGTAGTTCGTTTGATGCGCGTATTATAACGGTCTGCTGAAAGTGCCATGCGGACGCTCACAACGTGATGTGATTTGCGGACGTGAAGGCAAATTTGACTATCGAAGACTCCAATTTTTCATATATACAAAAATTTTGGTGACTATTTAGAATCATATTATAATATATTTATCATATTTTGATTGATAATTTTTTTTACATCATCAGTTATTTGTCTTTACGTCCATAAGATTAGTTTAATGTATTTACAGATTAAATTACAATGTGATTTTAAATGGGCGTCCGTTTCTATTCTATCCCATGTTAAGAAAATCCACACCCACACAAGACATAAATTAGTGTCAATATCAAAAATCTACAAAATGTGAGGTTAAATTTAGATGGTGATAATAAATACTCATGTTAGTTCACGTACCTGTTCCGGTTCCGTGGATGTGGTTATTTCCTCTGGTACTATTACGATAGGGGAATGCTCTTCTACTAATAGACGAGGGTTCACTGCTATCGGTTCCTTCGAGAATTTGATGTTTGTCGATTCGGATGCAGACTCCGAGTATGGAGTTATTTTCACTTTGTGATCCTGTACAAAAGTTGACGTCTTTAAAATTGTATAAGCGTGATAGATTCAGCTAAATGTTGGTGTGTTAAGAATAAAAACTACTGTAGCTATTAAACTTGGGTACTTTGCCAAATCATATACATATGCTGCTACAATCTAGTCTATAGAATGCGAATATTTGCAAGAAAAAAGAAATAACAAGTTATCTGTATAAATAAATTGATAAAACTCCATATGTGAAACAATAAAAAGTTATCATTGTAATTGATAAAGCAACATGGTAAAACTTAAATATAAACGGTTATCACTAAATCTACTCAAGACCATACATTTCATGCTTATATTAATTATTGTAACTTTCTGTCGTTTATTTTTTAGAGTTCGATCAAATGTAAGTAATATAAAGTAAGAAATTTATTATTGTCATATTTTGTTTTAGAAAGTTACTTGGATCGACACCACGCAATACTAGCCGTGCAAAGTGAAAGACAAAACGACATCAAACAAACCACCACACAATCGTACACACAAGATTGAAGACGAAAGACAAGGACACGAAAAACATGCAAAGGAAGTCTGGAGATTAGGTTACGACAAACCTCCGTGGTATACGTATTAGTAGAGGCGGAGTCAGGAGTCTCCGAGCGCGTGTATTCCTCTGTGGGAAGCGTCGCGGCTTGCGAGGGAGTCGGGTCAAGGAGAGCGGGGGGAGAGGACGAGGGGGTCGAGAGGGGCGGCTGGGAAGGAGGAGGAGGTGGAGGGGTCGTCGTCGGCGGGTCGGTGAGCTCGGTCTGAAACGTGTCGGTGGTGGTGTGTGGCGCGAAGTCGGGCTGGCCGTGGTGGTGGCGGTGTGGGTGCGGGGGGTTGGGGGGTTCGTCCACCTGGCGCCGCGCGGTACACACTACGTTAGTACTGCCACCCAGTTCTCATACTAGCAATGTTATCTGTCCGTTGCGTGGACTATAAAGAGATAACATTACTAATATTGCAATAAACCACTCTCAATAAACAAGTTAGATATGTCATTTTAATGAATGTTAATGTCGAAAAAATAATAATGTCGAATAGTGCTGTATTAGTTTATTCTTTTTCATAGTAAAAAAATACTTTAGAGTTATGTAAATTTACTTAATGAAATCTGTACTTTATTTTTATATGCTATAAGTAACAACACTGCGTGATTTATGGTCATAAAGTGATCTAGCCTCAAGAACCTTTAGCATAATTAAGTTTTTTTTAAAATAAGTAGACACATTTTAGGAGTGAAGGAATTTTCATAAAATGTCTTACAAAACGGAAAATTAGGATTTCCAACAGTCTGTTGTAGAAAATAAAATAACATTCCATGCTACAATAAGTGATTTTCAAGGTGCATGACTTACATTCCAAATACAATTTTATTAACAATACATGGACTATTTTATAATTAAAAGATAGTAGGTGTTTTTGGAAACCTAATATAGATTTTTCTTCTTTAGTTTTATGACCAATGTGACGATAGTTTACAAACACTTAAGGTGATAATTTATCAAATGGCAACACCTCACAAGATTATTAAAACGACAAAAATATGGAAATATAGCAAATGGTACAGTTTATAAAATTAATTTTATTTAAATAAGCGATGACCATATTCATAAAATTCTCAAATTCCTATGTGGTTTTAAATATAATATATTTATAATAATAATATGTTAATAAAATTGAAATTTCATAATTAAATTATTCATTGGAAACCACTTTAGGAAGATTCGGATATTCCAAATTATATTGATAAATAAAAAAATAGTACAGATTTGTTTCAACAATTTCATATTTATGAACTTATAATTATTGATATGATGTGCATAATTGAAAACTAAAGTAATGAATGATTTTCCAATGAATAAATGAATGTAAAATATGATTCTCAATTAAGGGACTATGCATGACAAATTTTGTTTTATGGCAACATTACAGGAACATTCTATAGATGATTTAGTTATTGTATAATCTAGCAAAGAGTGGTGCGTGTATTACATATACGCATATTATTACGAATTATATTTCGATAGTTAGGGTTTTATAAGAAAAAATTAACCGTTTTATAACGAGTATATTGAAATCTTTGCCAGAGTATAACATGGTGATACATGCAATATTTATTCGTCCTTATAATTAGTAATGTATGACAAAATTATGACAGTTACAAGGGAAATTATTTATATTGTTTCGGCAACTTTATTTTTTAAATTATCTGGATTTAATTAAATATTAATGTATAATAATTTATGTATATGGTAATGGATAAACCGTAAATGCGGAATGATAGTAAATTTGGTACTGTGAATAACTTTTTAAATAGCTTATTATTTTAGTGATAGAAAAACACCCCAATTTTTACAAATACTTATCGAGAAGGGTAACAGATTAAAGCAACCATTATTTACATTGATATCCATTTATTCCCCTTCAACAATGTCATATATTTATGGACATTACACATCGAAACAAAACATTCTGCACATTTAAAATAAAGGTTATATAACTATGGAATAATTATTGTGAATAACTTAAGGTAACCAATGAATATATAACTACTTGTGTTCCTTTTTTTAAATATCTTCTCATATAAATTAAATAAAACAAAAAAATTCTGAATGAATTGTAATTTTTATTTTGTAGCGCGAATAGAGCACTACCACGCCGTTCGAGGTTTGCAACATGTTAAAAACGCAATAAAAATAGTCATAAAATACTATATATACATATATATATATATATATATATATATATATATATTAACATTACATTTTTTTAATATATATATATATATATATATATATATATATATATATATATATATATATATATATATATATATATATAAAAAAAGTAACGGTTATTGTAGTTTTTGGTTTATGATTAGAACAAAAATATCAAATATAATCTATGCCCATACCAAAAGAAACTATTCGATAGACTTAAGTAAAACTAAGTACAAGGTCAATCTTAGTCAACGGGCTATGTAGAATTAATTTTTACAATCTTTAATTATATACACATAATACTTTTATATTACGTATCCATTGGTTACTTTTAAGTACAATATTATTCCATACATTGTAGCCATAATTAATAAGCAAAGAGTATTCAAATACGATTAGAATGTTACTCACGATGTCAGGAATGGCTCCGACGTCTATGTTGCTCGTGTAGTCGTCGTCTTCTTCGACGTCGTACCCGCTGTAGTCGGCGTCGTCATCCCCGTCGTAAGTGTCGTACGCTCCGGAACCTTCGTCGAGCGGTGACTGGAATAGCATCACGAGGCCATCGAATTATAAATATTGAAACAGTCTGCGAATGTTCTACGCCTAGAAATAGAACAACTTTCTTGTTTAGCTTGGTGGGCATGTTTCGAGGGACATGATAGAGATCTTAACGTATGGGTGTCATAAAGCCTAACAATTGAATTTTCAAAAACACGTGAGGAGAAGGGAAAGAACACTAGCAAAACCTTCCCTAAGGAGGTTCAGCGTCAAAGAAGCTACTGGCTTGTTTATATTACAAAAAGAAAATTACAAAAGCGCTTTGAAAAAGGTACCATTCATCTTCCATTTTTTTAAAGATATGCAGATATTTTTATGATTTTTTAACTTCGCAGGGCATAAGGTAAATTCCAGTCAATTTATGTAAACTAAATCATAAACCATTGATTTAACCCTTATATATATATACAAAGGTGGTCATATAATTAGGAGCGCAGAATAGTTTAAGTTTTAGATTTTTTTATTTGAATTAAAATTGAGAACACTCTGTGGCTCTATGGTTGTAGGTCACTATTCGGATAATTTAGGCTCCATATAGTGCTGTAAAAGTCTTAAAGGTGATTGTTTCATATGAAAACAATGGGGAAAAACAAAAGTTGTGAAAAATCTACAAGGTAAGTAATAATAAAACTTCGCGAGAAGAATTGGTCGTGTAAAAAGATAGACTACCATCTGTAATGCTCAAAATGGATTGCTTTTCATGCTGTGAAACATTTTGCCACGTATCAAACTACTTCAAATGTTCCGCGTGTACCTAAACAGAGAAAGTCATCTCGTCAAGATGATCGGCACGAATTAAAAGCCGTGGACATGCTACTATCAATTTTATTTTAAAATGTATTAAATTGCTTTTTTTTCGCACTTCACATTAGTGCAATTTATTTAATTTAATTTGTTACTATAGAGAGTAATAAATTAATTTGTTACTATAAAGAATGAAGAAAATTTGTAAAAAAAAAAATAGTTAGCGATCTTACTCTATATTCCTAATACCGTTTGCTCTATTTATGTGGCTATTTTATAACATAACTAGTTACTTTTAAGAAGGAATACATAATACAGGACAAAATTTAGATAAAAACATTTGGAAATTCAAATGGTTCTTAATTATATGACCACAACTCTACTGTTAAATACTGTTGAAAAAATCTCTGTATTCTTTACCTGTCTCTTAAGCCGTGGTAACGGTTTGATACTAATTAATCGCCACCCAAGTACCGGCAGTCGCAGCAATTGATACAGGGTACCATCCCGGGACTGTTCTCTGAGACCTGCCACCAATACTTTGTGTCGCGACCATAATTTCTCTCCACAACCGACCTGGAATATAAAAAGAAATGTCATAAATATCTTTTGCCATGTTATATACACTTTAAGGACACTTCGATGTGGGCCATTACTACTATCCTTACTTGTACAAATATTACATACATACGAAATGTCATCGTCTGTACTATATTTTATCCATTTTTTAAAAACTCCGTTCACGATGAAAGCTTTACGTCCCAAACAAACTTCATACCATACTTAACGACCATTGAGTCGTGAAAATGACATGTTCTTAAATATCTCGTGTCGTATTTATTAGTTATACGTTAGTAAATAACTTACGTTCAAATAGATAGCGGTAGTCGCGTCGCTTTTCCTCCTCTTCGTTGTTCCGGAACCGCTCATTAGTACTGTATGCGATTGAGCTGATTCTGCTTTATACGGCTCCATCCAGAACTCGTCCTAAATTTAAAATTATTTTTATTTTTTTGAAGATATTTTTTTATCTGGCAAGGTAGAGTAAGGGGTCCGTTACATGATTACAATTAACAATTTAACTGTTATAAGTTACACGGTGCATTTTTAAATAATAAATATTCATAGGTTATAAATCTGTATAATAATAATAAAAAAAATTCAATATCTATGTCAATGTACATTTATTTATAATACATATATTATATTTTTTTTAATTCATTACTTTTTCGTCTCTGCCGTCAATATTTATTCTGAAGAAATAGTTTTGTTTAATAATTTTACCCTTTGTATAATCTATAATTCGATATAGTGTATAGACAATATTCCTAGTCTAGTACTCAATTTTAAATACGAGGTGAGATAATATTTAAAGATATATTAATTCTTAAGAAATCAATGTAAAACTACATATAATATGTGTAATTTATGTACCAATATAAAGGATTGTAATAAAATTATAATTTATGAGATTTCCAACCATCAACTCGACATTGATATAAGTATTAATAAAAGGCTATAAAATATAAGGCTTAATAAAAGCCTACTACGAAAGCAGAACCTAATGCGAATAAGCATGCGACCTATGCACGCGAATATACGCACGTTCAAGGAGAAAAGTTTACTGCGAGACACGAAACAGTACCTCACTGCAAAACACGATCGTGAAAAGTGTTATGCAACTGATTAATATAATTATAAGATATAAAAGATTTAAGCATCAAAATAGCGTATCACGGTAATTCGGTTTGCGACATTTTACGAGTTAGATACGAAGTGAGTTCCGTCACAACAAGAACTCCTTTTATTGCGATGATACTAGAAGATTAATAAATCAAATACGGTATTTCTGAACAAGTCTTATATTTAAATATTAGTGGTATTTACCAAAAATACAAGTACCTGTAAAACAAAGATAAATAATTTTTATATTGATAAAACAAAAAATTTTAACATCTTAATACACCTTATATTTTTAATTTAATTATTTATTCGTAATCGTTTGACATGATCAATGTAGTCAAGTTATGATTATATATCTTTAAAAATAATTGTCTGTATATATGTGTATTGATCGAAGCATAGAACAAAACAATAGATCTGTTCATCGTTATTCAGTGTGATCGCTCAGGTATGGCAGTAGTTTTATAGATAATTTGTTTTCGCTTGACTTGAACTACGTTTACCCTTATACTGTTTGACTTGAGACGATTTATTAAAATTTCAAGTGAAACACGAGAGACAAACATTTTTTTTCGACGTTATATTATTTCATAAGCTTTTTTGTTGCTAACCATACTTTTGTTAATCAGGTCGCGAGCACACGCAACGACTCTTGAATTTATTTACTAACATTAAATTAGAACGAGCATGTCTTATATTCGAAAAGGTTAACTTTTTTAAATTTCAAACCCAATATTTTTTTTATATATAAACCGGGAAAGCAAATGATGGAGTCATCCACCTGATGGTAAGTGGTAGTGGAGTCCAAACGCGTATTATGGTAAATATAAAAATGGATATTATGCTGGATTTATTAACAGCTCTTTATCAATATGTTATTGATTTCATATAAATAACCTTTGAGAGTTTTAAACTTTGAGAGTTTTTAAATCAAAAATACGTTTTACTTTTGCTCAGAGATTCGTTGTTTGTGAGGAATAAAGAATAATTAATTGGCAATACTCTATCCACCGTGACGTATCGTGTGTTGTATCTTGTACTTGTGATTACACTGGCTCATTTATCTTTTACGCTGCAACGCTACCTTATATTAATAGATAGAACGAAAAAATTATGCCATAGAAGCAACGAATCTATTACACTGGAAAATGTCACTCTTGTAGTCGCGTTCATATTTTATAACGAGTTAACTATAAAACATTATACTCCAAATTTTCAACTAACTTCGAGTATATCCCTGGTATGTACTGTTAAACTTAGATATACTAGGATGGGCTACCACTGTGTTACAGCCTAGTAACAACTATTATCGCACATACATATCTATACCAATTGTATTAGCGCTTAGTGTCGGCGCGGCTGCGGTATCGTCTACGCGAGCCCTTACTGTGTCATTTTTTTTACCGGCCATTGTAAATAGTTACTATCGAATTTGTTCGTCTACCTTCGTGATATAAATACGTTAAGTAAAACTTACCCCATCGAGCGCCATAAAGCTGGCCAATTCCATGAGCGCTCTTATCCGCTGTCGAGACGTTATTTTGTGGAAGTTGCCATCTATTAGTATCACTAACACCAGTCTATTTTCGTTCCGGATACATGTACCGTACTTGGATTGCGGCTTCTCGTCCGATTTCTTCACCTGAAATTTAAGATTGACATTTGTTCGTTTTATTCTTACTTAATATAAAGGCTGTAAAAGAGTAGAATATTCGGTAAGACCCTTATCACATTCAAAATTTTTGTTTATCATATTTTTATTTACCTTGTTCTTGATGTAAAAAATCTATTGGAGCGCCTTGAGGATAAGACTGACTCATAAGCCGTGACGGCGAACGGCATGACGCTCTTTTATATTGTCTGGCTTTATGTGTCAATATGTATTTTTTTACTGTTCTGTCAGCTCACTTTTATGATACAATGACGTAATCACTACAAATGCGTGCATTCATATACATACGTCTATAAATATATATTTTCTTTTTAATATAAATGTCATATCAACTAACCTTTTAATATAACATTTTATCTACATATATGTTCTTGTATAATTATATTATACATTTAAATGAGTATTGTAAACCTTAATACTACTTACTTCAATAGTGAAAGAATCAGTAGCGGTCAAGCCATGCGTGCGACCGTGCGCGATCACAGTGAAGGTATGGGCGCCCAGATCTTGCTTCTGAGGCACGCCGCTGATCAAACCGTGCTTTGTATCCACGGCAAGCCAACTGGGCATGTGTATTCCGTCTTCACTTCTAACCTAGATATATTAAAAACGATTAAAAATTATTAATTCTACAAAAAATAGCCTACAACGCTTATCTATGTCTCAAATCAAATCAAGTACGCTTTACAATAAAGCGTTTTTGAATCGTCAATATTATAACTCTAATATCGTTTCGGGAAGCAGCCTTTAGTGAGAAGAAATGTTAAGAAAACTCACTTCGCTGCTTCCCTGCTATGATAGACTAAACTCCAGCCTTTCATTGTTTAAGATATTTTAAGTATTATAATATCTGCGCTACTGGTGGTAGCGCTTTGTGCAAGCTCGTCTGGGTAGGTACCACCCACTCATCCGATATTCTACCGCAAAACAGCAATACTTGATATTGTTGTGTTCCGGTTTGAAGGGTGAGTGAGCCAGTGTAATTACAGGCACAAGGGACATAAAATCTTAGTTCCCAAGGTTGGTGGCGCATTGGATATGTAAGCGATGGTTGACATTTCTTACAATGCCAATGTCTAAGAGCGTTGGTGACCACTTACCATCAGGTGGCCCATATGCTCGTCCGCCTTCCTATTCTATAAAAAAAAAAAAAGGAGGCCCCACTTGTCATAACAAATGCAACAACACAAAATGTAGGTTTGAACTCAGATAAAAGTAAGCAGTTTGTACCTTTAAGTAAAAAGTAAGATTCACGTGCCATAGAAAAATATTGGTGTGTATATATATAAAGTGTAAGTGTATGTGGATGTGTGTGTGGATTATGGCCAGAGGTTACTGGATTAATGTTATTCGAAGTACTTAAGAGATTTTTTTTTTAAATAATAATTAATTTATACAAGTAACAGAGACTCAATTATAAAATTACAATATCAAACGGTTTTATGTTAACATAAATAATAAAAGAAATATAAACAGAGAAATAAACATTAGCTAATGGATTAATCTACTACCCATACTACTTACTACTACTACAGTACTGCTTCAGGCGAAACTTTACAGCAGGCGTTTTATAACTGTACAATATAGATAGCTATCACGTTTACGATTTTAATGTAGAGCACATGAATATTAAACATTCAGTTAATTTATCTATCTCATTGATTAATTACTATTTTTTCGAAATATTACATTAATATCAAAACGACCGTAAGAACTTAATTTTTTTATTGCGTTAGAAAAGTGTTCGTTAACATTGTGAACGCTTATCTGTCTGTTCTGATGATTTATAGCGGATTTTGATAATGTCTCTAGACAGAACATATTAATTTGGCACTGTACCATGAATAAAAACGTTACATTTTTAAGATATAGTATATTATTCAATGTTTATGGATGTAGATGGTATATATGGTCGTCGACATTTAACGCTACATGCTTTAATTCAGTATTATTTATGGATAAATTCATTATCATTATAAAATATATACATATAAAAATATAATAAATTCACTTGTTGCTGTGGTTAACGGTATATGTGGTTTTTTTTCATAAGTTTAGTTACAATAGTGCAGGTTTCCTCACGATGTTTTCCTTCACCGTCAAGCATGAGATGAATTATATACACAAATTAAGCACATGAAATTAAAGTGGTGCTAGCCTGGGTTTGAACCACCGATCATCGGTAAAGATCTAAACAGAAGAGAGAGAGAGAGATAGCCCAGGCTCTGCATTTCTAATTTCACCGAAATTCTGCCACATGTTTATTCCACCAACCCGCATTGGAGCCGCGTGGTGGAATAAGCTCCAAACCTTCTACTCAAGAAAGGAGAGGAGGCCTTAGCCCAGCAGTGGGACATTAACAGGCTGTTAATTTATTTTTATTTCACTAGTCAAGGTGCGATTCTTAAATACATTTCATTTTTTATTTGTTACATGCCTGTTGTGTTCTCTAAATAATAATAATAATAATAATATCAGGACATTTTTCACACACGGCCATCTGATCCCAAATTAAGCTTGTACAAAGCTTGTACTATGGAAACCAGACAACTGATAAACTACATATACTACTTTTCTTTTGTAAATACATACTTATATAGATTATACCCAGACTCAAGACAAACAGACATGTTCATGCACACAAATGTCTGTCCTGGGTGGGAATCGATCCCACAACCTTTGGCGTGAAAGGCAAGTATCTATCAACCACGCCAAATATATAAGAACACTTATATATTTGTTTTTACTTGTTACTTTGCCATACAGGATTTAGAACTTTTAATGTAGCTGACTATGTATTTAATTTGAGAAAAATTGTAACTACTGAGTTTCATTATATCTCTTTTTTTGTAATAAAAGTAAAGAGTTTTCATTTTGTGCAATTACCTGGTTAATTAAAAAAGCTCTCTTCATTATAATTCTGTCCATGTAATAGTAAAATAATTTTTAAAATTTCGTATTTTATTCCATTCTGTTAAAACAATATTTTAACATTAAACCTGTATTACTTTTGAGAACGTTTTAAAAAATAAACTCCATATTCTGGTGTAAAAATACCCATTCGTCTGACTTCGTAGAAATACCTCATATAGTATTCCAATGAACTCTAATAAGCTTTTATGTTAATTACAATAAACTTTTATGTACTTTTTCTTTAAGACTTAGTAAACATGAGATTTATGTGTTAAAAGTCCGATGGTTGATGCCATATATAACATATGTATACCAAATATCTATTTTTGGTCCAAATGATTTGAGAATTATGTTGAGTTGCTTTTTATTAATTTACTTTTCTTCGTGTTATAGAAAAATCGTTTGTTTGATTATATTTATAAGCAGGTTTATTTTTTTGTTATTGGTGGTCTCATTTTTGGATGTCTGTTTCTGTGTTGGTATATCTTTACTTTTCGAAAACTTTCCAAGAGGTTTTTTTCTTACTATGACTGACTATTTTTTGAAGATGGGGAATCTTATCCTTCTTACTTAGTTTGGTATTTTTTAGTTTAGTTAATTTGAATATCATTATTTTTTTATATTCCTACTTTTTATAAATAATATAAAAGGTAACCAAATGAAAAATAATAGAGTAAGTTCCATAAAAAAAGCTCGAAGAGACAAGGACAAAAATAGCTACGAGAAAAGGTTAATGTCTGATTGGAAAAGAATATAGGTACCTTATATGCTAACACGTCCCCAGAAAAGGCCTGTTTAGGGATTTCCATTCTGAATAGGTGTCCCACGTAGGCCGATGTATCAGGAACACCCCATAACCTTCTTAGGCCATTTTTTGCTATCTCTGAATGATTGGCTGTCAACTCCACCTGAAAAATGTATGCATTTAGTTCGTAGTATATTAACCATCCTTACGGGTTCAAGGTAATAATAAAATATAATTTATATTCGAGACATTATTTCATCGTTTTGTTTGCAGTTTTAAATTAATTCAAGACAATAGCGATGCTATCATTGTTTTCATTGTTTGCAAAATTTGATACGAAAAATTACTTAGAATTCGTACCTGAAATTCTTCGTTGTTGTCGAAGGCGAAGTCGTCATCGTGCCTGCTAAGGGCTAGTGGACACAGAAGCAGCAGCGCACACGCGACATAATGCGAGTATTCCATCTCGAAGGTAAACAACCAACAGCGACTCCGTAGGTCGCGTCGCCCTCATAAAATCATCATGATTATCTGTTGGCAAACGAAACAAAAATAAACATAAGTCTAGTCTAACACATTCGTTACAAAACGCACATTAATTTATATATTAAAATTCTTTGTTTAACTCTAAATAAAAACATATTTTTTAAATATGCCTACAAATTGCTTTGTAATAAATAAGCTAGCAAAGAGTGGGGCGGCCCAGCGGAAACGAGTGAGATACTGTTACACAGTTAAAGGCGCGTGCTGGCGCATAATGATCGTACACAAATAGAATGAGCTTTTGTACGGATCCCGCCTTCCTTTAGCATGCTGTCGCGAAACCACTTCAGGGAATACTTTATGCGTTCCCTTAACACTAATACTGGCTTTGCCTACTTTATATTCAAGTAGGTTTAACAAACAACAATTCCCGTTTTATTTCTTTAGCATAATTAGACAAATTAGGAATCTTAGCAAACGTTTAATAGACGATGAATCTCGTAAATTCAAAGTGTAATTCCACTTCAATTATACTCGAGACGATTTCGTCGACTACGGAGGAAAAATAAATTTCCTTTAATAAGACGTTCAACGATAATATTATTTTTATATCCATTTGGAGTATTTTATTTTTTTAAATATAATTGCTTGTTATGTATTAAGTTTGATCTGGTAGCTTTTTAAAAAAATCGGTTTTACATTAATTAAAAAAAGAATATTTTATTATCGACCCATTATTTCCTATTCTGAAATGAATGAATAAAACAAGTTGCTGTTTTCTTCGGCACAATGAGTACCCTTGGACACAAGTAATGTAGGATGTAACTTCATTACATCAATCGCTGTTATCTGCTAATGTTACTTAAGCAATTTCTCAAAAGCAGTAACAAGGCTCATTCATGACGTAATAGTTTAACTATTTCGTCCTGTTTACGAAGATTGCGAAGTGAGCTTTAAGTGCTTACATTACTACAGGAATAGACTCGTATTTTTTTTTTTTTTTTATAGAATAGGAAGGCGGACGAGCATATGGGCCACCTGATGGTAAGTGGTCACCAACGCTCTTAGACATTGGCATTGTAAGAAATGTCAACCATCGCTTACATATCCAATGCGCCACCAACCTTGGGAACTAAGATTTTATGTCCCTTGTGCCTGTAATTACACTGGCTCACTCACCCTTCAAACCGGAACACAACAATATCAAGTATTGCTGTTTTGCGGTAGAATATCTGATGAGTGGGTGGTACCTACCCAGACGAGCTTGCACAAAGCTCTACCACCAGTAAATTGATGACTATTCAAGTATTTATGTATTTCAAGTGACATGGTTTGAAAATCAGGAACACCTTATAAAACTATATTCATGGGCAATATGATAGTAAGTTGTCTGTCTGTTGATTTTGATAAAATTTGGTATGAAGCAAGCTTGAACCCCAAGGACGGATATAGACCGTAGACTGCTATTTTTCAGTTACTCGCATCCCTTCGTCTAACACGCGGGCGAAGCCGCGGCCGATTAGTAGTATATTATATAAACATTGAAATTCAAAATAAAAAGCATTCAATGTGCTTCTAAGCATGGGAGTTAAAGCGTAATGTCTTTGTGCTTGTAATTACCTTTAAACTAAAGCACAGAAACTCAAATTATTGCTGTAAGGCGATAGAATATGAGGTGACTATTTACTTTAGTTAATCTATGTCACGTCATTTTGGTACTAACAAAACAATTGTATTCATAGCAGTTAAATAATAATGTAATGAAATCGTTTTTAGAATCATCTTATTCAAAGTGACATTTAATAAAATTGGTTGTTACAAGGTAATAAAATATCCTTGTTTTTGATGGTGTGGTTACGTTGGAGCTACATTCCCTTCACCCCTTGGACGGGGCCGAGGGGTAAGTACAATGGGTCGACACCCCTGGCAAAATCTCTGCCAAATTCAGACATGTATTTATACAGATGGTTCTATCAACGGATTACAGTTAGGGGACAGCGTTCGTACAATCACTTAGTTGAAGATAAATTAAAAAACGAAGTAGCTATTTTATTTGACTTGAAAGGAAGAAAAATGAGGATTATGACTTTAACAGTATATGTATGTACATATGTGTGATTATATGTTACCCAGTTGACCTTAAGTTAATTTTGAAGGCTATTTGATGTCAGATTAAATACAAGATAAATTAAGTTTCTGTGTATCTGCTTATAACTTGACAAAAAATTTAAAATATTATTTGATATTATTTTACATAAGTAATCAGATTTCTAAACGTTAAAAGAATATATTAATTTTAGAGTATATATATATGATAAAAATTATAATCAGGTAAGAGGGTATAACATATTTTTTTAAGACAAGGAAGAAGAGCAAAAGGCAAGGATTTGTTCAAATGATACAAATAACCTTCGTCATAAAAACGAAATAACCTCGATCGCAACAATAATATATATTTTTTAGGAATTTATCATAAATATTCGAAACGGCCGAGGAAAAATATGAAGACTACCATCATTTAGAAAATGAGATTGCTTATAATAGAGTTAACGGTCAAATGAGGTCATATGGACCCTTTATAAAAGAAAATCTTTTGAAATCTCTCGTGAATGTATGTTAATATAATCAATAGCTTCAGTGAAGATCAATAGGTTCATATATAGTATATGAAAAGCTGCTTCTATTGTAACATATATAGAGTTTGAAAGAAATTAAACTTAAACATTGAGTTTTTTTCCTTTTGACGCCATTAGAGTCAATATTTGTCTACTATATTGTTACATTTTATTAAAAAAGGAAATGCTAAAGCCAATTTAATGGAAGCTTAAACAAACTATTGTTCAGACATTACTCGCCGGATGCATTTATTATGATATGCGAGACGAAAGATATATATACATATACATAGATCTACAAACATATACAATGGAAATTGAGACTAAGCTGATTTATCAAAATATTACAATAACTTAGAATGTCACGATACTTTTCCATCCGTGTGATATATTTAGTATGATTCCGAAATAACCCAATAACCATTATGGTACAGTGAAGGCAAAATTCCAAGCTGTATATTTAGGTCAGTTGGCAATCAGACTCGTCATAATCTGAATAATTCGCCTATCGCTTAATATAACCTTCGAGGTGAGTTTAACTTTATTTTGCCTTATTCCCTATTGGTATGGCCGGTGAGGTTTATATATAAGGGCTCAGCTTATTCACAACGAAGGTTAACAAATTGTTGGGATTAATTTAATATGCCTTTAAATTTACTTATGAATGTTAATTTTTTTTCAAGTATATTTATTCAATACAGAAGCATTATATATACTTATTGATACATAATATATTGAACACCTGGACATGACAAGTTCTGGCAAAAGTAACTCGGGCGTTTAATCTATTATTTTTAATAATAATGACATTTACAATACTTAATATATATTTTCATTCCTAAGGTGTGCTGTCGGCTGTAAACGGACTAATAGTTAAATAATCAGATAAGCCAGTAGCGCTACTAAACTAAATAAATTATTTAGGAAAGTATATATTTTAACGTACAAAGGTGCCCTTTTAGCATTTCTCACTTTGCGAAAGAGGATTGCCAGAATCTTTAGTAAATGGAACTACAGCGGGCGCCATTGAACGCTCCACAAAATCCGCTCTCGTATTCCGAGATTGAGGGCAACATTACGAAAGTTCACGAAAAAAGGATAGCATCGAGATAAAAATTGCAACTACAATATTATACAAATATTACTATAAGGCCTCTATAGCAAAGAGGTTTTACCATTTATATGTAAATATATTATTACTTGAGGACCTAGATTAGATAATAAAGAAAAAAAATGGTAGACAATAATAACAAACGAATATTTGTTATAAATTTATTTCAATTTGGTATCGATCCACGCTAAAATATAATCATAGTAATGTTTTTAAACAATTCGATTTCGACAAAGGAAATCACGTGCTGCTATTTACTGACACTGCTTCACTATGACATTAACAGTTCCCCGTATTGAGGTACTAAAAATATACCTACGTGTGACTTATGGGCTCTCGTCTCGACCAATAACCATTGACAGAAGACCTCCCACACTGGCATTAGATGTATTTTAAAAGGGGAGTAAGGGCATTGTTCCTTTTGTAGGGTGCGAGAGACCGGCCGATGCAGGTGATGTGAGAAAAATAACAATACCTTAAAGGTCAGGCTATATCGGTTTTAAGTATGTCGTAGGAAGGTCGTTATTGATGAAAGCAGATGTTAAAAGTTTATAAAGTTTTATGTGCCTATTGTTAAATCGAATATGTTATAAGTTTTTTTTTAAAAAACAATAATAATAACTAGTTAAGGATAACAATAGCTTTGTAATATTTTGATGAGTTAAATATGTAGAAAGTAACCCCTCCAGACACTTATTTTCAAAAGAAAATAATAATTCAATTATTATTTCAGTTTCTTTAAGCGCATACAAATTTAAAACAAAAAATGTAATTGTATTTAATTATATTGTTATCTATGTAACATGAGTTACGTGCCGGTTGTTCTCGGTAGAACGTACATACATACATTCCAAACCGGTAGCTGCTAGCTTAAAATTTAATTTAATCTTGTAAAGTGACTCAAAAATGCTTGTAAGAGCTTACTTAAATAAATTATATTCGCTTTGAACTCTTCTACTCAATAATAATTGAAATGTGGTACGCAAAATTGGACTTCAGCACGACCGTCGTTAGTATTCAACTCTGCAATGATCTCATATAATGAAGTAGCGCATTTTAGTGTCCTCGACTAATGATAACAAGGTTGATGTTGCTTGAAATATTGACTTTTAACTATGAAAATATTTGTACGTCTCTATTACATGCGACATCGTGTCAGCCTCATTTCAATAATTAACAACGTTGGTTAGGTTTTTCGATACAATGATTAATGGTAAGACTAGGTTAGGTAGTAACATGAATGAGATGTAGTTCATTTACGTATTGCAATTATTATTTTTAACAAAGAACTTTATGTATAATCTTAGTTGTTGAACAAAAAATAAAATACTTACATATATGTTTTTTTTATAGAATAGGAAGGCGGACGATCATACGGGCCACCTGATGGTAAGTGGTCACCAACGCCCTTAGACATTGGCATTATAAGAAATGTCAACCATCGCTTACATAACCAATACGCCACCAACCTTGGGAACTAAGATTTTATGTCCCTTGTGCCTGTAATTCCACTGGCTCACTCACCCTTCAAACCGGAACACAACAATATCAAGTACTGCGGTTTTGCGGTAGAATATCTGATGAGTGGGTGGTACTTACCCAGACGAGCTTGCACAAAGCCCTACTACCACTAAATATCATGGTTAACCAACGTTTTGGCATTGTAAGGATTATTATCTAATTATTGACATAACATATTTGTTTTAATAAATTCGTAGTCGGACTGGCAAATCGGCCACCTGCTGTAAAGCACCAGTGTCCATAAACATTGGCACCGTAAGAAATTTTAACCATTCTACATATTACGAATGCACCACCAGCCTTGGGAACTAAGATATTAGTTCCTCGTGTCTGTAATTACTGGCTCACTCATACTTCAATACTAAGATGGAACACAACAATACTTAGTATTACTGTTTGGCGGTAGAATATTTGATGTTTGGGTGGTACCTACCCAGACGGGCTTGCACAAAGCTCTAGGACCAAGTAAATGTTAGATATTTCATTTATTTATATATTTTATTATAAAATTGAAAAAAAAAACCAAATTGATTAAGATGTCTCAATATAATTCCACGGAACGCCACAATAACATTATATTACACAAGTGTGTACGAAAAAACAGGCCTAATCTCTATTACTACAGACACGAAATCTCATAGGACGGCAATCTGTCGACCGGAGAGATCAGACGTAGGTCCTACAGCTTTATGTGCTTCCTGAGGCACGTTTCGTAACATCATAACTCCGAAAATTATATATATTTCATCGGCCAGTACCTGTATTTGAACCTTAGATCAGAAATTAACTGATCAATATTCTGTTTCATAAATATATTGTACTTCATGTTTTCTAAACGTCAAAAAAAAAGTTACATAGATTCTGAATGTTTCCATTCTACCAAGCCATATTTTAAGACCAGTGTAGTGATGCACTGGTCTTAAAATAAGTTTTTATAGCTAGTTAATGAATTGGCAGCTAAAAGTAGATAATAGTAGGATTAGTAGGACGATAGCAGTCTAAAAGATCAGGTCGGAGTTTGTGTGCCAAGTCGTTACTCTATTATTGAAGACGAAATTTATTGAAGACTATTATTGAAGACTGGTCGCTGAGGCCTAATTTTATGACAGCCTCTAGTCGTAGGTGTCACAACTTTATCGCTGTCATAAAATTATATATTTATATATTATTTTAACGTTGGAGTTGAAAGTATTGATATGTAAGTAGGAAAGTAGGTTTAAGTTATAGTCTTAAGGCACAGTTCCACAGCTGTCAAATAAAAATCGTGGGTTCGAATCCGGGTTATAACTAATTAAGTGTTAATGCGTGTAGTTTGTTTTATTATTTAATCTCAAATGAGAAAATATCGCGAAGAGAGTAATATTTGTCGAAATATATGTTGCCACATTTAGATATATGTATATATCAACATATTAGCAACGAAGTCCAATTTTTTTATTATTTATTATAAATATTTTTACTATAAATATTAGTATAACATGAGTAAATACGATATAAGAATTTGCTTAAATATAAAGAAACAGTACAAAAAGATTTCTTCTTTGTTGCATTTAAAAGACAAACAGCAAATGCACTCTCTTTGCGACTAAAGAACTAAGATGTGTATTTGCGTTTCTTTTGCGCATTTCACAGACGACAGTAAATGTCTGGTAACCCATATTTTTGTTGGTCAAGGTAATGCATGTATTTTTTTCCGGCCAAGGTTACAATTTATGCACTTTACGAGTGATTCTGAACGTTAAATAAAATATAAACTTCGTGGCGTGATATTTCGTTTCGGATGCTTGTAAAATTCATTTTCTCTAGTCTAATTAGTTTTGTAGTTATCTCGTGCAACTCAATCCAGCGAATTTTAAGGCGTTGTAAAGAGGTTAATTACTTTGAGCGTGCACATGACCTAATGTTCAGATGCAAGAAAGTTTATTTATTTAAAAGAAACAACTCATTAAATAGTACCTAGTGGTATTTGTTCAACAATTAGAATTTTAATGTTTGTAGGTCACACCAATTCATAAGCTGGTATTCTGTCGTCTGTGTTATTTGTGTTCGAATTTGAAGGGTGAGTGATGACAAAACATCTCCAATTCCATAGTTAATGAATTAGGAATGTTTAATGTATTTTTGGTGCTGATGTATCTTTGCAGCGGTTGTGATCGCTTATCGTAAAGTTCCCGTCTACTTTCCTATAATGGTATTGTATATATAATTTAAAAAATATATAATCCTCCATGCACTAATGCGTATGTTTTTAACAATTATTAAGTATGAAATACTTTAGTATATGTGTAAGACAAAGTATTCATTTGTCAAGTTATTCAATAATCCTTTCATAAAATAGGACGTTTTCATGTCGGTACGTATAGAAAATTGAGATAAATGATGTACATATAAAATGAATTAAAGCGTACTACCATGCGTTATATAGTGTTGATATACGATACACATACATCGTTAATCAGGGCTGACTGATATTGAATTTAGTTACAAAAAAAAAAACAAAATATACTTTATTTAAGTAGGTTTTTACAAGTACTTTTGAATTGACATTTTATAAAATTATATTAAATGTAAAGTTATCAAAGGTTCGAAACGTAGATTCTATCAAGAAGAAACGGCAAGAACAGTACAAAACATATGGTATAATTAATATTCAAAACAAACTATTTATAAATAAATATAATTATATTGCCGTAATGCCGTAACAGCCTGTGAATATCCCACTGCTGGGCTAAAGGCCTCCTCTCCTCTTTTTGAGGAGAAGGTTTGGAGCTTATTCCACCACGCTGCTCCAATGCGGGTTGGTAGAATTCACATGTGGCAGAATTTCAGTGAAATTAGACACATGCAGGTTTCCTCACGATGTTTTCCTTCACCGTAAAGCACGAGATGAATTATAATCACAAATTAAGCACATGAAAATTCAGTGGTGCTTGCCCGGGTTTGAACCCACGATCATCGGTTAAGATTCACGCGTTCTTACCACAGGGCCATCTCTTATCATCGCTTTGATGGTACGTACGCCTTCGCGGTGTGCGGGGTATGGTTATCAAGACATACTCAACACGTAATTTTTGTATACAGGAGGCAGTTGGCTACCCATAATTATATTAAATTTTGTAAATTGTGTACATTGAATCTGATCAAACATCAATTTCGAGAAATATACAACACATAAACATGACAAATAAACTATATTTATTCTCGAAACTGAAATTTATTTTTATTATATTTCGTAACTAAACTTTTTGTACATTTTGTTTTCTTAGTCAGAAGTACATATTAATTAATTCCTACTTCGTCAATGCGCCACCAACAACGCGATCAAATATGTTATGTCCCTTGTATCTGTAATTGCACTGGCTCTTCTTACAAAAAGTCAGAACACAATACAAAATTTCAACAAAAAGTTGATTAATTGATTAATGTGGGCTACTAATCTATAAAATAACCTGCATAGGTCAAATTAAAATATTATATGAATGTAATGTCCACTTTTTCCTGTATTAATTAAAGATGGCTACTGTACTCGTTTAATATAAAATTATTAACAATAACATGAAGCACTATAAAGATAAGAAAAAGTTTGACTTTACAGTTGAAGCGGGTGGCTTAAAAGGTTTTGAAAGAACACAAAAGTTAAATTTAGCGTGGAATGTTTCATTACGCTGTATATATGGCTGTCCTGACAATATACTATACGTGATAAAACAGTGGTTTGCTTGGGTTGATAGAATCGTTTATAAATATATAAATATGAATTGTAAGAATACAAAAACAAATACCTATTACTAGTATATTAATTTATTTTTTCTGCCAGCCCTGTCGTTAATATACTCGGTTGTATATGTCGACGATATTGCGAATGCACAATGTCAGCTTTTCCCTGCAGCATGATTTATAAGCACCCGTAACAACACTCCCCCTTACAGATGCAGGTTATAATATCCTACTCGAGTTCGAGTTTATTTTCATAACGAGAGCTTGATTTAACAAACCGCCTGAGGTGTGTTTTCTACAAGTAGGGCGTAGCTTTTATCATATACTTTTGTAGGTACATATTTATAAGTTTCAAGAAGTGGGTTGTATTGACATAATGTCAGTAATACAGAATATATACTTTACAGAATCAAATATTAAAAATGAAACATATTTTTATTAAATATTTTTGTAAGTATATGAAGACGTGATTATTCGTCCGCGTCCTAAGCAACAATTGTTGTTCCAGATTGTATTAAGCCAGTGTAATAGCTTAATAATTTATTGTTTTTTTTCCTAAATAAAATAAATAAAATTATTTAGTTACAAATGCTCTGGCCGATCACAGCAAGATTACAGAATCGATATAACTCATTTAATTGTTACAATTGAATAAGTAAAATTAAATAATGTATCAATACTATATGAATAAGAACAAGAACAAAATCTAATGAATAAGGCATATTATTCTGTACAAGACAATACTGGTAGATGACGAAAAAGCTAGGAATCAGAAAATTATGTAAAACGGATGGTTTTTAGTTACGAGGATGTCTAACGAAAACATATTTATTCGATTGAGTAATAATTAGTTTTCACAGTTATCCTTTATTTTTGCAGCATTTTCATTGACATTTTATATTTTGGAAAAGCTACATCGTTCTTTATATTAGCAATATATGTATGTGACAGTAAAATACTAAAGAAAATGGCGACAGATGGAGACTATGCAAATGTTATGGAAGACATGTTACGGTTGTGTTTTGTTTAAATTCATAAACAAATGTACCTACTTGCACTTTCGAGCGGTTTCGCTATCCATGAATTAGTTTTAGTTATTTAGTACTAATAATGTCCTCCAGACCGATTTCGGCCACGGCGGCAATCGCAAGAGAGATTAGCCAAGGAGATATTATAGTGCACAAGTGTGTGCGCGAACACAGGTGCACTCTCTTTTCCCTAACTCTCATAATCCGATGGGACGGCAATCCAACACGACCGGAAAGAGTTCAGGCGCAGGCCCAACGGCTTTACGTGCTTTCCGAGGCACGGGAGTGTACACACTTCCAACTTCCAGACTCCGGGCTGCTACTGAGAATTTTCTGACAGAAAAACCCAATGACTTTTTATTGGCCCGACCTGGGAATTGAACCCAGGACCTCCGGGTCTGCGGCCTTATATTAAGCCACTAGACCAACGAGGCAGTCAACAGTAGTAGTACATATTGCATTGACATTATATAACAATTTGTAAAAAAATCTTTTAAATTTTATTCCCTTAAAAGAAAAACACGAATAATTCATTTTAATCATTAAGACTAAGTGTGGGGTTGGAATCAAACAAACGATTTATTTAAATTGGAAAAATAACATATAGATAACAAATAATAATAGAAAATAAACATTATTTAAATGTTATTATAATAAACAACTCATTAGTTTAAAAGATAACAAGTAAAGGACTTCATAATAAATGAAATATTAATTGGCATATAGTTAGGCTCAATGTAAAAAAAATAATTAAATAATATAATTTAACGTAATAAATTTATAATAATAAATTTTATGTTTTTATTAATATATATAATGTAGTGTTTTTTCAGAAAAAATTGTTTCTCAAAATCATATACATGCCTTACTTAAAAATAAGAAAATTACTTTTAATTTTTTATTTACGATAAATCAAAAATGATTTGTGCAAGTTTGTCTGAGTGGGTACCACTCATATTCTACCGCTAAATAGCAATATACTTAGTATTGTTCTGTTCCGGTGCGAAGAGTGAGTCCGCCAGTGTAACTAGAGCAACAAGGGACATAACATCTTAGTTACCAAGGGTACGTATTAACGTTGTAATTGATGGTCAATAGTTCTTGCAGTGATCTCTATAGGCCGTGGTGTTACCATCAGGTTGCTTATTTGCAAGCCTGCCTACTCTCTAGTGCCTACTCGTATTTTTTTAAACACATTTAGATATTAAAAAAACGGGCACGTGTGAGTCGGATTTGCGCTGAAGGTTCCATAGTACCAAACAATACTAAAAAATTTACCAGGTTATTTTAAGATTTAGACTTTTAATAGGTTTTCCTATAATTTGTTCGTAACAATTAATTTCCTTTATTTTTTTAAACAACAAATTTACGGTTTTCGGATTTTTTCTTATACTTGTACCACAAGATATTGCTTCTTGCTAAATTTCATTATTCTAGGTCAACGGGAAGTATATAGGTTTTATTTCCCTTTACAAATGTAATGGGGGAAATGCGATATAAACGGCTATATCTTTTAATTGCGTAGACTCAGAGGTTATTTTAAAGCTCCAAGGGACCGCAGACTTCAATATTTGGTATTAATTTTAATTTTATCCTTCTACGCATTCCTGAGAAAAAGTATCTTGATGGACGGACAGACAGACAACGTTCGACATCGACGGTGATCTTATAAGAATTTCTTTTTTCTTTTAGAAGTACGGAACCCTAGGTTATGGTTAAAATGCTAGTGACGTAATACAGTGTTTTACATAAATATATTCCATATGAGTTTTTGTTGAAAGATTATGTTATTTTTTTTATAGAATAGGAAGGCGGACGAGCATATGGGCCACCTGATAGTAAGTGTTTACCAACGCCCATAGACATTGGCATTGTAAGAAATGTTAACCATCGCTTACAATTACCAATGCGCCACCAACCTTGGGAACTAAGATGTTATGTCCCTTGTGCCTGTAAGTACACTGGCTCACTCACCCTTCAAACCGGAACACAATAATACCAAGTACTGCTGTTTTGCGGTAGAATATCTGATGAGTGGGTGGTACCTACCCAGACGAGCTTGCACAAAGCTCTACCACCAGTGTAAATAAATAATAATAGATTCGTTTAAGATTTTATTATCATATCATACCGAGTTCTTTAAAGTAACTCGAGGTCCCTGGTATATACAAACTTAATAAAATGGTAATGGCTAGGCCTAATTTTGCAAAGATCCTTTCAAGTATCTATGTCTGTAATTTACGGCTTTGCGATAACAGTCACTTTGGACATTTTCTTTGGCTTACATTTCTACAAATTAAAATGTTAAGGATATCATTTATGTATTTAATTTTTCTCTTTTTCTAAATAAATATTAAAATTACCTTTTTGTAGAAATTCATTCTTATATATAAATTAACTAAAAAAAATACAAAATCTTAAAAAAAATATTTCAATATACATAGCTTCATTACTATCCTTTCGCCCAACACTTAATCAGGATTTTGTTAAATTCCTCGCTTTAAAGTAAACGTTATGTTATGAAAATAAGTTGCTGTATTGCTTTTATTTTTAACATTTATTTGTTACTAAAAAACATTTAGTTGCGTATTTATTCAATTAAAGCACTCGTAAATTTGAATTTACACTCAAAGAGATGCCGTATTAAAAGGTGTAATATTCGGCTAGAGTCATCATTTACAATTCTTCGGAACTTAAAGCCCATAGATATGGCTTAGAAGTGACGTGATTTATACCAGACACTTACGCCCCCGTCTAGACAGGGCACTAAACCCTACCCGATGCTGTTTTGCATTCGTATCAATACAAACATTTCTGCTATTCAAAATACTGAAAATGCTGGAAACAAATTAACTATTTCACATAATAGACATTTAGAATTTTATGTCAAATTTAATTTATATTTATGTAATAGGTAAGCGAACAGGCAAATAGGCCGTCTTATGGGAAATGATCCACACCTCCTATAGCTATTAACGATTCCTTACATGGCAAACAAATCTGGGCGAACTAAGGAATTACGTCCTTGTAATTAAACTGGCTTCTGTTACTTTCCCTTCAAACCGAAACACAACAATCTTAGGATTGTTTTTGTTATCGCTGTTTAGCGGTAGAAGAAAGCCTACCCAGACGAGCTTCATCAAAGCCCTATCACCAATAATATTTATCATAGTTATCATCATGTAGTTTTACCAAGTATCTCATAATGGCTCATATTCACTCTCATATGTCAATATGGAATATAATAATGATAAAATCTGCTATTTGGCATAGTATCCGATGCAGCGTGCAGTCAGCAGTATGGCACATTACCAAGATATTGCACCGATATCGAACATTACTTGCACGAGGCTCCCATATCATGTACATAATAATATATACTCGTCGATAAGGACAGTCTCCTAATATGGAAATCATACAAGACTTGGTGTGGGCCTGTTTATTCTGTTAATAAGTGACTTTAAAGTTTTAGCATGTATTTTTAGGCATATTATGTCTACATTTAAAATCTTATGTAACTACAAAACAAATTTATGCCAGATTGTAATTTAACTAAGGATAAAAAATGTTTAAGTTGTTTTATAAGAAGAGATAAATGTAATAGAATAAAGAGCTTCATGAGAGAAAAGCCATTTCCTCATTCCTTTAAGAGGCGAAAGCTAAATCTTTTTATACCATAAAGATATAAAATAAAGCGAAGATATAACAAAGGCTTACTTGTTTAATAAGAAGCCGTGACGGACGGCGTAACAGGAACTTTGTATGACCTGGAAAGAATAAAAAATATCTTAAGTAAAATACTTTTAATAATTTAATTTCAACAAAGACGAATAATGACATTGTAAAAGCCTTGGTATCCTTTCTAAATTGTGTAACATGTACGGTTTGATCTGCGTCAAGAGCCCAGGTTTGGAAAACCTGGTCTGGTCGATAAAAGTTAACACACATATTTCCAATTCCTCGGAAAGTACGTAATAGAGTTCTGTTCTGTCTGATCTCTTTCCGGTCGTGTTGGATTACCGTCTCATCGGATGAGGATTAGGGAATAGTGTCTTGTCTCCATTTAGAAAGGCCTCTGAGGTAAATCGATTAAGATTACCTACATTATTATTATGATTCTGTAAGTTAACTTGGAAAAAAGAAAAAAAATATATATTTTTCACGTAAAAAATGTATCTGTTTTAATCGAGTCTGGCCAAAACTTGATATATTCGAACACTGAGATATTAATCGAATTGGTAGCTACTTTCATCTCTCAAAAGAGACAGGTTTGTTTCATAACCTTGTGGGATAATTTGCTCTTTTAAAATTCAAGCCTAGTGATCGTTAAACGTTCCTTCAGTGAATGCATTTTTCTCCACAGCTGGTTATAACAGTTTATTATTATTTCAATGTATGGACATTAAAACTCTGGTGCATTGCGTGCGAGGCGTTAACATCCGTTTCAACTTCATCCTATCCTGACCTATTTCGAACGGGAAGTAACGGGTATCATAAAACGTAACTAGAATTAGCTACAGACTGGGATAAAGTTCTATTGTGTAAGGGATGTAGATGATTCCATAAGCTCTTTCATTTCATAGATATGGATTTATTTTGCATTTCATATATTACGTTAATGCATAATATAGGTAAGTGAAATTAGCAAAATTCTTGAATTTAATTTTAGTCAAACATCTTATAATGTTTTAAATACTCAATTTGTAAAACATCCCTTTGCTCTGTAAATTTATGTTTAGTAATTATGTCCGTAGATGACGAGGAATATTTTAGGAACGAAATTCCGACAAATGTGAACCAGTCGTTCTATGTTAACAACTTATGAGTATACGACTCATATTGTCGTATTCTTAGAAGAATTTAATAGTGTTCATTTTATTTATATTTGAATTAACTAGAAAAAATGGCTAATTAACCATAAGACCGACTCTTGTAAAAGTATTAGCTAAGTATCTTTGTACTGTTTTCATATAGAATAATCAAGTACAAAATCAATAAATAAAGTACGAGTAACAGTATGTACGTTGCTCCAATGGTGCTTGGTAGATAAACATATGGTAAAATTTATTTCGACATTTCTTTTCTGGTTTCTTAACGATGATAACCACGGAATCATTTAAAAACAAACTAAGCACACAAAAAGTCAGTGATACTTGCCAGAGCCTTAGATATTTTTGATACTTGTATAACATGATGTACCGAGTGTATGTAGGTTCTAAGCAGTGTCTAAGTACTGAATCAACCGTAAAACATAATATAAGCAGTAAATGAACAATTCTATTTCAGAAAATTGCTATGAAGTAGGTTCGCGTAGAATGCGATGGTTAATCTACATGCCGCGGTTTACATTCTGCGAAGCCGAGCGTACTTCTCTCGCTTGTTTTACAGAATTTGAATTTCAGTTTTACATTTACTCAAATTTCAAATTGACGTGATTTGAAAGTACAAGTACATCATTGTCTTGCTTTATAGTAGTAGTAACAGTACCAGCCTGTGAATGTCCCACAGCTGGGCTAAGGCCTCCTCTCCCTTTTTGAGGAGCTTATTCCACCACGCTGCTCCAATGCGGGTTGGTGGAATACACATGTGGCCGAATTTCAGTGAAATTAGACACATGCAGGTTTCCTCACGATATTTTCCTTTACCGTATACCACGAGATGAATTATAATCACAAATTAAGCACATGAAAATTCAGTGGTGCTTGCTCGGGTTTGAACCCACGATCATCGGTTAAGATTCATGCATTTTTACCACTGGGCCATCTCGGCTTTATAGTAGGCTCATATTTAAATATAGGTACAATTCTTTCACTCTATATTTGATATTTTTTAATTTACCGTTTACTGATTTTAATACAAACGATATAAATATTCTACTTTTAAAATATATTTTTTATGATGAATATGGATTTTGTCAAGTCAATTGAAATAATGACACCGTTATTTAGTGAAATGTGCATGTATGAACAAACACCGGAAGTCAGTTCTATTCGAAGAATAAGCAGTGACAGAATTTTACACGGTTTTCGTTAACTAACATAAAAATATGATTCATTCGTTTTTGCTATAATATATTATGTATCAATTAATTTACAAATAGTTTGGGCCACTTGTATATATATTTATAGCAATTCTATGGAATGTTCTTACAAGTAGTCTTTGTTGAATACCGAGACGAGCGACTTCAAGAGCCTCGGCAGTCTCGAAACTACGTCTAACTACCAAAAATCCAGGCTGCCTTTTGTGTTTCATATTAAAGCTTGCTTACTTGACATAAGTTAAATACACAACTGTTGTTTTGTTTATTAAAGTATCATTATTATGTACTGAATAATAATGAAACTTGTTACTTAGTGAGTAACAATTTGAATAATTCAAAATTTCTAAAACAATCTTACATTTTGGCAGAGGAAATTCATATTTTCACGAGTCAAATATTTCGTTATTTAAGTTTACTTATCATAGCAGCCAGAAACTAACATTTAAAAGCTCTTCGCATATTCATTCCGAAACTTTAGTAATTCCCTTTGGTTCTCGCCGCGAGAAATTCACGCTAAAATGTTTTCAACTTGAACTGATCCTGAATGAACTTCTAAATGGCCGCAAAGAAACATTTTACACAATACTTTCGTTTTTATTTTATGAAATTATACATTATTGTCTTTATACTTTTATGTAATATATTTGATTGAATTTTTTACTTTATATATTAAGTTGCTACCCTACCTTAGTTTCGACATCATACGGGTAAAATTAGATTTTTACCTTATGATACACTGTAAGCAAATGTTACTACCAGTATCGAGGCAAGCGATCTATCCGCCCGTATAAGCATACATCCCCCGCACGTCCTAGTTCCTTTATCCACGCATTTATTCGAATATCTTGTATAATAAAAAATGTGATTTATTATTTATAGATAACGTTTGAAATTAATATAGAATTTTATTTTAATAAGGATTAATTTTGTGTATTACACAAATTGAACAGCGATATCGTAAATTTTTTCCCGTTACTTTTAAACAGTAAAATAGTTACAGATAATTTATTGTAAGAAAACCGATATACATTTTTGGTACTGTTCGCTTGAAAAGCGCTCGGACTGACTTTTGTCCGTATATGTCCGACATAAACAAAGACAAAGTATCTTAAAAATAAATAGCATATAATCCTTTTTAACTTTATGCTTTGCCCCTCTTAAACTATAATTTATATAGTTTTAGGACAGTCAATGGTCAAAACAAAAGTTTCATATTAGTATATTTTTGCGATAGTCCGAAAAAAACACACTTTTATAACATAAGTAGGATATTTTTTTTTTATAAATATACAAATGTATTTTTATTTAAGAAATTAATGTTGTCTGGCGATACCGCGGTTTTGATGGTAATACCTATCGTTTCTTTTGGCGGTCCTAATAAAATAAAATAAAATAACGCTATTTGCCGGGCATTAGCTAGTATGTAATGATATACAATCGACGTCTCTTCTATTACACTTTTAAAGCCATTACTGATTATTGTATCGCATGTTTGTAAAAACAAAAATGACTCGTCAAGTCGACAACTAAGTTTACTATATGAGATCATAATAACTGTGAATCATGAACCGTATGAAACATTACGCATATCAATTTTATGAAGAAAAGAACAAAACTTTATACTTTATGATATTAAATTTTAATTTTTCTTATTTTGCTAACCGCAATGATGCCATTGTTTTAAATAATGACTCTTTTTATCAAAAATAAATATTATGGAATAACAAATTTAGTTCTATAAAAACGATATATATATTTAAGTTGCAATTCACTTTCAGATAATTGATACTTTCAAAGTTGATCTATTTCATTTTATTGTAGTCAAAAAAATGCTAAGAATTGTATTGAAATCTAACTGTCATCAATATTTATAAAAGATTATCGGAGATATCTGTCTGTTTGTTGCTTATTACGTTAAGTAATAAACGATGATAATTGAAGCGATTGTAATGAAATTTACATGAAAGGCCTCTTCTTTTGTGGAGTAGATTTGGAGTTTATTTCACTACGCTACTCCAATGCGGTTTGGTGGATACTCATGTGGGTGTTTTTTTTTTCATAGCCGAGCATGAGATCTATTAAAAACACAAATTAAACACATGATAACTTCGGTAAAGATTCATGTCTTCTAGCTAAAGGGTCATCTTCGCTTTAATGTAATCTAGGCTATAAATAAATAATTCCTTAAAACTTGCGCTATCAAATAATTAGAGGACTTTTGAATATACGTGTGGCTCGTGAAATACTACATACTTAGGACAACTTTCATATGAATAATTTGTCAAATTAGACCAGCTTGACAACAACTGGCTTCCTACGAGAGGGATGATGATTTAAGAACTGTAATGTTAAAACCTAAACGTGGTCGACCGGAAGCAACCTTTTAATGTTTCAACGGAAGCGTAAAAAAACACGGAACTCATTTGCAATGAACCACAACAAACAACGTCTGACCAGTATCCATGTATATTGTCTCTACTTTACCGAGACTTTTAATTATCGTCAATAAACTGAGTCAAGACTCAAAAACTCTTATGGTCAGCCATTTTTATTTTACTGGTGGTAGGGCTTTGTGCAAGCCCGTCTGGGTAATTAAAAAAAAAAATTACAAATTGAAATATTAAAATTAATATGTCTAATGGTGAAAGTTGCCATACTTATAGGTAACCACGACATCGATATTAGTTTTTATTTATTTATATTACTTTGTTCTTTCATTGTCTAGGTTTGAATCGAGATTTGAAGCCAGCACAGAACCAAATTAGAGCCATACATTCAGTTACAAATTAATGAAATTTTTAACACATTTTCGTACTTATAGTTTTCGATTAGCTTAAAATTATCAAAATTATCAATAAAATATATAGTGTTTAATGTCAAACCCATATTGATTTCCAAGTCAAATAGTTCGATTTGTTTAACCGTTGAAATGTTAGAACGATCGATTTTTTCTTACAGCGGCTTAATTGGGTCGTAAATCGATAGCAGCCGTTACTGAAATTAATTTAAGTGCCAATTTGAAATTGATTGAAATGGGGGATGTTATGGAGCGTGTCACTGGTTTTGTAGACGACCGTTTTTATTGTTATTTGACAATAACGTGAAATATGGAACGAATTAAATTAGAAGAATGATGTATTTTTTATTTATTATCACAATATTTATAAGTAAAATTCAATTTGAAAATACATATTCGATAATTGTAATGAAACCTCCATTACAATTATAGGATAAGGTGTTTAAACGATTTCTACAGCCAAAAGTATAGAACTACATAGTCTTAATAGTATATTGGAATGATCGTTAAATGTTATCAGAATCATATATAATTAGTCAATTAAATAAAATATGCATAATACATCTCAGCACTGTCCCAAAAGGAACTGATGCTCTAATATTTTATACTTGATTAAGAACCTGTTCTCTGTTCTGTTTTATTTTTTGTTTTGAATTTTGAATTCAAAATAAAACTAGTATCTACTCTTACATCAATATGTATCAAACGTTATAAGTCTCACGTAAATGTACGACTCATATCAATCAACTAAACGAAATCCTCAAATTATCAATCAGCTGAAACAACCTGGTCCGTATAAACAACTGAGGCTACATATAGCCCACACAAAGATATCAAACTTCTATCGTACTAAAATAAGCAATAAATCACAATATTAGAACATTTTTAGCACCGAACCTGATGTACTAAATAAAAGTTTAATAGTGCGTGGCAAATTAAGCTATAGGAGCGGTCCAAAATTTCCATTAGCCCACGGTTTCGACACCATCGATTAGTCGCTAGTGAGTTATGGTGTAGAGGTCGTCATATGATGTCATCTGGGCCGGCAGTCAATTGACGCTGCAACGCGACGTTACTTACGCAACTGTATTAATAAATTTACCAGTTAAAATAACTTTCGGTTCGTATAATGTTAAGTTTTTTTTTTATTAATAGTAGGAGGGAAACGAGCAAATAGGCCTTGATGGTTATTATTCGATTTCTCCGTAGACAATGGTAGAACTTATAATGTGTTGCTACCTATGCCTTGGAAGTGAGCTGAACGGAAGCGTGGTATGGGAAACTGAATCTTTGTCGGATACTGATAAAAAATTTATTTACACTTGGGTTCAGTACTTATCCTTTTCCTATCAGACATCTTGGACATTCCATCTATTCGAACGAAGTATTTTGCTTCCTCATTTCTCATACGTTCAGCCAAGATGAGGAATGTCCTTCCGGCGTTTGAGTTTCCTGAGTATTAAAATCCGGGTATATTCAAGGCATAAGTGAATTAAGGCAAGCGCGTTCTATCTTTAAGCTACATCATTACATTCCAGCAGATATGATTGTGTTCAAGCGTAAGCAATATGTATAGTACAAAAAAGTTGAGCACATAATTATAACTGATAGCCTAGCCGTCTCATGATAAAGAGAAGATTCTAAGCTTATATATTCTAAGCTATACACAGGATTATATCACAAGTCTATAGTTGTTATTGTTATAAAAATATTTATATATATTCTTAACACTGTTGTATATATCAGAAGTAAAATAAATATTTAAATAGTTATTATTTGTAAATAAAACAACGAGGTCGAGCTTTAAAAATAAAAAAGAAAGCTTGATAACATCAGAAGTCACTATTCACATATTAGTTTTAGTGTGACCGAGTGAACTTTAAATCACACACATTATTATTATCTACTTGTAAATTTCAAACAGAAACCACGACTAAGATAACGTAATCTTAACCAAGTTTCAATATATCCGATAATCGAGTCTAAGCATATTATTAAAGTTTTAGACCAAATGAATACCTACGTATGCATCATTTAGTACTAATACCATAAATATAAAATGAAAAATAAAGTTTTTTTTCGGTCTACATATGTGGAACGTTTATATTGAAGGGCAAACACAAAAAGAAAAGCGTTTTTTTTTTCTTTTGGACCTTAACTGGCCTACGCAGAATAAGTCAACAGTTTCATCACAATCGGATGATTGGTTTAGCAACGCATAGAGGACAAACATATAAAGATTCCTTTTTATTAAAAAAAAGAAAAATGGTACATATAGATGTATATGTAGAGGCTATCAGATTGATACTTGTTTAATTCTCTCTAGACTATAATCTAATAGTGAAAAGAATCAAAAGTTTCAACAAAATGCCTTGTTTTTTCAGGCATTATTAATATTCATAGTTTCCTCTCCTATTAAATGTTAGATTATTCTAACGGGCCAGTCAGTTCATGCAACTAGCAGCTTTGACATCACTAGCTACCTAGCATACCATCTAGCTATTTTCATATTCAAAGTTCACGCAAAAAGCGCGTGTGAATATCATACAAATTGTAAATGCATACTTACACGTTACACGTAACGTTTGCTTTAAAGAAAAATGTATATGGGAAAAAAGGTTGAAATGTTTTCAAAAACGACCTTCACGTTGGACATTTCTAATTTTTTATTAACACAAATACTTCGCGTTTTAAAACTCGAAACGTGGTGAATACGTCAATTGATTAATCAGATACAATTGTTGCGTGACAGATCTATACAATGACAATATATTTACATAGATGAAATAATGTATAGATGAAATAGCAACGTCCTCTCGCTTTTACATATGTACGTTACAAATACTTTCTTACATTGAATAACATAATCATGTAATATGACGTTAAATAATTACACAATAATCTTACTATGAAATGAACCGTAAGTTTTCATAATATTATTATGTTGCTATTCCGGGTTGACTTACGTCGAAGAATACATCGCGGTGTGCTGGCAAATTTTCGGGAACACTATGGTTACCATCAACAAGGAACTCACGCTTCGAAATATATTCTAATAACAATATTAATAGTAAATAAAATAGTTAAATCTAGCTTATTGACGTATTTGCACGATATACTAGTAAAAAAAAAAAGAAAGAAACATTATTGTAAATGAGGTTTAAAGGGAACTTTTATATGGAGTTAGTTTTTTTAAACATTTTTATTTTAAAAGAAAAAAGTTTTAAGTAGTCATCATATCATCAAGGTTCATCCATATTTTGCATTAAAGTAAACATTTTATCTTATAAAAAAAATTAAAGTTTTAACCTAATGAAGTATCAGCAGTGCTCTTCTGTAAGAACTCACTTCATATTTTATTTTTGAAATGTTAAAACCGACATAAGGTGATACGCTATTTTGATGCGTGTATTCTTTTTAATATTATAATAATTATAGTCAATGTCGCATATCACTTTCTGACATCCACGAATGTGTTCTGAATTGAGTTTCGGGTTTGCTCTTATAGAAAAAGCTTTACTGTTCAAACACATACGACACAAGCATTATAAAATTTATTTACATTAAGGACTAGTAAATAGAAATCAAACTTAAAAATAGCTACTATACAAATCATGAACACGTTGTATTGTGAAAGAATGCTAGCAACATTTTCCCGTTGAATCGTAATTTCGATTCTCTGGACAAAAAATGACCCAGCCCTGTCATCAGTGGAGGCAATAAGAATAAGTGTTACACGTTTAATAAAGATTTTTCACTATAATTCCAAGGTCCAACTGTTTCAAGTCATTGTAATGAATAATGAAAGAAAACAGCACGCATACCCGATAATTTTCATAGCACTTACTTGGTTGAGTTTTAATACATTCTTATTGAATTCATAATAAATATTAATAGACTTTAATGTTTATTGAAAGACTTTTTGTTTAAAACGAAGTATAAATAAATGGGAAGGAACATATTACACGTATATTTTATAGCACTAAATTGAATTTTGCAGCTTCCTCATATTCCATTTATTAATGTGTTGTAAATACGTGAATTGAATTAAACTTGATCGTGAATTTATTTCCGTATGCCTTATCTTTGAAGGTTTGTAAGGATGTACGCGAATACCCTTCAATATTCCTAAAAAAATGTATGTAAATGAATACGAATTTAATTAGCTATTAAACGCAACTTTTGCCTATTCAGATATAAAATTATTGAAATTTATTCAATTAAAAAATATAACCCTCTTAGGAAAGGTAGGCAACCTTACCTTAGGAACGTGAGATCATTCACCTCAGACTAAATGAGTTATTCGATGGTAAGTTTTCACCGCGCTCATAGTTATTGGCAATACAAGAAGCTTGACTAACATTCTTACTTAGATGTAAACAAAGCGAAACATGGCAATGCGAGGCCGGTATTGATGGTAGAAAACTGACTAATCCATATAACCACTAACTGACTATCCAGGCCCTCGCCTGGGTATTAACGATGAACAATACCCTAAGGCAGTTAAAGCACCTTTATTGTATTACTAGTAGCCCGCCCGACTTCGTTCGTGTTGAACAATTATTATCTATCTTAATAAATATTTTAAAGAAAAATTTTTGATACCTTGGGCTACATTTACATACAAATCTAAACACAAATCTCTAATTATTTTGAAAATAAACTGCAGCATATGTCCGGTGAAAGATTTTTTAAAATCGATTTAGTAGTTGTTGAATTCATCCATACAAACAAACATACAAAAATCAAATGTTGTCTCTTTTAATAGTATAGAAGTAGATATATTCAATAACGACGTACCTCATAACAAAATATACAAATTGCCTTTTTTAATATTAAGAATGAATAAATACATTTTACTAAAACGATTTAAAGCACAATCGAAGTGAAAAAATAAATTTCATTTCACACTTACAAATCTGTTACATTATCTGAGATTACGTAAGTCTCTAGGGCACTCGCTTCTGTTCCATTTACGTTTATATCTCTATAAACACAATGTACAAATGCATTATTAAGTGGTAAATTGAAATAGGTTGAATTTACCATCAAATAAAAAGAATACGAGTATTACATGAAGTTCATTCGTAATGAAGACTACCCAGAGCACATACGCACACAGACTTATTTGAGTAGTGAGTTTAGTCAGACTGTCTGGCAACCAACTGACGGTAAGGACCAACCGCCAATAAACATTGGTACCGTAAGAAATATTAACCATCCCTGATATCGTTAACGCGCCACCAAATTTGAGAACTGAGATGTTATGTCCCTTGTGTGTGCCTATCGTAACACTGACTCACGTACTGATAAGTGGGTACTACCTACACAGGTATACTTGCACACAACCCTACCAAAGTTAATTAGCTTTGTCCTTAAATGCCTTTTTAAGTATTTATTAAACTTTTTGAATTAGCGAATGTTATAAGCATTAGTAGAAGCTTGATACAATCTTTGTAATAGTTGTCACGGCATTCATCTATTAGGCTCAAAAGCATATCAGATTAGAAACTGTAATTATACATCGTCGTTAATACATGAGGTTAAACGTATTAGTTAAGCCCATGTATTTAATAAATGTACACGGTTTTTCGAAAATAACCCTGAGGTACAAGTGACGACAGTTTTTGCTCGTAATAGATCGTGAATTCCTCGGCGATATAGGAGCCGAGTGGCGTGGTGGACAAAACATGATGAACCGTCCTAAATTTCTATTTAAAATCGTGATAGGCATTGAAGAAAAAAACTTCCATCGAATGTGTACCTATCGCTTGAAACTCTGATACATGTATACGAATCGTCTCAAAACCTTCTCTTTGAACAAATATGTCTCAGGACTCTGCCCAGCAGTGGTATGTTTTGTTAGCGAAATAATTACGTCTGCAATAATGCTCTGAATACACTTTTCGCTCAAATATAAAAAAAAACCTCTGAGTTTATCAGCTAAATAACAATTTTATAAATTACTTACATTTAAATATTACCGACCTTGTCGAGATATAGGATAAAATATACATAGAATAGGTATAATGATGCTTTAAACCCTAGTAAAAAATAAAAATAAACTAACTACAATGTCGACAAAAGCGACTTATTAGCAGCACAAAATGTAAGTGATAATTTAATTAAGTCACTACTCAAGAATTGTGTGGGAAAATTTAAACAAACCAACAAAGCAGGTATTTACTAATAATAAAATATTTTATATTCTTTCTAGGTATTACTCGGGTGGATTAACAATGTACAAATGAAAATTAAGGACAATATGACTAAATATAAAACTGAAAGAATAATAAGACACGATGGTACACAATACATCAGTGATAGTCAAAGAGGAAATAAATATTTATATTCAAGAGATGGTTTTTGTGTACGTAAACGTGACGTCGATATTACGTCATTGGTTTCGAGTGCAGAGTTAATTCATCTGAGTGTTAGTTATCCAGCTTCTTTTAATGGTGTAAAAGATTGTTCGTGAAAGATCTTTTAAGGAATAAGCCTGATCTGTGCACATTTTTTTACTGTTATAATCTCGTGTGATGCCTGCCTAGTTGGTCTGGTGGCTAGCTTATTACACGAATAAAATCGGTCGCCATGGGAAGGGCCATTCATGCGGTATATCGACAAGATTCCGTAACGTCTCCGATCTGTACTTAAGACGACCGTCGCAATGGTTTTAGTAGGTAAGAATCCCACATACACGAGTTTCCTTCCCCAGGGGCCCGGGGAACTTTCTGAAAGTTCCAGTGCGTAAAAAAAAGCTTAGATGCCTGTAGATGTGAGTTCATGGTTTTAAGCCCTGGGACGGACCAATAAAAAGCTATTGAGTGTTTTGGTGACGAAATTCTCATTAGCAGTACGAAGTTTGAAAGTCGGCAATATTAACACTCCGTGAAAGTACGTAATGCCGTTGGTCCTGCGTCTGAACTCGTTCCGGTCGTGTTGGATTTCCGTCCCATCGGATTATGAGAGTTGAATAGCGAGTGCAAAATCTACATACAAATGATCCATCTCTATACAATATACAGACAAGAAATATATCATTAAATGTACCATACATAAACTACTTATATGGTATAAAGTTCCATGTATATTAGATTCGTTATTTTGGAGTGACATTGTATCAAACAAATCCTTTTTTATTAGTAATCATCATCATCGTGATAAATATTCTTCACTAAAAATAATATTTATTATGACACAGCGAGCGTATTTTCACACGAACATTATTTGAAACAATAGATGTTGTAGATCATTATCCTATCCATTATCTGCTTAAATGACATAATTTTGAACAAGTTTTTCTTTACAGACATTAATTGCGTGAAAAACATTAAGTTAATAATCATATAATTTTTTTTTTATACAATAACAGCTTTTATTTTATGTTAATATAATGATACAAATAATAGTGACAGATATATATTATGTTTTTTATTTCAATAAAAACAAAGTGTATAACGTCGAAAATATTTCGCGCCAAGCTAAAAATATACGTATATAAATAATTACAGTCGAAGCTTTACTCTTGTCAAAATGACTTTTGACCTAAAACATAGATTGAGTTTTGGTTACTTTTATTTATGTAACGTTTGTGATATTAAATGTATCACTGTACAAGCTTCATGCGGTCATGTTATACCCATTTCCTAGATGACATGCTTACATAAATGAAAATGGCACAACCACTAACCTTTCTCATAAATCAAATTAAAGTATTTTTGACTGTTTCCAGACAAAATTATTTTATCCGTACGTAGCATGGCATTCGGAATTTAACTTGTAATATAATATATACAAAATACGATAGCATTACCGAACCCCTATCGATTTCATGCTTCAAGAATTGACATCAACTCAGGATAGATTCGATTTATTCTCGACTGGTAAAGAATCCACAGTAATAGGGTTCAAATAGAAATGTCGTAACACCCGAACTGGCTTCCTTGTAAGGAATCGACAACGACGCTTATTCAGTTTCAAGTGACGAAATTATTGACTATTTATTGCAGGAAATGTTTTGATGTTTTGGGTTTTATATACAATCCTTGAAGTTGGTCAAAAAAATTATAAAACAATTGAAATTTCCATTAGCAGCAACCTTTGTGTATTTGATTTATACATATAGTTAAGGTATTGTTTGTTTTAACGCGCTCATTGACAATGTTAGGAATACCAAAGGCGGTGGTGACAAAGTACCACCAAGTGGTCATCGTCATTCTTCAAACATCTTTAAAATATTAAGCGTAATATATAGATGACAAAAAGTTATACAAGTTTATCCTTATACTGAAGTTTGTTCTTAAAGGCCCCTTGTTGGTAAAAAAAAAAAACAAAATTTAATTCGCATTCTTATTTGCTAACTTCAAAGGAGATTTCCGACACATACTCAGAAAAAGGCACCCCTAGTAAAGAAGGGATTTGTTAAAATTGGATAATGCTTTTTTTCTACTACACGAAGGATATTATTAACATATAAATGCATGAAAAGTTTAAAAAAGTTCGCATATTGTCACACTCAGACATTTAACGGTTACTTAGGTTATATATATAATAAATAAGGAGGCGTCTTTTTTGTAAATCTAAATTATTGAAAAAAATTACAGAGGCAATATACACATAACTTATACCAGAAGATGCAACGCGTTTCGGATAAGGGTTTAGTATATAATATTATTATATAAATATATGCGAATTGAGTTTCATTCGCTTTAAATTCCGACAATTTACGTGAAAAGCATGAGTTTTATATTCTTGTGTCAAAGATAATGATAAATAACGAAATGTTTTGTTAACGTATAACGTTAACTGTCGTAGTCATCATCTTACCTATCTCTGGAATTACCTTTTTTATACTAGCTACCTATCCCGGCTTCGCACACGTAGAATAAGGGTATTGAATCAAATGAAAATAAATAAAATCTTAAGCTTATTACATTATATTGCTTAGACATTAGCTTTAAATAATCAAATTATATTGATTGCAAGAACGTTATTTTAAATTTCCCAAGCCTATTCTCTTAGATAACAAAATGAATAGTCATATAAACAAATGTGATTTTCTTGTTAGACACGAACTTATATATAGATGTATAATAATAATGTCTACATAAATCACAATTATTATCAAACGTTAAAAAACATGAATTACATTATTTTATATGCTTTATTACGATTAACTCTTAAGTGAAGTGAAACAGTTGCGTGTTTAGTTTTTGTCAACATATACTAGAATAATAACAAATAAACATTCAAACATAGAGAAATGTTTCCCTTCACTGAGTAGCAGACTTCGCGACAATGTACCCCTTGAAGTCACTTACAGGAAAACTACAAAGGTGTTGGAGTATACAGTCGGCGACGCGTAAATATATCACGTTAGCATTTAATGTAATACGAGCAAGGACTATAAGACGACGATAATGAGTATGAAGCGAACGGTTCACTGTACATGTCAAAGGTTTTGTTTTGGAGTTGTTTCTGTGTTAGTCTGCACCCCTTTGCACTGAGTGCGTAGTTCGGAGTCTAGTGCTAAGTGCGACGCTGACTACGTACTCATAAATGCCTTGGCAGTTTTCATAGACTTTCTCTCCTTTTACACTATAGTGATATGTCAATATTCGCTTTTTAAAAAAGTCAAACATACCTCAACGTTAAGTTTCTAAATTTACCTTTTGTCACTAGCGTTACTGTATATAGGGGGGGAGGCATGTTATTATATTTAACAATGAATTGAAAATTACAATTTATATTATCGAATTTTTAGGTTGTTAGATGGCTTATAAATCTGCAAATCCCGAAGTCTTATCGAATATTGATCAGAAAGAAATGATCATACATTCATTTTCGAGTAACTATACATATATATATATATATAAGTTTTTTTAATTAAATAAAAAAATATACGTACATGATATTTAATAGTACCAATAGTTGCAGACGGTATACGATTCGAAGCGCATACTTAAGAGTTTTAATGCATAATGATCGTCCATTTATTCAAGCATATCATTCGACTTGTCTGGGTATGTGCGTATCTACAGTAAACATCAATTATTTCATGTCTCAAAACTATGCAATTGAATTCAATGTTTATATAAAATTTTATTGAAATTCAAATGTTACATTATATATTAGTATGGGTCAAACCTTGTATAATATAAATAGAATGTTAAAGTAGTGACAAAACTATAATTACTTAATTTTATTTATTTCAATATATAGTTATATACATACAGATTCAAAAAAAAGTTTTGCATATTATTTGCATATATTAGATTATTGTATGCAGATTGCTACAGAACGATACTTACATATTTAAATATTTTCTATATTGTCAATGTTTGTGTACGACTTATCGCTATAAGATATTTCTCCAAGAAACCTTAGAGTGGGAGTAATATGAATTTATAATTACAGTGGTTTAAGTTCAGAACAAATTATTATTTATCTGATATTTACAGTTAAATAAAAAAAACGAAAAACTTTTGATAGTGTAATATAATTATATTCCCAAATTAAGCATATTGAAAGAAAATGAGCCGTAACTCGAGGTGTTTACTAATAAGCTGAAGAGATAGACAATACTGGTAGTATTATCTATGTATAGTATCTTACTGTAAATATTTGTATGGTTTTCAATGTCATTTATAAAACAAAGCTCACTGTCAAACGTAACAGTGCACAACAGTATACCTAACATTTACTTATAATTATAATAATCATATCTATAACATGTATTACACAAACATTTAAACCGAGGATGATTTTATCAATTAAAAATATAATTTCCATTTTAAAGTGCTTTAAGCATTCGAGTTGCCTTAAGTTTTACTGAATTATGATCGTGAGCTTAGTAAGGCATGGCATAGGGCTCGTCTGGGTATGTATAGTCGACTTCAATTATTTCTTCTGACAGATATTTGTTCATTCATACATGGATAAAATTATGATATTATAGTATGAAATATGTTATTGAAGCTCACTGTACAATCTGAGATTTTGTTGTAGCATTGCATAGTCGAGGCGACAGTGCATGACGACATTGCGTGCCTTTATGGCAACCTAACGTTTTCTACCTAGTATCAAGTTAGGCTTAGTCTATAGCCCAGGTAGTTTATCTCAAAATTTGCATACACACTCACGTTAATATACCTAAACTTCGTTTAATTGACAGCCCATGACGGAATTGCGTGAAACATCTATTCTTCCGTCCCGAGTTATTTTCAACCATTGAACGGTTGAACACGTATTAATTTTTTGTAACACTTTTATGGTTAAATGCATTTCAGTTAATTTTTTTTTTCGATTATATACTTTATGTCGACTTAAAAGTAAAAACAGAAAATGTAAGTTTCCGTGCTGTCGTTCATCATCAAATATACCGGTATAGTTTTTTTTGTGTATAATGTATATAAACAATATTATATTATAAAAAAATAGCAAATAACTACCAATAATAATTGTATTACTCACTCTGCCAACTTTCTTCTAACATAATATTTAATTTTGTTTTCAAGAAACATAAAAATAAGTAATTGGTTCAATTAGTTGTATGTGTTTAATTCACAAACATAATAGTATGATATAACTTTGTAAATTGCGCTCACATCGTTGATAATGTCAAGTTCAAAAGATTAAAGAAAATAGCTATTAAAATGTACATTGACCTCTGATAATATCCTATTGTTACATTCTTACTGACAATTTATTCTTTAAAAACTAATTACAGTAAAGAAAAAATATATAATTCGATTAATTTACTTATTGTATAACTAAAATGACTTAAAAAATATAGAATATGGAAACATGTATTTAAAATTGAATGAAACAAAAATTGTTATGACAATCACCATTATAGTATAGTAGTTGCTAAGGATATGAGTAAGATGGCTACAAAATTTTTAAATTACATCTCTCGGATTGAGTCTCGGTTCGGCCCCCAGGCGTTTGCTTCCCTTCTAATAATGTACGATGAAATAGGAGACTTCTCAGTGCGTGAATTTTATTAGGGGCACGAATCAATAGACGACCAAATGTACCCCAAAATTATTATAGAAACAATAAATTTTTATTAATGTGACGTATGATATTGTATGATAAATTGGTTTAAATTGATACATTACCATTACTTTCGTCTGGTTTGGTTAAAAAACATTAATCATTTTAAATAACTGTACAAATGAAAGACGATATCAAATTTTACGTACCGTTGATTTTTGCATAAATTTCAGCATAGATATTCGTTTTCAAATAACACAACACAGTAAAATCCGAATTTTTGTGGTATAAAATGTCTGCGACACTTGAATCGGCGTTCGGTGTGAGCCGCGGTAAAACAGAAACGGTCCGACGCGATTGAAGCGAGGAAGGCGACTGCACTCCGATGACAATCTGAGCCCCCCGCTCCTCGTACGCACTCCTCTTTCCCCAGAGATCAGCTGAGTTCTAATTATTACTATTAATACTCACATAATATAATATCATAGTCATCATTATAATGGATTAACATCGACAAATTTGTAACACTTAATACACTTCCAAGGATTTAGTACTTATTTTAGTATGTTTTCAATTACTTAATTGAAACAAAACGGAAAAGTAAAATGTTATTATGCCTATTGTTTTTTTTTCCAGTTATATCGTAAATTAGGCGTTATTCTAGAAACTCTAAGTATCGGATGAAAGAATATTGACAGATTATGTGTTATGTATTTAGTAAGATACATATGAATATATAAATTTAAATTTGCTTAGAATCTTAATATTTCAAGAGAAAATTTACATCTTTCTGAAGCGGCACACGATTGCATTGTTTTAATGATAGCTAGATGTCAAAGTATTTTTATTTCTGGTCATAAATCTCTCTGGGTATTCTTGTACTATCACCACAGGCATATTTAGTGGGTTATTCTTTTAATACAATCAATCACTGTCTCGCAATAAAGACTCGTCCCTTCCAATATAAAACCATTTGACTGCTAATACTTTTGTTCTATTTCTAGAAATCAAGGTTAAACATAGTTAATAGTGCACGCCTTAGAATATAATGCTACCTATTCCGCAGAATCTATCTATCTATCTTGGTATTTTATGATAATTTATTTCCAATATGTTAGCTATACAGTTTTGTAAAAGACACAATTTGTAAAGGAGCAGACTCCGGAGCTGGTTAATAAATTAAAAAGAAACATCTATGGAATGTAATAATTCATTAGTGGCCGAAATGAAACTCGATTCGTAAAGTACATCTTAAGATGTTTTCGAAGAGGAAGCGACGATCCAAGACTGTCACGCGAACAAGCGTGGCCAGCCGAAGAAACGGCTTCTTCAAACAATAGTCAATCAAATAAATCTAAGTTTGTTTATTAAACTATTTGATTTAAAGATAGATTACGAAAAAGTTCGTCTCGCCCAGCAAATGTTATCGTTATATTTATTAAAAATATTATCCTCATTTAAAATAACATCTACATTTACTTAACCACAATGATCAGTTTAACTTATTAATAAGGTATTTAAATAAAGATTCTTGTGTCGTAGATAGGTGACCGCTTACCATCAGGTGGCCCATATGCTCGTCCGCCTACCTATTCTATATAAAAAAACTTATCAAGTTTACTTACCAATACGAAATCTCTTCAGAGCAGCAAATAAAATAAAATTCAAAACATTAAATGGTCTAACTACTAACGTGGCCCTATTCCGAGCAAGGGAAGGAGCTAGCACGTAAGTAATATATTCAGTGCACAGTGATTACAGAAAGTAACAAACGGTCCCTGGCGACAGCCCGAGTGAAATTACGGAGCGAGAGACGACGAAGCTTTTCATTATCAACTTGGAAATTTAGGTCAGACAAGCAAAAGCAAACAAGACGCGAAGGTATTGCCTGACGAAATTTTTGTTACATTGAGTTTTATTACAGAGTCATAATGATTAAAGTATAAGCCAAAAACTTTTTGTACAGATGAATGTTTTCTCTGAAATTTGAAACTTACAAATGAATATAAAATAGAATAAATATTTTGGATCTAAACATAACGTCAAAGGAAACGAAAATAATTCTAACGATAATAGCTTCGCAATTTTATTTAAATCTGCTAATGCGAGGGGAAAAAGCGTAAAGATTAAAAATAAATAGAAATGCGAGCCGAGATTACTGCTGACAAAGAACTAACAGAACTTTGCAGTACTAGTACGCAACAGGTCGTAAATGTTGCGGTCACAACTGAAATTACATAGCTTTGTTTTCTTAATACGTAATTCAATAGTTTACATTGAGACGGATAACGGTTCACCAGGACACTATGGCTATATAAGCTAAATAGAACCGACTTTACCAAACACTCGCTTATAACTTTTTTTTTTTTACAAATAACTGCGCATTAGAATCGTATATGTATATTTTTATTTTTTTACGTGATTTTTACTAATATAAATATATATTTTTTTTATAGAATAGGAAGGCGGACGAGCATATGGGCCACCTGATGGTAAGTGGTCACCAAACGCCCTTAGACATTGGCATTGTAAGAAATGTCAACCATCGCTTATAGCCAATGCGCCACCAACCTTGGGAACTAAGATTTTATGTCCCTTGTGCCTGTAATTACACTGGCTCACTCACCCTTCAAACCGGAACACAACAATATCAAGTATTGCTGTTTTGCGGTAGAATATCTGATGAGTGGGTGGTACCTACCCAGACGAGCTTGCACAAAGCCCTACCACCAGTAAATAATAACCTAATAAACCAATTCACTATAATTATCCTAAGATTTCTCTTGTTAACATTGTATAATATAATTCATTAAGTTTAAAATAACATCAAAAGGATGAAAAGACCAAGTATCTGTTTGATTTAAAATCATTTCATAATATGAGAAAGAAGATAGTATTGATGTTTTCATTAAATAGACTGGAACTCAATGTTGATTTGTAAGCGCGATATCTGCAGATTAATTGATCCGGCTTCGTTTTGCCGTTCTAGCAACTGAATCAGATCAGCATTATAACAATAGACGCCAATATGGCGCGACCTGATTGTGCAGGAACTATTAAATTGCATATTATTTAAGAGTCGGACAATTAAAACGTGGATACTTAAATAAAAAAACTTGCATGTTGTGCCTTAGATATTCCGTATAATATAAACGAGTTATATTACTTTTTAATTATACATTGTGGTGTTGTTTATGTAAGGAACAGTGCTAATAGTATTAATTTAATGTTATGTAAACCTTGCTAAGATATAAGTAATTGTTGTTACATATTGGATAATCTAAATAAGATGAATCACAGACTAGGATGGAATCATTTATTCTTGTCTTATAAATAATGCAAAACGAATAAGAATGAATCTTGGAAAACCAAAAATTCGACTGTTTTTAATTCGCTATTCATTTCAATTAACTCACGCAAAACTAACTTTTAATAAATAATGATTTGATACAAACTTCATGTATATTTTAAAAGCCGAAATTTGGTAGATACTTGCCTTTCACACCGAGGGTTGTGGGTTCGATTCCCGCCCAGGACAGACATTTGTGTGCATGAACATGTCTGTTTGTCCTGAGTCTGGTGTAATTATCTATATAAGTATGTATTTACAAAAGAAAAGTAGTATATGTGGTATATCAGTTGTCTGGTTTCCATAGCATAAGTTTTGCACAAGCTTAATTTGGGATCAGATGGCCGTGTGTGAAAAATGTCCCTATAAATAGTAATTTTATTTACATTTTCATTGTTACCACTCTGTCTATATTAGTCAAGATGCAGCTGCTATTATTTGATATACACATCATTTGAGTTACCTATCCCAATGCGATTTTGAACGAGTTTTGTTTATAAGTACGTTTATGAGACAATAAGATAAAATATCTTTATAAAACAAATCTAAAATTCTAGACAGCACGTGGTACATTAACTGAAACTAATAAAGTTTTTTATTTTGAGTAGAACAGAATCCGAAGAAAATTGTAAATTAATTAAATTTCAATTGGCTAAGCTGTGAAGTCCTTTGCGAAGTTTTCCAATCACGGTATCCAGGATTACTGAAGTTAGACTAGATTTAAATAAAATAGCATTAGAGGAGACATTGAATTTTACTGTTGAGTGAAAGCATGAAAGTAACCAATCCATTATTTCAAAATTGGAGCTGAAGCCTTATTACAACAAGAGAAACTTTTTTCGCCGGGAGCTAAATCAATACTCGTGGGGTAACCAAAAGCGGACGACCTCTGAAGTTAGAATAAATTATATAAGACTTTTGTTTAGTTTATATTTTCAACATTAGAGTAGTATTTTATATTATGATTTTTAACATGTAATGAAACTGTAACATTCCGGAAAAACTACAGAATCTGTTACTTACATGTATAATCGTTTGTACCATGTTTGTTAACACGACAAACTACTGCTGAGTCCGAAATTTGCAATATAGCTTTATTTTTTAATGTAAGTAGTATTTTTTGCATGAGTAGTAAATGAAACTTGTATAATTGGGAAGGTGTTTGTTGCATAGATGCTTTCTTACAAATTGGCCGACTTCCGCCCAAAATAAATGGATGAATGTCAATTACATGCAATACTAAAGATTATGACGTAACAATGAATATAAAAGATAATTATCGGTCCAGTGGCCAATGATATAAGAAAATGTAGTCATTTCTGTATTTGTTTCTGAGCTTTTGTTTCATAAAATTTATATTTAAAGTCTTAAATATCGAACCCTAACATCTGGATGGTCGTAGCAATATTTCTATTCGGAATCAGATTTAAATTTTATGAAGCAATATAGTCTATTCTATATGTAGTTTTCATAAATAGTTCTGGAAAGTTCTAGGTCAATCAATAGATTTATCCTAGATGTATTCAAAGTTTATGTCTTATCGTGGAATACTTACAATATGATAAATATGATATCTAATTACAATCATGTCTTTATCTTTGTTTGTTTTCGTTGAAATAATAAAAACTGATATCTGAATTATCTCAATGAAAGAATTCACCGTATTTATTTAATTATGCTGAATTAATTATAAAAGTATCTAAAAAATATATACAACCCAGACAATAAAAAAGTCCTAAAACAACATTCGGCGAGTGCCCTTTTTACTAATAAATAAATAAAATTACGCTACTGTAACTGGACAACGATAATGTAAGTAACTTTACACGTATAAAATCATCGAAAGGTCGAATTGTGTTGAATTAAATATAGAATCTATTGAAAGTTACGATATACGCATGCAGATACGAGAAATGTTATTTATATATCTCTGAAAATCTGATTCATCCTGTGATGCACATAGAAACAGGTCAACGTCTTCTGTCAGAAATAGAACGCGTTGGTCGTGCTCCTGGCCCATGTCTTTCGACGCTCACCCTAACAATTCGTTTCGACATGTCGTTAACATGTCAACGGTTATCAATATAACGTAGATTAATATTGTTTACTTCTCAAATATGCTTCTCATTTCTTTTGAAGGTATTTTTTTTTCAATATTTTAGATTGAATCTCACCTAGTTCGAGTGTTGCAGCTAACAAGCTAACCTTTTTATTATGGAATTTCAGGTCGTCGACCGTCGACCTATTTTAACACAATAAATGGGTGATAACCGTCAGCTCGTCAAGCTATTTTCTTCTAACAATGTAATACTTTCATTCTTTCGTATGAATATACAAAGTTTGTTTGTGTTACGACCTTTTAGCTGGAAGACGTTCGTTTTAAGTGTTATGTAGGGATCAAAGTTGTAGATTTATGTTTCGTAGTATTCTCGATCTATACAAATATAAACATTTATTTAGCCGTCTTTAACGATTGGATTTAAAGAAACTACATAAGTATATAAATTTAATAAAGTCGAGATGTAAGCCATCCAGATAAAACATGAATATTAATCGGGTTAATTATTAATGAAGATTGCGGGTTCAAACTCGGATAAGCACCACTGAGTTTTTATGTGTTTATAATTCATGTCGTGCTCGGCACTGAAGGAATATCGCGAGGAAACCAACTTTCACTTGCGAAGTGATGGAATAAGCTTAAAACTTTTACCTCAAGAGAAGAGAAGACCTCAGCACAGCAGTGGGATATTTAGTGTATGTTATGTTACTTATTATAAATCAGTTGAGTTGTCATGGCGCCAACCGTGTTATCATATTATATAGTTTTCACTGAACAATAAAATTATGCTAAATTTTGATAAAATCAGTTCATACGAAATACATTTCATGGCAATTAAAAGTACCAGTACACATATTTAATAAAATTCATGGAAATTAAATTAAGAAAATATAGTATAACAAGAAAATATGTGTAAAAATTTGACGCAGAACAACAACTAAAATGTAGTTAAAAACCTTTGTTGGTAAAAATATAGTAAGTAATTTTAGGATAATGACAAAATATAAAAAAACGACTGTAACAGTTATGTGCTATACATGCGTTAACCGTAACAGCCTGTGAATGTCCCACTGCTGGGCTAAAGGCCTCCTCTCCTCTTTTTGAGGAGAAGGTTTTGGAGCTTATTCCACCACGCTGCTCCAATGCGGGTTGGTAGAATTCACATGTGGCAGAACTTCAGTGAAATTAGACACATGCAGGTTTCCTCACGATGTTTTCCTTCACCGTAAAGCACGAGATGAATTATAATCACAAATTAAGCACATGAAAATTCAGTGGTGCTTGCCCGGGTTTGAACCCACGATCATCGGTTAAGATTCACGCGTTCTTACCACAGGGCCATCTCGGCTTTCATTGCGTTAAATGTCCTTCAAATGATGCGGTAATGAAGCTCGATCTCATTTAAGGTATAATGTACACAAGTGATAAATTACCTTTATCTAGACATTTTGTCTATATAACACCAATTCATCACTGTCTGCATCATGCGTCTTCTGCATTAGTGAAAGTGAATTGATTCAATGCGAAAAAAAAGAATAAATTACATCATCCCACCCATTAAGTTTGTAGTGCGCGTGCCATATGCGACGCGAAAGTTTTTGCCAAATTGGCCGCAATTTAAATCCCAACTTAAATTTGAAGGGATTCCATATTAAGTATTGTCTATGGTAATTTTCTTAGATGTATCATAAAAACTAGGAGGTAGGGCTTTGTGCAAGCCCGTCTGGATAAGTACCACCTTTTTTTTTTTTTTCTCGCTGGACAAACACATTTATGTGTTTCCCCCACATAAAGTGGGGGGGTATGTGGGACTCGCCGGCGCTGATGGCGCCGGAATACCCACTAAAAACCAGCGGTACCCACTCCATCTTGTCGGGGGACGTCACGGGATCGCTTGCGCATACTACCGTGCCGGGATAAGTACCACCTACTCATCAGATATTCTACCGAAAAACAGCAATACTTAGTATTGTTATGTTCTGGTTTAAAGGATGAGTGAGCCAGTATAACATATATACAGGCACACGCGACTTAACATCTTCGTTCCCTAGGTTGGTGGCACATTGGCGATGTAAAGAATGGCTAATACTTCTAACATCGCCAATGTCTATGAACGGTGGTGACTACGCAATATCAGGTGGCCCATTTACCTGACTGCTTACCTATAACATACAAAAAAAACTATTAGAGAAAAGATATACTTTAGATTTTTAATGATATTAAAATCTTATTTCTTTTTTATAACAGTAAATAAAAACAATTTCTGTGGCAAAATACGCTATAAAAATACTGCAACCATGTTCAATATTAAATTTTTATCTACAAAAAAAAATACATTTCAAATAAATTCGGTCGAACAAAACAATATTTTAGGCTATTGAGTAAAACGCAATGTAGAGTGGCTTACAGCACCGTCGATTGTTTTATTGCTTTCCTGCGCGCCAGCTGGTTCCGAAACACGAGAAACTTCCATATGCTGCTGGCCACAGAATAGCGGTATTGTCCGAGCCTGAATAAGCTATTACCCTAACATGTGAAGTTGTTTATTGTAAGCAATTGACGCTAACGGCCGAACAATTAGCGGTGTTACAATAATGCACTACATGCATTTAATGCAATTTCACCGAGCAATTCGCAATTAAGAACAATGACAATAAAATTAAGTCAAACATATTTCATTGGAACTGCTGGTCATAATTTATTGATTCAACATTAAACATGTTATATAATAATTCTATAAATACAGTTTGTTGTTCAAAATAGATATCGAATTAAAGAGTTCATATTTTAATGCATTGGAGTTGTACATTAAATAGTTCGACGGCAATAAATTCTTTCAGAAGTCATTTTTCCGAACGAGCTTCTAGTCTAGGAACTCGTGAGGAGCTTATTTAGATGGCGATTTCATAAACTGGGATATACTGCTATTTTATATTTTCAGTTAATGTTTTCGAGTCACGAGTTAAGAAAGAAAAGTTAATTCTGCAAATCAAATAAATAAAAAAATACTTATATTTAAAGTTTATCAATCAATCAATCAACAGCCAATCGTTGTCCACTGCTGAACATAGGCCTCTCCCAAGGTGCGCCAAAGCTCCCTGTCCTCCGCCTTCCGCATCCAGTTGGTGCCCGCCACCTTCTTAAGGTCGTCGGTCCACCTGGCTGGAGGGCGCCCTACGCTGCGCTTGCCGATTCGCGGTCTCCACTCTAGGACTCGTCTGCTCCAACGGCCATCGGTCCTACGACATACGTGACCAGCCCACTGCCACTTCAGCCTGCTAATTTTGCAACCTATGTCGGTGACTCCGGTTCTTTTCCGGATAATCTCATTTCTGATCTTATCCTTCAAAGATACTCCGAGCATAGCTCGCTCCATAGCACGCTGAGCGACTTTGAATTTGTGGACTAGTCCCGCAGTTAGTGTCCACGTTTCGGCACCGTATGTCATGGCAGGTAAGACGCATTGGTTGAAGACTTTCGTCTTCAAACATTGCGGTATAGACGACTTGAGGACTTGACGAAGGTTGCCAAATGCTGCCCATCCCAAGCGAATTCTTCGATCGGCTTCCTTCTCGAAGTTGTTCCTACCGACTTGTATTATCTGTCCTAGGTAGGTATATTCACTAACAACTTCGAGAAGTTTCCCCTCGACGTATATCGGTCCCGGCACGACATGCCTATTGAACATGACCTTGGTCTTTTCCAAGTTCATACCGAGACCGACACACCGGGAAGACTCGCCTAGGCTACGCAGCATTTCGGTGAGTTGTTCCAGCGACTCTGCTATGATGACGATATCGTCGGCAAATCGAAGGTGTGAGATGTACTCGCCGTTTACATTGACTCCATACCTAGTCCAATCCAGCGTTTTGAAAACGTCTTCCAACGCGTTGGTGAACAGTTTCGGGGATATTACATCCCCCTGTCTCACCCCTCTGCGCAGTTGGATCGCCTTCGTCTTACAGTCCTGGATGTGGACAGTCATTGTAGCGGCGTTGTACAGACATCTCAGTACCTCGATATATCTCCAATCGATATGACATCTCTGCAATGAGTCGAGCACTGCCCAGGTTTCGATGGAGTCGAAGGCTTTCTCGTAGTCCACAAATGCCATACACAGCGGCTGATTGTACTCTTCGGTCTTCTGCACAATCTGCCGAACAGTATGGATGTGGTCCACGGTGCTGTAGCCTGATCGAAAGCCGGCTTGCTCTGGGGGCTGGAACTCGTCAAGTCGTCTGGCGAGACGGTTCGTGACGACTCTTGAGAACAGCTTATACACGTGACTCAGGAGGGAGATTGGTCTGTAGTTTTTCAAGAGGGTTTTATCACCTTTCTTGAAAAACAGTACCACCTCACTCCCGCTCCACGTTTCCGGGGTCTTGCCATGTTGGATGACGGAATTAAAGAGGCTTGCTAGCTCTTTCAGGACCGGAGTCCCGCCTGCCTTAAGCAACTCTGTTGTGATTCCGTCATCTCCCGGAGCTTTGTTGTTTTTAAGCTGTTCTAGAGCCGCCCTAATCTCTCCTTGGTCAACGACCGGGAGCTCCTCGGAGTAATGGCGCATAAGAGGGGCGCGCTGGTCATCAATACTGATTCCCACGGGTTTATCCGATCTTGAAGAGAACAACTGCCCATAAAACCTCTCTACTTCTCCGATAATCTCAGGCCTAGAGGTAACGACCCCACCATTTTCAGTTTTAAGTTTTGTCAGACGCGGCCTCCCAAACTTGCGAGCGAACACTTTCGATCCCCGATTTTGCTCAATCGCAGCCTTGATGGCACGGGTATTGGAGCGTCGGAGATCGCGTCGCGTCAGCGTTTTTATTGTTCGGTTTAAGGCCTTATCTGACAAAAACGATGGTAGTTCTCGTCGTTTTCTCATGAGCTCGAGTGTCTCAGCAGAGAGTTTTGGTGCGTTGTCTCTTCTCTGTGGCGGAAAACACTTGCGGGATGTGTTTTGCAGTATTTTGACCAGCGTGTCGGTTCTCTCATCAATGCTGCTTATGGTTTCCAACGCGGTGAATTGATTTTGAAGTTCCATTTGGAACTTTTCGGAGCCTTGAGCAGCTTGGAGCATGGTAGGTCGGAGAGTAGACCTCATCATTCTCGATCTTTCGGCTTTTAAGTTGATATTTAGAGTGCCTCGAACCAAGCGGTGATCACTTCCGGTATTAAACCTGTTGATCACTGAAACATCTCTAAATATGTGCCTTTTATTCGAAATGATAAAGTCTATCTCGTTCCTTGTCACGTTATCGGGGCTTCGCCAGGTCCACCTCCTCTGAGGCTTCTTTTGAAAGAAAGAATTCATCAAAAAAAGCCCCTGCGCTTCGAGAAAGTTTACCAGCATTTGCCCCCTGTGATTTCTGCTGCCCAAGCCGTAAGGTCCGACTTTCGATTCACCGCTATCTTGTACTCCCACTTTAGCATTAAAGTCTCCCATAACAACATTGTAGTGGGCCCTCGAGGTGTCGTTGAGGGCCTTTGCGATGTCCTCGTACATCGCTTCGACCACATCATCAGAGTATGTCGAAGTTGGCGCATATACCTGTACAACCTTCAGGGAGTACCTGTCGGAAAGTTTTAGGACAAGGTACGCTACCCGATTCGACACACTACTGATTTCCACAATGCTGCTAATGAGATCCTTTTTGACAAGAAAACCGACACCACCCTGGGAGAGGTTATCACCTTCGCGGAAGTAGAGTAAGTTACCGGACTCTAGAGTTATCGTGTCCTCCCCCTGTCTTCGGACTTCAGATAACCCCAGTATATGCCAGTTTATATGACTTAACTCTACTTCTAATTCGGCGAGGTGATGGTCCAGCCTCATCGAGCGTCCATTATACGTTGCCATTTTCAGTCGTTTTATACGGTAGCCTGCCGTGAACCGGTGATTCTTAGCACCCCCTGCCCTGCCGATACCGCGACCGCTACCTTGGTCGGGCCTAGCGGGCTTGCCGGTAACTGGGGGCCTTTTTTTGGGCGCATCTGCCATTAAGGGAGGGGTTTGCCCATACTCGCCGCGCTGGGCAGGCGTGTTGGCGAGCGCAGTAGGGGGTAAGATGTTTATGGGAGGGGGGACGCTGCTGCCCATCCCCCCTTTTCCCCGTCCCTCAGTCGCCTCTTACGACACCCACGGGATGAGATTGGGGGAGTACTATTCTAAGCCGGTACTCCACGGCGATGTTGATTTAAAGTTTAAACGAATACAAAACATTGAAATTCTTCTGACTAGCTTGTTTGAGTTGACAGATTATTGAATAATCTAATAAAAGAACCGGTAACGAGGGTATTGCACCTTGACGTAATTGAAATTTGACGGTAAACGTACACTTCCTGTTCAACCTTAAACTGATCACTCTTCCGTGGCTAACTTTGCATCGATAATAGTGTGGGAAATTGTCACGTAACTCAAAAATAAAATACATATAATTCCATACGTGTAAGGCTGGAGCAAGGCACGTCCCGCCCATGCTATTCACAACCGGTTATTGTATGCAAACGATGTCAGGACATTTTTCAAGCCGACTGCCGGATTAGTGATATTTGTATTCGCCGTTTTATGTTCGTCTACCAACTTATTTTAAGTTTACTAGTAATATTTAAGCCCCGACATAATATCGACCATTTTAAGGCTTATAGGTATTAAAAGTTCATATACTATTTAAATTTTATTTCAATTTATCAACAGTATATATATGCAAAATTATAAAACTATTTGTTACACATAAAATATCTTAAATATGACCTTCAAAGCTAAGGAAATAAAAACAAACGTATTTTTGTAGCACATATCTAATTGAGCATATTACACAAACATATTAATTGAAAATAGAACATTTTTTTTATTTCCAGCAATAAGCCAGGTTTAGTCGATCAATTAAGCGATCCCGCGGCGTCCCCCGACTAGACGAAAAGGATACCGCTGGTTTTTTAGTGGGTATTCCGGCGCCTTCAGTGCCGGTGAGTGTGCCCCACATACCCCCGTACTTCGTGGGGGAAACGCGTAAATGCGTTTTTCCAACGAAATATAAAAAGGAACGGTTTAGCCAATTAAATAATCATCAAAAATAGCAGGTCGTCTGTGGTAGTGCACGGATTGTCAACTTAATGTGTAACAGGACAATTTAAATTCTTAAATTGAATTCAGTGTAATCTCAAGGCACTGATGAATAGGCCTTGTACTGTATTAAATCCAGGCGTCTGACCAATCATCGTGACCTGATTCACGCTGAGGGAGCACGGAAACATTTTACTCACAAATCTATGTAAAGTTGATTTTAAAGCAGACAATGTAAATTATAGCAAATAATTTACATAGTGTTTTTTCGAAAACCACCATAATTATTTTGATTAAAATTGGTCTACTGATGTTTTGGGATACAAGATGGAGGATAAGGAAATAATAAAAAATAAATGTATTATTTTAAAAATATATCGTCTATTCATTTTTTTTAAATATTTGATTAAATTGATGTTTGGCTTAATGGATAATATAAAATAAAATATCATAATCCCCAACGTAGCTTGGTTATACTAATTAATTAATCAATGCAAAAAAAATGTTTTAATTTAAAATAAATTAATTCAAAAGTAAAAAACATGGCGTGTAAATATATTCCTTTTTCTCGTATAAATCAGATTGTATAAGATCTTATTAAAGATATCATAAATAAGAATAGATATCTAATTATCGAGGCCTTAACGTTTATATTAAAGTACGCATATCTGCTATGTCAATGACCTCGCATCAGTTGCTCGCGATCAAATTGATTAAACGCTAATATGATACAGCTCTCGACGGTTCCGTCGATGCTCTTTAATTGTCATAATTGCTATCTCAGAATGAAATGCTGACCGAGAACATTAGTACAGCTGACATTAACGATGGTATGTTCCTAATGTATTTTGATCATATATATGATAAATAATTGGAATATTCAAACTAATTTGTAATTTTCGATCTCATTTGATAATTACATACAATTAAATCGACTTTAAATAAATATAAAAGCATTATGAAATGAAACATCTATCGAAATATCAAAATATTTTAAATTTTAATGTTTATGTCAGATTCATATAAAAATAATCCGTAAAAAAGTAACAATAAACTGAATAGTACAAATAGTACATATATCAAAAATTCTCAGAAATATTGACAATAATACGATAAATCTAAAACATAAATATTATGTAATGTATCTGATATACTCGGAACATCGACATATATAATTTACCTGCTCTCTTAAAGTAATTAAGAAAAGTAAATTAAGTATTAAGTAATTCCACAAATCAAACGATATTGGTTAAAATGAATGATAAACGATATTGGTATAAATGTGAGTTACTCATACAGTTAGTTACATAGTCGCTACGCTGTAGTTCGACTTAAAATCAAGTTTCATTCAATTTCACTCTGACTCAACAAATAAGACAGATATTATTCGTTAACCGTGAAACAGTATGTCGTTATAAATTCGACAAACAGTTACAGAGTATTCGAAGCAGTCATAAGTTTTATGCGCGTGATTGCGTTCGGCGGCGCACGCGCATCAACGAACTCAAAATAGCCGCTGACTCAGACAACCAGAACCACTGTGCGTTGGCGGTGAAAACAAACTACGTTTTGCTCAGTTTGTAAATCGAGGCTTGTATTGTGATCTTTAAATAAACGCTTAGTCGATTAAGTAACTGCTCGCTACTACGACAAAGACCCTTTTGTAATTGATATAATATCATTTAAAAAGAAGAGGTTTCATATGTAAAGATTTATTTGTATAAACAAGTTGTCGATTAAAGGTCATAGCAAGGTAGGAACAGGATTAGATAATAGTAATACTTGATTCCGTATTAGGATAACGACAAACCAGAGATACCGACAACATCTAAAATGGAAGAAGTGTTCGCTTAACGAGTACGCTGACTCTAAGGACTTCCACCTTAACTAACAAAAACAGTGACATCTAATACGTTGCTTTCTCGCTCTTGCACTGCCGGTATGTTGAATGGAGGCAAAGGACCGACAATTTTAATATAGAAAAGAAAATAAATCTTTTTAACTGGATACTAAAGCAGAAGCTGCCTTTTTAATTGCTAAGGGATCGTAAAAACAATAGAAAGTGGTTTAAGTTAATGTAATTTACAAGAAGTAAGAATTTCTCAACAAAAAAAACCTAATGACATCGCTGTGTTGTGTCGTTAGCAACTTCCTTTGACTTACAAAAATACCTGCGTCAGCAATACTGATCTATGACTTATATACTTCTATTTTTATTATAAATACTTATCGCTGTATATAGATATATTATTATCGAAACAAAAATACGATTTTCAGAAATCTATATTGTACTAACATAATGAAGCTTTAGAGATTGTTTGTTTTTAATTTGAACGCGCGATATGCGCGAATCTCGGGATATATTTTTTCCATTTGATATCCCGATTCAAAAAAATTTAAGCAGCCCTGTCATCAGTGAAGCAACGGTAACGAATATAAGAATCTCTTATTACATGCCTAAACTCTAGAGCTCGTAAAACCCATCGATTTAGTAATAGTAAACACATTTTTAACATAATTACATATCAAAGAATCAGCAGTTAATTATACGATAATAAATCATTTCCCAAAACATTTATTGTTCCGTTGGGATGACAATTGCCTTATCTATAATTTCATTTATAGATTATTCTGATTCACAATAGACATCGGCGGAGCAAATTTATTGTTAGTCTCCCGGGTTTCAATTCAATTACACAAGGCCAATTCAAGTCAGTAATTAGCAGGAACTAGCATGTAATTGTATTCTAGTGTATAAGTGACGCGCACTGTTTTCCTTATCTGGCCTGAGGGTCGCCAGCGACTTAGCGTATCAATGTCAAATTGTCTGCTCCTTATCCTGTATAATTATACTGGCGTCAGTAAAGACGACATATTAATCTTATTAGTGTTCTATATTATCATAAGTGACACCATTGGTAACATTATATAAATCGATTAGTGATTAGATTTTTCTACAAATCATATTTAAGTCATTTTGAGTGACTCCATATGGACAAGGAATCCTTTGTACATTTTTTCCATCACTCTCTGATTTTATATTTGCAATGTTTTTATCTATCTATATTATCTATATATATAAACGACGATTAATGGTGACAATAACAGTTAATATTTTTACAGTACCAATTTACGGTGGTAACCACTTACCATTAGGTAACCCATTTGCCATTCCCACCATAAAAACATTAAAGTTGTTTGAAATTAAGATACACTTTCGTTTATCATCTTTTCACTTTATAATCTAAAAATAACAATTACAATAAGCAATTATGTTAACAGCTAATGCATTACGAGTGATGTCATAGCCATTTCTATCTATCGTCTTCCGGTGTGGGACGTTGATAGACGTATGTGGATCTTGAGAATGGACGTGCGATATCGTTCGGCGCCGGCGCATTCTTGTTTGGCGAGGACCGGATACCGCGAAATAATGCATCAATCAGCGTTAGTGGGATGTAGAGGATATATCATTATTCGTGCGTGCTTCTGTTGCATACGTTTCAACAAAATCATATTCATATTAATAACGAGTGTCAGAGTAATAACGCTAATGTTTTATACTATATTATATTTTATTTCAAACTTCAAGTAATTTACAAGCAAATTTAAGCAATTTTTTTTATCTTACAAATTCCTTACAAGGGATAAAATCGCTCAAGTCCATTAAACAACGACAAAAAGTAAAAGGACACCAAATTCGTATTTCAACGTCCATTAGACACGTAGCTGTAATCTCAATCTTCAGCGCTGATAACGTGAAGAGGGATGTCAGGGGGTTTTTATCACGGCCTTTCTTCTTAAAACAAGAAACTGTTAGTTTTAGTAGCGAACATCGGTCTTGTATTAAGGGCTATTCAGATATTATCGATTTTATTAGCTGCTTATTATATTTTCAAAGTATTCTGAATTGTTTCAAGTTAAGTTACTAGGCATTATATAAAAGCGAAAAGTTTGTTTGTGTTAATGAGATATTGTTATTATTGGGAAGACTATTTACAAAAAAATAATGCATATTTGATATTAGAATTATTACAAATATGGTCGCGAGTGCCAATTCTATAGCACCAAAAAAATATTTGAATAGTCACTTTGAATACAGTTAATGTATCGTAATGAACAATGTAAGATAATAAATTTAATAAATTAATACAATGTCGACACAACTCCAAATCAGAAATTCAATAGAAATTTTGGACTATGATTATTTTAAAACCACCCGAATATCACACATGGGATAATAGCAACAATATAGAGAATAATACAATAGAAGTTTATAAAATAGAAATGATTCGTATAAAATAAAATCGTAAAACATTTCATGTTATTATAAAATGAAGATGAAAATAGTACAATAAACTCAGCATCGTCAGTTACATCGTAAAAAGTTAACCTAAAAATACATTATAACAAAATCGTTGGGTTTATTTATAAGGTTGAATGATCGGCAAAAAATATGATCTTTCGACGTGCATAGTAATCATATAACATTCATCTGTTTATTTTCACGCACACGAGTTTTTGCGTGGCGTACTTATATCTCATGAACATGCATGTGTGCGGGAAGTTCGTGTATATACATACATACCATACATTCTTAGACATTCTTAAAAATAAGAACAAATTCTGTAAGTCTCAAAACTTAATTGCCACCTTTTTAATATATAAATTGTACCCAATACGAAAGTGGTAGTCATGTTGATATTGCGTCAGTTTAATAAAGCGAAACTATGATATTATATTTAAAAAAAATGATTATATATTGTGTGTATATTATTATTGAAACACATACAAATACAAATAAACCCGACAAAGTACAACATACTTTGATATATCAATTACAAAGATTTGAATTCGTTTCGACAATTGTGTTGTATTTAATATGAATTATTAAATGAAGCATGCAATGGCTCGCATTACCGTTTTTTTTACCGATTTTGCTATTTATATTTCATACACAGTAAAAGGTTAAATTATAGGAACTTATATTAAAGTGTAAGTAGAATGAATGATTGAGTTATACGAACCATCGTAAAAATAAATATATTCTTAGAAGTACCAAAAAGAAACTCATTAGTAAGGGTTTTCCACCAATTAAATTGCAGAACTATGATACTTAAAAACAATCAAATTATTATTTATCCTGTATGAAAAACAACAAATACTAACTTTACGACTTTTATCGTCTGTAGTTTTATCGAGTAATAAGCTTTACTCGTATTTATTGATGTTTTTTTTTTTAACTACACGAGGTTTAAATTTATTGATAGAAAGTAAAAGTACTTTACTTATCGAAGTAAAGCAAAGTAAGTTGTTAAAAACACTAACTTGTTCCCCTTTTTATGTACCCTTCAATTCACTTATTGCAATAGAACTCATGAATATGATTAGATTATACTTGCAAATAGAGTATCCCCTATTCTTATTTTTGTTTGTGTAATAACAGCCTCGAAAATGGCCCATAGCTGAGAAATTAAATGAGAATATGGGGACCAATTCTACTAAGAAATTATCACTTAATCGCAATTGAATCGAAGCGTGATCGTTGCCGTTTATCCGTTTTCCTATTCTTTAATTTAATTATCGACTATTGGCATCAAAAAGTTTTGGTTTGACACAACGGTATATGTTAACATCATATCGGTTCAGTTCCGATCCAAATAAATATAGAATAGTCAAAGTTGAATTGGAATTGAATCGGGAACGTATCGTAATCGTTATGGATTAGTAGAATTGGCCCATGAAAACTTAAAGATTCTCATTCAAGCAAGCGCTATGCTTGAATGTGAATCTTTTATATTTAGTTAAGAGCCACGTATTTACTGGGCTTTATCAATTTCAATTGGTTTATAGCAGAGATCAAAGAGATTACATTCGAAAAAAATTGAAAACAAAAACAGACTTTAAATAAATATATTTCCAAATATCTTACCTTAAATATTATATCCTAAACATTAGACGTTGAATAATTGACCTGAAACAGAAAATAAAAACAATTTATTTAAAAATATATATATATATACATATAAAAAGTTATAAATTCTAAACTTTATAAAACGACCTCACACATTGTACTGTCCTGAATTCTGTACTTTTAACAGCCTACCTGACCCTAATTCAAGTAAAAACTAGAACTTTTTTACCGAGAGTTCTCTGTGTCGTTTTGTTTTTAGAGTGGATTAAATTTACGTTAGCGTTTAGTAACAACAAAGACAGTGATGATGAAATCGAGATAGCATGCAAATTTTAGTATTATAATTAAGGTGTACCATGAAACATTTTATGTTAGCTAAAATAAGTAATGTCTCTAAATGCCTTTTCTTAGTTCTTCAAGCTAAAAATAATCATCTAGACCAGACAAGGAATCCTTAATCTCACAAAGACCTAAAGCACCCCCCCTTCTTGAAAGACAACTGATACTGGAAGTCGTCTTCGTAGAGTCCAAGGAAAATTAGTTTAGTAATTAATAAATGTACCTAAAATAAGATTTAGCCTCTGTTAATAAAAACATGCAGGCACATTAAATAACATGAATCCATATTATAAAAAATATGGAATGGTAAGGATGGGTATTTCATAATATGAATATGCAAAGACACCGACAATATCCCCGTGGAGATACGATATTCGAAAAAAAGCATACTCATTCAGTTTAAATTACCCATACAGACTAATAAGACGGTGTATCTATATATATAGATATATCTAGATCTAGACTAGATCTATATATATATATTTATGATATCTCTACAAATTATATAGTATGCCGCCAATTTCATTGAATGTTTTAGTTTAAAATGCATATATACATATATATCGTGTATGTTGAGTATAATAATAATGTCCTCCAGACCGATTTCGGCCACGGCGGCCAATCTCAAGAGAGATTAGCCAACTACGCACGAGATATTGTAGTGTATGCGCAGACACAGGTGCACTCTCTATTCCCTAACTCTCATAATCCGATGGGACGGCAATCCGACACGACCGGAAAGAGTTCAGGCGCAGGACCAAAGGCTTTACGTGCTTTCCGAGGCACGGGAGTGTACTGACAATTTTCAGACAAAAAAACCCAATAAGTATAATTAGTCTATTAAGGTACATATAGGCGTAACGTTTATATTGAAACTGAGAATGCACTTATAAATATATATATTTGGCTTGTTGTACTGAAAAGTATAGATTAATTATTAATGTAATATAAATTGCTTTCTCGTGATAACTGCTCTTCTTAAAATCAGCTAAGTTTTAAATATTTAGTTGAATGTGATATTCAGTAAGAACTTATACTATATATATGTAGAATAACGTAAAATGTTTTAAGTAATCTAAATTAATTTGCCCATACGATAAAACCGTAATGAATTATGTTGGTTTATCAATTATACTTACCGTATTAAAACCCTTAACCCTTTCGTTTAAACTTTAAGGTATTAAAACATCCACGCATAACAATTTAAAATGCCATTACAGTATATGAAGGTAACATTAATAGGTCAATCAATGGTAGCCACATTTAGCTAGACGTAGAGTTATGGGTGCGTGCCTATAGGCCTTCGACATAAGCGATTAGGAACATGCACGCTTTCTAGCAAAAGTTTAAAGTACATTTAATTGTTCAATAAAAATAAAACATAAAAGTAATCGTAATTTACAATTTAGACCTTCGCCTATTAGTCGTCTGAGAAAGAACAATTAAAAAAAAACACGAAATTAATATCGCTCACAAACGATTTGTGGCACAAAAATTAAATTATTTAGTTAAGTATTTTAAAAGACGCTATCTAAATAATAAACCTGTACTTACTCTAATCCATCAGAGTTTTAATGATGAAAATGAAAATTTCATACAAAACAGTTCCGTAATCCACGTGCCAAACATTAGAGCGACGCCATTGTAAAAAGCTACGCACAAATATAGAAGTTAGTTCATACAAATATGAAGACAAAATTCAAAAGGTACTACGCACAAAAGGCTCATACGGAAATATTTTCCGTGTCTTTTCTTACATCATGTCGAGTGCCTCGCTAGGTGTGAACTTAAAGTGTTCAGTCAAGAGTTATGATTATTAACGATGCAGGCGAGTTGACGTCCGCTATTCAGTGTCTCCAGACATTCTCGAGGAAGTTTTTAAATTTCAATTTAATCTACAAGCTAAGGATTTCGTGCGGAATATGTAAGAAATACAGAACATATTTAAGAGCAAAATATATAGTAATACATTTACTTAGAGATACATGGCACAAGGGACATAACATCTTAGTTCTCAATTTTGGTGGCGCATTGTCTTAATAGAACCAATGTTGTATGGGTGGTGGTGACCACTTATCATCACGTGGTTCATTTGCCCCTCCACCACCCATTTTATATAAAGAAAAATAATAGCGCAAAATTTTGATAATTATCATCATTACAATAAACGCGAAAAGTTTGTGTGTTCAGGTGTGTTACTCAATCACGTTTCACGGCTGGATTTTAATATTTTTTTGTCCATAATAGTAAATTATGTCGTAGAACTAAACATAAAGTACCTTAAAAAGTTTAAAAATATATATAATTTACTTTATACAGAGCGAAGCGGGCGAGTAACAGCTATTATTGGATAATAAATTAGTAAGAGACTTGCGTGTAATTAGAACTAGTGAATGTATGGCTGAACACGTAACGTAGTCTAATTACACGCAACAGGGTTGTTTCAGAATTTGGGACGAAGTTGCAGAGTTTATGTAAAGGTAAACACATGTATGTACATCATTTACACATACATCTTACATATTTACATTGTAATACAATTCTCTGTTCACTCGCAAACACGGTCTTTGTCTACATTTCTTTTATTATCCAAAATAAAAATATTTTTTTTTATTTCCACATGAGAACTTTGTTACTCTTTAATAGATATTAAATGTACATTATTTGAAATAGACGCCAACATTGTCGCAAATAGGTATTAACAGACCAAGACAATCATTAAGTTCTATGATAATATAAACATTTTAATTAATACTGGTTTTATATTTTTATATTGTGGGAACATTTAGAAATATACTTTTGACCTCTATTGTTTTATCTCATGTTTGCAGATTTTTTGTTGCAAATCATTTTACCTAAATACATTACGACGGAATTTCAAACAATTGAATTAAATGATTTAAGCATGTCTGTCTGTATTATAATCGATAAACCAGATGTACCATATTGCTGTAATAGGATCTCTACTTTTTATACATAGATGTATATAATACATACTAATAATAATTATTTATGAATTTGTGAGTTTGTTTTTTTGTTTTTGGCTCCGGTAAGTGCGAATTTCAATTCTAATACATTTTATATTTATATTTACATGCTACATATATAATTACATTTTACAAGGGATTTATAAGAGTCGATTTTATGACATCGCGAAACTCGACCGGGTCAATAGTAAATCGACTAAGCCACAAAAGACCTGAAAACGCAAATGTCAAAGAAGAGTAGATTTCGATTTTTCCGCGCGGCGCGGCGATAGGACGCATGCGGCCGGTGACCAAAATCGACCGTAAAAATGGTAATTCGCAGGCCACGCAATCCTTTCTGCTCAACATTAAAAAAATCAACTTAGTCGCTTGCGATTTCAGCGAACAGAATAATTGGTAAGATATTAGCCCCGGACGAAATTTGAAATTGAATTGAAATTTGACAACTGTGAACGCTATGCCCCAAAGATTCATTAAAGAAATAGAAGCGAAGCTGCAATCGGTTCATTTACTTTATTTTACATGCAGCATAAAACCGAAACAGCAATTTTATTCAAATAAAATGTGTATCTGCCAACCCGCAGTGGTGCATTGTGGTAGAATAAGCTCCTAACCTACGGTAACAGGAGTATAGGTCTGTAATTAGAAGTGACTCATTTAGACACTGTTACCAAACCGCCGTGTAAGTAAATTAACAAATCATTATTTGAGTAGTTTATCTAACTAACAATTGGATACGACTGTGTTAAATATGTATAAATATTGTTTTTCCATGTGTGTATAAACATTGTTTTCAAATTTAGAAATAAATTAAATATATTCATATTTATGCTTGTAGTTAAAACTACAACAAACAGACTTGGCATAGCTAATATTTTCCCTTCAATACAAGCAAGTACTTGTGTAAACAATGAGCTTTACTTGTTTTAGCCGAGTCATTTTGTTTTATTTAGGCACGCTAAGATAAGTTACAGGTTTCCAGGTTTGCAAAGCAGTAAGGCTTTTACTAAATTTCACCCGGCCGGCTGTTCCGTTCTGATTAGATCGCTATCATCCCACGCAAGTAGGTCACACAATGCTTACCGTTTGAACACGCGATCAGTACAACTTTGTGCAATATCTGGGCGCTAGTTTAGTAAATTCGACCTTTTTCTTCGTAAGGATCATTCTTTCTTCAATCATCATCAACATTCAATTTAAGTTTGACGTTTAACTGTCATCGACTGTTGTAAGTTACGAGGATAATGTGACTTAGAAACGTTAAACATACCAGAATTTACTTAGAATTGTCTGTATTAATAGTTTATATAACAAAATACAAATATTCGTAAAAGTACAAGATCCACGAATGTTGTGACGAAACAATGACAATTTTACAATATAGATAGACAATTTTGGTAAGGTAATATAACCAGTCTATATGTAAATTGGACGAAGATGGTCCAGTCCAGACAAGTGGGTGGAAATCGTGAATCTTAATCGAAGATCGCGGTTACAAATCCGTGTAAACACGACTGAGTTATCCCTGACTTAATTTGTATTTATATCTCGACGTTAATGTAAAACATATATAGTCAGAAAATATATAATAATTGTATGAGTGTTAAGTAGGCATAGTGTAACCGGAAGTGTTCATTTTAGCAGTATGGGCCTTTAAATATTATATGCATTGTATTATTATTATTAAGTTCGCGATATACTGTAAAATTAATACAAAACATGTTTATCATTCATAACTTTTACGTAATCTGGAATAGTTTCGTTCTGACGCAGCAGTTCTATTCTGTTAGAACTAATTTCATTACTCATCCGTTAAATGTTGATGCGTGTGTTTCTGAAATGTTATAATTATTACACTTTCTGACATTTGATTACCGTTTTCTGCGATGAGTTTCGAGTGTGTTCTTACAGACTAGCCAAATACTGATGTCAATAATGAATAACCAAATGTACAGAATATCAATATTCCTTGCATTAAGCACGAGATCTAAGATTCTATGTCCCTGGAGCTTTAACTATATTTTAAGCCGCAACATGATATTACAAACTAACTAAGTTTTGCGGTAGAATAGCGTAAGAATGATATCCTTATGGTAACGCATAAGATGACTTTCATTGCCACACATAACATTTTATATAAATTAAAAAAATACAACGCTTCTAAAATCAAAACTGGGTAATATCGACTAAAATTGTATTCAAATATTATATTGATTTAACGGAGTTTAGTATTCGCATTTGATTAATGCAATTCTATAACAGTTTAAAGCATATGTTTCAGTATTATTTGCTGCGGTATACTTTGACAAATAAATTATGGGTTAGCGCCGTTACGAGGTATAATTGGGGATTAATTTGAATAATAGCCTCCAAACACGATATGTAATGAACTAAATATGTCTAGCATTGTATGACTATTTGAACTGGAAATGAGAAAGAATTTAAACTGCGTTAAATGTAAGTTAATGGGAAATAATTCTTAATAGTCTAAATATGTCAGCGACTTTTTGCTATCGAGGCTATGTTATAAATTTTATTAAGCCCCAATTAGCAAAAACGAATGTAGGCAATATACTTAATATGTCATGCTAAAATGCTATGGGTTATTAACCGATTTTTAGGATAATTGAAATAAAGTAATAATTATGAAAATGAAATTCTGTGTTTTTAGGAAGGGTTATGTGTGAGTGTGGGGTGGTAATACATACACACAAATACATGGAACTCTTTCTTACATGCATAGTTATATACGAATGCGGACTTAACTAAATATATTATACGGTGTGGAATGGTGGTAAGAATGCTACCAGCAATTTCCCAGTTGAATAGCAATTCCGATTCTGGGCGGAAAATTACCAGCCTTCTTGTTACCAGTGGAGTTATAAGTGAGTGTTGCATCTTTAAATTTTTAATCGCATATCGTATGTCTTGATAGCAAATTATGTTATTGTAAACCAATTTATACTGACTCATAATAGATAATTAGTTAATTTAATTAAATTCGGATAAACAAGTTTTTATTTATAGTAAAAAACTTGCTACTACGTGTTGATGAATTTTGTCATTAAGGCTTAGTGCGCACTGCGATTGCGAATGCTTTTTAGGAATAACTGAAAACGCCAAACCGCATACGATCACTCTCGATCCGTTTAAGTTTTTTTTTTCATTTCCATAGTGGAATTCTGGTAAGCAGCGTGTGTTGTTGCGCTTGCTCTGTTGATACTAAATACCAAAACCGAACGGAATTAACCGCTGTCCGTGGGACACCGTACTAAGATAAAAGACACAGGAAAATCGTATGTTTTCGTGTTAAAAATCAGTCACTGGCAGTTTTGAACCGTTTGCGTTCAAACGCAGTCGCACTAAGCCTAAGGTCGTTAAGGGGAATGATCAAATTGAAGAATAGGGATTATAATTTATAAGATATCTAATAAAATAAATTTATATTACAATAACATCACAATCCTTATTGTTATTAAAAAATATATATTATGCTGATTTAATGGTGCACTTTGTAATTTAAGATATTTGTATGTAATATGTGCAATATTAAACGTTCTTAAGAAAAATAGATAAAAGGTAAGTTAACTATGTGAGCAGATCAAATAGAGCCACAAAACAACACAAAACGAGATTAACTAATTTTAATTCATTCGCCGTCATTGGTCGATGCCTGCTGATGACGCAATGAGCGACCAATGGGCGTTTAATATTTAGCAAATTTAGTTATCTTACTTTGAATTCAAAAACTGTCGTTATGAAACACACGATTTTTTCACCGTTTCAATATTCACGTTTCACGGATTAGCTTCTTTTAATAATAAAAGTATTGTTTTACATTTACAAATATTAAACGGCTAAATAGAAACATTTGTTTATTTTATTCATTTCGGATTGAATGCGGCCATTTGGCGTGTTTGTATGGACGCATCGTCGTCGGCTGATTCATCGTCACCGACGCGTGTGGTCTGACAAGGTTTGTTTAACCTTAAACTGATTTCACAATAAACCTTTATCAGACCCACAAATATTTGTTCGAGATATAAAAGATACAATGTTAAAATACTGATGAAAACGAGCAAATTTTTTGCATCTTATCTTTACAGTACAGTATCAGCCTGTAAATGTCCCACTGCTGGGCTAAGGCCTCCTCTCTTTTTTTGAGGAGAAGGTTTAGAGCTTCTTCCACCACGCTGCTCCAATGCGGGTTGGTGGAATACACATGTGGCAGAATTTTAGTGAAATTTTTACACATGCAGGTTTCCTAACGATGTTTTCCTTCACTGTCAAGCATCTTATCTTCATCTATGTTCAATTTTTCAAGTGTGTGTCAATCGTTCAAGTGTGTGTATTTACATATATGGGTTCAAATTAATAATATATTTTAATTCGTTGGCTTCATATTTTTAGCTTTATGTTTTCATCTTATTACGTGTTTGACGGACAAGGTTATATATGTCAGTGCAATAGGACCTAAAAATACCTCAACATTGTAACCAATCCGGTATCTTTATATTCGTTAAATGTTTTGAATGGAATGGTTAGGTCACATTCAAAAAAAAAATCAAATCACATTCAAATAAAAATATAATTGTATGTGTGCGTACTGTATATATACATATTATCAAATGGTTTTTACTGATTATCATCTCAACGATAATGGAACTTTACTAAAGTATAGTATTCTTTTTTTGAATTTATTAATATTATTAAGGCAGATAACCAAATAAGCCACCATAGCAGACTGGTGCACTTTTAAATAGGATCTAAGATGTTATATCCCTTGTGCCTGTAATAAATAACACTGGCTTACTCAAATACGTCGAGTCGAATAATTGATAACGATGCATCCAGACGGTCTTACACCTAGCTATACTACAATATCGGATGCCATAACTTAAAAATCTTAAAACAGATACAATATAAAAACTTTAATTAATATTAATATAAAATAAAAGCATTTATATTAACTTCGAGCGTAAAAACAGTGAAATGTATCTTTGTAGTGTATTTTATTTCTTGTTACAAGCAGCTGTTCTTAGTGGATAATATGACCATGTTTATCAACTCAGTATGGGAGATTAGGACATATCCCGTTTATGATAAAAACATATTGTTTTTTGTCCTCACAGCAACTAATACATATGTGTTCTTTTTTTTTAAATGTTTCAAATAAGCGAAAAGCTTGCATTAGAAAATGAAATAATTTATCGGTTTTTTTTTGGTCAGAGAACGACATAATTATTGAAGAGAATCGGGTCAGTCCTGCTCAAACAGAACGTATTATCGCCTTATCTACGGAACATAAAACACAAACAAAACGAAATGAACAGATTTAAGTCAATGTCAAACACATGTGCAACCCACAAACGCATTTCAAACAAATAATAAAAAAGTCTTATCATTAGGGGCTATAAGAAAACAGTAATATAGGATTTTGCATAAATAGTAAGTATTACTCGGTAATGATAAGATTAACAAAATTTAAAAATTTATTTATTTGCCAAAACATTGCTAATTAATATTATAATATCCGGTGTTTCTGTATAACCACAAACAACTACATATATATAACTGAAAACGAATGTTTGTAAAGTACCTACTCGAGAAATCGAGATAAAACTTAGAAGGTCGAAGTTTAGGCATAGAATGGGGCTTTCGGTTGACATCAGAGAGAATTGTAATTAAATATTCTTGATAATGGTATTCAGGGAATTCTAAATTAGAAAACTTTTGTAAATTTATTTTTTGACTAGAGTGTATTGTAATATTTTACATATTTAAACATGGAGGATATACTTTAGGTAAATCGTTTGACTTACACATTTTCAGGTTTATTTTAAGAATATTTTACAATTATACATATAACGTATGTACAATAGTTTTATGTATTTTAGGAAGGCAGAAAGTGAGCAAATTGATCGTCAATGCTATGACATCTATGGGATCTGTGACATTATTTCCCTTGTGCCGGTTACAGAAAAACTCTGGCTAATTCATCCTTCAAAACGAAATACAGCCATAGAGTTTGTCACTGGAATCATCTCTAGGTAATTTATTAAAATATTTGCAGAACAATATGTGAAAACTTAATATTTCTTCATTTAAATAATTATTAATTTATACGTGTTCAAGAAAGAACGTACTTGGTAGAAGTTTGTTGTGATTTTTTTGGACTTTACAAACTTATACTTGGTAACGAAAAAAACATTAAGCAGCAAATACGCCAATCGAGTTTCCATCTAAAACAAATTCATAACAAAGTATAGAAATATTTTTAAAATTAAAAATTATGCTTAATTTTTACTACTAAGGTCAAAATATAACTGAAGCTGAGTCTAAAGTAGATAATTTAAATAAAGCCTAAACTTGGTTTTGAAAGGCCTTCCAAATGATAGTCAACGTATTCCGTCTAAAATAACGTCAAAATAAACCCAAGAAATAAGAAGTTGATGTTTGAGAAATAATTAGTAAACGAAAAAAAGTTTTCATCTTCATTTCATCATTAATTTTAGTTTATTTTATACGATGTAAAAGTCTAAATGTCCACAGCTGGGCAAAACCTTCTTTTCCGAACCGGTGGTAGTTTTTAAATTTTGACAATCAAAAAATAAGTGTGTGTGAAATTGAATTTAAATCCTCTTAAGCCTCCGATGCAGATTGGTGGATAAGCATGTAGCAGAATTACATCGGACACTGCATGTGTGTTTGTGACATGTGCGTGGGTTCCTCTTCACCTCATAATAATATTTTATTTATCGTTTCGTCTTGGTTTGCAATTCTGTTATTTATGTAATTTAATTAATATTATGTAAAAAGATAAACTTAGATTTAATTTATCATTCTTTTGAAATTAACTTGTTTACGTCATATTCATGAGGTCATTGATAAAAATTAGCTTTAATTAATTATTTTAAAATAATTTTTGTTACTATATATCCGAGTATTTATTGAAATATTATTATTTATTTTGTGGTTATCCACAACTGTGAATCAAGGTATATTCTTATTTTAGTATGGAACCCTAATGAACGCAAGGAAAAGACCAACCAGATTGCGTAGTAAAAAAAATGTTAATTCGGTTTTAAAGCAAAGCCATAATTTAGTTAAACATTTTTATCTTTACTTCGAAGGCACACGTGAAAGCGAATTTAATTCAAAAGCATTATTCATTCTTCAGACTATACACAGCTTAAGACATTTAAGAATTCGTTTTCGTAAATAAATACCCACTAAGGACGGATTTTTCGCAATACGATCCCTAAGAGGATGAAAAGGGTTAAACGTGCTCAAAGCGGGCTAAGCTTGTGAAGGCTTCGTATATACAGACGATAAATAGGCGGCGAAACGGATTACCGTAATGATACCGTACATTACCTACTTTTACATATATTCGTATGGTTTTTTACCTTAATTTCGATTTCCATCTAATTATTTCATTATTTTAACAATTTAAATTTGTGTAAATATTATTAAGCACTAAAACATTAATTTATATTGAATAAAAACTGTTTTGTGTGCAAGCAGGGTGTTTAGCAATATTTGAAGGTCAAATTGAGTTCCGATTTATGTACCTGTAACGTTTGATTTACAGTTTCTTTTAAATTTTTACTGAATTTCCGTGTATGCACGCGCTTTAATTTTATGTAATAATTATATACATAACGTATATATAATATACATCCATCTATATTGGTCATATCTTGTTAAACTGGTCCAACTATTATACCATTATCACATTAGACCATTTTCTTGACCCTAAGTTTGCCTGGAAGAGATCACTCTTCTTTCATATGTTAAATAACTTTAAATAATATCTTGTACATAACCTTGTACATCAATAATTTTAAGCCGAGATGGTCTAGTGGTTAGAACGCGTGAATCTTAACCGATGATCGTGGGTTCAAACCCGGGCAAGCACCACTGAATTTTCATGTGCTTAATTTGTGTTTTTAATTCATCTCGTGCTTGACGGTGAAGGAAAACATCGTGAGGAAACGTGCATGTGTCTAATTTCATTGAAATTATGCCACATGTGTATTCTACCAACCCGCATTGGAGCAGCGTGGTGGAATAAGCTCCAAACCTTCTCCTCAAAAGGGAGAGGAAGCCTTAGGCCATCAGTGAGACATTAACAAACTGTTACTGTACGGTACTGTTACATAATCTTAACATTATTGACTTATCTTAAAATCAATGTTGCATTAAGTATTATAACTTAAAATTGTTCGTTAAAAATAAACACGAAGATTTAATCTACGTGCGCGAATATAAACAGATACCTGTTGAAATTTTAATTTTCTAATGTGTTGACAATAATTATTGTGATCTTTAGTGAAGGCAAACGTCGTAAGGAAACCCTACATGTACGCAAGTAATCCGGCAACCTAGTGCGGTCGAGGAGCTTGGTTGAATAAGCTCCGTATCCTTTTCCGTAAGAGGAACGGAGGCCTTTAATCCAGCAGAGAACATTTACGGTCTGTTACCTACTTTACATAAGAAAACAAAGTACCTACGTTAAATCACCAAAACAAGTAACTACGATGCCTACGATTGCATTCATTTTATATTTGAAGATAATCTTAGACTAGCCTGTATATATGTTTGTACATGTATAATTTTCATTTTTATAAACATTCAACTTTATAGGTGATATCTTGTAAAACTACAGGTTACAACATTATTAGATAATTTCCACTGGGGCGGGACTCCTAAATTGCCTTTAAGAGATCATAGTAAGTGCGATTGCGTCTATTTTCTATTTGGAGATAGTTTTGCGACCGTTATTCCATAATCTATTTTAAAAATTACCGATTGCGTTGATGCCACGTTTAACTAGCACAGTCATTTAGTGTTTAGATAGTTTATAGACTAATAAAGAGCTATATATATATATCTTTAATTAATTATTCATGAACAGACGCGTGTTATTTGACAAATTGTTTTTATGACTGACCATGAGTGAGTCTACATTATTTAAAACCTACTTATGTTAGGTATTCAGGATTTATGTCTTTTAAACATGACACATCACTGAGTATTAGGTATCCATTTGAATCTTAAAACATGATTTACGCAAATGCAAGCCTATTACAAATAGCACGCTATTTTACAAATGTCAACCAATAGTAAATTATTATGACTAATTAATATATCGAGCACGACACGGTAATCTTTAGACATATATAATATTATCTTAAAGACAAAGAGTAATTACTGTTCGTAAAGCCGATATGGCCTAGTGTTTAGAACGCGTGAATCTTAACCGATGATCGTGGGTTCAAGTCCGAGCAAGCACCACTGAATTTTCATGTGCTTAATTTGTGATTAAAATTCATTTCGTGCTTGACGGCGAAGGAAAACATCGTGAGGAAACCTGCATGTGTCTAATTTCATTAAAACCACATGTGTATTCTAGATTAGAGCAGCGTGGTGGAATAAGCTCCAAACCTTCTCCTCAAAAAGGGAGAGGAGGCCTTAGCCCAGCAGTGGGACATTCATTAATATTATATTCTATTTATATAGTTTGGACTATTCATTATATATATAGTTTGGACGACTCGTCATTGTTTATCATATATTGTTTATATCGAGTGATGACTTATGTAGATTAATTTTTAATTTTGTTTTTATAATAGAAAACATTAACTGTTTTTACCTTTATTATAGTTCACTTTCATAATAGACTATCGGCTTTATTTATAACCTTTGCTTAGCGGCTGTTTAGGACTGTTTCACACTGATTTCTTTCTAACTGTGTATATGGGTAGGTGTATTTGCAAAAAACAAAATTCCTCAAAAAAAACCTTTTTAAAACTAATAAGAATTGAGCGTAGCTCGTCCAAGTAGGTATATACGATCTTGCAAATCGTGATACATTAAAGTACTTTCATTATATATATTTATTAAAACATCTCTGCTGTTGTCACTTCTAAAGGAATAATACAAAAATAAAACACTTAATTAATTTAACGAAAGCTTTAATAATGAAATGTAGATAACAGATGCACTGTGACTAATTGTGTTGTGTTTAAAAATACGACTATATACTCGGTGACATGTTTACTGCTAGAAAGAAAAGACGAATAACCAGAAAGTGCCTACTTAATGTCAGATTTAAAACGAATGAAACTGTTTCGACACATCATTATACTGTTTTATTAGTGTAATTGGAAACTTGTTTTAGCTAAGTATCTATATGGGTGTAAGCCCGTGTACACCTGCCAAAAAAAAAACGGAAATTTCTACTAAAACAGATATTATAGTCAGCATAGAGCATCCTAGTGGATTATCCAGGATTATATAAACGCGATTCCTGTACAGAATTAGTTTTTAGGTATTTTTTAGGTTTTATAAAAAAAATAGTAATGTAACCTAAATAAATATGTGTGAACGTTATGTATAGCAGACAACTGTGTGTCAATTATAAAGAGCTTAACTTTTTCAATTCAAACATCGATATTACTTCGAGTTTTATCGAATTTTATAGTTTAACTATTAAATAACTAAAAATAGTTTGAAATTGCCGATTATGTATTTTTCTTCCATTGCCGTACACTGGATTGGTTTCCGTATATTATTTTATAATAAATTATATTATTTATCACGCTTCATATTAGCTTTACTTTTATTTAATTAACACTGTGAGTATGTGAACAAATCAAGGAAGTCGATTTTAATATATTTCTAATTATTTTATCGATCTGAACTAAAATTCATAATATAGTTAAAAACGTTTCATACTTAATTTAATACGAAATTGTACATGTATGGAAATTAAAAATAAATGCGATAAAATGGATTAAATGAACAGTCTGCACAAACAATTATCATCAAGAGTGCATTCAGTTTATGAATGACTCTCCGGCAGCTCGCAGCAAATGGATATGTCCTGGTTGTGTTACATTTAAGTCTAAAGGTGAAAGCAATATAACTCTGACGTTAATGAAGGGTCAGAAAACCTCTGACAAAAAAACAAGTTTTTCTACCGAACACGCCGGTTTTTTTTCCAACTCTGTTCTTTTTTTATATCATAAATAGGCCAACGGGCAAATGTAAGTAGTCACAACTACCCATTGATATTAACGCCGTAAGAACTAAGTACTAATCATCGCCAAAGCGCAACCGACCATGAAAACAGTAATCTTATGCCCCTTGTGCTTATAGTTAAAGTAAATGCTAATTATCAATATGAATTTAGTTTGATGGATTATGTGCATCAACAAATATATATAAGTATATATGTTATAAGTTTATATGTGTGTTATATATAATTGCGTTTTACTTTTAAATAAACTTCGAATACAATACTTTATTATGTCACATTTCTTTTCAAATACTTTTTATTAAATTAATTAAATATAATATTGTTCAAATTGTCGGAACAAATGATAATATCACTTAGAATAACGACGGTATGACACGAATGAAGCATTGAACACTAGAAAGTTTTATTACAAGATTACACGGCATTAACTAGATACTAGACTACAACATATCTTAAAAGAAATCTCGTTCTTGTAGGCGTACCACGTGGGCAGTCGCCGGGTAAGTCAATCGTAGGGTCTTAAAATTGCAAATCGAGTCAAGAAAATGTCTAATCTAAATTCACTATTGCGGTTATTGCGGAAATATATGACTATGAATAATATAATTTATTTTCTAAATGATGTTTACGCAACTACAACGAGTAGATGAAAAGGTTTTGCATTTGTTCAGTTTTTTTTTATTTGAAACTACTATTCATCGCTACATTTCAAATACGTGTGACGTTTCTATGTGTAACGTTTGTAATGCAGAAGTTTCACTTCTGTCACGTCACCGGGGTTGCATGCTTATTGTTTATTTTATTTTTTTCACGCTGAATCTTATCTACTTGATATGAACATTGTGATTGTTTCACGATATGTATTATATTTATATACAAAATGTATATTTATATGTTTAATATTTTAAGATACAAAGTCAATGACGTCGGAATATTAAATCGTCTTGAGTGCATTTTATGACGAAAGCTAACAAAATTATAATAGATAACATGCAACGACAAATGTCTTTGAATAAGTGTGATAAACTCAATCTTATTTTAAGAGCATAAAAATAATTTAAAATAAAATAAAAATATTCAAAAACAGGCTTTTATTAACGTCATACAACAGAACCCTCAAAAAGAAATAAATGAGCTTAATCTCGAGGCTTAGTAGTTCCCCTTGAACAGTTCCACTATCTGCTTTCTCGTTTTATCAACACATCACATCTGTGGTACGAAATGAAGACATTAAAATTACATAGACTTTCAAAGTTTCAAATTGAACGATATTAATGAATTACAAGCACAAGGGCGATAACATCTTAGTTCCCAAGGTTGGTGGCGCATTGGCGATGTTGACCACTTACTACCAGGTGGCCCTTACTACATGCACGTCCACCTACCTATTTTATAAAAAAAATAGCTAGCATTCAATTTACTAGATTAGCAAGTGAAGCTAATCTGAAGCGGGTAAAATATGCATAACTTTGGCTACATTTATTTATCACAGAGTTTAAATCTTTATCAAAATAAAATAAATTTTAAGCAAATAAATACTGCATCTAAAATTTGTAATTGGAACATTCAAAGATTGTAAGCAGTTAATACAGATAAAAATAATTAAGGTAAAGGTGTATGCGTGACATTGACGCATTATCTAAGCGGGCTACGTTTAGACATTGCGCTTGCGATATTTGCGCACATCGTTTGGAAAATATTGTTTATAATATGCTTATTTATTTCCCTTTAATATATGTTTACATTAATAAATGTGGTACCTAGATAATTTTCAGTTACAGCACCATTTTTTTAGGACACAAACGCATGATAAGGGAATGTGTACATAAGATCACGCACACAACATTGTAAAGGCGTCACTTCAATTGACATTTTTGTTAACGTTTTTCTATTGGTCTCAGATAATATGTTTTGTATTTCGTGTTGACCAAAATGGAGAAAGTCGGACGCAAGACTAACGGCTTTTCATGCTTTACAAAACAGCGAAAAGGGGGGTAGTCTGTAGCAAGCGTGAACACTAACAACTTCCAAACATTGAACTACAACTGAAAATATATCATATATGACAGAAAAGCCCATTTCATTTACCCGGGGTTTGTCCTTGCCTTTAACTAGCTAGCCACTAAGCCATCGAGGTCCATTCAATAAATTAAAAAAAAAATGTTAAGCGCCTCAATCGTGCCCACGCAAAGTTAGATAGGTTAAGATAAACTAAGAAAACGGAGTCCTTCTATATATAAGTCATGTTAGTATAAACAAGGGAACTGGTTTGTCCGAGTTTTCTAAATAAAGCTTCTCTAGATTATTTGCTTTATTTTTCTACATATTTACTTAACTAAAAAGGCTACATTTGTGAATACATATTTCCATAGATATCTGGTATATTGCTTTATAATTTGGAATGCACATATGTGAACATAAATAAATTATGTACCTAAACCCTTTTATTATCGGAAACTATCAATGCGAATATTCGATTTTTTACCAGTACAGAGTGAGGAAGGTGGCAGGGTTTGTTTATCTTTTCATGCCTCAGAAAGCACGTTAAGCCGTTCGTCGTACGTCTGAGTTCTGATTCGTGTTGGATTGCTTTTCGTCGAATTATGTGAAACAAAAATGAGTTAATAGAAGTAGCATTTTTGTTTCTGTAGTATACTATAATCTAAAGTGCAGTTAATCGATCAGGAAGAATTCATCACCAAATTTGTTTCTTTGGGAAGTATTATAAATAAAAACATTCTTTCTATAATAAAAGAAATATATTTTTCTTATTATTATTATATTATATAGTAACGAAAAATATAGTATGCGCGCCAGGCACACACAAGGAGCGGCGGAGAGATGGTATAATGGGATAAGAAAGCGTCATGTCGTTTGCCGTCACGACACCAGTCACGCAGGCAGTCGATGTTACCCCCAAGGCACGGCAATACATTTCATATCGAAAAAACGTGTCGGTATGAACAACTAATTTTTCTCATACACAGCCAGGATGAATTGGATATAAGATCAATTTTGCGTTAGCGTAAGCGATACTTTATTCCTAGTAACTTTTAATTTTTCTTAAAACATAGTAAAAAAGAAATGATGTCGCGAACGTAACACGTATAGATTAAATTCCGTTGCATTATAAAGCGTTGAGAAATTAACTGTTATCATACAGTGTCAATTTTTCTTGATAAATACGATTGTTCCATTTGCACGCATCTTAGTTATTCGAGTTCATTGACCTCTACTATTAAATACGTAAATAGTATTGTAATAATTCAATTTTAAATTCCTATGTATAATTGATTAATATTAAACTTTAATTAATTATTTTATACCGACACACTAAATATGTATTAATTAAATTTATTTAATCGTATCTCGTTTTTTTCTGTTACGTTTTATCACATATAATTATGATTTATTTAATTATGAGAACGGATTTAATTTATTCTTATTTTAATGTTTCTTTTGAATATTTGATTAACTTTTTTTACACAAATAAAGAATATTATTCAGAAAATTTAACAATAGTCTGCTTGTTTTTAAAGGTTTTAGTTAAAAATAATTGAGTTACCTACCTAAATGTCCTAATGAGAATGGACAATGGATGACGTAAATAGTTCGCATTGGCCTTAATTTCAAATGGATCGCTAGACCGCATTTCTGTCCTGAATTAATCACTTTATTACCCACAATGGTAACGGGTGGAGTTGAGGATAGGCCAGACCAGACCATTGTAATAAAGTAGAGCGGCTGTTGACCCATTATTGTTGGTGTAAACACGTTTGTAAAAATAAATTTATGAGTTATCAGGAAGATCTGATTGGTTACAAAGTGTTTTGGACTATTTTAGCGAGATAAATGTTATAACGATCAATCTTAATTTACTATAAAAATAAATAAACATACGGTTATTTTTTTTTTTGAACATTATGATTCATCTAAAAACGAAGATTTAAATTATTATTCTTTTTTGAACAGTTACATTCTAAAATAAAATATTTTTTATTATACCTAATATAATATACTAAAAACACGACCGAACGATTACTTCCGAAACATTTAGATTTCATTAATTAAAAGTAATTTAGGTTTATAGTAGATACGTGACGTAAAAAGACTAATATTCAATAAATTGTTTTTAGTCGTGTCGATGGTCGATGGGATGCGACAAGTGCGGTTAACGGTTTATTTCCTACGATCGATGACATCACGTCGAATGATAGGACGGCTTTGATAGATGCGATTTGGTTTTCATTAAAGTAAAAACTATTTCGATGACGTACGAGTTTGAATTGCTAGAGTAACTTTCAACATTGTATTTGATATTTGAGTTTGACTTTGAATACTTTTACGTCCTACAGTCATATAAATGTATAAAATAAACAGATAGAGTTGAATACGTCAATCTATACAAATAAATAAAATTGAAGTGTCTTTCTGTATTTTCATAATAATTGCGTCTTTTTAAGTTATTATGGTATAGTTATGTACTATTTGTTAGTTACTAAAACAAAAAAGGCATTTTTCAGTTGTCTGTCTGTCTGTTTGTCCGGCGTAATCTTCAAAACCAGTGCAATAATATATCGGTTGAGTCTATCCAGAGTTTTAACATTTAAAATTCACGTACATTTTTGTCGTCTATTATTTTAGGCTAAACGTTAAAATGGTCGATTTCATACATCGAGTACGCAACGCTGAGATTACTCTATTTATTTATTTTATTTATGAAACGAACAGTACAAAGCGACACATTTACACAAAGAAATACAAAGACAAAACATCGACCAATACAGTTTCCAAACGTACACGATTCATAATAATACGAGCAAATGAAAAAAGAAGTGCAAATTACAAGGCTAAATCAAAAAAATACAAAATGAGCAACAATTAAACAACAATATAAACAGCGACTAGGACAAGAGTCACATTTTTTTTTCTTATAGCCGTCCACTGTTGGACGAAAGCCAACCATTCCGATCTTGGGCAGCCCGCATCCATCCCGTATCTTTTTTAAATCGTCGGTCCACCTTGCCGTATTTACATTAGTTACATTACATTATATACATTAATAATTAAACTCGTGCTCAGTGATAAGTTAAATATCCAAATATTGCAATTCTGCCACTTTTGGAACAAGCGTTGCAAAATAAGAGAGCTGGTATTTGCCCGACGGTGGGACATTGCAATATTACTGAACTGACTATTGACAGTTATCCGTTTATGTGTTTCAGATATCGACAAACATTTGCCGTTAATTAAAACCAGCAACAAGCTATCAAAATAAATCATAATTCTAAAAATAGATAAATCAATAAATTCCATACCTAGGTGTATTGAATGCGATGTAATTAATGCGACGCCGGCTTTACTGGCGCCAAACACGTTAATGATATATTGAAAAAAAAAAACATTTTATATAAAGCCAGCGCCTCCTTTCTCATTCATTTCATAGATACACAGATAACAATCTTTCTATAGGATATATATTCTACTATGCACCTAAATTTAATAGGTCGTATATTTTTTTAAATAACATTATTGTAGTAATCATAATTATATGATATATGCGTTATAGAAAATTACTATATGATTTTATTTTAATTTTATTTATTAGGTTTACTTACAATCACTTACACTAATACATTTAAAGAAACAACAAATACAAACTTATTATCTAAGTGTAGAGATGAATTAAAAGTAAACACAACATGCGCATGAAAAATGGAAACCAGTTCAGAAATAAATACAAAATTACATTTTATATACTAACACATTCCCATAAGTGTATAATAGCCCCCATAAAAATATAACAATAATCATTCGTGTAGTTTATACGTATACATTAGAAACCAAATATTCTTTGCTAATTTTGAAATCGTATGGAATGTTTAATTAACACATTATATTTTATTATATTTTAAATAACACAATACAAATACGCATTCGTTAAACAAAACTCGGTAAATCCATATTTGTTAGTATTACGTGTTCATTGCATTCGTTGCAAGTTATTAGTGGCACCATTTGTCACGTCTTGACCTTCTATAGCAGTGCAGCTAGCAACGAGCGAATCGCTGATAGTGACTCATCCTAGCAAGCCCGCTAATGATACTAGCTAAGTCTCAGTATACACGGACGAATTAAAACTTCGATTATTTTTTATTCGAACTTGCACCTAACGAACGAAGTATGTGTTCTTTTTTTAATATTTACTTTTTAAATTTAAGTATGAAAATTTTGTTAGTGTTCAGTCAGTATAAAAAAATTAAAACTCAAACAAAATTTTGTTGTTCATAGCAGAATATTCAAAAATGTATATAAAGTAAAATTGATAAGACAGAAACCATCTACTAGTAATAATATCAACGATAAATAATTCACCATACATTAATGAGTGATTTTTCTTAAATATTCCAGATTTTTGAACAATAAATGCGTAACGACGAAAGTTTGTTTCATAAAACATCTTTTGACGTAACGAGAAACATCACGAAATTCCCTTCTTGAGACGCCTTGTATAATGTCATTCGCTAAAGATACTTGCACTGTCAGAACATATAGAATACATTTTTTCCAAGCCGTCTCACAGTTTATCGATATATATCGGTCATATTTCAGTTTATATATTTTAAAAATTTTAAAAATTCGGAGAGCACAGTCTATTCCTCTTTTTTAGTCCAATGGCAACGTCAATCCGACATGAAAAGAGAAATTTGTCACAGGACCAACATTTTTACATGCTTTCCGAGACACCAGATTATTATATTTTTAACTACTTCACTTTGGACTGCTGAGAATTGGGTTACAAAAAAATCCTATAACATTTATGAGCCCAACCCAGGCTTTAAATCCTTTTTAAACAAACTAGTAATTAGATTAAGGATTTTTAGAATATAAGGGCAAGATATATTGTCTAAATCACATACTGCACTTAATAGTGAGGTGTCAGAAAGATCGTTGAACTGCAAATTATTTACGTCTGACGTCCGTGTGTACTAAGCTTAATTTTTATTGTATAATGCAAACAGTTAGATCGAGCGCAAAAAAATTAAGAATCAATGTCCATCATTGTTGGTACCAATACTGTCGGTGATTCATTTAACCCAACGATTTGATCAAACAATTTAAGGATGCGATAGTGATACGTTATACGACTGTGTTATAAGCGTTAAAAGTAACCTTACTTTTCCGTCTGCTAATGTATGTTGTTAACTTATATCAAAAAAAGATTATAAAATATCGTTTGATATTTTTCATGTAAATTATATAAAGTAAGTATGTATTAAAGTAGAAAATTACCTATATTGCTTAAATAAATACTTTTTTTTAAATTGAAAATTTGTAGCAGGCTGGCAAATGAACTACATGACGGTAAGTTGTCACCATCGCCAATGAGCCAAGTTTGGGAACTAAAATGTTACATTTCTCTCCACTCACCCTTAACAGCGGAACACAGCAATACTAAGTATTGCTGTTTGGCGGTAGAATAGGGGATGAGTGGGTGGTACCCAAACGGGCTTGCACAAAAGCCTCCATTAATTAAATAAGTCAACAAGAACGTTTTTAATTGTTTAAAATTACCAACATAATAATTCTGAATTCATTATTATAATGGACTAATTAATTATTATACGCCATGAATAGTTGAATGAGAAACTTAAGCACTTTTGTTTTACATAAGCCCTAAATGCAAATGAATGTAAGTGGGTTAATTCAGTTAATTCGATCTCAAGTAAGACGAGAAACAGACAACTAGGATCGTTAACTGATGGCTTTAATTAAAATATGGCGTTGTAATTCATACAATTTATATTAAACGCTCTCACAGTTCTAATACACCTAACCTACTTTCATTTAAACACGTCGAGTTCAAAGAATTTCAACGAAGAGTACTCGCTTTAATTGTACCAATATTAGTTATTTTAAGCCAAGACCTTACTTGTTTAAACAATAAATTACTAGTTTATATATTGTTTTTTTTTTAGCTCTTTTGATTATTTATATTATATAGCTTAAATATCATTGAGAAGATTTTTAGCACATACTACCTTGGGTATGAAGGTTCACGTCCAGGCCGTTTTAATAACAAATAACAGTGAAAGCTAAAGGTACATAAATATGAAAAGAAAAATTATTTGAATACTGCTAGTTTACAATTTTATTAAATAGAAAAAAATGTATCGCTGGCACGCCAATTTTACCAGTATTAAAATTTACACCTACACCACACGTTGTTTCAAGATATCGATGCAAATACCTCGATGTAATAAGTCTACATGGCAAACTTAGCAAAGAAAACAAAATATCTTTATATTTATTTTTTCTTTGTCTGTTGTTTGTTTCATTTAAGTAATTTTTATATATTACAGTTTTCTCCCGAGTAGAATAAAGCAACCCATTCTCAACCAATCTCAAAATGGGTGTCGTAAGAGTGAACTAATTTTTTTTTTGTTCATCAGCACTAGCATCCCAGTAAAACGTATTGTGGCGAGAATTTAGATTCGCATTCAATAAGGATGATTGGCGACGGGCAGGCGGCCGGCCATAAAAGTCTGTCAATTCATTTATCTTCGCACTGTTATGAAACACTGCGGTCCGAAATGATGATGATGATGACAAATGATTGACATATTTCTGAGAACGTCATTTGCTCCACATACCTTTAAGTATTAATTTCTGTCTATCTACCTATAAGCAATGTATAAGCAAATGTAGAACGGGGAGCTTTAACGCCCTTTGGGAGAGTTCTATGTCTAGAAGTGGGTTGCAATTGGCAGACAATGATGACAATCCCTAGCAATATATCTACAATATACCTAATCGTATAGATAATACGACTGATTCGGTCTCGTTGACTTAGTGGCTAGCCTGTTCGCCTGAAGAACTTTTTTTTTTTGGAAAAACGTATTACGCGTTTCCCCTACGGAAACAGTGGGGAGAGGGAGGGGTATGTGGGGTCTCGCCGGTGTCTTTCCGTCTTAACGAACGAGCGCCACGGGATCGCTTGCGCATGTTACTGTGACTGAAGATACCCTGATTAAAATACTAGTTTATTCTTATTTCTTATATTGATAATTCTAACCCATTATGAAAATTTCCTTACACTATTCTTATTAGACGTTTTCTTTATTTAAAACTCCGAGCTAGAAAGCATAGTGGGGGGGAGTATAATAAGTGAAATAATGTTGTGGGGGGGATCACCCAGATTTTTCTTATATGTATGTAAAATAATACTATTTGTTTGTTCAATACAATGAAATGATGAGCCGGTTGGCGTGGTTGGTAGATACTTGCCTTTTCACGCCGAAGGTTGTGGGTTCGATTCCCACCCAGGACAGACATTTGTGTGTATGAACATGTCTATTAGTCTGAGTCTGGGTGTAATTTTCTATATAATTATGTATTTACAAAAGAAAAGTAGTATATGTAGTATATCAGTTGTCTGGTTCCCTTAGCACAAGCTTTGTACAAGCTTAATTTGGGATCAGATGGCTGTGTGTGAAAAATGTCACAGGATATTATTATTATATGTCTACCCACGGCAATAAATCACAATCAAATTCTAATTATAAATAAGAACTTAATTCTTATATACATAGATATTCGTGACAGATTACTAAATGATGATATGGTAAATTTTAAATTTTTATTTTCCATAATTTATAACATATTTTATTTTATTATAATCAATATTATGATACAATTTTACATAATTATAGTAAAATAATCAATAACAACAGGAAATGACTTGACTAATCATAATTTAATTATATTGAAAAATGTTTTAAAACAAAAATAATGGATCTAATTATCTACAGCAGTAATGTCAGATTTTGTATAATTGGTTCGGTCATTATATTAGTAACAAATAACTATTAAAGCTTTACATATCACTAGACATCTATAAAATATAGGCATACATAATTTCTCGTCAAGCTTATATGAAGTATTAAAGGTTTGTAAACATTTTAATAATTTTAAAAAGGAATAAAATATGTCTACAATCCTTATCATATACATTAAGAATATAATAATTAATTAATTACTTAAAGTAATTCACGGAATTATTATACGTTTTATTTCACCGTTAACAATATATTAGAACAAAAATTTGATAATTGGATATAACGGTATAACTTTAAGCAGAGAAGTTGTAGTTTAAATTATTTTAGAATATAAGTAAACTAATTGTAAGTTTACTTAAATTTACCTTGTTTATTTTATATAATATATAAAAAAATAATTGTGAACTTTTAACTGATAAAATTATCTAAATAACCATCTTAAATAATGGTGATAAAGAAATTATATAACTGATATAATTATATATATTGTTACCGTAACTCATGTGTCTATTACTAGCCCGGTTTGTAGTAAACTATGGAGTTATAAAATAATTTAAAATTGAAAAATGTAGCTTATAAAAAATTTTTTTTTTTTCATTCAGCTGCATGAAATGACATCACGTGAGATAAAACTTGTTGGCCGCTTATTTTTTAATACTTAATGTGGCTAATTATTATTAATACCTTGTATGTATAGTCGCCTTTTTTTGGTTAAACGTCTTGGTTCAATATGTTACATGAACAACATGCCAGTATTGAATTAGATCATAGTAATTCATTCATATTTCTCGGGGTACTTTCTAAGCGCTTTAAGTAAATATTATTCTAAGTTATAAAAACTTTACATACCTTTTCGTTAGTTTCTTTTTAAGAAAAATAAAAGAGTTCTGATTCATAAACAAATCACAACACAAAAGTATCACTCAGCACACAACACCAACCACTATCATAGCCCACTAACCGGCCGCTCAAAGTTCCAGTCTCCAGAAAGCGATGCACTCAGAAATCGGATCGCTTTGACAAGTTTGAGGAGTTGTATTCATTCAGGTCATTCGCTCATATAACCACAGATTAAATTCGCTCATATAACATTTTCTGGGAGACGCCCAGGTTATTTCTATTTATTACTAACAGCAACACTGAATTATTAAAGAAAGTTATATGTGGCGCCATCTATTAAAACTTAGAAGAATAATTTCTTACAAAGTTTGGTAGTAGTACTTATACATTCTAGAAGATGGCAAGTCAGCTAGGGAGGTAAATATAAGCGACACCTAGTATTGAGTAGTGAATTATAATTATCTAGATGGCGGTGATAAGAATTAATAAATGTCTTTGAAAACTCAATAGTAGATGTCACTAGCATAACGAAAAAAAAATTGCTTGAACCACCACCATAGAGGACCAATTTGGTGCTTTTCTGATTACAATGTATTGGTGCAACTTGGTGCCACCAAGTATGAGGTAGATAGCTATGCTTTTTATATTTAACTGAATGGTAATATCAGATTCTGGCAGGATTTGCTTGGTTGTAAAAGATCTATTTTTTAATTTAAAATAATTTACACAAAGACTACTCATACAAGATTATGAAATTCGAATACATACCTCTCACATTTATAATTTTAGATTTTTATGCAGGCAACGAAATACCTGCTATCTGCAACGAAATATATGCTATATATTAGTTGTTACATATAGTGGTTGCACATTGGTCAAAATTTGACCATAATTTATTGTTAATAAAATAAAACTAACACGTTAGAAATGAAATGAAAAAAGATTTATTTATTTTTATAATCACAAAAATTATAGGTAAGTTAATTAGTCAATATAAAACCGTTTTACAAAGTACACATTTCTTTGTGAGACTGGTATTCGTACTAGTTTAATTGTTTGATTACCAGGCGCGGATCACGCGGACCGATGCAGTGATAGTAATTAATATTAACTAAAGTACAAATTTTATACACCATATCATAAGAAAATAAATATAATTACCTAGTTAAAAATATAAAATTGGAATAGAAAATAAAAATAAATTAATTAAAAAATAATAATGGTAAACGATACAATAATGTAAGCATATCATTAATGTGTGTGTGTGTGTGTGTGCTAGTGCGTATTAGTGGGTGAGTGTAGAAGTATGCTATACACAATTTACAGAACATCTGCTGCAACGCTTATATTAAAGTAAGTAACAGCCTGTAAATGACCCACTGCTGGGCTAAGGCCTCCTCTCCCTCTTTGAGGTTTGAAGCTTATTCCACCACGCTGCTCCAATGCGGGTTGGTGGAATACACATGTGGCAGAATATCGATGAAATTAGACATATGCAGGTTTCCTCACGATGTTTTCCTTCACCGAAAAGCACGAGATGAATTATAAATAGAAATCAAGCACATGAAAATTCAGAGGTGCTTGCCCGGGTTTGAACCCACGTTCATCGGTTAAGATTCACGCGCTGTTACCACTGGGCCATTTCGACTTAACGCTTATATTATGATTTTATATATTTTTTCAATTCAATAATTTTCATAAATAAATAATACGAAAAATTATGAATCATTGTCTTCTTAGCTAGACGATCTTCTATTAGTATCTTATAGATCTTATTTTTAACTAGACGAAACTTTTATTAGTATTCCAAAAAAAAAAAAACTAATTTTTAGTATAGACGCAGTCCTTCCTTTTAATAATGTGTGACGTCGAACTCACTGTATTTCTTATTAGATAAGTAATATTTAAGATTTATTTTTGCTCGTTCGTTATATTATATTTTATCTATGCATGTACCTAATATGAATAGAGTTAGAGTATAAATCAAATATTTAGTGCGTTTTTAAAATAATATTATTTACATAATTACCTAACGTTAAGCATTCTTAGTACCTACTACTACACTACACAATTAGATTAATATTATAAGGAGTTTTTCCAGTCAGCAGTCATTTCGTTATTGTCACAGTATCTGAACTCTTTAATAAGAATGAATTATTTTACAAAAAAAAAAAAAAAATCTTGGATTGCTAAAAAGTGTTGTCTGTCATAATATCAATAATTATTGCTTCGGTACCTATCTATTCATTCGAAATAATCTAATTAAATGTTTGTGTTACGTTTCTATGTATAAAAATGAAAAATGTATCTTAATTTAAATAAGGAACCCACATTTATTTAAATTTTTATTTTTTCTATATTAATATTACAATAAATATGAATAAAAGATAATGTAAGTTCATGCTAAAATTACAATTTTTATAACCACATGTTACTATTCCCACTCGGCTCCTGGTTTTAACGACCTGTCATATATTGTGACAGTCCGACGTTGAGTTCTTGTATCTCCGGCTTTCATCAATTCCGGATCGGCTGCTCATTATTTTGTTATTATCGTGTTTTCACATTTAAATCTCGATAAACCAACGCTGTGCCATGCAAGTTATTAAAACACTTTACCTTTTCAGTTATTCTAACTTTTTTTTTTTAGTTAAAATAATCTACCATGGAACATGTTTAATTTATCTAATCACCACTAATTTAATCATTGGATGTCCAATAATACCAATGGGTCATCAATATGTACCTCATATAGGTATAAATTATATAAAGTAGCAAAATATAATTATATAAATATAAAAGCGTTTTCTATTTTTTAATTACTCAGAGTTTTGCAACTTAAAATTTATCACGTTGTCGACATATTTGGTTTCTTTATTTAAACAACTGAAAAATAAATTTACGTTTTTCTTTGAAAAGACATTTCGAAACTTGATTGTTGTTTCTTTTTTCAGAAAAGTTAATAAATGCCTTATTAAAAAAACAATTGTTACGAATCCACGAAGTCAAACAATAGGTAAATAAGGTAGCGATTTTGTAAGGATTCCGAGTTATTTAAGCGTAAATAAAATTAAATCGCCCGTGCAACGAACTGCCATGAATTTAACTAAACGTTTTGACAAGCGTATTGGTACATTTGCATTATGTCGTCGCAAACTCATCGGGGCAGAAAACTTACAATTAATATTAAAACATGCGCAATAAAATAAAGCCAAGCAGTCGGAAAGTATTCGCGTCACTCGAGCAGTGCTTTTGACATGGCTATTATATTGCTACACGGAGTAAGCGACGTAGATACAGTCATATTATTTAGCGAATTTATACCTTATATGAAATGTTCGTTAGGATTATAATCGCAAGTATAAAAATGACTAAGATGCTGAAAACATTGAAATATATCGTAGGCGATGAACAGAGCGATGCAAATGATGAGAGTATTTGGTTTTGTTATACAAAATGTAATACGGGATAGACCCGCTTAGCAGCTCATGAAATGTATTATATTTAGAGTAGTTTATTTCAACAGAAGTTGAACAAACTCTAAACAAAGAAACGTTAAAAAATTCCAGTCTTTTAAATTTAACTAGATTTTTTTATTGAAAATTTATACATAGGTAATTTTTTTATAATATTACCTGTTAGATAATTAATTACAACAATAAACCAATTTTGTACCGACATTTAAATTAATGCGAATATTGTATATAATTATATGTATAATGATTATAAAAAATATTAGTAAAAATAAAAAAAATTGTTTTTTAAGCTGTATATTTTTGAATTCCTTATGATGCGAGTATAACCAAGGAATGTTATTAAAAAATATAACCAGCTGTGATTATTTATTATTATCTTAACGATCAATACGGTGTAAGCAAAAAATAATATATTTTTTTTCTTTCCTTCACTTACTGTAAATTATAATGCAATAAACAAACTTCCTTAGGTAGTACGTTCCTTAGGTAGTATATTATTTAGATACGAATTTTATCATCAAAAAATTCTGGACTAGAAGCCAAATAATATATTAATATTGTATAAAAATTATAACGGTAATGATCTAACGTACAAGAAACAATTTATTAGAGGATAATTTTTTATGATAAATAATATTGAAAAAATATTGACGATATTGTCGTATCTGTTTATTTATCACACGAGAAAATGATAACTGTGACAGGTTTATTACGAATAAATCTTTAATATGAAGAACGATACTTTAATCTCAATTCGTATGATTCATTTTTTAACAGGAAAATCAAATCAATATATTTTAATAAGCTCCCTTTGCAGCGCAGCGGAGATTATTTCAATAATCTTCACATCATATTTTGATGTTGACATATAAAGATTTCTAATCTATCTAAAAATAGGAGGAAAAGAATAACTACAGAGTTTCTTGCCTAATTCTTGGTTTTTCTCGAAATATTCTTTATTTCGAAACTGTGATAGGCTTAAATTAAATTTATCTTGTAAAATAATCTGTATTTGAATAAAAACCACTTTTGATTTTGAAAAAAATATCTCTTATGACAATGTATGTAAGATATAAAAATATCACTTGATAACATTCTTTGGCTGTTCATGATAATAATAATAATAATAATCCAAAGCCGACTGTTATGTCATCATATTATTTGATAGACAATAAGATAATATACTTTTAAATATTATATTATATGTGTAAGGAAAGTCTGTCTCGGTACTGATCCGTATTCTATCAAAGCAATCTTAAAGTGAGCAAGCACTGCCAGGGCAGCTTCAATCCCCTATCTCGTGAGCAATCAGGGCAAGTGCATGCATCAGTCCGGTATGTAAATGTGGCTGGAGTGAGATTTCTAATGTAATTGACATTGGAAACGAGATTGTTTCGTACCTTAGACCATTTACCTATAGGATGGAACACGCGATCCTATGGGGATCCATTTTAATATCATCCTCTTTAAGCTACTATTTAAAATAGAATGATTTTAATTCAGACGTATCCATTGATATATACATATAAAACATAATAAAATAAATAAGGCTTTGTTTAGTTCATTTTTAGGAAAATTGTGTTAGCGTATTAAAACTTAGATCTTTAATTTTTAAATTTTCCCTACGCCCATGACTACTTTTAATAAATTTTTGTTCTGCCTTTATCATGTTTTAGATATAAGAAGAAACTAAATTGTACATGTGCATATTTAAATATTATAGATGTAAGAATGAATGTACTGTTTGTGTCCCAAATAAAATAAAAATAAAATAAATAATAGATTACAACTGCAATTTTCGTTTTCATCTGTGGGATTAATTTATAGAAGACTATATTAATGTATTATTCATGCAGGCTTGTGTGATATTTGAGATAAAGGAACCTGCTTCTAAAACACAAACGCTTAAACATAAATTCACACCACATTTAAGTCCCAACGCGTAGACGCGACTCGTAGAAGGGTGAGTGACTCCGAGCCCTACTTACTTTATTACTATAATGACTTGACATTTATTATCAGTTATGAAAATAAATTTTTCCTCATGAAATAAGGGAAAAAATGAATTAAGCTCAGTCGCGAATGAAACGTGTTTAATTGAGTAATATATTTTGTGTTAGGGCCGGCTGTTTGTTGCAGTTTTATGATAATCATTTGTATCGTCGACCCATTTGTTATTTTACGGAGATGGTACCATTTAATTTATATTTTTAGTCAACCATATCATTTGTACAATTCGCAGCTACATCCGGGCAAATTGATTTATACTTTTATGGTGGTAAATGAAATTATTAATGAGTTTCGGCTTTTAGTAGAATATCTGAGGAGTTGGTGGTTGCACAGTCATAAGTGTACGAACGCCAAATTTTTTTATCGCTAGCTAATTATTAATAATTAAACATTTAATTACCAAAGCAACATCTCCATTATTGTTTTTTTTTTAAATTATGTCTGCAATTTATATAAAAGTTATCAAAAGAGAATGTAAAATATAATCCAATTTAAGAATGAAATTCCTGCAATACTAAGAATTTTATTTCCTATTTACACTCTAGTCAATATTAAGGTTGGCTTTCGTGACCGCCCCGTGTTTCAAAGGTTTAACACGTTATAAATCCAGCCATAAAAAATACAATGTTGTGTACTATATGTTTCGGCTTCAAAGTACATTCTTGCTATTGTTCTAAATTAATAAGGGAGAAATGACACAGGGTATGAAAAACAATTCTCGTAGCATTATGAAAATGGTCGCGGCAAAATTAATATAATATTTTTTTCACTAAACATATACATAGGTGATTACCTAGTTCGTTTAAATATTGAATTTCGAAAAAGAAAACAATAGTACATTGAAATTCTAGTGTAAATCTAATTAAAATTAAAATGTATGAAAAAAAGTAAAAAAAAAAGTTTTACCTATTTTTTTCCATCATTTTATTTAGGATATCTATTATTTTAATTTATAACGTACCTATGACAATAAATTACGATAAACTCTTAATTTAATTATTTTTAAATGCATGCTTTTTAAACAAACGAAATACTAATTTTTTCAGTGGTTTTTAAAAGTATGATAATAAAATTTATCTTTAACAAAAAAATCTAGGCGATAGGTTAAACTTATTTTATAATAATTTGCAAGCAACGACGGTGGAATGCTTAATGTATTATTAATTAAGTGTAATATTTCTCAAGTAAAAATATTGAGCATGTACATTATTTCTCATGATAATATTCTTAATTTTATTATTATCTTTCAAGAGATTCCAATAATACGTTAACAAGGCATCATATTATTACTTTCCAATAATTTCGGAGGCCTTCTAAGCTTCGGCTTATGTCAGGGTTTAAGGCTTAGTTTGTATAAAATGTAATTTGAATATATTTAAAATCACTTTGTCTGTTTATAAAGATTAAAATTTTTCAAGCAGTTTAATATTAAAATAATAAAATTTATTCAATATATTTAAGAAATGTTGCTCAGTACTATGATGAATTTACTTAACTTTAGTGCTTCTTGGGGGAAGCCTATGTCCAGTTATGGACTCCGATTGACTAAATGATAATGTTATTTGATAGAAAATATGATTGTTCGATCGATATGTAGTATCTAATATTATTTATTAATTTAAGTAATCGTAAAATTCTATGGGCGTAGACACAACAAATAGCTAGTCTACTTAACACAAAATTTAATATTGCAAAACAATATTAAAATAATATTATATACAGTATAAGTAGGTATATATTACCGAGATAATTGAGGCTTTATTTCGTAGAATACCTAAGAACCAATTTTGAAGATCAAATTAATAGGTATAAGTCTGCCATTTAAAGGATCTTAAGTAGGATTTATTTTATATTTATTTATATAAATAATATTTTTGAAGTGAAACATGATGGCACCTCTTGGTGGTGAGACCTACTCGCATGCCGTGACGGCAAACGGTATGAAGCTCTTTTATGCCGTCTTGCCCGCCCTCCACTCTTTTGTATGCATTATGCGTATACTTATGTTTATTGATGAAACCCTACTTGTTTATTTTTACTCCTATTTATATAATGTTTTTTTTTTTCTAAAAACTTATATTAATCATAAATTGCTGGACGTCCCGTAAAGGCTATATATTTTTTTATAACATTTGTAGGTTAATGTAAACGTTTATATTTACATCAACTTATTACTAGTAACTGTTATTTTTTTGATAAATAAAGTAATAAAAAGTATTTACTAAATTTTGTCATTAGAACAAGCAACAATAAATTATTTCAATTAATATAACAAAACAAAATTTCTGAACATTTTCTTAAATTAAAAGGCCTATTTTCAACTCAACCTTGGATGAAGATTAAGGCAAAAACCCTAACAGTTTTTTTGTGTAGGTGTAAATCTTAATGCGCATTTACGAGGCCCACTATTACATGTTATAAGATTTAGCGAATTTGTAAAGAAGAATCGGAATATTAAAAATGACATAATACCTTTGTTTTGTCTATTTCAATTTTAACATTATAATGTATTATTAACTATTTTGCTTGATAATGGAAATCATTGGTAGTAAATTTAATAAAAAAAAAATTATATATATTAACAATAAATATGTCATAAATTAAAAGAGTACTTTTACTGGTGGTAGAGCTTTGTGCAAGCTCGTCTGGGTAGGTACCACCCACTCATCAGATATTCTACCGCAAAACAGCAATACTTGATATTGTTGTGTTCCGGTTTGAAGGGTGAGTGAGCCAGTGTAATTACAGGCACAAGGGACATAAAATCTTAGTTCCCAAGGTTGGTGGCGCATTGGATATGTAAGCGATGGTTGACATTTCTTACAATGCCAATGTCTAAGAGCGTTGGTGACCACTTACCATCAGGTGGCCCATATGCTCGTCCGCCTTCCTATTCTATAAAAAAAAAAAAAAAAAAAAGAGTAACAGCGAAGAATTAATAAATATGTTAAAATGCTTAGTCTAAAAATGGTGTACTGTTTCTGCTATACGTTTTTCGTTTGGACTAATGGTACAACCACTGTGACCAGTAAAACAACACTTCTGAGGGATCGTGAAATTTTTAATGACCACACGGTCAAGACTTAAGAGCTGGAATGGCAATAACTTATTTATGTTCTATATGCTCTTTCGCTAGTATTTTAATATTTACCTAATAATATGTTGAAAAATATGAAAATGAACATCACAATATTTAAATTTTATTTATTTTTATTTATTTTTATTTATTTATTTAACACTTTTTGCACAACATATACATAAAATGAGAGAAGTAGGAAACAATCAAAGAAAAAGAAAATAAAAAATGGTGCGCAAAGGAGGTCTTATCGCTTATAGCGATATCTCTAACAGACAACCTTTGGTGAAAGAATTTTGTAAGAGAACAGCTAAGTGCATTTACATATAAAAAGGAGATACTAAATATTTAATAGACTACACATATCTACATCCCACTAACCACATATACATACATACATACACACACATACACATATACATTCATACAAATATATATATATATATATACATACACATATATAATTATTACTTAGCATATACATATTATATATAATTATAGAGTATAAAATTATATATAGATAAATTATAAAGCACATACTATTTCATACATACATACATACCTTACTTGGAAATGGACAAATAATAGCTTTTCAAGCGGTATTTAAAAATACTCAATGAATTCGACTGCCGAATATCTGTAAGTAGTTCATTCCAAAGTTTGATGGTTTTTGCAGTAAAAGAGTTACTGTAGGTTTGTGTCCGGCTGCAGGGAATTATGTGAATTTAAAAAAAAAAAACTTTTTATTTATATTTTGCTGGAGACATAACACTTTATGCTTCTTGTCTTGTCTCAAGTACGTTTTAATGTTTTGATTTTATCCCAGAATCCAAGGTTAGGTTATGCGAGATCGGGGAAATAAAAGGTTAATGTATTTTCTGGCGAGGAATCCTCAAAACAGTGTTGGGTTAGGAAGTTGAAAGTATCACCGATTGGTAAATCAGAGTAAAGGCATCGATCAGATACAACATCTGCCGGTCGTGTCGGATTGGTATCCCATCGGACAGAGTGCTTCTAAGATACCAGTGTATGGTATCTTTTCAGTGCAGCTGACAATATTGAGTATATTGCTGACTATATGGCTATATGGCTGATACTATTGACTATATTGCTGACGACATTGCAGCTGCCAAAAAGATCTCTCTTTCTTCAAGTAAGAAGGCTCAAATGACTGTGAATGTAGCCAAAGGCATGCATCCTGAAGGACTTAGGCAATTTTATATTTGGTGTTCTAAAGTGTACAGGTGTAGGTAATTTTATTATAGTGCTATTTTAACTAGTCTAGTAACTAGAGAAAATGACAAATATATTTATGTTAATATTTTATTGTAATTAATTTTCTATTGTTTTTCTTTCAACTCTTAAATATGTGTGTCAATTAAATTATTTTTTAAGTAACGTGTCTTGCAAATTCCTATACCTGTTAAAAAATGACCTCGTATAAATTACCATTTTTTTTTTCAAAAATATCATGTTCTATTAACTATTTGTAAAAGAGGTTAAAACTTTTAATCTTCTAAAAATATAAGTCTGATATATGAATAAATAAGCATTATCAAATAAAATTTATACTTTTATTTATTGAAATGTCATAAAAACAAAATGATTTCGACATACCATCGCGTTTTGTTCTTTATTGGACTGTAACAATGTTTTTGAAAGAAATAGCATTTGCATCGATATTTTTATGTTTCGTTTGGTGTGAAATCAATAAAAGTAATATTAATAATTTACGCTATTTTTTATTTAATAATGTAATATTAATCAAATATTTTTAATAGTTATATATATTTTGGTTTCCGTTGTTTTAGGTAAAACAACAAAAGACGATATCAAACATTGGTATGTATAATCGTGCATATGTTCGTTGTACATATAAAATATTATAAATATATTATATAAAATCCATTATGAATTTTCTATAACTATACTTTTTTAAATAACGAAAATTGTTACTATTATAATAATTTCACCAGGGAATCAGAAACAGTTGTTGGAAAAAAATCGACAAGTAAGACAAAAGAAATTGATAAAAATAAAAAACCAAATCTTCGTCAACGACCAGTTAAATCCAAAGTCAAGTAAGCATACCTTATAACGTTTTAATTGTTACTTTCATAATATAATAATAAATATTTTTTGTTTTTCTATAATTATTTCAGAAAAGGTGAAAACATTTCTAAGTGGCCCAAAGAATCCAGATATCAAAAAAAGAAAGTGTAAGCGTCGCGCCATTAGTAATTGTAACATTTGTAAATTTATTAGTAATTTTCAAAAAAAAATCTAATTTAAAAACTTTAATCCATTATTTACTAATGAGATATCCATCAAGTTGTTTCTTTTTCAATATAGAGCTGTTAGTTAGATTTATTAAACATAAATATCTCATACAAAGATAATAATCAAATAGTTTTTATACATATTTACTTGGCACTATGAGTGCTATACGTTTATATGCCTGGATATAGTAATTAATTTCATATCATAATTCATACATACAAAAAATAATATAACACTAGTAGATATTATATAACGAAGAATTATTGGATTTTTTAAAATTTTAATATTAATTTCTAGAGCACCTAGATACACTAAAATGCAGATGGTACAGCAACAACATACAACGTAAGATAAAATATGATTTAATCATCTATGATTATTCTTAATATTATCAATAGTCCGCTTACATATTAATAATTATAAAAGATGTAATTCTAAAATATGTATGCGGCCGTTCTCATGATGATAAGTGATCACCGCCACCCATAGACGTAACCGTCATTTACCATTCCTTACATCGCCAATACGCCACCAACCATGGAAACTAAGATACTTGGGATATAATATACTGGCTCACTTAATCTTAAAACCAGAACACAATCCAACTAAGTATTGCTAATTAGCTTCTGCTAATATCTGATAAGTGGGTGGTAACTACTCAGATGGGCTTGCACAAAGCCCAACCACCAAGTTAAATTCGAACAACATTTCAAAGTATTCAGTCCCAAATACCGTAACGTGTTCGTAGATACATTATTAACACAACTTTGTAACAGAGCCGGTTAGCCGGTTATAAAGAGTTTGTACATTCCTTCTCGGATATATACGCTATAATAATAGGATCTCAAACAGCGTCATAAAAATCAGTTTCAAAATATAAAAAAAAAATGTTAAGGAATATTTATATGAGAAAGGTAATAAATGTAACGATTAACCTTGGGAGTGAGAAGACAACCTCCAGGTTTTCAAATAAAAAAAATCTTTATATATATTGTAAGCAACATATATATTTTGTTTTACAATGATAAATTATATAAATAGGGTATAATAATTTAAAACTTTAATTTTTTGTATTGAATTTGATTCCAGAATGTCTCCTCTTTTGGCGAGTGACGAAGAAATAGATGAATTAAGCCCTTACAGTGTAATTTAATTAGAATTTTATAAAAAAATTAGTTACATGGGCCACCTGGTTATAAGTGTTCAGCGCCGCCTATAGAATTTCATCCTAAGAAATATTAAGTAGTCCTTACACCGCTTACAGCCGAGATGGCCCAGTGGTAAGAACGCGTGAATCTTAATCGATGATCGTGGGTTCAAACCCGGGCAAGCACCGCTGAATTTTCATGTGCTTTATTTGTGATTATAATTCATCTCGTGCTTTACGGTGAAGGAAAACATCGTGAGGAAACCTGCATGTGTCTAATTTCACTGAAATTCTGCCACATGTGTATTCCACCAACCCGCATTGGAGCAGCGTGGTGGAATAAGCTCCAAACCTTCTCCTCAAAAAGAAGAGAGGAGGCCTTTAGCCCAGCAGTGGGACATTCACAGGCTGTTACGGTACACCGCTTACAATGCCCTGTTAATCATAATCACAGTAACTAAGATGTTATGTACCTCGTGTGGTCAAAACTGACGAGATAGCCCATCAGTACTGCGTATAAAAAATACTGGCAGGCATTAAATGATATTTATTCAGAAATAACTCTTTATTTAAACTTTATTTTCAAATTTTTGTTTTAGATTAAAAATTATCTTCAACATATTGTGAAGAACATTTCCGATGCAAATGTAACCGTCGATGTAATTGGCCGTACTGTTGAATATAACGACATTGTCCTTCTTAAGATAACAGAAAAAATGGAGGACCCAACGAAACGATATTTCAGGGCCAATGAAGGCAAATATGCTGAAGATTCAGAAGAGAAAAAGATTATATTTATAATACATGGACTTAGTGTGATGGGTGCAACAACACTACGATGCCTATCACAAGAATATTATTTTCTTACGCTCTTATCTTATTATACTAACCATTTAGATAAATTCGATATATTCCTAATACCAATGGCAAATCCGGATGGTATTGCTAGACTTAGGGTACGTTAAAAAGCTGAATACAAATGATATAAAACAGATGAGACTAGTCTTTTAACATGTGCTCCTTCTTTTTATAGAGTACCAGCCAGTATGAAGAAACACTAATCTGGAATAAGAATGCTTCACCTCAAAATGACTGTCCGGGGGTCGCGTTAGACCGAAATTTTGATATAGCGTGGAACAATAATGTTTCTATCAACTCTTGTCACCAAGACTATCCAGGCTCAGCTCCATTTTCTGAAGCTGAAACAAGAGCAATACGTGACATATTTCACAAATACAGTCACAAAATCATTGCTTATTTAAATGTGCACTCTGGAACTTACGACCACACAACATTCAAGGTGCGTTTGTTAATATAACTACACCAAAAAAAAAAAACAAAACCACAGCAAAACTCTTAGATAAAACAATACATATTTGATTAGAATTTAATGTAAGTCAGACTAAATATATTAAAATAGAAGGTTAATTACAATCTAATGAAATAATTATAGGGTGATGCAGTACTTTATCCCAAAGGCTATACAGACTCTGTATCAGATGATGATAAGTATATTGATCTGAAGGCTGAAATTGATGAAGCTATGAGAAACGCAAGTTTTCAGATAATATCGGTAACTGTGGACACATTGTACAGTTGGTATGGAAAGGTTACTGGTACAAGCGTGGACTATGCTTTAGAGGTAAATATAATTAAAAAATAGTCTGGTTACGACATTAAAATATAAATCAAATTTAATGAAAAACTAAATTTTGCATTATGCTTTAACACGTCGCACAAATGTTATAAGTATATATTCTATGTATATAAGTAGTAAATATGATGTTTTGTATCCTCAAAATATGCAAAATGATAGAATATATAGGATTTTTCGCATCCTGGGTGGGTACCACCTAACCACTAGTTTATCTACCCCAAAATAGGTGACTTTTTTGTATACAGTATTGACTGTTTATTACTGTACCCTAAATGGTTAGTGTGCTAGTGTTGTTACAGATACATGAAACATAACATTTTAGTTCGTACTGTTTGGAAAGTTTAATATTTAAAACAGTGCTAATATCTATAGGCGATGATGACCTCATACTTTCGGGTGTATTTGTAGACGGAGCAGCCATGGGTTGCACCATCTTTAACATCTTTGTCTTACAGGTTTATGGTATACCGTTTGCCTTAGAACTAGTGATGCAAATATATAACATTCCGCAAGATTACGAAGATCATCCCGACTACCACGATAACGCCCTCGTTGAAGTGTGGGGCAGAGTTATTGACGTCATTTTTAATTTTATATGGAAAACACAAAATGGAATCGAAGTTAAATAAGATCTTAGTTAGTTACAGTTAATTAGTTTTTATTTTTATTTTACCACTTATTAAATTTTCTATATAGAAAGTTCGTACATTACTTTTATCAGCGATTTTTAAATATTTTTACCTTGGTTCAATTCGAGTATTACGTTATCAAAATTTTATTATAAAATTGATGTATTTTCTTAATAATCATTATATACAACATATGTCTATTTATGGAAGCCTCAAAATTATTTAACGTACCTAAAGCCTTCAAATCTCCAGTGTCTTTCCACTGCGCTTCTGCGATCTACTGGATGTGGCAGTATTTTATCCGACACAGGGAGGTTTCCTCATGATTCTTTCAAGAGCGAACCCGAAATCAATTATAAACAAATAGAGCACATGAAATTGGTGCTCGCCCGTGCTTGAATGCGTAGTGCTCGGTTAACATATACGTGTAATAAGATTATTTTCTCAAGTGTAATTTCTTTACTTCCGTAAGTGATTCACAAATGTAAAATAATTTTATATTCACTTTCAAAGTTCTGGGAAACAATAAAATTTTGCATATCGGGTAAACATTACTGTAACACTTTCTCCGATCGAGCCTTATGTATTATTGGTTAGTAAGTCATTGTTACTGACTTATATTTTAAAAACATAGAATTGTATACAACAAAAAATTGGTATACATGGCCTGTTATTAACTGATACATTAACGAATGTTACAAAGAACCATCAATGAAAAGCGGTCAAATTTATGCCGTCGCTTAAATTCGAAGTGGGACATATATGTTTTTGTTTATACCTTGTCGTGCATACAAAGGAAGTTGAGAAAGAATAAAGAAAGTGAAGGTACGCTTAAAAGTTTAAATAAAATGCCGGATTAGTGATACTATCCTAGACGCAAAAGAATTTGAGTTTTCGTCTTTGTACAATTTAATTAATTTTATTCGTATGACGTTTTTTCTAACCCCAGCCAAAATAAAACTTTGTTTTTAGTAGAACATAATAGCAAGATTAATACTTATTATATGTCCAATTACTATTAACTATCTTAAAATTAATAGTAGTAATAGCATATAATCTTTAATCAATTTAACCGACTTTGTCCTTTATGGTGAATTAACCAAATTACACTGAAACCTTATTTATGATTCAAAATAAATTTAAATGAAGGCGTAACTGATGTTATCGTGATGTAGCGGCAATCTGCCCCCCATTCTTGTTCTCGCAGCTAACAATGAGGCGCCGTTAGTTGGGTTCCGTACGGATATTGTGACTTTGTTCGCGTGGACGTTCAATATAATTTTTAGGCCATCTTCTAACCCTTTTTTAAACAGGATATAGCCTACAAACATTAGGAGTTTCGTTGAAATACAATAAATGTAAACATTGTGAGCAAAGACACACTTTAAAGTAATAAAAATAGATTAAGTAAAGTTAAATACGAAGACAAAATCTAAGATCCGTCGGCAACATATATGTCAATAAACGCATATGCTAATTGACGGTAGTCAAGTAATTATGGAATAGCCTCTATTTTTTCATAGTCAAATTAACACAACAATTTAAAAATCATATAAGGGTCCAGTTTTATCACAAAATACTCACTCTTAACAGTAATCTTTATAGTTGTTGGTGGTACCATGATACCGGTGCTATTTCAATCAGTGTCACCTAAGTTCATTAAACTCTAGGTTTGAATCAGCCACCATTAGGTATCTCTATTTAATTCAAGTATCCTAATTAATGTTACAAGAAAACGTTTTATATTTATTTTAAAATTGATTTACTTGCAATTATGAATTTAAAATAATTAATACATTAGTTTTTATAATATACTTGTACACCTTATATTTTCTTAATGTCTGTTAAATAAATAAATTAAAATAAAGCTTATTTGAATTAGATTGTGTTATATAAAAAAAATTATATTGACGAAACTTCTCAAAAATAAAAATCTTTAAAATAAAATAATGTGCACTACATGTAAAAATAATCAGTTTAATTTTTTATTAAAAGGTTTTAATTGACTACAAAGCTGTCTGAAGTCGATGTGAAGTGCGAAATAATGTTCCACTATGTTTCACTTAGCAATATAAATTACTTTATTTTTAAAATATAACGGAATAGAATTATAATTATACATGAAAGTGGCAAAGTAACCTGGTATGTAAATACATATACAAATAGTATCGTCTAACAGCACAATTTTTAATTAAAAAATGGATTAAGTATGTTTTTCCAATGACATTCTTTTTCTGTTACTTTTTTTTAATCTCGTATTAATCTCGGATATAATAGTAGGTCCCTATATAACTTATATTTTGTAGACAACGCTTAAGACGTTATTGATACTGTTAAGGATTAATGACTACATCAGCGAAGAAATATGATAAATATCTATATTAATATAGCAATAAAAAAAACCTAAAATGATATAAAGATACTAATAAGTGAGGAGACGTTTATTTGTAATGTCTAACTGCAAAAAATACGAAACAATTACAATAAAACTTATATCAGAAGATGCGTTTTCGGAGAAAGTTTTAGTATATTATTATATGAATATATATGACTATTGACGTGACATGCGTGAATTTATTTAAAAAAAAAACACAAGGAGCATGGTGTTCAACGTAGAGATAGAAGACCTATTTGCATAAGAACACATCTAGACAACATTAAAAATTAAAACTGTAAAAAAAATAAAAATGGCTCTGCATCACACAATTTACACACCGTAACATTTAATCAATAACAAATTGAAAATTATTTTTACGACTTTAGTTATTGACGTATGTTCGATTTTGTAATGTGAAAATACATTTCAGTTTGATTAAATTTTAATAAGCTTGGATAATATTTAAATCTATTTTTAAAAGTAATTTGTTGTGAAATTTAATTATAATATAATCTAATTGACATGTTAAAAGATCATTATTGTCTAAGTTTTATGTTACACGCATGGTTTTTTTTTAGGTACAGGAAAAATGTATATTTACAAGATGTGATATTTATGGAAGGCAAAACAAATTTTATTATCGATAATGAATTAATAAAACTGATTGGAATTTACAAACATAAAAATATTTATTTTTAAAACGAAGGGCCTAATTGGAATAAGGGTTTATTTCGTAGGAGCAAAGACCTTATGATGATGATCGAGATCATTAGAAAAAATATCGGAGAATTCTTGGACAATCTTGCAGAAGGATAGGCATTGCGCATGCGCGATATCTCAGTCAGCAGCGGTTCGTAGAGACGAGTGCATGGCTGCGCGGGAAGTGATATTATTTATTTATTTAACGTCATAGTTTACTGTACATTTAAAAAATAACATCAAATGTATCATTCAATCATGTGTTTGAAAAGTTTTAAAAATACAAATTGGATCGTTCTTTATTTTGGTAAGTTATATATATATTCGATATTCAACTAATTAAAAGTGTTCTGTTAGTTAAGATTTTTTATAAGTATACATGAATATAAATTTCGTTTTAATGTTACAAAACTATACGATATAACGGTGCTTAATAGAATAAATTTGCTGAGTCTTGTTTTGTATCTTCATTACCCTCTAGTTACTATAAATAAAGTACTTTCTCCGATGCGATTCAAGCGGGATTTTTTGAGGTTACACAGACCTACTTTTATAAAATAATAATAAAAAAAAACATTTTAAGTACAAGTGTTTTTTTACTTAATATAAATATGAATTTTTAATTAATTTTGCTCTTTATAATAATAAGTAGATGGTCTTATTGTATCTTCATTACTTAATAAAAACATCATTCAATATCTTTTTTTTGTTTCATCGAATACTTAAAATTTTATCTCAATAAAATATTCGCGTTTAAAACACGAATTTCCTTGTCAACTTTTTTTTTTTTTTCTAACGTAATTTGCATATTTTCAAAGATATTTTTGCTATCTTTAAGTGATTGCAAATCGTTGTGTCCGTGGTACTTAACTTTTATCTATATAATTGTAGGCGTTTAATAGTTGCTTTCGTGAATTCTGATTACATTAATAGTGTTGACTAGAACTGAAATGTCTTAAATATTTTAATAGATAAACAGATGTTGTCATAATTGTTTTTTCGCGTTTTTAACAGATAATAAATTTATCAATTTTTACAATTACAATTCAATTAAAAAAAAAAGCCGAGATGGTTCAGTGGTAAGAACGCGTGCATCTTAACCGATGAACGTGGGTTCAAATCCGGGCAAGCACCACTGAATTTTCATGTGCTTAATTTGTGATTATAATTCATCTCGTGCTTTACCGTGAAGGAAGACATCGTGAGGAAACCTGCATGTGTCTAATTTCACTGAAATTTTGTCACATGTGTATTCCACCAACCCGCATTGGAGCAGCGCGGTGGAATAAGCTCCTAAAAGGGAGAGGAGGTCTTTAGTCCAGCAGTAGGACATTCACAGGCTGTTACGGTAAAAAAAATATACTCCGCCTTTTTAGAAATTCCCGAACCCGAAATACCAAAATACATGTTCTACAACTATTAGATTTTTATATTTTCAACCTATTTTTATATTAATATAAATGCTATTTATATATATTTTTTTGCTATAAATTTGTAATGTGTATTTTGTTTTTATTTTTATTTTGTATATTATAAAAATGTCTGTACATAGTTTACTATTGAATGTAAAAATATAATAAAGAAAAAATTTATGATTCAATATAAAAAAAATGTAAATTTAGTAAAATTTGAAAAAAATACAAAAAGATTAACGTAATATATTTTGATAGAAATCGAAGTATTTTACTAGTCTTATTGTAATCGTAATTAATAATTATAGGTTTAATCTATACTCATTATAAATGCATTCTTTCTACGTAAAAATATAATTATTCTTATTTTAAGTGTGACCAAAGTTTTTGATAAGACCATGGTATGAAAAGAATATTATTAAGCATGATGCGCACAACGATTTTTGTTTTAATTATAATATTAAAAAAAAAAAAAAGATTTGTTACAATCAATTTTGCACAAGTTACAATCACAGCCAATAATTGAATGAGTGTTTCATTCATTGCATTACTAGACCGACATCATTTGTTCATCACCATCATCGCCATCACCGCCCTGTCGTTGGCGCTAGAAAAAATATTAACCATTACTACTTACATCGCCAATACGCCACCAACTTTGAGAACTAAGATGTTATGTCCCTTGTGCCTGTAATTACACTGGCTAACTCAACGTTCATACCTAAGTATTGCTGTTTTGCTGAAAATATGTCATGAATAGATGGTACCGACCCAAATGGTCTTGCACAAAACCACCAAGTAAAATTTTGTTCAGAAAAGCTTAATTTATTTTTATCGTGGGAAAATGTGCACTTAATAATCGAGTTATTGATCAATCCGATGTTGGGCAAGCCGCTGGACTGAACATGTATTTGTATAAAAATTAAATGTATAAAACTGTTCACATTTATACAAATAAAATAACAATCAACAACAAAAAAAATCCAGCATCAGAATTGACATCATGGAATTTTACCGCAAAACGTAGCAGTATTTTCTACCTGAATCGCAAATTAAACACTAAACAAAAAAAGCAAAAATTATAATAACACAGTAACAGCCTGTTAATGTCCCACTGCTGGGCTAAGGCCTCCTCTCCCTTTTAAGGAGAAGGTTTGGAGCTTATTCCACCACGCTGCTCCGATGCGGGTTAGTAGAATGCACATGTGGTAGAATTTCAATGAAATTAGACACATGCAGGTTTCCTCACGATGCTTTCTTTGACCGTCAAGCACGAGATGAATTATAAACTCAAATTAAGGACATGAAAATACAGTGGTGCTTGCCCGGGCTTGAACCTACGATCAGCGATATAGATTCACGCGTTCTAACCACAAGGCCATCTCGACTTAAAAAAAAATCTAATGAATAATAGGAATTATTTTCTTAAGATAATGCGATATATTCTTAAGCATTTTAAATGTAAACAATTTAGGTTAATAAATATACAAAATTATTCTTTTTAATGAACGGTGCATTTGTTTTTTTTTAATAATAATTAATTAAACTAAAATATATATCAATATAATGGTTAGTAGCTTCAATAGTAACAGAAGCCTCTATCATTATTTTTAATTATTTATGAGATGTGTATCAGATAGGTATTTGTACTAGAAAGGCTCTGCAATCAAAGGCCTATTTTCTACACGGTCTTTGTATGAAAGCAAAATGATGCTCATAACGAGATTTGCGATGATATGGTTACTTTCACTACCTAAAACTGTCGGACGCTTAAAGTATGGCGTGCACCTACAATGTACAATTAAAATCATATAGATTTTCAATATGAATGGTAAGATATACTATTTCCGTATTTATATGGTCTACAGTAATATTAGACATATACTACAATAAAAAGAACAGAGTGGCCTAGTGCAGGTTTCTCACGATCGCGATGTTTTCCTGCACCACCAAAAACTTCGGTTAAGACCCCTGAGTTATCTTCAAAGCTTCCTGACTATTCATTCAAAATAAATAAGGTTATTTAATTAACATTACTTGATTATTAAAAATTAACGACTATTTCGAATCAGGTCCGGATATTTTTTTTTCGTCAGAGCGTCACGGTAGCATGTGAAAAGAAAAAAGCGAAGCGATCCCGTGGCGCTCCTCGTTAAGACGGAAAGGGTACCGCTGGTTTTTAGTGGGTATTTCGATGTTCGCGGCGCACTTGGCGCCTTGGACAGCGGCGAGCCCTTACATACCCCACCACTGTTCCCGTGGGGGAAACGCGTAACGCGTTTTTCCAGCGATAATAAAAAACGGGTACTTTCTTTTTCAAACCGGTTATAGTTTTTAATTTGATAATCAATAAGTATATGTATTGCTTCTATCATTTTTAAAGAAACTCTTATTAGGTAAGTCATCTCAAATTTAGATATCGATAGTAATTAACATAAGCAATGATAATTTAAGGATTTTTTTATCGCTAATACTCTATATGAAATTTTTCTTAATATTAAAACTACTCAGAAAAAATCCATCTCTCAAAGAAGTTATAATTAAATATAATACGTGGAAGTCAAAGCGACGTAGACGCAGTAGAAATGCTACAGATAATTAAGAATTTAATATAAAATTTTCTCCAAACACAACTCGGATCAAATAAAATAGAGTAATATTTGATCAAAGGACTGCCATGGCTTCATTCCATAGAGCGTTGCAGTTAATTTGAATCGAAAAATTCCGTCTTTATTAAATTAAAATTATCGGGGATTCAGTCGATCAAAGAGCGGTTCTAATGACATCAATTGCTTCGGAATTGGTCCACGCTGGAAGCCAGATTGTACCCGGCCGTTTTAGGAAACGCTCAATTACAAGAAGCCAAGGAAAAACGATAAATGTCGCCGCAAATTAAAGAATCGTCCCACTTCCAAGCAAATACTGCCTTAGAAATTTAAGTCGCAACCGTCGCCTCCTAATGGCGTGTTTTTAAAGAGCTACCTTCGACTCTCTGGCCCATTAAGGGGAATTACGGGATTTGGCTTATTTATTTATACTTACACGTGTAGAGAATGCGCTGTTTATCGATGGTGTTATGCAACAATCGACTTGTATGGTATCGTAAAATCACATAATTATAATGTCTGTAATATAGAATACGAGGAACATAGAAACGGATTTTGAAACATACAAACATTATTTACAAATGTTATATTTTTTTACTTTCAATTTTATAAAAAAAGGAAGATATATTTTAGAACTGTAAAAATAGTTTTTTTTTCTATGTATTAGATGATAATATAATATACTAGATCAACTTCAACTAACTCGATATGTCCTTACGTGATGCATCACACGTAGCTTCATGAATTATTATTTTCCAGGTCTATTGGGGCTACTTCAGCAAGTGGAGTGTGTAGACAACAAATATGACAAGTATGTATGCCACAAAAGAAGTATACATAGGATTACAAATAAAAAACACCTCTATTTGTATTTAAGTGTAAGCCGCAAACTATACACATTACTTGCACTTTTTAACATTTAAATGAATATGATATTTTTACAAGCTTAGAACTTTCTAGATGGTTTGATTGTATGTATGTATGTAATGTAAATATAACTGTACCATTATATCTGTTAACAAATTATAATACACGATTTTGTTGCAGCTATACCCTGATCAGGCTTTACCCAAGCCATACACAGCAAATAGAAGCATTGGAATATCTTGAAAAACCAGAGCATCATGTTGAAATTTTGAAGAAAAGTCGTAGTTTCAATGATAGTACTGACATCTTAGTACCGCCGAGTGACATACCGTTTGTTAAGGAATTCATTAAAAGTGAAAACTTGAATTACGAACTCAAACGTAACTATGGAAGGTTAGCGCTTTAAAATAAAATGGATTCACATTTATACAAGTATCGATAAATTACGTTTAGAGTATAAGGTATCTGTTGTTAATTGTATTTTTTTTATATTTTTAAGGACGTTCGAAACCGTTGAGCGAACGCCAAAAAGAAGAGTTTTACGTGGATTTAGTGTTTTTGAATATCACTCGTTCTCCGCTGTAAGTACACCTACGTCATTCATTTATATTTTGCCATTATACATTATATTAATAATAGTCGAACAATCAAGAATATGTACTTGATTTTTCATATGTAATGCAACCTACGTTTGAAATTAACAAATGAAAGTTTGAAACAATATAATACTAATTAATATTAAATGCAATTCGTATCGCAATGAAAAGAAGCATTTTGGTACTCAATTAGTATTTCGATAATTATGATTTAAAATCACTTCTGACTAAGCGTACTCTATGATTATTTATAAGCTTAACATTTTCTTAAAAAAAAGCGAAAACATTTTACTCCCCACTTCGCTACTATTAGTACAAGTGACCGTAGTATTCATTTTGCGTTAGAAACATTTCACACATACGCTAAAGTCACACACGTTGCAATAGTTTTCGACTTTAAGTCTTATTAAACATAATGATTTAAGCTTTTTATGTTGCTAAATGATACAATATATTTTAAGATTCGTCTAATTAATAATTAGCCATTTAAAAAACTCATAATGTTTATATATTTTAATTGCGTTATTTGACGTTTTTCTAACATGAATATATTATGAACATTTAAATAAAATGATATATTTCCCAGATCCAGGAATACATAGACAATTTGGCAAAACGACAACCTGACTTGGTAAAACTTCAAAACCTAGGAACGAGCTACCAAGGCCGGCGAATGAAACTTGTTAAAATATCTTCAGATCACAATGCACAAAATCCTATTATATTTGTCGACGCTGGTAAGTTCATAACATATGTTAAATATACCATATTAAAAAATATGATCTTTCTAATCATATTATTATTGTTGTAAAGACGTACCTAAGTGTTGTTTGTTTTTACCAAATTTACGGAAAAACTATTAATTTACATAATTTAATTTATTTACCTATAAGCGTTTTAATATTTTTTATATCTAGATTATTTTGATACTATTATAACAATGGGTAGGTAATTAAGTTTATACAACATCATGAAATTCTAATAAATGACTAATACATAATATCTGATTGATATGAAACTTTTACATTATGATATATATATAGTTTTAACCCGACCACAGGCTATACATACAATAAATATACAACATATGTTCATATGTTGTATATTTATTTAATTGTTAAATTAGATGGATAGGTGAGACGCTGTCCGTATATTAACACTTAGTTTAAAAAATAATAAGATTTTTAGATTTTTAAACATATCTCTAGAATTGTGCACAAGTGCAATATTTTAAAGATTAACAAATTAACAGCTGTTGTTATGTTAGGAATAATTAGAATTAGGAAAAATTATTTTGAGAACAAAGTATTTCTACTTTATTGTTGATTAGAATTAATACCGTTAATTCTAATCAACAATAAAGTTATTGTAATTCATCACAATGCATGTTGATTTTAAATATTTCCAATACAATTTTTCATATACACTAATAAACGCATTAGAAAAATGAAACCGGTTTTTCGGTTCCATGCACGGGGAGAGTGCAAGACACAAAACTCATTGTATTATAATATTTGTACATACCTCATTACTTAATATATTATAGAGTAAATCTTAATATAACCCATGCAAACAAAGGGCTCCTTCCTTCTCGGGCTTGTAACAGATAAAATATATTTATATTTGTTTTCGAATGCTTCGCATCGTTTTTTGTTCTTATAAATATTTCTCGAAATGAAAAAATATCTTAATTGTTCTTCGTGCTTTAAAATGCCAGAATTAAAGTTAATGTTGTAATTGATATTAATAACACTTTAAGCGTGCGTTGACATGATTTGATCTAATAACTCGTAATACATTTCAGCATGAGGTCTTCGTCCCTGATTCAATAACCAGTTAATCTTTAATGATTCATTGTCAGGTATCCACGCCCGCGAGTGGGTGGCGCCAGCGATGGCTCTATACCTGATCCACAGGCTGGTCAACGACCCCGATGCCCGTAAAGAGCTGGACGGAGTGGATTGGTACATCCTCCCGGTTGTCAACCCTGATGGATACGAATACACACGCACTAATAGAGCGGTGAGTTATAGTTTTAGTTGTTCATTTCAGTTACTTTATGTTGCGTCTTAGAAATACTTTGATTGAGTATATTTCTTATTTATAATTTTCAACTCAATTAAATTGTCCGAGTTACCGGTTATTTTTTTAAGATATTTATGTTTCATTTGCAATTATATACTTATTGCATCTTAAAATATGATAATTTTATAAAAATGACATTGACTTATACATTTATTTCAAATTAAATATAAATTTACAGAATCGTTTATGGAGAAAGACCAGATCAAAAAATTCTCAGTACGAATGTTTTGGAGTTGACGGAAACCGTAATTATGGTTTCAAATGGGCTGTTAGTGGCATATCCACTAATCCTTGCGATAAGGAAACTTACGCTGGACCAAAACCTTTCTCCGAAGTAGAAACACAAATGGTCAGAAACATTATGATGGAAAATAGCAAACGAATGAAATTGTATGTTTCCTTACATTCATATGGACAGTACTTGGTTTACCCTTGGGGTTATACAGGAGAATACTTGCCAAAGGAATGGAAAAAATTAGATACGTTAGCTAGAATGGTTTCGGACGCAGTACAAAAAGCTGGCGGTCAGCCCTTCAAAGTTTTGAGTGCTGGAAAATGGTATGCTGCTGCTGGTGGTAGTGATGACTATGCTTTTGGAGCAGTTGGTGTTCCATACTCTTACACAATGGAATTGACAAATGGTTATGAATTCATATACCCTGAACGACTTTTACGCACAGTCTTACCACAGTACTACGAAGGATTCAGAACGTTTGCGGCACAAATTAAAAAAGAGTTCTGTTTAAAATATATTGGACAGCGATGTAAGTTTGCTACGCTAGAAGAATCTGGCACAATTAGCTAAAATTTATGCGAAAAACTCCGGGTTAAAATATATATTAAAAATGAAACGATTGTATTTTTATTTACTCATAAATATACTGAACTCGGAACCTCAAGTACCATAAAGTAACAAGAATGTCATATTAAAAGAAGATAAAATTAAAAATAAATACAAATTTTAAGCATGGAATTCAATAATATGTACCGTTAACTTCATATTTTCGAGCTGGAAGCCGAGTCAATATTGCAAGGATGCAATATCTTGAAAATATTTCGTTGATATTCCGATTTACGTTTAATTTTCCAACTGAATAATCTTCTGATATGGCTTTAATATCTCAAGCGATATTCATTATGTATATTGAAATATTAGGAGTGAAGTTGAAATATATTTAAAAGTTGATAAATCTACTTGAGCTTAATATACTTCGAAATTGACTGATCACATTAAAATTGGCACATATACGCATTCAAATCAAATGAAATAATTATTTATTCAGATAGGCTCATATAAGAACTTCTGAATCGTCATGTGATTGAATTGAATTACATGTAAACTCTATTTCAACATTTTGATTACAGAGTCAATGAAGTTTAACCAAAATTATGCACATAATGTTTGGAAATCAATAAATACTAATAATACTCCACGCTTTTTTATCATAAAATAAATAGTTTTTTATCATAAAATAAGGCAGTAAATAGGGCAAGTTAAAAAGTTTTCATAGAGAAGGATTTTGCACAATCCAATTTGCTATTCCATTATTTCGCCACTATGACACTATACATAGCACATATAGGACATACAACTGAAACAATTAATATATTACACATGCAGAACAACGTCTGTCGGGTTTTCTTTGGCTTATATATTTATTTATTTTTTTCGTTTTTATTAAGTTTTTTAGCATAGTACTATTAGCGCGCAGCGCCGAGCAATCTTCGGCTAATATTCACTTGTTCTAACCTCTGGGCAATCTTGGCTCTCAGAAATACATGGTGTAAATTATTTGGTGGTAGAATGAATATGAGTATTGTAATATGGTATTATATATTTACTGGTGGTAGGGCTTTGTGCAAGCTCGTCTGGGTAGGTACCACCCACTCATCAGATATTCTACCGCAAAACAGCAATACTTGATATTGTTGTGTTCCGGTTTGAAGGGTGAGTGAGCCAGGGTAATTACAGGCACAAGGGACATAAAATCTTAGTTCCCAAGGTTGGTGGCGCATTGGCTATAAGCGATGGTTGACATTTCTTACAATGCCAATGTCTAAGGGCGTTTGGTGACCACTTACCATCAGGTGGCCCATATGCTCGTCCACCTTCCTATTCTAAAAAAAAAAAAAAATATAACATAAAGTACATATCTGGGCGAATTTGAGCCAGTCTACGACGATTGCATGTTTCCAAGTAATTTCATGAACACTTTAATTATTCTTGGTTATTCCATTTAGATCCACAAAGACTCTATTTTATTTTTATTATTTTAGAATTCCAACAAGTTATACACATCACTAGCTTACATTATACATAACACTAGTCTTTGTGCTCCCCCAATTATAGGAAACCACAGCATCCATCTTATATTACTAAGTAACAGCTAAGCTAAGCAATAATAAAATTAAAATATATTATATATTCCAACGTTAACATAACTTAGATCATTTCCAGTCTTAACAGCTCTAAGACTAGTAGGTATTATGAGAAACAAGTTAGTTAGTATTGTATTTGTTGTAAATTATAGTCATCACCTCTTTGGCAACTGACTTTATTTCTTTATCACCAGCCAGGTATAGACTCAACTACAACATCTTCCCTTTTTTCAAGTAAATTAAAATTAAAGTTAAACAAACAAACAAAAACGTTTGTACTAAAATAATAAATATAACTATAACCAAAAAGACTCAACTACAACATCTCTACTTAAGTTTTTGTTTTGTTTATCTTTAATTTTAATTAACTTAAAAAGGAGAAGAAGTTGTAGTTGGAGTCTTTTTGGTTATAGTTATATTAATTATTAATATTTAAAATGTAAGAAGTGCGCTAAATTTATAAAAGAAACGTGAAAAAAGAATTACTTATTTTCGAGGAAATGTGATTGACTATTAAGGCAAGATATATTTATTTGATTCAAAATGGAACACGCGCAACCGCCATCTGAACTAAAAATGGACGGCAGAAGTCCCGTCAGCCAGGCTAATACATGGAAAAAATGGAAGCAACAATGTTTATTATTTTTGAAAGCTTCAGGAATACATGAAGAATCAATGATTGATCAAGCCAGTCTATTGGTAAATCTCATAGGCGCAGACGGATTTAACATATATCAAACTAACTAAACTAAACTATTTAATCAAGAAAATGATCGTGATGATGTAAATGTGTTATTAAAAAGTTTGTAGCCATTTTAACGTTAAATCAAATGTCACATTGATGAGATATAAATTTTTCTCACGAAACCAAGAGATCGGCGAGTCGATTCAAGAGTACTTTACATCGCTGCGCCTTCTAAGTAAAAGTTATGAATTCTTGACATTAGAAGAGGATCTGATCAAAGATCGAATTGAAATTAGAAAAATTGATATAGATTTGTCAGGCAGAAGAAATATCAAAGGAAAGTGAACGTCTAATGAGCAGTAAGAGTGGTGTAGGAGCACCGCGTACGTCGATAGCGTCAAATTGAGAGGTCGCAGTCAAGGTGCAGTTCCGGATTGGAGGGCTCGAGCTTAGACTAGTAAGACTGCTAGCACTTCAGGTTCGGGACGCCAAAGCTAACGTAACATTAATGCGGGTAAAAGGCCTTGTTCAGGGTTCAAACCAAGTGATATAAACGGTGAGTGTCAGGCATGATATCTTCGGTATTTTTCTTGCGGTAATCAAGGACAGGTTGCGCGTATCTGTAAGTTGTATCGTTTTTCAAACAGTGCTCGTAATAAGATCAAACATGTATATGAAATTGAACATGACAATAATTCTAGTAATATCAAATCTACCGATGATAATTTTATAATTTCTGTTATAGCAGGTAAAAAAAATACTTGAGATTACTGGAGTCAGTAACTTATTTTTATATACGGAAAGGAAAATTTTAAATTGGATACAGGAGCTGATTACAACGTTAAGTCTTATCGTAGATTTAAAGAGTTAGGTTTTAATGATCATATTATAATTAAAAAAGAAATACCTTTAGTATCGCATACACAAAACACGATGTCTTGGTCATATAAAAATGTGACATATACAATAAAATTTGCAGTATCTGACATGGAATGTAATAGCGTGCTGGGTCAGAAATCATTTGAGATTTTAGGCTTAGTGAAACGTATAAAAACAATTGAAATATCGAATTATAATGATGTTTTTGAAGGATTAGGATGTTTACCGGGGAAGTATCATATAGTTGTTGATCAATCCGTTTCGCCTGTCATATCGGCATCCAGAAAAATTCCTCATGGCTTACAAGATCGATTAAGAGAGGAGTTAGAAAAAATGATTCAGTTAGGTGTTATTAGAAAAGTTTCATATCCCACCGCTGCCACCATGTTGTAAATTATAGACATCACTTCTTTGACAACTGACTTTATTTCTTTATCACCAGCCAGGTATAGACTCAACTACAAAAGTATCCTAAGGATTTTCTTTTTAATTTAGTGTACCATATCAATACAGGGTGTAGATTTGACAGCAAACAAATATTTGTAACGTAATATTTTAATTAATTTTAAAAATATGTACTCATACTAACATACTTATAATTAAAACATATTTATAGTTGAAATTATTTTGGATAACTGAGGAAACATAACCATTTTATCAAGTTGTACTTTATTAATACAAATATCATGAAAATCTTAATATTTTAGTCAATGTCTCAAAAAATCTAATACCATAAATACTAATCGTGAGATTGAAAGTATATTTATAATTTTTTATTACATTACCCACATTTGTAAATTTAAATCGATATTTTCCAGTATCAGGACTAAGTATTGAACACTCATTGGTCCCTTATTACGTCATCAGTTGCCATCGACCAATTAGAATTCCGATTACAGTATTCACCGTGATGGACATTACCATTATAATTATTAACATGGTAATGTCCATTACAAAAAATATCAACAGCAACAGCCTGTTAATGTCCCACTGCTGGGCTAAGGCCTCCTCTCCCATTTGAGGAGAAGGTTTGGAGCTTATTCCACCACGCTGCTCCAATGCGGGTTGGTAGAATACACATGTGGCAGAATTTCAATGAAAATAGACACATGCAGGTTTCCTCACGATGTTTTCCTTCACCGTTAAGCACGAGATGAATTATAAACACTAATTAAGCACATGAGAATTTAGTGGTGCTTGCCCGGGTTTGAACCCGCGATCATCGGTTAAGATTCACGCGTTCTTACCACTGGGCCAAAAAATATCAAGGAATAAAGGAATTATGACGGTTAGTTTAATGTAATAAAAAAAAAACGAAATTTTAAATCGACAGCGTTTTTTTACTATAAATATAAATAAAAAAAAATACCTATCTTACGAAGGTTTTTTTTATAGTATAGGTAGACGGACGATCATATGGGCCACCTGATGGCAATAGGTCACCAACGCCCATAGACATTGGTATTGTAAGAAATGTTAACCATCAATTACATCGCCAATGCGCCACCTACCTTGGAAACTAAGATGTTATTTCCCTTGTGCCTGTAATGTAACACTGGCTCACTCACCCTTTAAACCGGATCACAACAATAGCAAGTGCTGCTATTTCGCGGTTAAATATCTGATGAGTGGGTGGTATTTATCCAGACGAGCTTGCACAAAGCCCTACCACCAGTGAAAGGTTTAACAATATTCTCTCTTTCGTTTATCCGGCTTCATTCTGACGTACAAAATTATTACTGCTACAAAATAAAAAAACTCACAATATTTTGTTACGATGTGTATAATATTATACAGGCAATTGAAACGAATATAAAATTATATTAAAAATATATAGCATTTCACTCATATTTATGTTATGAATATTGATTGTATTTTTGATTATGTGGTACACAATGTATTTTCTACAAATTCTAATTACAGCAGGTTACTTAAATATTCGTAATGGAATTTGATTTTATTATATGAATGAGATATGATTATTAAAATATTTTATTTTAGCGTTTTTCAATGTGTCTAAAGCGGATCATTGTGGGTGAGAAAAAAAATAGTAGTACATAATTATATTCATGTTATATCTGCTTACAGATACACGTGGGTTTCCTTTATATAACAATCATCATATCATTTTCTTAATTAATTGATTTATTATCTATTATGAGAATTAGAATTATTCCTATTCTTCGTTTCTCAGTGACGAACATAAGGATACCTATATATATGTGAAATGTGCATTAAGGTGTCTTCGGTACTACATTATATGCAAAGTTTTTCTTTTTAATTATATGATTACTTCCTTCGAATTTACCATTACATTTACGAAATATGTTATATGAATAAACTGCCTTTTTTTTAAATATAAAAAGTAACAAGCTGGCTTTAAATCCGTTCTTTATACCAATCAATTTCTTGTGAAAAATAAAGTTTTCACAAATTTATAAAATGATTGGTAACATACTCTTTCAGCTGTATATAATAGAACTTAATAACTTTTCTTAGATGCAAGTCAATGCGTCCGTGTTACAAAAGAATGTTAAGCAAGTTACTTCTCGACGACGAAGATCCTTGTGTGGAAAACGTCTCTGTCGGTGTCAATACTGTAAGTTATTATTTTTCAAATATATATATTAATATGAATGCATTAGTAGTAGTAGTCGAAGACCTTGAAACAACACACGATAAAGTCGTTTTTATTCTAAATGTACATTGCTGTAATGATCGATCAGTTAACTTTAAATTTTTGACATAAAATCTATTTACGACGCATACCAAGAAAAAGTCCTTGTTCATATCCAAAATCCTACATAAAATGTACCTAGTTTTATTATAATACTAGTGAAATTAGATGAGCTGGTTGGCGTGGTTGGTAGATACCTGCCTTTCACGCCGAAGGTTGTGGGTTCGATTCCCACCCAGGATAGACATTTGTTTGCATGAATATGTCTGTTTGTCCTGAGTCTGGGTGTAATTATCTATATAAGTATGCATTTACAAAAGAAAAGTAGTATATGTAGTATATCAGTTGTCTGGTTTCCATAGCACAAGCTCTGCTTAGTTTGGGATCAGATGGCCGTGTGTGAATAATGTCCCAAATTATTAAAAAAAATAAAAAAAATATCTGTAAATGAAAATATGCTTAAATTTTTTATAATATAAATTACCTTTTTTTATAATATAGTTATTACAATTTTCAGGTAACAATATTTCTGAAGGCAATTAAAACATATTGTTCGAACACTGTTAAAGTTTACGACAATTTTACAACAGTTGAAAACAGAAATCTTTATGAGGTAAGTATATTGAAGATACAACAATGTTATTTTGTAAAAAAATACTATATTCGACGCCCGAGATCATTGTAAATTGTTAATAACCGACATATACTATAAATATATACTATAATTTTTTTGCAGTTAATTTCGTATATCACTTTCTGACATTACTTGATCGATTTCTACGTCAAGTTTCGTATGTTCAGATATATTTTATATATTACGGTCGCAATGACTTTATTACTATGAATTATTAACGAAATTAAAAGGAATTTTATTTGAGTATATACCTTTCATTCTTACTTTATACACGCCGACACCCCCGTGTTTCAAGCAATCCTTGTTTTTTCATTTTTTAATCACAATATATACACAGATAAGCAAATGGGTGATCTGAAGTGGACATAAACATCACTTGCACTTACCCAATTGTCGTTGTTAAAATTTTCATATGTCTTTAACTATGTAAGAAATAGTTGTGCCAACTTTAAACTACAATAACTTTGACTAAACAAATAAAAACAATATCGCTTGCATATATTATTCTTATATTATACATTGTTATTATTCGTTTTGCTTTCAGGTTGTGATAAATCGCACAAAACCGAATTTTCAAGATGATGAGTCATTGCCAATCATAGTCTTAGAAGCTGGTCAAGACGCTAGCACGGAGACTGTAGCATTCGCATTGTATGTGATTGAGCAGCTCGTGGCGTGTGCTGAAAATAGAGAAATGATTCGGAACGTTCGATGGGTTATTCTACCCTCCACCAATCCTGATGGAACCGAATATTCAAGAAATGTTTGTTTCTATTTCTTAATAATACTGAATTTTTAGGGATGGACTCAATATTTTTGATTAAACCAGGAGATTGTAAAATAACTTCTCAGTATTCAAATATATTTTTTATATTAGCTAAAGATCTAAACCTATAAATCTAGGAATTTCGTTAAAATCTAACTAATAATTACATACGTTCTGATAGAGTAAAAATAAAAACAAAATGTAAGCAACAGACAGGACGGCTCAGCAGATAGAACACGTGAATATTCGCGGGTTCAAAATCGCAAAACTGCCACTAGATTTTTATGTCTTTAATTTGTACTTATAATTCGCATTAAACACTGCGGTGAAGAAAAAAAATTGTGAAACTTATATATGTGACAGATGAAATTCTGCTACATGTGATACACTAACCCATAGTGGAGTAGCTTATTGGAGTAACTCCAAACCCTTTCCTCAAGCGAAAGAGAAATATATCAAATTATGCAACCTATACATATTAGCAAATGTTGGTATTGAAATTAAATCTTCAGATGTTTAGCATTATTTTTTGGATAATTTAGTTGAAAATTGTTTTATCTTTTACAGGAAATGGAAAGTTGGAGAAAGAATTGTAACAATCTTAACAAAAAGTCATATGGAGTCGATGTAACTAGAAATTTTGATGAATCATGGAATGTTTGTCCAGCCAATACAAATATATTTTCACCAAAATATCCTGGCCCTGCACCAAATTCGGAAAATGAGACTTTATTCATACTTAATGTTTTAGACAAATACAAAAGCGACATTAAAACATACATTTCGCTACGCCGTGATGGCCATGGTATATTTTACCCCTATGCTAACAAAAATATAACGTTTAATTCCATAGAAAAAGTGAAAAAGAGGGCTGGCGACGTAGCCGCTAAAGTTAATCAACGAGCCGGCGGCCTACAGTGGTTTGTGAACGATAGTATCTTCAATATTAATCGAGAGGCACACTGCGGTCATAGTGTTGATTATGCGATTAACAGGGTCGGCATTCCTTTTTCATTCGAAATGCGTATATTTTCGAAAACCGACAACGATATAATGTCAGAGTTTCAAACTTTACCCAAGGGACACGAACTGTCGCTAAGAGCAGGATATTTCAGTGGCATCAGAGATATATATAACTCCATAATTACTGAAATGAAACAAAAAAAACATCCGAAATAAATTCATTAAAATCGATTGCAGGTTTTTATGTAAGCATACCTATTGTCTACATAAGCGGTATATAGGTCATGGAAACTGCAATGATTTTTGCTCAAGGGGCGTATTTTTTACGATAAACTTGCTTTGCTGCAAACGAATCATAAAAATGTTGAATTAGGTCAAAATTATGTACTAAAGCTGGCATCTATTATGATACAATATTTATTTACTACATAATGGTATATCTACGTTGTAGGAGTCTCTCTTCCACTTTTCGGTAGGATGTCGGTCATGCGCGCTGGAGGACGAGCAGCGCGCGTGCGCTAGGGGTGGGGCCCATGTCCGTTCAGCCCGCTACCACTCTGTAGTCAGCCGCGGCGGCGGCGGCGCGTCTTCTCTTAACTTCTCTCAACACCTGCACTGCCTAGTACCGCGATAACTCAGCCGCCAGCCGCGCTTAAAAGTCATATTTTAGTCTTCGTTCCGTTTATTTCTCATTCTAGATTTCTTTGATTTATTATAACATATATAATTTCCGGTGATTTTATATTTTTTAGTTTTTTTACTAAATAACAAAATTTAAATAAAATTAAAAAAAACTTTTTTAATTGGTTTTTTACAATATTTCGTTGTGTAAAAAAACTTCGCTGACCGTATCCTGAGCCTGCACCGCTGTAAAGGATGGTAAGTATAAATTAATCCAAAAATAATTTTAGTAATAGCCGAGATAGGTCCCGAGTCAGCTGATTCTGAAACTACGTTTTCGTGGCTTACATCCGGAAAAGGTTAGTACTTTGTAGCGATGGGCGGAAGGCGTGCCGTCGGCAACAGGTTGCAAGGCTTTGCAGGCGTCGGGAAATAGTCAACGCCCGCTGAACGTATTAATTTTATAAACTTTACGTAAAAGTAGCAAACCAGGCTTTTTGGGTTAAATTCTGAAGATAATAGAGATTTTAATATTAGCGTACTTTTTTCTATAGAAAAATCTAGCGGAAAATTGTAGAAATATTTTTAATGAACGCTTATGCGAAAATTATGAGATATTTCCAAATATGTTGCATTCGTATGTAATAAAAAGCGGAACGTTTGAATAAAACTTCTTTATGTGTAGGATGAGGCACTTATACGAAGTTTTCTGCTTTAATCAATTGAAAAGTTTTAGAAAATGATTTCTGTGCTCGTTACTATTTTTAAAAAAGTTGAACGATTGATTATAACTAATTTTATAATTCATACAAAAAAAATTATTTCGAATCTTCCATTTAATAAGTAGTATTCAAGTAGAAAATTGTCGTATTCTATGAAATTAATTCGATTCGATGAAAAAATGAAAGAAAATTTAAAAATCACAAAAAAAATGTTAGAATCTCGATAATTAAGGGAAATAGCAAAAATCTACTAACGCTGTAAAGAGATAAAACGTTATTGTAAATTATACTTAATGTCAACAATATTGCTACAGTCACAGATTAATATTTTGTTAGCAATATCATTTAAAAAATAAATAAAGGATTTTTTTTGCTCATAAATTAGAGAAGAAATATAATTTGTTGCACAGAGCAATACTGTTCATATAATTATTTTCAAATTGTAATATTTAGAGTATATTAGTTTACGTGTAACGCATTATTCGTAATTAATTTGAATTTAAAACAGTTAGAAATATACAAGGGCTTTTTTTCAAAAAATGTAAAATTCGACTCGGTATTGTGATTTTAAGGAAGAAGAAAACATATTTAAGTAATATACACAAAACAAGAACAAGGGCTAGTTACTACAATTTGAAGAATAAGTCAACTCATTTGAAATTTCACAGTATAAAATGTGATTACTATATTGTTCTGTTTTAAAGTAGTAAAATAATCACATTATAAAATACAATAATAATATTCACGATCGGTTTCAAAGGTGTGCCCAGTATAAAAAATAGATTATCTTCTACACGTAGTCCGTCTGGTTGAGGTTTGAAAACAGCGGTAACGATTTAGTTGAAAATTAGGAGAGGTTTAACTGTTAGAACTGTCCTGTTCATAGATATTTACGGCATCTTCAAAGGACTTACAGTCCATATATTTTAAAATAATATATTATTTACGTCTGAACTTCACTGATACAAGGAATAGGTCTTTTATATTAAAAAAATAGCTTTATTATTTGTATATAAAAAAATAAACTTAAAAAATTGAGGACAAAGGATAAAACTAAGAAAATATCTCTTCTTAAATTATTTTTGAAATAAATGGACATCAATTAGTATTTGAAACACTGGGTAGGTACAGTGCAGCTTTGTTCACGTCATAATTCAGAATTGCTGAACACCAATTTACATCTTTCTTCCCTTTTAACTTATGGGTTCATTTTCTAAAATTCTTCCTAAAGTAGGTTAGCACTAAGGTTGGCTTTTTGATAAATAAAGGCAACCCGTATGCAAATTTTCATGGTGCAAGCCCCAGTAGTTTGGGCTCTGCTTTGATATGTCAGTAAGTCAGTTATATATATATAATATATATATACATATAATTTGTATTATCTACATAATACAAATTCACGCAAAAGATATAAAAGATTGCTATTCAAAATATCCAAAACCTATCATGATTATCGGCATAAATGACGTTTCATTATATATTATAATATATACTCGTTATAACGGTGTTAGGTTTGTCCAGGCTTGATGATGATCCGGTTTGAAGGGTGGCAGACACAAGGGGCATAACATCTTAATTCCCACGGTAAGTGGTGCATTGGCGATGTAAGGATTGGTATGAATTTCTTGCAGCGTAATAATTAAGTCCGACGGCAACTATTTGCCAGTCGTACAATTAGGCAATACTTTATATATTTTACGATAAAAAGATTTCTTAGTTTAACTTAAAAATATTTGTTAATCAAAAACGATAGGAACTAAATCGCTTCGTACATATCGCGTGGTTTATTACTATGAGCTAATAAGGGAACACTCACAACTTTCATAACTGAAGTTTGGAGTGGTGATAACAGTATCGATCCATACATAACATAGGCGTCGCACGTGCGATAACACTATGCGGGTGCTTAGCTGCCTCTACCCACATGTCTCATGGTTTGTTTCCTTAAACGCAAGAGTAGATTATTTGTAATTCCCAACGTATGACATAGCAATTTAATAATATAAAAATACTCTTACAAGGAAAATAACACTAAATATTATTATTATTAATAAGACGACCTTTGCACTTTACTAATAATAAAATTAGGCCAAATACTTTTACCAAGGACCCGTTCATTTTAAAGGCATTTCGTTCTTATTAATATTAAGCCTAACGATTATGATACTTTTTATTTTTACAAAAACTTTTTCATTCTCTCATTCTCATAATCCGATGAGATGGTAGCTCCATACGAAAGAGAAGAGTTTAGACAAATGACCAACGATTATACCCGTTTTCATAATTACCAAAATTCGGATATCTACTGAAAATTATTGTCAGAAAAACCCAATTTTTTTAGTGGCTTGACCCGTGATTTCACCACTACACCACTTTTTGGGGTAGCAACTAGATTTACGAGGCACACATGTTTGAATTAATATGAAATGAAATAGAACAATTTTAATTAATGCAGATAATTTTATCATTCATTTATTTAATGAAAGAAATAATTCAAATAGGCTTAATTTTTTTTATGCTAATGACATGTCTAAGCACAGTTATACATATATACGAACCAAAAAGTTGAAAGCGCCTGGTCATTTTATTCCGCAAAACAAATTTAGGTGTAAACTTTATGCATGCTATATTTTAACAAAAGGAGTTTTAGAATTAAATTATATATAATGTAAAATAAAATAAATAATATATATAGGAAATAAAATGGAATGAAATAATTTATATTAGGATTTTATTGAATCTTATTGCAATGATGTTATATCATAAAAAATATTTTAGCAAAAATATGCATAGGCCGTAAAACACGAAACCGTTTAATGAAACAAAGGACAACTATTCTCACGATATTGGTTGTTATTGCCTCTCTATGGAATTTAATTCGAGAAGTTACAATATAGCTCACTTGTCGACCCCTTTCACTATGCCACTTCAAAGGGTTTACGGGTCTTCTATTTAATATTAAATTTATATTTAGGGATATTCGTTGTATTTAATATCAGTTTAAAAGTTATACTCCGTATACGTGTTTTATACTAGAAAACCGTTTTTAAACTTAATAAGTAATAAATGAATAGAGATATTAATGTTATACTTATTTGAAGACTGCCGGTCGTGTTTTAAAGGGTCTGACGGTAAAATTAACAATTAAGTTTTACCGTCACACATACATTTGTGGTTTTTTAATATGAACAGAAAATTGTGTAAGAATTATGACCATTAATAAATATAGTTATCATTATTAGAAGTATCATTACGGGATCCCATCAATTTGACTTATGCGATAACTCTTTCGTTTCCAGCATGAAATGTCTTATCCGTTGCGCCCACTGGGAGCATACGCTGTTAGCCTACTCAGTTTCATTAATTTACATTTGTTTCGTGAGAGGGTTGTTTTTGCTTAAAATCAATATTCTCTATTCTATTTAGAAAAAATTGATACTTAATTCCATTTTTTATTTTTCTATCGATATAAAATTTACAAATAATAATTATTACAATATTTACTTTATCGTAAAATATTCGAACCATATCACAATAAGGAATTCAAATTCCTTTGATATCCTAATCATAAAGGGTAAACATTGATATTATCCGAGTTTAAGAGAATTCGAAATTTAAAATGTGTAAGAGATAATTTGAGGGCACTAATTACGAAGAGCTCAAGAGTAAAACACACAAAACGTAAAGTTCAAACGATTCAACGGATATTGGATATTAAACTCAGGTTACGAGTTCCATAGGTCCATTAGTAAAACCTCTGTCACAGTGTAGTGGGAATCGCTGCGATTGAAGCTGACTGGCTTAATCAAAAGGGCTGCGTTTTATGAGATGTGCTCGATTTACTTTATTGCTATGTTGAACATATGAATTAAATTTAAAAGAAAAAAAAACCCTGTATACATTGCTATTTTTTATTAAAATATAATCATTGATTGGTATCGCATATTTAGACTGACAATGCATATTTGTTTGTTGATAACTATAACGCCGAAAATTAATATTTTAAAGTAAAATTTTAACTGTATTAAATTCCTTTATCTTCTACCGTTCTCCGATATAAAACTTACTTTCATTAATATATTTTATATCCTTATAATATGATCCCGAGGAAAATTAATTTTAAATTAATGATAATGACTAATAGGACTATAATTAACACAAACAGAAATTAATTGAAAAATTCCGTTCGTTATTCACTTAGCTTGAAATATTCTTTATGAACGCGTTCATGAGGAATATCATTTCTTACATTTTTTTATTTAAACAGCGATGTTTTACAGAATTAATACTTTATAAATTTAATTAGGATCCCATTTAACCTCAAACGTCTAAAACGTGTAATCACATTTAAGTCTTATTAGTTTTTCAACTTTTAAAAAATATTTCGTTATATTGAGATAAACATTATTTTGCCTTTTGATATAAAAATATAATTGCAGTGATTCTTAAGAAGGATAAAGATTTTATATATGTTTATTATAATAAAAAAAAAAACAAAATATAATAATTACTAAGTACTCCACATTACATCAACGTTACCTTTTCTATTTAGAAGAAGGTATGAAGCTTAATTTACAAAAACGCGCGAATACATGGCTGAATTTTTATCAGATACATGCAGGTTTACTCATGATGATTTTTTAACCATCCACTATGAGATCAATTGTGTATAAGCACAAATTAAGCAATTGAACTCACGGATTTTTACCTATGATCATTGGTTAAGATTCACGTATATTATCCACTGTACAATGTAGCTAAGCTTTATTATAAAAAACATCTTAATTCGTGGATAGCCGGATATCAAATAATGCTCCAATATTACGGTTCGTATGTTGATGGTCTAACTGTGTCCGCGGCGGGTATTAAAATTTGAAGCGCTCAAACTTGCCTCCTAGTGTTCATTACGTTGGAAAGTTGGTGAAAATTCATACAAGTCTAAGTTCTAATGAACACCGGGCGGGGAAGTTGGTCGGATGTAGCGATCGCTCAACTCACACACCGCCTTTTTGTGAAGAATGCCGCAAAATTCCAGTGTACCGCTTTATTTAGGAAATTAAAGTGATTTGTCAGTGTATAAGCGAGTTGAAAGTTGAATTTAAAGTATATAGGATTACATGATCGAAGAGAACATATTATAATCATAGGATAGTTCGCACAAATAGAAGAATTTACCAACAGCCATCTAAATTCGTATTAATGTTGATAATGATATTTAATGATTGTTGATAATGATAATTAATGTTGAAATATACTATGTTTACTCCTATTTAAAAAGAAACAATAACTTTCAACCTTTTCGACAATTACAACAACAAATGTACGACCTTGTCGACGGCCCGTATATTCTAATGTATTGTTCGAATCAACTATATCAGTACATCAGACTAAACAAATCGTTTAAAACATTTAATCGCTATACTTACAATGCTAGAGATTTAATAAATTGGTATGAAATCCGACGCGAGACGGTAAGAAATGCGGTTCTGCGGTAGACATTAGCCGTGCTGTTATTTTAAGTGGATTAAGGACAACGCATTTCAGATCTGGTTAAGCCTCCTACATAAAGCTTGACGGAGGTTGCACTTCGCTCTTAAGTCTCCGAAATTCGTTTTAAAATTTTCCTTTTGTTTTCATTAACGGATTGACGATGAAACATTTATTACAGAATAAGTTCCGATCTTTTAATGTTTTCTTAGATAACGTGCCGGCTTGGAATTAAATGTACATTAAATCGACAATCTGAAGATTGATCTTTTATTTTTAAAGATATTTCATTTTTTAATAATAATAGTTGCTACTTCATAAGCTTATAGCTTCTTATTTTTAATCGATTAATACATCAAGACGTGTCGAGCGCGCCCAGCAAACAGTTCATCAATACTGGGAGCGGAACAAACTCATTAGATAAATGAAAGAGTTCACAAAACATGATGATCGGTCGACAGCTGATGATTGATCGATGTTACTCAGTGGTTATAGGTAATCAGCTTTACTCAATTTAGAACAGGCAGTACAGTATATATGATATACAAAATAAACGTTGATTAGATTCGTCGAGCACAGATTAAACATATTTTAGAAAATTTGTCATTCATAATGTAATACTTATACTTATTATAGTACGTATATATTATATGGTTATGTAATTAAATTAAAGTTTTTAGATGCAATTGAAAAATATAACAAAAAATTATTATATTTTAAAATTTTACAAACGGCAACTATTTGAATATATTTTTTTAAAGATTAAGCTCATTTTGGTAGTTAGCGTTGCTATTATTTTTTTATTTTGTCTTTCAGTCGAGCCTTAGTTTGGATATAATAATTATTAGGTTGCTATTTATAAGCCTCATCTGTTCCGAGTAACCCCGCAAGGAAACTCGCAAGAAATATTGGAAGGCGCGTCGAATTACCTATTTATTCACTTACGTCGAGTGTTTGTTTGAGTTGTGACACGATACGTCTGCTTCGTACGATGAGTGTGATAAATTAGTCGTCATCGCTTCATAGGTTTTGGGTTTCGATGAAATTGGGGAATGTTTATTTTTAGATAAAATATTATTAAAATACTTCATAGAAGAAAGATTTTATGAGATTCATATTGTAAGGATTTTTTAAGTTTCGAAGACATAGGTTTTCGGGAATAATAGTATCGCTTAACAGACTAGATAAAGATTTATGCAAATCAATTTCTATAAATTTTAAGATGTTTTTGCACTACGAATCTTTTATTTCTCAGGTTATTTCAAAAGAGTACTTTAAAGAGTTATTTTTTTTTGAGATTTATAGAAATGATACAAATAAATAGTTATGAGTTAAATATTATATTAAGAAATTTTTATCTACATAAAAAAACAAGTTACGTAATAGCATTATTAATAGAATAGCTTCGTTCAAATTTGTGCCAAAACCTTATATTTGTTTAGGATTGTCAACATTCATCTAACCTACTTACTTACGTTTCACAAACGTACATTTTTATACGAATATCGTTGAAGTTTTCATTGTTGAAGAAATTCGAATTTCATACATACTTGAGTGCTTATTTGAATATGGAATTTATTTTTTAAGCATAATAGTGGCATCTAATAAGATTCCTCAATAAGAAGACAACATTTTTCATCTCAATAATGCGTACTTGTGTTTGGGAACAATACATTTTTACCCTAACCAGACTGGGGCAAACTTGGTATCGGACCCTCGTTCACTCACAATAAAACTACTTGAAAACAAAGTCAACAAGCATAAAAATCTATTTTGATCATACTATATGGAAAGCCAGACTTCGGTCCAGTATGGAGACAAATGATGCGACAATTTTGGTATTCCAATATTTGTAGGTAGACATGCTATTGATTCTTTACCTATCATGTAAAATGCCTCAACTGCCCCGTTGGCTTAGTGGCTTGATGTAAGGCCGCAGACCCGGAGGTCCTGTGTTCAATTCCCAGGCCAATAAAAAGTTATTGGGTTTTTCTGTCAGAAAATTCTCAGTAGCAGCCTCGGAAAGCACGTAAAGCCGTTGGTCCTGCGCCTGAACTCTTTCCGGTCATGTCGGATTGCCTTTTCGGATTTTGAATAGAGAGTGTACCTGCGTTTGCGCACACACTTGTACACTATAATATCTCCTCCGTAGTTGGCTAATCTCTTTTGAGATTGGCCGCCATGGTCCAAATTGGTCTGGAGGACATTATTATTATTATTAAGTAAAATAAAGTTTAACAGGCACCTAGGCATTTGGTCTTAATAAAGCTATTCAAAATATTTTTTATCGTAAGAGCTTTAGAAAATAACATTAAAAAACATTATCCCGACTTGCTTAACCTATTCCCCGGCTTGACAATCATGTATCTTTAATTAAAACTTGTATAAACACACAAACGTAATACTATATTTAAATTACGATATATTAATTATTAATATTGGTTATAAGATAGAAACAAAAAAGCAAAATATAGTCTGTCGTCATAAAAATACGTCACGATCACGTCTAAGCAATATATCTCCATAACGAACTAATGAAATCGCCAGTGGAGTCGCTTAGGTCGAGAAGTTGGAAACAGTTTTGGACGCTATTTCCTAAGCGAATAAACACAGTACGAGTCGTAAATTAGAGACAGCAATCTCTAGTCGCTGTGAAGTTTAAAAGCCGTGAAATAATTCAAAAGAGCCCTCGTTAAAATGCATTTTAAAAACAAACCGCGAGACTTCTTTATCACCTGGTCCTAACCTCTATGAATCTGTTTTATAGTACAAAAAGCGTTTTATAGTAGAATAGGGAACGCACCATAAACTACAAGGGTAAGTAAAAGCGCACTTCGCTGACATGAAAAATAGTTTACAAGCTGTCTATACGTTACTTATCCTGTTTATCTCGACTTTACTACTCGATAGTACAACGTCTTCTCTAATCTGACGAATAAAAGTTTATATACCATTTTTAGGGAGCGTTTTACGGTTAACACTTTGTAGACAGAATTAAACCTTAAATGCTTAATGAGTTGTTTGCGAACGGCGTGATTAAAACTTTTTAAGATGTTTTTGAACGCCAAATCACGACTGTTTGAAGATGGTTTTCGTTTACGATGCTATCTAAATAGTTTTCGGGACTTACTGAACTACTAGAATAGGACAATATTTTTTTCAGTATTTTTTGGTATATTAATGCAGCAACAGAAATTCCCATGATATGGGAATTATACCAGATAATATTTAGGTATTCAACTGATTACTTAACCTGAACGAGCCGACCGCAATATGTGACTTGACTCATCAGTGAAGTAATGTTGATCACATTAGCACTTAATCGTAACTAATTAAATATATGAGATAAACCTATTGTAACAAAGTATATAATACTAATAAAATCTTATATAAGTTTTTTACAATAATAGATAGATACGAAATCCATATAAGTAACTATCAATGTTATATAACCTGAAGTATAAATATACTTGCATAAGACAATGTTTGTAATTTTTTTGCTTATACCTTGATTTTAAAATATTTTGTACATCTTAATATTTTTTATGATAACTAATAAACGTAAAAAGAACCAGACAACTTCGATACAGGTATAACTGAATTGTATAACGAAATACCAACGAACCCTGTTTGGAAAACTCGTATTGTTCAATAAAAATGTTATGAGGTATATTCAATGAACTCGCCTGTTATTGAAATCGGCGTTTTGGTTAAAGTATTCTTTCTTGTGGGGGAGGCATAATAATCGGGAATCTGTATCGCCCCCATTGTTGCTTCTCTGATTGCTTTTATGATGATTTTGAGCTAAACAATGCGATGCGATAGGCAAGATTTTACCCTTTAAATATCCTTTAAATTTTATCTTACAAAATTCTTAAAATTTAATCATTATTTGTTACGGATTTTTCCTTTAAAATTAAGTTGGTTTGTTATGTCTATGTTTATTTTTTACATAATAAAGGATAACTTTATATTCTTTAATTAAAATACAACTCTTATAATTTGACTACGTTACTCTAAAGTTGAAAGTAACGAGATTAGAAATAAACCATCAGGGGAGATCATATAAATTGTTCAGAAGTCTCGTTTGGCGCTTCATAACTTTCCAATAGACATTTTGCCGTAATAACCCAACTCACCTGAAACTAGCGGAAACAGAAACAAGCGTTGGTGCAATTCCCAAAAGGACGTGCTTCCATTTCCCTGTCTGTAGCCAAAGTCAATATGTCGTCGGATATGAGTTATTTTTCCATAATTCTGGAGCGTCGAGTGTCGGCGCGCCTCGTGGATTCCCAAATAAATAATAAATACGTCAAGACTCGAGCCACATAAGCCCAGACATAGGCTCTGCCAATTCTGTTTGCTTATATATTATATTTTATATGCAACAGGAAGGCTTAGTATCATTTGGGCTTGCTGTTACGCTATCAAAGTATCAACTGAATACATATATAATGAATTAGTTTTATCAATTATTAGTTAAGTCATGACAAATTAAAGATACAGATAAGAAGATTTCAAATAAATGAATAATTAAATAGTAAAACTGAGCTAGTAAAAAAATGCCTAATTTGATCACTCAAGGAATTGTAACTGCGTAATAAAATTACTATTAAATTGATCAATGGTTTTCCCGTGAAGAAATAAAATATTTTAGAGACCTCGTCGTTAAATAAGTTTGGACTTTTGCGAGGAACTGCCAAACGTTTGGTCAGCGGGGACACTTGAACTCTTTAAAAAACTTGCACATTGAAACGTCACCTATTTCCTGGCCAATCCTGTGGGTATTGAATTATTGAAAAACACTTAGAAGTTAAAAAACTATTCTTCAGCACACTGACACATTTAAGGCAGTTTAATGTGGTTTTTTACAAAACAAATTCTAAGCTTGTCTATTAATTCGATCATCGTACTGAAAAAAAGCTGACTTATTTCGTCACGCTTAATTAATTATTACAAAATTGTAGTAAATATCGCATAAAAAAGATTTACAATATTCGTGATTTAAATTACGTGGTCAGGAATTAGTTACAATTAGTTTTTTCGCCGAGTTTTTAATAATAATTGAATATGGAACACATATGGATTTTTTTAATTATCTATTAAGCTCCTCATTTTCATTATTTAAAATATACACAGACGATTAGTCCATATACAAGTGTAGCCTGTCTCGGACAAATAGCAACAAGAGCGTATAATTTAATAGCCCCACTGAAATTCAGGTTCAATATGACAATTTTAGGGTTGCCTAAACATAATTGTTTGTCGCGCTTAATTAAATTGTGCAATAAAAAAATGCTATATTGTATGTTATATCAATACCTGTCAAGGTATAATGGCTAACTTATAAGGCTACAGATCCTGAGTTCAAATCCCGAGTCAGATCAATAAAAATATATGTAACTTTTCGTCAAGAAATTGTTTCTTTGATTTTATAGGAGATAATATGTATGATAAAAGATATGTAAATTTTCAATCGTCTCACCAAGAAATATATTCTTCAATTGATGGTAGTACTTTTACTCCACTAGCGTTTGCGCAAACAAGCATTCATTTTTATCAATCAAATATTAACATAACAATTAACGACTAATTTCATACCTTCTGTTTATTGATATAATATTAAAAAAAATAATTAATTAATAATCCAAAATGTCTCATGTATTTTTGTAGATAAATATATTTTTCTTTTAAAATAATCGAACACAAAGAACAAAATCTGTATCCATTTTTTAAATGATGAAACATCTGAACATGACATTTATTATGATAATAATTGAATGAATTGTATTTAGTAATTATTGTATTGAATGAAAAGTAAGAAAAATCACATTTTGTTAAAATTTATAACGTTATTTACACATAAAATACATTGTGGAAGCCCTGCCCGTCCATGTAGGTCGTAAGGCTACAATTTGCACCGGACGCTGCGCTGGGCGCTATCTGCTGCACATGTATTTAAGAACAGGCTGTGTTTTATTCTATAGGCCCTATTCGCCACATGTAGGCCCGTAAGCCGTTTTATTTCGTTCATTTGTTAAGTCTGCTTTGGATGTTTCACTTTGGTTAATTGTTCTTTAGTACCGTCGTGATGTTGACGGAGATAAAATAACCTTTACATTAGTTTGTTGGTAACGTAGTTTATAAGTTTCATGGATTTTTTATAATAATATTTGTTTAATGAATTAGAAAATGTCTTACTATTGAATTTCTTACTGATTTTTATAAATATAGTCTACAGTTCGAACGGTCGATTGATTGACAAGATCTTGTACAAATATCAAAAAAATACTTTTAAAAGCCAACTTGTTTAAACTTGATTTCGATCTACATGGTCAGTTTGTATTGTATATATGAGTTTCAGACTTCTTTTCTATAAATTAAGTAAACGATTTGATATTGAATCGTATTATTTTATAACCGTGATATATGTATATATGTTCAAATACATACAAGTAATTAAACTTTCTTCAAATAGAATTACGCTTCTAGTATATTTTTTCGTCAGAGTACTCTGTTATTCCGAGGACCATCAGAGAGGGAATTAAAGATTGTCAACAGATTTATTATTCGCTCCAGTGAACCCAACGCGGCTCCCGGGAGACTTCAAGTATAATTATATATATATATTATATATATTCAAGTATATATATATATATATATATATATATATATATATATATATATATATATATATATATATTTGCTATACACTCGATATAATTAGGTTATCACAGTGCTCAATTACAACCGACATAATTGGTCAATTTGAAAATGATGCTTGGAACCAACTTTGTATTTTGGTTGTAAGCCGTCAAAAATACAATTTTGGCTGCGATAATGATTTGACGAGCCGGTTGGCGTGGTTGGTAGACACTTGCCTTTCACGCCGAAGGTTGTGGGTTCGATTCCCACCCAGGACAGACATTTGTGTGCATGAACATGTCTGTTTGCCCTGAGTCTGGGTGTAATTATCTATATAAGTATGTATTTACAAAAGAAAAGTAGTATTTGTAGCAAATCAGTTGTCTGGTTTCCATAGCACAAGCTTTGTACAAGCTTAATTTGGGATCATATGGCCGTGTGTGAAAAATGTTTCCGAAAAATAAAATAAACAAAATGATATTTATGTCTTTTAAAATAATTATAGTACAATAATTAAATTATATATTAATTATAAAAAAGAAAATGTTTTTGTCAATGACAAATAAGTCTGATAAAAAATAAATCAAAGGATTATTATATTGAGCTCTACTCATTACCATTCGCAAGTTACGATCGTCATTATTTGCACTAACAGTTTTGAAATATAAAATTATTTTTTTAGAATATAATTACAACACAAACGGCGACACATTTGATCATAATGTGTTAGAAAATTATCAATAATTTTGAATAATAACATAATTATTATAAGGGTTAAATAGTAAATCTAGACCAATGGACCAGTTTATAGTGAACAGTCAATTACATCGCCATAGGTCAAGGAGACCGTATCCGACAGTCTTGTGCACCACTAATAGGGTATTATGAACTTGCTCTAACTCAAGGGCTGCGGGTCCCGATGAGGGGACAGGGGCGGCGAGGGGGGGCAGCAAGGTATTCGAGTCATCTCGGTAGGGCGAGATTACAGATGGCAGGATAAGCCCTGAATTAGATACAACGAATTTCGTATGAAGTTGTAAAGATTATAAACGTCTTGCAGCTTCGCTTTGTGAATGAAATATTAAGTTTGTTTTACAATAACCTCTTAAGTGAGCATTATGATGAGATTTATTCTCGAATGTGAACATACCAGAACAAAGATTAGCTTATCATTTAACATTAATACTGTACTTGAATATATTTGAGATCGTTCTTTGAATAAGTTAAAATATTACATTTTCATACACCAGTACACGAAGTAAATTGTTAAAAAGTTAATAGCAATATATTAATAAACGAAAATTATTGTTTTTTTTTAATTAAATCTTATGATATTGTTATCGTTTTATGTCAATGTGTCAATCATAGGTTCAACATTACCTTTACATATTTTTAAAATAGTAAAATCGAGACCAAATTTTATGCGATAATTCATCAATGTTTTAATCGATATCCTAGGATATATATTTAGTTAGTAATATTATATTAAGTAACTATAATGAGCTTATTCCACCACGCTGCTCCAATGCGGGTTGGTGGAATACACATGTGGCAGAATTTCGATGAAATTAGACACATGCAGGTTTCCTCACGATGTTTTCCTTCCCCGAAAAGCACGAGATGAATTATAAGCAGAAATTAAGCACATGAAAATTCAGAGTTGCTTGCCCGGGTTTGAACCCACGTTCATTGGTTAAGATTCACGCGTTCTTACAACTGAGCCATCTCGACTTATTATGTTATATTAAATACAGTTAATTAATTCAAATTAGGAATCGCGTCTCAGTACATTAAACATCTTATCGATTTAACCTTCAGATGTTTTTTTTTATCAAGAAGTAGAACGTAACCACCAGAGCACAATTACACCGCGCTGCTCAGGCTTAGGGAAGCGTGCCCGAGGCGGCTAAACAAAAACATGCCGCCGCAGGCTCTTCTTAAATCTCAATTAAGGTACAAAACCGTGTCTCGGAGCCACGTACACTGAATTAAATTAATGGCCCCACATATTGCAACTGCCGCTTGCTTCAATTAATTGTTCTTTTTTCGTTTTCTTTGCGGTCGAGACTTAAATGTTTTATTAGAGTTGTTTATTTACTTCGGAATTGGATTACTTCTAAGGTGATTTGATGGGACACTTGAGGAATGCAGTGTGTTAATTGCTTTTCTACATTTTAATTAAAGCAATGGCGATTAACTTGAAGCAATTTTTTTTATCTTAGCTTATCTGGACTATCATTTAAACGTGTCTGGAAACTATTATCTGTAGTAATTTGTTTGCCTTTTAATTCATTAGTTGTCATCACCGAACACCTGCTCCTTCCCTTCGTATGCGGGTGGAAGGGCGATGTGAATCTCTTGCATCAGTCACGTTTCACTGAAACATTAGGTTTCGTTAGCTTAGAAACCATATCTTATCACGCCAAAAAAAAAACATAAAAAAATCTAATTTCAAACATTGTTATATCGTCTTTACAAATTATATAGAAACACACTCACCATAAGCCCGACGGTATTATTGAATTAACTCAACAAGTGACAAGACGCAGCCGAATTAAGTTGTAAACTAGTGCGCTGACGTCACACAAAATGACTTTATAACGCAATATTGTTTAACAACGTGGCAGAACTTTAATTATTTACCTAGTGAAGTTTCACGTGCCTGCCGGATACCGCGAGTGTTCCGCACATTAACACAAGGTGCAGATTTAAGTCACGACAGTGTTTACACGAAACATTAAAAAAATTTAATAATATATTTGCAATTATTTTTGGCGTATCTAAAATCGTATTTATTTACCACCTCTCATATTTTTATTTACTACTGTCAATACAAAAGTGAAAATAAACCGTAAAATTATTAAATATTAATAATTGTTATACTTTTGATTAAAATTAGAAAGAAAACCGTAAAAATAGAAAAATATAAATACTTTATAATTATTTATACATAATAGACGATAAGTTACTTAATATCAATATTATTTTTAATAATTGTAACATTGCAAAACTGTCACTCATTAATTTAGGTAAACGAGGCCTGTTTTACTGATGTCTTATGTCTGCGTTGACCTTAAAATAGAAGATAATCTGTATGCTGTGTGTCGAATTTTCGGCAAATCCAAAGCTGGGGTTGCCATAGCGACGGCCCTTTAAAACCCCACAGAAGATCATGGCGTGAGGAGAAATAATGACGATATGAAATATGGCAGTCACATGTGAGAACATTATCTCATAAATCCACTGAACACATGTTTGATCTTATTTGAAGGAGAAAACTGCGAAATAAATACTATAACAATATCGAATATTTTATAGTAAATAGTTTAACAACATAATAGACAGCAGAGTTTTCAACGTTCGCATGTGCGAACATTTCAGAACAACAATTTTCAGGCAAATTTTTTAAGTTAAAATATTTTGCTTATGAGATTGTTTAGTATTATAGATTTTCAACAGTAATGTTATAAATAAAGATACAAATGACCTCTAGGCCTTTTCAAATAATAATGAATTAGCAAACAAAAAATATATATATAAAAGAAAAATACATGAACAATACCGCTTAGATTCTTTCGAAGGTTCTCTTCAGTCACTTCTTGTACTAGTCGTAGTATCTATGTTCAGTATGTATGTATATATGTTCAGACATTAGGTAGTAAATGGAATATTACATAAACAACAAAACAATATCCCTTAAGTGATCCATATATCGAAATTAGGATATATACAAGTATATAGTAATTTTATTACAAGATTCTGACTGCATTGCGATGTCGCGCACATTCCACTCTATCTCTACATAGGCAAGCTATGTATTATGTACATATAGCGGAAATTAAACGCTAAATTAGATCATACAATCTCTTGAACATGATATATATTATGACAATTATTGGGCTGTCTAGATTATTATCTACGTCATATTGTTAGAGTAAATTCATTGTAGTATTTAAAAAAAATATAATGTCATATTGAATTTGAGTTGTTTCTGCCTTGCGTAGGTAGTTTTATATGAATTGGATTCCTATTTTAAATAATACTTAAAAATGTCTCCCTTATTATGAAATAATTTTCAAAAAATCTTTAAATTCTCAATGCTACATGTGCACTTTAATATATAAGATGAAAAAATATTTTTAAGTAATTATTATATTTTTAAGCGTTCATTCAAGTATGGAAGGCAAGTGTAAAGCTATCAAAACCACGTAATTTGAACACTCTAAACTTATATAAGAATTTTGCGCTTGACTTAGGCGTTCCTAAATAGTTTTCCGGCAAGCGCTTCACGAGATATTACAGAAACTTAAGAACTATCGTCAGAAAGTAATCTCATTAAGACTGAGGGTATATTATCACGTTTGGGTAATGTGAGTAACGACTGAAACTTTCGCATTTATAGACATCGCCTTATATGATATATATAAACACATACTATTGGGTTAAAGTCACTCCTTTTGGAGACTTGGAACTTATTGCACAATGCTGTTCCCAACATGGGTTGGCGGACATGTGGTAGATTTTCATCCTTCACAAATGGCGTTTTGTTTTACCACCAGTCACGAGATGATTTACAAGCATAAATTAACACACACGAAAATGCAGTCGTGCTTGACTTGGTTTCAACCCATAACCATCGGTTGACATTCACACGCTCAACTACTGGACCATCATGGCTTTTGATATGACATATGTCATGTTTATATAATAAAACTGCAACGAGAACTGCTTATTAACACTGATAATAAAACATAATTATATATGGAGCGTTTTTTTTCTGTCTATCGGTACATCCATGGGTGAATCGAGGGTTCATTTAATGAAATTTGGTATGGCTTTTATGCCCTGGGTTAACATTTACGATACTTGAAAGAGTAAATAGTTTTGCGGTGACATATCCGTTGTCGTATACTCGTCAAACAAAGGTGTTATCCAAACTGGATATTTATTACATCGTATTACTAAAGTTATAATGTTTTAAAAAAATAATTAATACGATAAAAATAATATAATTCATGAGATAGCTCATTGTTTTTAAACATCAAATAAATATTCGGCATCCGTTTACATAACGAAAATTTTCATAACGAATGGGCGCATTTTAAAAGCCTTATTACGTGTTGTCATAGCTTGTGATATACGAGAATGAACGGGCACGTCACAATCACGGTTTCATAATCGATTATTGATTTTCACTTATTCGTGATTAATCATTTAAAATAATGAAGTAATTATAATATATTTAAATTTTTGGAGTCCACTCCACTAGCATGTTTCTCTCTACCGGTAGGCAGAGACGTATAAAAAATAAAGTACTAGCCTGTTAATGCCTACTACTAGTCTAAAGCCTTCTTATGAGGAGACTGTTTGAAGCATATTCCATACTTTGTTTCAATCTGAGTAGATCAAGATACATACGGGTCATGCAGTAGAACGAGATGAATTATAAGCACAAGTTGAGCACATGAAACTTCAGCGCTTGCCCCGGATCGAACCTACGATCTTCGGTGACCATTAACACTGCGAAACAGATACAAGCAATATAAAATTAATAAAACTATGAAGTAGACCCACTGTCATACATTTTTAATAAATGAGATTTAAAACGAATGCCTCTTTATGGTAGAAAAAAATAGACCAACGAGTGACAGTTATTTTTGTATTTAAAATAGTATATTCGTTAAATAGCACTCAGTAATTATGCATTGAAAGTAAACAAAGGACGCGCCTCTGTAATCTATAAAACGTTATTTACTTGCAAAACGGTTACCTGAATTGAGTGCACCGAAGTATTGCTTTTGATCACATTAATTAAACTTTTAAGAGCCATACTCCGAACGTGAGGCTCGTTCTGTTTTTATTGATAATAAAATTTACGCTAATTATTTTTGGTAACGTTTATATTTAAAAGCATTACCCTTAATACAATTCATTTTCAATGTTATCTTAATTGAAAAATACTTTTGACTATTCGCCATATATATCATTTTGTGTTACTGTTATTACATTTTTGATCTGTAATAAAAGAAAGCTTTGTAAAATAATACAATACAATACAATTAAAACAATATCATTTTGAATGAAATTTTATATAATTTATTCACTAACATAAATCTATAATACTAAAATCACTCATTGTTTGTTACGACGAATTTAACGACACTAGAAGCTCGTATGCGACAGGAGCTCAAATATTGTTGGTCGGTACAATAAATAAGACGTTAAATTTTATTTACAGCTGTAAACGAAAGAAGCTAACGAAATTACATTCAATTACGAGACTCTTCCCGCACATTCCTCCTCCGCAATAAAGGCAGAGCAATGTTCCCCGCGTAAATATTTCGGACGTAAAACTCTATAAAAGTAAAGTTAGTGGGACGCAGACTAACAATAAATGTTTATGGTGGAAGGTATCGCTGCAGCGCAGGATTCCGTCCCCCTCTCAATTAAGTTTTCGCGGAAGTAAAATAAAAAATTTCTAATGTACTTCGTACAGAGTAAACGAATGCGGCAAATTAAGTGAACAAAATAAGGTTCCTTTGAATTAGGTCACGCAGCGAAAGCGAGTCGAGGGTTCTTGCATCTTGTTACCGAAATGAAAAATCGTCCATCTAACGTAATTAAATTTTGCATTTTTAAAAATTTCCATGATTTTATTCTTAAAATAATTTTATGAACCTTATAAAAGTCTATAAATAGATTTTTATACATGTAAAATATATACGTGTTATTGTTATCCAGTTAATTATCATCTGTAGAATAAATACAAATCAAAAAAGAATAAACCAATTCAAAGTAATTGATTCTATTTATTTACTTAATAATGACTTTATAATTCGAAACAGAGAATAAACGAATTCAAATGGAGATATAATTAACATCTATCTCGGTCGAAGGAATTACCACAGCTAGTAGCCAATTTTCTTACCTTTGACAAAATCACAGCCACAGCCTATTACGTAACATTACCCAAAGGACGCACGCGAGACGAATACCTTCAGAGCATATGTCCTATCGTTTCATGACATGACATTTTGAATCATATTAATGTGGATTAGAGTACATCTTAGCGTGTAGCATAGGTTTTGTGGCGGGTAAAAGGCAAACGTGGAGTTAGCGAGCAATAAGCCACTTTGAACGAAGGGATTTAGGCTTAGAATGGCTTTTTAAATGCTGTCACCATATGTTCGTGCTCGCGGCACCCACTTCCTCGTAAAAGGAGTCAAGATGAGCGAACAAATTAGAAAATCTTTTGGAGAATAATTTAAGAAGTGAGCCGTCGCGGTTTTGGCCCCAACTTTGTTTTGAGCCTCAGAGCGCTGTGATCTAATCAAAGCCGACGGTTGTTCAGTTTAGATAATATATATAATAATATATATGTAAGCACCTAGGCTTAGATTTAACACGTTATTAAAATTCCAAAACTAACTTATCGTTTTTATTTATAAAATTGAAATGTTAATTTACACATTTCACTTCTTAATAGTAAAAATATATTTAGAAAAAATACAGACATATTACTAAATACCTACTATTAATATATATATATATATATATATATATATTATAAGAACATTATGAGAACATTTGAAAAATTTGAACTATATTTTTCCAAAAATAAAATCGCTTGATTCAAAGCTCTTCGACATTTCTAAACAACATACAAGTTAAAGTTTGTTAGCCCTGCAGAGCTGCTTTCCTGCGCCGCGGGCTACATCCACCTTTCTTTGTCTGAACGCCACACAACATATTTAATTAAGCCGCTATTCTGAAACAGGACAAAACGCTTCAAATCATGTATACCATAATTTACCTCAAATATGAAAAATGAAAAAAAACGCATTTTGTTCTTAATTACTTTTCTTACTGCTATGGTTTTTATTTAACTTTGTAAAAAAAATTGCATTAACACATAATATAAAGTATTATCAGGATCAAATATAGATATTTCTACTTCTCACAATTTTTCATTTAATAGCTTTTAATTTTCATTTTCGAACAACATACCTAGAATTATGTATATAAAAGTTCAATTACCTTCAGAAAATACGTAGTAGATCTAATCTAAGAAATACTTCTACTTCCCCACTTTGTTTTTTAGTTTTGGTAGTATATGATAACAGCAACGTCTGTCGGTCCGTGCGTATCACAAAGCTATACAAACATTACGTACAAAGACGAAAGTTCTCTTTAGAAACTTTATCTCACCCGATCACATTTTCGTATTTTTCTTTTTCGTGACGTGAAGCGTTAAAATGTATTCCATAAATCTCGATACACTTACGAAATTCGAACAAGGCGGCCTAACAAAAATACTTACTTAACAATTTGTCGGAAACTCGAGAACGATTAGCAAATGTGCCGGCGTAACGTTGCGAGGGAGTATAAATTGATAAAGTTTGTCAGGTATTTTGAATGAAATAATTTTATCCATATAATGATACGTACAACCTTGGAAGGCTTCCGCTATCCTAGTAAAATATTGACACAAATCCCTTAACTTATAAAATTGTACTTCCGTCCTCGTCTCAGGCAATATGGGATTTCCGTCATTTTGATGTAGGGCCGGGGGCCTCGGGAGTGGGTCGCGGGCTCGAGGGTCGTGTGTTTGCGCGGGGGACACCTGGATACTTGCGGCCCGCTTGTTTGTTGATCGATATTGCTTTGCGGCCCGACTACGCACGCTAATGCATTCCGAAGAAATATGCCCACTCGAGAAGGGGTGTCGAGTGGGCATACAGCAGAAAGGCTTGAGAACTTAATTTGGTTAAAATGTCTGTTTACTATTTTTATTCCTTTTTATTTTAAATAAAATTATATTTCTATGCAATTCAACAAAGTACATAATAATTTATTACACATTTAATTTACATTCTAATTCGGAGTACAGGTAATTTTTTTAATATCCCTTACGACTGGCGCTTTTACGATTTTTTTTGTTCATGAACATACATACATTACATATAATATATAATAAAGTAAAAAATATATAATAAACAAAAATCTAAAGACCTCAGTGAAGATTTATAAAAAAAATTTGAAATATGAAATAAAAAAATAAAAGTAATGAAATCGTTCATAAAAATGAAATGAAACTCATAAAAAAGAATTCCAGTTGTCCGTTGCATAAAAACAAAAGCAAAAAATGTCATAAGTAACACAATGAGTGTATCGGGAGCGTGAGTGCCCTCAAAGCCCGATTTAGACAGTCTGTGTGAAAATGGAAAAATATTTGTCTGGCGTCCCGCCAGCTACGGTATCATACACGTAGTACATTAATGGTTAAGTTCAGACCGAAATATGTTGGGCTTACTACTTGTACACTTTAAGACTTATTTTATTTGTTTGGCTTTGCCACCCATCCGGGTGGGTCAAACCACCAGTTTTGCTACCGCCAAGGAGCAATATTTTGTATTACTGTTTTCGGGTTTGAATGGTTGAAGACAGTGTAATTGTGTATTATGTGTAACAATATTAAGATCTAATATTTTATTTTATAACAATCTTCACCTTTGTTTTTATTATTCAATAAGACTTTAAAACAGATTTTACATGAAAGTATTGATTAATAACGTAAAGTATATTAATTTTTTTATTTATCATGAAATGTATAGAGTAAGTTTTCTTAAATTTCTGATTCAGTTCTACGCCGTTCTAGAGACCTGCAACGTAATAACTTGTGAATTTGGTGTCAAATTATTGAAAGCAAAAAAAAAATATTTTGGAATACCGAAATACATACACTAAACCTGTTGTTATCAGTTCCCCACTTCAGCGGCTTTTATTATAAACTAAACGGCAATGTCGCGGAAACTAGACACTTGAATCCACAACAAATTCGTTCTATTTGATAGGAAAATCTCAACTTAGCGAAAGTCATTTAAAGTGAATGCATTCATAGCGTTCACTTTGCAACTTTTCAAATATGCTCAGCTACTTGTCCCTTACGAGGACATTATGCAAACTGACTAACATCATATTATTATTGAGGTATAATAACTACTGATAACGTTTGGTACAAGGGGTAATATCAAAAATTGGCATTAAGCAGGATTCATGCTTGTCGGTGAATGGTTTCTGAATATTGATCAATTGATCATGACAGATGCAAAATGTTTTTTTATAATAATAGGCTATAATTATAGGTAATAATTAACTATTGATAGCACCTACGAAACCTTAAATATTTTTTACTAGCGGTTGGTAATCCGTCCTGACTGGCTGGAATCTAAGCTGGTACGTCGTAAATATGCAATTTTTTTCATTTTATTGGGAACAACTTGGAAAAGTTGTTTCCAATAAAATTAAAAAAAAAACTTGTCATCAAATACTGAAAATGACCACAATGTTTTCCCAAATATATGCAAGTCGCTCATCTGTAGACCACTCTTGAAGCAACCGCAGACGCTCCAGCGACCGAGACTTGAGCGTTTTAATGCCGCTTTTATGCCGTGTTCCCAGATTGAGTCCCACCCGTCCGGCATTTAAACAGGATTGCTTTACACTCATCAATTCCGCTTTAGAGCCGTTTGCTTTTATACTTAATGACCGAGTAAAATGCCAGGTTTCTGCAGTTAGCTGAAAATACGTCCATTTTATTAAAATTATTTAATCAATTAAACTTTAATGCATTGATAGAATTGAAGTTAGAAATTAAAGTGTTGGTAATATATTTAGCAAGCAGAACAATTATCACAAGAAAGACTTTATTTTAAAAGTCAATGTTATATTTAACAAAAAATATTTTCAGTACACCTTCAATGATAGAACGAGTTTACTTATATTTGTAAACATTCAACATCTTCATAGTCCTTTTTTTATTCGTACTAATTTTATTTTAAATAAGATTTTGACAATCGCATTTTTCCATCAGATACATAATAAAAAACATGATGCACCCGTTGCATCGCAATAGCATCTGTTGGAAGAATCCAATAAGAAATCCCAGCTGCAAAATTTGCCAAGAAACTGAAAACAAAACAACTTGTTGCACGAGCTAATAAATGTTTCGTGGCACAAGCCGGTGGAGGTGACATCAACTTGGCATAAAGTGAGCGTGCAATATCGAGTTAGCGCACAGACAGGACTTCCGCCCGTAAACTACTTAAATCTTGACGCTTGCGAAACTTACTCGCCTGCGACTGGCGGACTCTATGACCGGTGGATTTAAGTTTTCTACCGCGCGCCGTGTAAATAATAACTTGGAGAGTTTCGATTTTAACTTTTGCTTTGTTCCAAGACTTTTGGTTCTATACAGATTTCAATTCAATAAACTATTTAAGCTTTGAATTTTAAATTATTTTATCAAACGGAACATTTTATGCAGATGGCATTCTATCATAAAAAAACTGTAATCATTTATAATAATAATAATAATAATAATAATAATAAATAATTTTATTCACCAAAAAGAAACAAAGGCAAAAAGAAAATTAAGGTACAAAACCATAAAAAAAGAGTTAACAATATCATATTTCATAATTTGGTCAAAAAGGTCGTACATATTCTGCCAACACAAACGCTACATTCAGTGCAGTAATAGGTAAAAGAAGATAAAATTACTTAAATAATAAAAGTTCATACAATTTTATAAGACGCCTAATAGGCTAAAATAAAAATAAAATAACATGCAAGCATTACTAAAACAGTGAGGTTTTTTTTTGTTAAACTCTAGAAAAAGGAAAATATTTCATATTGAATAAAAAAATGAAAATAAAATAATAATAATAATATTTAAAATGCTTAAACAAATAGAGATATATGTTTTAATAAATTACAATCAATAATTTGACCAATTTTTTAAAAAACGCACTATCAAAAAGGGAAAATACCAAGGAATTATAAGTAATTGAATGATGAATATAAAAATTTAGGGACATTACTACTCGTACTATATTATACAGAGCAGTTCAAGAATACACCTCACAAGCACCCGACATCCGTAGCAATCAAAACTTAGTCTTTACCCTTTAGCCGATAACCGGCTCTTAGTCTAATTGTCTACAGGGGCTCGGCTTACGTGTTGATTGACGTCGACTCGGCTTTCAGTATATTTAGGAAGCTAAAAGGGCATGACTTGACTGCGGCTATTCCGTTTGATGTCGTATGGCACTGTTTCAGTCATATAAGTAATCGGTCAACCTGCTATCATCAGATACGTGTGTTGGTTTTAAGACCTATTACAGGCGCTGATGATTTAGAGAATATTATCGCACTAAGAAATAGTATAGCAAATACATTATTATGAGGTATTTTAAGGTAGTTAAAAATATAAAACGCAGTAATAGATATTTGATAGAATATTTGAGTTTGAAAATGGTTAAAAGGACATTTAATTATTGACATATTAATTTAATAATGAAGTCGAACGAAAAGTTGTACAATTAAAACTTTTAGCACAAAAAATGTCTTGCTGTTTAAATCTTTTATGGAGAAACTTTCTATAGCCGTTACATGAATGGCGAGACCCAAGAGTTTCAAAAACGCTCAAACGGCAATTACATTTAAATTGATGAAAGGAGCCACCTGTTGACTCCTATACTTTGCTCAAAGCGGTAAACGTGCTCGAAAAAGATTTTATTGGTAGAAAACGTTGGCGACATCTGTTCTGCAGGGAGATTTGCTGCCTCGCCGGAGAGTTCTGTTTGAGCATTCCAATGGTTGTGGACGCCTGTTCCATATACTATGCACTTTTATTCTTAGCTTTTGAAAACTGAATTGCCGTCGGCTGATAAAAAATCTTTTTGAACGAGATGAATGAATGAATTAATGCATGAGATTAATTTTAAGTGATTTTGTTGACGTGTATTCTCAAGCAATATATAATTTATATGAATAAATGAAAAACTAAAAACTAAATGAATCGACTTTAAACTTTTATCATTAATTTTCAAGAAGAAGTCTGAACAAATTGGAAAACAACTACATTTTAAACTTAGAAAAAGGATCCGTAACTCTCTCTCCGCGTGCGTCGTTAAATGATTGCCTTTAAAGACCTACACAAAGAGTGTCGTAAAAGACAAATTAATTTATACTTTCATAATAAAAGTCCAATAAAGCTACTAATGGCTATATGAAGTCGTCGTAAAGACCAATATGTGTACTGCAAATTAATAAAATCTAAACAAAACGTAAGCCGCTGTAAACGTACGACGCTCACGGAACAATTACCACAAACAAACAAACATTTTAACCTCGAATTTCACTAATGAAAATTTCCATACAAGTTGAACGCGAGGGCGCGCCTTATCGTCTATCTGTGGCTTATTGCTTTGTCCGTCAGTAATTAATATGGAGTTTCGATGTATATGTTAATGTGTAAGCAACGACACAACCCCGCCCCTATTACAATGAACTTTTTCATTCCCATATATGTAGGTTAAATTAGATAAATATAAATCGGAACAAATCCAACTTATTGCGTTCACACGATTTGTTAGATACACATTTGGCAGAAATGACACATACGAATAAGTTTATTTAAGATGTTGTTCTTATAAAAACAATTAAGAAAATGCAACTCATCACGATCAGCCGCTATCTTGGATTAAAATCAACATGATATATTCAGTAGGTTATTTTCGGTTATTCTTATCAAAATAAAATACTATATATGAACGAAGGAATGAAACAGCTCATTCCAGTGAGTTTCCACAAATGCTAAATTAATATGCACAATATGTTACTTTATATTACTCAATTTAAAAATAAATATTGCGACTCAAATTTCTTGTAAAGGAGCGGAGAAAGTGATTGCCTTCATTTAATGCAATGTTACAATAAGTAAATTTAAATGTTCCCGCAAACAAATGTACAAGGGGTGTAAGAGAGGCCGAAACAATTTATACCACCATTACGCACCGGTCGCCTGTATCGATGTCATTTGCATCTGAAATCTTTCGAAGCAGGACTATATTAGAGGGGGAATCGGCTGGATCTTAATTTATCGAAGTTTTTATGGTTTAATTAACGGAATTCACTTAGGCGAGGGGCGCGATGCGACGTCGCCGTCGTCGCGTGGTTTGCGCCTTATTTTATATACTATTAGACTATTAGATGTCCTCTGGGCCACAGTATAATTAGCAGCGGCGCCATTGAAAGTTTTAATTGAAAAGGCTTTGTTCAGTTTTATAGGCTGTGAACAATTTTAGACTTTATTGCGAGACGCGGTGTGGCTTTCCGCTTTATCTTGACTAACGCTCTGCTCCGACAAAAACCGGTGACTGCGGAAAATATTCCGTTACTTAATTTTAGTAAACATCTCACAAACGGGAATATGAATTTATTATCTTCTAAGCCCTTGTTGTGCCTTTTTTAATAATACCGTCTAAGAAAAGGTAATTTTCGTTCTGAAACTGCCTAAACTCCGTATAAATCCTTATAATTTTTACTGCTGAATTGTTGCTTAATTTATTTTTAAAATTTTGTTGCATTTATTTTGCAAATATCTTAAGCCAAGAAATTATTATAAAATAACATTTATTTGTATGCATTACCAATATTGCATTTATGTATTGTTTCATAGGGAATATAAGATAAGAGATCAAATAAATGAACATACGTTGAATTCGTGAGAAAGTAAGCAAGCAGCGCGATCTCAGTGCTAAAACGATAAACACTCATTCTATTATTGTTAGGTTGTTCTTGAAACTCAAAATTAATTCACCCTTAAAACTGTAAATTGTATCTTGCCCCAATTATTATAACATTTATTCTTTATGGGGTAAACAGATCTCTATTTATTAGGGTTCATTATACGAATTAATTTGTTTGTGTTATGTTGTGGGCGCGGGCTCGAGATAGACGGGGTGAAGCAGCGTGGAAAGTTGTTTTGATATTTAAATGAGGGTTAGGCTGATTGTAGTCGTACCTCTGGGCGAGGTCCCGCTATCGGACCAGCACTCACACGAGCCCTCTAGTTTCACCATTTTCTGAATATTAATGACTTTATTATTTCCGCGAAGTGTAACGTTCGTGTTGATATGGCCACTTCAGTCTGATCTTTCACTGTGAGAATCTTCGATAATTATTTAGAGACTATTCAGACTGACATATCTCTTGTGTCTTTTTAAAAGACTTTTTAAAAATAAAATGTTCGAAATATTAATTTCTCTATCAACAGCGAGTGCCACCTTATACTTATACGTATGCGATCATTTGCACCCAAATAAATTTAATGGATAGTTTTATAATTTCAATTAAAAAAGCATCATCTTTTGTCTTACAATTTATACATGGGAAACATTACAATAACCATCCGCTTAAAGTAGATCTGCAAATAATTTTAATCTCTATAAAGTATTTAATATCAATAATAAAATATACCAAACTGGGTCAGAGTCTTAAGCTTCTTATTGTTATATAATTTGTCGTATATTTCACGGTAACAATAGCATCGCTAATTTTTAATAAGGGTTCGTATAACCAAAATTGCGAGTTCTGATTACACCGCTAATTACAAGTGTCGCTTTCTAACTGGTTACTCCCAAGTCTTTCCCTATCTGTGTTTACATCGGGAGGTCTTACAACTTTGTCGAGTTACTTTTTGATGGAACGAGGGTAACTCGTAATGAATTTGAAGTTTTTCGAGATGCTATTATCTTCGAAACTTACTAATGAAGTGTTGTTAAATTTAATTATTTATATATTTCAATTCTTAATCTATAAATTGATTTTTGAAATTAATTACTAACCGATTTCTCTTTTTAAACATAAATGTTCGAGTTATTTTGTGTTGAAGGATGTTTTATTTTATTTTAATAAAAGATTATGTTTCTACAAAAAAAAAGTTCAGTAAAATTGAAATCCATATTTCGTTTAACAATGAATAATTTTACGGCAATGTTACACACCCACGGATCTAACATATTTCAACAATTTATCGCAAAAGGAAAAAAATAAGTGAATATATTGAGTGGATCATACATAAGCTCTTACAAGCGCCATGACGTTCTCGACTCGATATGTTTTTAATAAAAGGCAGATTACAAAATCGCCTCGCCGCTTACATTATAGGAGGTGCAAAAGAATGTCATATAAGGCGTAGCGCGCTCGGATACATTTTACACCTCGCTTCACGCTTACCCTAAATCTGTTGTCATTTCGACGAGATCCCGTGGAAATAGGGGCAAGAATCCCTCGGATACTCACGAGATATTTGGAGCTATTTCTCACACGAGTTCCGACCCGCCCTCCCGACGACCTAGCAACGGACTAACTTCTACGTTTTAATATTTTAGTGTGTTGAGAGTAAAATCATGTTGTCTTGTTATCTGACTTGTGCTATTCGTTCGGTACATTACAAACATACGTCGTTCTACGATACCGAAACAGATAGAGAAACAGGTAGACAAACACTACAGACTAAACACTATGTTAAATTAAAAGCCTAACAGAAGAGGTATATTTTAATAATTTTATAATATAAGTGTTCTTAAAACGAATCTAAAATCACTTTAAGTGTATGAATTAAATTCGACAATATATATGTATATTTACTTTTTCTAACGTAATTAATTTAGTTAGTAGTAACTTGACATTAATTTTCAAGGTATAATAAAGAAAAAAGGTAATTAACTTTTGTTGAAATGATCAATTGCTTAGCATTTGTTACGGTTCTCTCGATAAGATGGGTCCGAGAGACCGCAGCGTTATCGTTAACATCGCCGCGTTCAATTAACAAAGAGCTTAACCCCCTCCACGCCATTTGTGTTTTTCCGTGCAGACAAATCGGTAACAATAAAGCGTGGGCCTCCTTCACAATGCCCGCACGCATGGCCTGCTTTTAATTTGTCGAGCGTATATCGGATCGCGCGCTCCGTCGGCGATCGCTTAAAAACACTCGGGAAAATGCCCGGTCGTTCGTACCCCGCTCTCTATTCAAGGGTTTCGTCCTATTTTAATACTGTTAGTGTTATTGCGTGAGCAAATTTGATGTTCGTTTTATTTACAGTATAAGCAAATTAAGGTGCCTGCAATTAAAACACGATCGATTACTCGAATCTCATCCGATTTTGAGATGATACTGGGGAAGAGTAGAAAGCAATTAAAACGCGAATGCTCTCGAGCGTACGATGTTTTGTTGATAATTCAATAATCCGGCCTCGAGGCGCTCTCTTTACACTACGCCTTCCCGTCCCGTTTCCCTTCCCCCGAACGATTTATATAACGTTCTTACGTAATCAGTTACCTTGTTTTTTCATTTCCCACACAATATTTAGGGACTCCTTAAGAACCCACTTTGCAAAAAGTTATTTAGATAACTTTAAGTCCCAAATATTACTTCGATACATATAAAGTTAAATTGGCAAAGTTGTTTACGAGGTGAGGGCGCTGGGTGACATCGATTACTTTTTTAAATAACTCGATATAAGTCGATTTATAGAAAACGAAACGAAAACTTGCAAAAAATTCAAAAGAGACGATTTCGTTTTATTAAGTTTTATTTTCCTTTCGCATTTTCTCGTCTGGAATCGGTAAAGCCTAGCTGTAACGTGGTCAATTTGTTGGCTTTCTGCTTAAGTGAAAAATATCGTTGGTTCGCTACGATGCGGAGTGCGGCGAGGAGCGGGGTGCGTGGGGTGTTCGCAGTATGTGGGGAAATGAAACAATTAATTAAATTAGTACTTAAATGTATGCTTACACTCGCAGTGGGTGCGCCGGCTATCGGCGCGAGCCATGCGAACGCTTTTATTAAAACAATATATCTTTAAAATTGTCAGCCACTTAGAACCCTGCTTGTTACACTTCATACCATAATAAACTAATGCAATATCATTCGTAAAAACAAGATCGTGAACTAATATTTAACAAGTCATTGAATAAATGTTATTTTAGATAAATTTGTATTTTAATAAAATGATTTATAACTTATAAAACCTAATATAAGTTTTAAAAAGATGCTCGTTTCGCCTCAAAGTTTAATAAAACATTTTATAATACTAGTTTCCAAACACAGCTTCGCCGAAACGCAAAGTTTTTTTTTATATTTGCCAGGAGAGCAAATGATTCCACTCCACCTGATGGTAAGTGATAGTAGAGTCCAAACGCGACGATGGCCAGTACAGTCGGGAAGAACGTTCTACACCAGCCGCCCTAGCCTTGCCGGTCCGCAAGATGACTCTTCACGCCTCGTTTGAAGGAACTCGGATTGTAAAAGGAGGAGAACACGTGAGCTGGTAAAGAATTCCATTTTTTAAAAGTGCGACAAAGAAAGGAGTTGCCAAATTTCTTTGTGCGCGATGGAATTGATGTCACAGTTAAGCAGTGACAACGAGAGCCAGCACGCGTAGACTTTTGAAGGAAGCAGGAATTAGAGAGAATAGTTAGAATTAGCTAAAGTACCATGTGTCCATCCTCATGGTTCAAGCTTGCTGCGTACTAAATTTCATCAAAATCGGTTTAATGGTTTAGCCGTAAAAGCGGAATAGACAGACAGAGCTAGTTTCACATCCTTCAAAATTACTATGAAAGCTAGGAATCATTAGGAATAAAAAATAATTCGTTTAATTGAACCAAAAAAACAAAATGGAAACAAAAATTTAAATAATAGTTGTAAATTTGCGGCTAATCTACTTCAATTCGCAACCGCGCCCGCCATTTATCATACGTCACAATTCCATTCATTAGTGACCGAATTCCCTTAAAACGATGTAATTCGCACTTTATGCCTTCGTCTATAAACCACATATTGCTTTAACACTGAATTATACCACTTCACTAATGTGATAATAGAGAGAGGTTTGGACACGATACCTTTATAGCTTATTCTTCGCCGACTCATTAGTCGATTGCCGCTGTTGAATTAATTGAAGAGTTGTTGGTTTTTGATGAGTTTTACAATAAAACATTTTAATAAATACTTACGTAATAGACGACGAGCAATGTTTTTCTTCAAAACATTACTTTTAATCTCAACGTATCTATATATAACGCTTATTGAAAGCGTTTGGGAATAGTTAGAGGGCGGGTTCAAGCCTACTACATTCGCATTGCGTAGTACTTTTTGAGATTTTTTATCCTAAATATAATGTCTGAGCAAAAAAAAGTTAATATAAATAAATTTTTAAGGCCAATTTTTAAATAATCATAATCATAAATATCAAGATAATCATTTAGTTTTAAGGTCGTAATAGAAAAGAAAATTCCTCATAACCTTATTCAAAATAATGATATTTTGAGTACAAATTATCTAAAGTTCACCTATTAAAGTAGTGAAAAACTTTTTTTAGTAGAACTCGATACATACAAGCCCTTGAATATTGCGTAGGCCGTACAATCCGATGCAATTGGTGATTTTTCGTATTAATCCCGAATAGTTTGTTTCCGTAAGCTCGCCGGTAAAAAACTGGCCAATTGAAAGTTATTGGCACACAAATACACGAAACGATCCGCTTCCCCTGATAAAATATCAAAATTTACTATCATTGCAAAATTGCACTTTGCCGAAAAATAGAATTTAGTGAGCTGATTCATATGTTCTTCTTTAAGTTTTATGTGACATGATATCTATTTAAATACATATCGAAAATACTTTGGATAAATTTAATTTACTCGTTCATTAATTCATTATAAAAGAATAAAAGGAACATGATGACTCCAATTTTATTTTATTTTTTTAATGTTAATGTAAAAGTTTCTCGCATGCAGACTGATAAAAAGTAATTTAAAAGTCCGTAAATGCCACAGCCTACTCTTCTTAACGAGACTTAGCTTCAAGATTTTATGTCAACATAAATATAATCATTCGATTATTAATAGAACTACAAGTAAATAATAATTAACAGTACGAACAGTTGCTTACATTCAATCAACTTTCTTAAAACATATTAGAAATTTAGGCAGTCATTATTATAGAACTGATAAACGTCTCGAGAGCAGTACTCGTGGGAGCCTGCAGCAACATTAGAGCATTCTTGAGAGCATAAGCCTCCACAAATACGTACAGTAAAGTTGCAGAAGCGTTTACGGGGACCTATTTTCCGGCTCAATCATCCTCTCGAGACGGCCGATGTCTACCACGGTCGCTTTCATACGGATTGTTATCGACGTTACAAATCTATTGGGCAGGAAGTTTCAATCGCTGGAAATAATTTATCAGTTCTGAACGTTTCCTTGTTCTTTGGTAATAACGGTTGAACTTTTATGTTTTTTCGAATTTTCAGTTGTAATTCTAGTTGTTTAAAGCCGATTTAGGAATTGTCTCGCCGGTATTTTTTCCAAATGCAATTTTAATATAAACGTTTCGACTGCTCCGAGGCTGGGAAGTGAATATCTTTAAATGTTGAAAAGCTTTATTAAATAAGTTTGTTTTACATAATAAAACTAACCACTAAGCATAATTTTACCAAAATGACAAACTCTATAGAGTCATTCATTATAATTTCTATAATCGAACAAGTGATTTAGGCACTAAATCCAATAAAAATTATCTTGTTATTGTTTGCCACAGTAAATCAATTTGACAATCTGAAATATTTCCTTGAAAATTATTTTCTGAATATTAAACAAATACTAACATTTTAAAAACTTCCCGCTGACTTTGAAGGTCACAATGTGTCTAAGAAAGTTTTTTAAGTGATAAAGGTAAATAATACTGTTTTGAATTTCACGATTTTAAAATAATATTTTTAAAATAAAAACCTATGTACGGAATGAATATTGGATGTTACTATCCAAACGGATAGATCTATAGGTTTGTTATTTTATCCCAATACAAATATGGACATATTAAAGGACCGTAACATTTATTAGTTAAATAATGTTACATTATTTCAGACGAGATCATAACGTGTATTATATAATATTAATAAAAATATATACCATCGTTCAGAAATGTTTTTTTTTTAATTATAATAATGTTCTCCAGACCGATTTCGGCCACGGCGGCCAATCTCAAGAGAGATTAGCCAAATACGCAGGAGATATTAAAGTGCACAAGTGGGTGCGCAATCACAGGAGCTCTCTCTATTTCCTAACTCTCATAATCCGATGGGACGGCAATCCGACATGACCGGAATTAGTTCAGGCGCAGGACCAACTAATACGCAGGGCTTTACGTGTTTTCCGAGGCACGGGAGTGTACACACTTCCAACTTCCAGATACTGAGCTGCTACTGAGAATTTTCTGATAGAAAAACCCAATCTTTTAATTTTTTTAAATAATGATATCATAACGATAAATATTTCTTTATTTGTAAGATACGATCTACATAAAATAAAGCCATAGAGATATTATATAACTTTGAAAAAAAAACTTGACGTTAACGTAATGACTAAGCATGGTGACAGCTTATGACGTAAACATGACAATAGGAAGGTTTCCAGTTGCACTCAGATAGAACTATTATATCATTCCATTAAAGGTATTAAAACGTCATAGAATACGATTCGACACCAATTAAAACAGACATAAATAATTATAATAGCTGTATATAAATATTATTTGAAACTGTTAATTAAAAATAGTGATGCTCTGTAATCTGTTGCCAACATTATTATCGATGAATATATAAAAGTTTTCATTTCAGCTCCGTTTACATTGAGCCTCTGTTGTGTTAAGGGCGTCGGTGCTCCCTCCCCCTATTGATTACCCAAAAAGCGGAAAATAAAATTGTCTACCTTCAGCTATAAGCACAATGCCTGCAAATATACGGCTATTTCAAAATACTGATCGCCCCTTACTACAGACCACCACTTAAATAAATTAAATAGTCTAAGAACGTAAATCTCACTATCATTATTCAAGTAATGGTTATTTTGGTAATATTTATTCCAAGCAGTTTGTTAGCAGAGTTTTTTTTATTAGTAGTTCGTTATTTTTTGGTAGACAAACTAATATCTATTCATTTGAGTTTTAATTTCGTTCTGACGTAACGATATACTTACATAACGTACCCTTGTATATTTGAGGAAACATAAAAACATTATTATCATGCTGATGAGATCTTGACGCGCTGGGCTATCAAGTATTATACCCAATCTTAGCATAGGGTTAATATCATATTATGTATGAAACAAGCATTACTAAGATCTTTTGAATACTGAAGTGTTTGATAACAGTTTAAACAAATAAGTAATTTTCTAGGTGGTAAGCCTTTGTGCAAGCCCGTCTGGGGAGGTACTACCTACTCATCAGATATTTTACCGCCTAACAGCAATACTTAGTATCGATGCGTTCCGTTTTGAAGGATGAGTGAGCCAGTGTAACTACAGGCACAAAGGATATAACAAATTTGTTGCCAAGGTTGGTGACGCATTGGCGATGTAAGGAATGGTTTCTTCTTACATTGCCAATGTCAATGGGCGGTGGTGACCACTTAACATCAGATGGCCCGTTTGTCCGACCGCCTTATAGGTATAACATGAACAAAATATGTATCAGTAATGTGGTTGGTATAAAAAAATACGGTTTTAGTTCTCAGTTTATACACCGAAAGCGAATATCGATTCAGCTTACTATAGTTTTGATAGGAAAATAATATCCTCTTTCAACGTACAATTTCGGCCAGGTATTCTAAACTCCACTTCACTCAACTATAATTTATTTACAAAATGTGAAATAACACACCCTGATATTACATAAACACAAAATAGACCGTGTTTTATTAATAATACAGTCAAAAATAGCTTGGTAACATATAGTTTGTAGCTAATTGTACACGACCGAGGTTCACTCACGGTCGCAAAATTGAACGTCTCGGCTCCACTCCGCAATCTTTATCAAATAAAGCAGTTTACTAAACCGCTGCTAACTTCGTTCGCCACCCTTTATTATCTATTTATGAACAAATTTAAATAGAACACGGAATTGCCTCTAGAGATTCCACGGGCCTCGTTTCGCGAGCTATATTTTGAGCATTTATTATGCAATATGAGAAGGTTTAAGACTGTTTTTTAAAGGATTAATTATCTTATTTAAAATTACGTAATAATCATTGAAATTGATACAATGTTATTATCAAACTTATATATGTATAATAGTATATTTATATACATAGATATATATTTTTAATCTTTAACTTTAATTACTATTAGAACCAGGCGGATGTTGTCCTGTCTGTGTATAACAAATGACATTTCAACGGTACCTGTCGTAGTCTTGAGCTGGCAGTTCCAGCAGCCAGTGTTCGGGCAACATACCAAAACATATAATAGACCTTTATCGGCAAATAGGCAAAACAAACATTTTTTTCTGTTAGTAGCTATTAAAGAGCGTTATTATTAAAAAAAGGGAAATAACAGTAGAAAAATAAATCGAAAAATTCAAGCTTATACATAATTACATCAAATTGAAAATAATGATTATGGCCGAATTTCTACCATTGAACAAACACTAGTGTTAACAAAAACCTAAATAAACCTAATAGCGACAAGGTATTTGATCGCCAATCGTTTTTAAAATCAGAAGTATTTCAAATTAATATCGCTGGATAAGATAATTTCTTATTCATTTAAACGAAATTCCAGACAAGCCTGTTACTATGAAAGGAATTCGTAGCAGTACTCGTATTTGAACAGGAAAAATCTTGAAAATTAGTGACTTGGAGATCAGGGGACGGTCGTGTGTTATATTTTTGTGTTCATCATAATAATAGAGAAGCTACGTAGGGAAGAGGGGTTTGGATTTATTCTGTTTTTATTACTTTTTTACGGGTCCCGCGAAACGTATAGGCCGCTAACAGTATATTACGACCTACAGCATATTATGTTGCAAACATAAAAAATCTACAAATTCTCTTTCATAACTAGTTTATACCAGTTAATATGAGTCAAGATTATGAATAAAATCGTTTATTATTTAGAAATATTATAATTATTTAGTAAGATCGTAATAGCTTAGTTATAGGCAGACTTAAAATATTAAAAAAATATAGATTCATAGCCTATTTCGTCGATAAAACAATCGTATCAAAGCTGCAACTTTTAAAATAATAGAAAATCCCTTTCAACTGAAAATCTATCGAATACTAAAATAAAAACAAAGAGACCACAAGCATCAAGTCAAACGATCCATTCTAGCGGGAGATGTGTAGAAATAAAAATAATAGAGCACATTTCGCGCCCAATGACCGGAACGAGTGTTTACATTTGATAAGATACTGGGGAACGAAGAGGGCGTACGGGGGCATGTACGAGCGGGTTTTGAGATTCAGATATATTGTTACGAGATTTATCATGTTTCCATTTATAATGTGACGTAGATAATATAGAAGTGTTTTTAATAGAAAATGGCGACTAAGATTTTATAGTTCTTATTATTTTATAGATTGACTCCAATCCCAGTCCTGTAGTTACTTTATTGATGCATTATAAAAAACAAATGTTGGGATAACCAATACATTCTAAAATCAAACGATGGTCATTATTGTTATTGTAACATTTTTAATTAAGCGATCACACAAATGTTTGTTCAATAAATTCATTCGTTTTGTTCATTTCATAAATTTGAATATACAGCAGACAATAACAGTCGTATCTATATTGCTATGTCAAAAAGATTCATATAAAAACAAGCTCCTTAAACCGCGTTATTAATGCAGGGGCCGGCGACCGGCCAAAGGACACGCGCGGCAAAAAGACCAAAACCAAAACACAATTTAAAAGAGAATTCTTAAAGAGCGAAGACGCTGCGAAAAAAGATAATTTGGTCTCTCCGCCCGGGGCCCGTTTGTCTTTGCTATTGTGAACTTTTATTTCGCTCACTTTTATGAATTATTTTCATTTGTTTTTATCACCGGCGAATTCAAATAGAGACCTCGAGCTCTCGACTGCAACCGGTGTTTCATTAGTCAAACGTTATTACGTAACACCAGACTTTCCGTTTGCTCTTTCAATAATCATACCATTTTCTGTGTTGAACGATACGAAAACAGGATATATATTATGAAGATAATATTATATTATTCTCTTATAACTCTTATTTGATGTTTGTAGCACGTACTAAACTTTAATTTTAAGTTAATACATTGATTAATTTATAAATAGAAAATAATTATGCTACCCGAAGTAGTCATAAACAATTATATTCAATGAAATTATTCCCACGAAGATACTCGTATCCGTTGTTTACCATTTTATTAGAACGCAGCGACTACAGAATACTGAATACATGACAGTTCAAATTAGCTGTTTGTTCGAAACCGAGCCGACTTGTTAGGTTGCCTTGTAATGTTAATAAGCAGTCTGCCTTAAATTAGTGAACACTCATGTTATTAGTTCTCCCATTGACTCGACTAATTGTTCTTCACAGTGCGGTACTACTAAATAACTGCACATGAAGCTGTTGATATCTCGCATTTAACTATTAATTCGAGCGCACTACGTCTACTTTGAATTGTTCGAAAAAAATTAAAATTGCAAAGACGTAAGACCATGTGGGCGCAATTTATCGCCCTGTTAGATAGCGGTATTAGACGTAGAAAACAACGTGAAATGTACTGACAACTACAAACAGGAGCGCGAATAAAAGAAGCAGACGAAATAAGAAAAAGAATGATAGAACATTACTAAGTTTAAAAATTTACACGCATAGTGAGCGCTCGCCCGCCCGTGAAGAATTCCTGTTTCAACAGAGGAAGGAAATAATGTGGACAAACAGTAGAAAGCGTTGACGAAACGAATGAAAAAGAATGCTCTGTGAGCAGTCTCAAATCCAACAAACGTAAAAGAGATTACCCATGCTCCAACTGCTCCCAACTTGTATAAACAAAAAAGCTCAATTTGTCCGCTTTAAAACAAGGCGAAATTGCCATAGAATGGGCAAAGACGATGGAGGAATATTAAAAACGTTTTTAAAAAGACAATAAAGAGCGCGAATAGAAGTTATTTGAATTTATATTGTGACAAGTGACGCGATGGGAAGCGCGGGTTTTCGATGTTTCCTTTTTATTTGAATTTGATTGATAACGTTCAATCTGATATCATTATTTGTTTTGTTGGGCTTGTAAAGTCTTATTATTTTTTAATCTGTTAAATTAAAATATGTTTATCAAAAATATATTTATATTAAATACTGTTTTTAGAAGTCTTTTGCAGCTGAAAGTTAAATCAGTTCGAATGTATTTTTTATCAAACTTTTGGTGCCGGTGCTAGTGACAATACAATATTGTCGCAGTATATATGTACAGTTCAGTATAAGGATTAATTGAAAAAAGGTTATTTTAATAATAACTTACACGTATTATAAATTAATTTAGTTCATATTATGCTAATCAGTTTAAATATTCCTATATGTTACATAAATATTAACTAAATTTACAGTTTTGTCCGTGGCACCACCTCCATATAATTACTATTAGTACTACATCACATTACCATTGGTAACATAATAAGCGTTTCCGTGGCGCGATATAAAGGTTCTAAGTATTTTTGCGTTAAACTCCCCTCGCTGATTACGCACAAATTGTTATAAATTGAATTTTAAACCTAACCGTCGCCGAACGAAGCCCGAGCCGGCTCAAATACAAGACGTGCCGAGAAAACTGCAGAAGGGTTATTTGTTAACTTTAGGGTTGTTTAGGTCGCTGGACTTTTTTTACTTATTTTTGTTTATTGACGTATGGAATATTCATCCTTACTTAAATGTTTAAAAATCAAGTTATATTGAAGTCAGTTTATATTTTATAGATATTCAAATTATTTAAAAATCAGTCATCAGTCAAAAGTAATCTTAATTACTCTGTTACTCTCTTAATTTTATCATATTTGGACCTCAACGAGGTACAAATTGCATCACCTCCTTATTCCTGATGCGGTTCCTAAGATTGGCTGGCTTTTAGCGTTGAACCTAACTTTTGCTTATTGTTTTGTGTTTTGCAAAGTATTAAATAAATATATACACTGCAATTTTACTTTAGCTGTCAACCCTGTATTGCTGGAGGCAGTATAATGGGAGCGATGATTTCTTGGCTTAGCGGCTGTTTCATAACAGGCAACTTTCATCAACCCTCGTCACATTTAACTCACTTTGTTCGGACTAAACTATACAATTTTTATTCACATTTCAATAAAAATAAATATTATATCATCAGTAACATTATTTACAAAAAAACGCAGTTTGAAGGCCAGCACTACTGAGATTTGAGTTTTTGTACATTATATAGGGTAGGTAACTATTATTATCCTTAATTCATATATACGTATATACCCACGTACATATATGATTTGTAAAAAAAATATTTTATTATAATTATAAATCTATATATTTGTCGTAAACACTGGTTATACTCTCAATATATTATTCATAAATAATAACACGCACTGTTTAACTGAAAATAAACATAATGAAAAAATAAATCATAGTATATCAGATTATAAATTGAACACAAATTCAAATAATGCCGTCTTATCTAATCTAGCTTAGCCAGAAGGCAGGGTTTACCGGACACCGCGGTGTAAATTAGTACGAGTATAGCGCTCGGTTCGACCACGACCATTGCATTACTGCGGGGAGCCAGCCTTTATTGCTCAATTTGACTTTATTTAACGCAATTCGCCGGGAAAGGGGGGACCACCCACTGTCTCGGCAGCTGACGGCGAATAGACGAGGTCCCACTTCAATCCACTTAGCAGTACCCAGTAGGTCGCAATCTAACCGCTAACACTAGCGCTTTGAGCGGCTCCCATGCGACACACCATAATGGTTATATTCGGATCTCATCACTTTATCGATACTGACGAAACACTCTACGTTTCAAACACGTTCAAGTTTCCCCTGACCATTTCAAGGCTTGAAATTTCTTAATGTTTCATGAAACAAATGGGAAACTAATACATTCTACATTACACGGTTGCCTTATGAACACCTGAATGCAACTTGGCTCTCGACTTCGGGCTGTTTAAATTTAATTAGACTCTGCGCTGTCTAACACGCGCTCTGTCGTTTATTTTGGTTAAGTCGCGAACAAGTTTACACTATAAAGTAATCTTCTTAACCGTCGTGTTTATTATCAGGGAAATATACGTACTTGTTTCAGGTCGGTTATTGAGGGTTCTTTGAGGGGAATTCGAGTGTCATTTTCACGCTGACACTCTACCGCCGCCGAACATAATTGAATAACGAAATTGTTGCGAATTTCGGCGCACGGCTCTTTGACGATACGTTTTTAGCGAACGTCCTTATATTACTGAGCGTTGAATCTGATTTAAGACATTGGGCTCGACAGCCACTTTAATATTAATGATATAAAAAAGGTACCGAATATACTGAATAGAAGTACAGTCGTAAGTAAAAATAACATTAATTTCATGATCTGTTATGTATTTTATGAGTTCAAAAATTGCCTCCCTAATTTAACGGTGCTGCATACTAAAACCGAATTTCCATTAACCGACTCTGTTTACGGCGAAATTCTTTTTCATCAAACGAGATTTATTCCCTCTCAAAAATATGTAAAGTTGGGTGCGAGACACCGCGGATAGGAGCTGGAAGGGGCTGAAATTAAAATCATATCTCCGTAGTCGAGTCACGCGAAACATTAACTTTACCCCGCAATAAACCGCGCCCTTAAGAGCTTCATTGAGAATTAAAATTTGCCGCCTGATCTCCTCGGTGACGTTTTCTGATGGATTACGAACTTAGCTATTTTGTTGTTTAATTTCGTCTTGAAATTATTCTTACGTCATTACAGTGACGTAAATACGATCGTATTCAATTAAATCCAATGACGTTGATATAAAAGAAACAAATATTTCGAATTTCACTCATCTGTCTGATTAAATTAAATTTATCACTTGTATAATTATTGTTATACAATTAAAATAACTAAAGATTATTTTGACAGTTATTTGAAAAGTTTAATTTACGCCTGGAAAAGTAATTATAGGAGATTATTTGTTATATTAAACGTATTTTGGACAGGACCTTTATTTAATATTCTAAATTAAAATACGATATGGTATAAATATTAAAATATTCATAAATAATTACGCAGTAAAAACATATAATACTAACTTATACACATTAAAATCATTTCATAAATACTAATAGAATGTCTTTATTAACTTGTTTCTTGAATATCTTAGAAAGTTTTTATATATCTAAGAAAACTCAGCGTATTAAGACCATCATAAACTTCTATCACCTAATAATAAATAATGAATATTAAATCCAAAACCATACTATAAGGTAATGTTACCTGATGCAACATGTTTAAGATAACTGCTTTGGTAATGCTGAGCCTTAACATTACAGAGCGTTATAAATAATATTATGTACGTTGTAGAAGAATATGAAGGTTAGGAACGCGTTTTAATTTCTGTAACGCTTATAGAATTCCACGCATTTGTTTTTATTATCACGACACAATAATTCATATTTAATTTCTAAAATTAAATCTAAAATTTTGAAAGCGCTCGTTATGCACTAAAATATTTCAATTAAAACATGAACACCAACATGTTCGTTATGTAAAACCGAACACGTATTTGGTATTTTTACACGAGAAAATTGAGAATGTTTATAAAATCATTCGTTGTAGGATTCTGCTTAGTATTCATTCGGGAGCTGAAGGGGCGGACATATTTTAAATTTATTACACCTACCACGGCCGATGCGATGCGAAGTTGCACATCTCTAATATACAAGGATGCTTTACACGAACCTCATATCCTGTAATAATAGTATTATGGTTTTATATTTATATGTAAAATAGGACAATTGATATAAAGCCGACACGCGTAAGGTTTTATGTAATGGTTATTTTTGTTATTTAAATAATAAGGAGATTATATACATGCTGTTATCTAATATAATAATAAAACAATTTATTGATAGTAAATGGATTTGCGCGTTCCGATCTACTTAGGTACTACCTACTTGATTTATTTTACTAAAGGTCTAGTGAACCAGTGTAAGAAGCACTAGAGACACGATAGCTTAGTTTATATGGTTGGCGGAGCGTTGACGAACATCTGTTTCCATATTTTGGAATATTTTTATATATTTATGGTATAATTTCATAATATAATGTGCTTAGTGATGAAATAAACATAACCGCTATATGTAACATCATAAATCTTAAACGAAGTTAATCTAATATAAAGAAAGTTGCATTGTCACACCGAAGATGTCTTCCTTAATGAATGTTGATGGAATCAATTTTGCTATAATGAAATGAGTAAACATTGACCCCCAATAATATCGGGATATCGATGGCCGTGTTGGCACAAGAAATTTGCCGAGCAATATTAAGGGAATCCCTCGGAGGGTATCGCCAATTTAAGGGCAAATCGAGGAAGATAATTATGTTTGAAGTTAGTTATTGAGGAGAGTCAACACGCGTCGAGATTAGCCTGTCCGACGACGCGCGCTGTACATATTAAATTATACCAACAATAGAAATGACCAAATACAATAAAAATATAAAAACATTTTTTTATTCTTAGTTATATTTATCGCATTTGTGAACTGTAAGATTTTGCCAGTACTAAAATTTTTAATAATTTAATTTAATCTGGAATAAAAATACGAATTTTTGGTAGTAATAATCCCAATAAAAAAACAATTAAAGATCCGAAGATTATATATATATAGATACACATATATGTACTAAAATATAACAAGTGTCTAACAAATAATTTTAACTAATGTTTTCAATAGAAGCAAATATATGCATCCCGTAATGAGAACGCAATTTCCAATCAGTTCTTGTAAAGTTGATACAAGCTCGTATTTTCAACAGCATATCAGTAAGTTGATAGACTGAAGCCTTAGTTTATGTGATAGGTAATTGCCAATTCCCTCGGGCGCGTGTTCTTAGAAAATCAACACTAGTTTAATTAACGAATTCATTTATGGTCTGGGAATTATTTCGAATTAACCTTTGATGTGTCAATGATACGTGTTTCGACACATGTATAATTTAAATCGAATATGTTTTGGTTAATGAGGCGCCTCCGTCAACTTAGATAAATAGACCTCATTGAATTTTATGTTAATTGAGAATATAACAGATGGTAATCAAGTAACATACAATATATTTTGTAGGCTGTCGACACCAATTACTTGATCTTTTTTTAAATTAATTAAATAAGTTAATCACCTGAGGATAAGTTGATCTTTGCTCCACTGAAACAGGTATTGCTCGCGATCAATGCGCCAACAATCATGGGAACTTAAATGTCATGTCACTGGTGTCTGTAATTTTTTACACTAGCTCACTCATCTTTGAAATACATATGCAAAGTACTGATATTTTCAAGCAAATGTGTACAAGTCTTACTACTTCCACTACTAGCTAGGTAATAACTTTATTCAATTTTAAGCCCACCTATTCTATCGTTAACCAATCACTTGCAGGACCGGTCGTAAGTCAGTCTAAATTGATCTAGCTATAAATAACTTAAAATTGTTTTATTACAAAGTCATAATACCTTTCGAAGATTCTATTTAACTTATCGACTATACAAAGATGTCTGCCAAGAAATGAACTGCCAGCAAAAATGCATAATGTTCGTAGCACCAAAGGGCTGGGGCGCAGGTGCCGTCTGGCGCGTGACAGATAATTAAAATGCTAATGAGCGGAGCGACCGCTTAAACTGTCCTATCTGCTCATAAAATAGAAACTAAAATTCATAAGCTGCCTCGAGGTCGCGGTTCGAAGAAAACTTGATGACGTCGCAACGAACGGATGATTAGCGAGCTTATTTATCTCTAGCCAGGTATTACTTAAAATTATGCTGAAAAAGATTTTTTTTTATTTAAAAATAATAATACGATAGTAAAAAGTAAGTTATAATTACAACTTAAAATAACAAAAAAAGCGTACTGCACGATCAAATAAATTAAGATAATAGATTTCAATCGGCTTAACATCCATTTCTTTTCATTCTGAGAAACTCCCCAAAAACAAGCTTTTATTAATTCATGTACTAAAGCGAATAATACTAAATGCCTAAGTCATAAGCACTAAAAGTGTAAACAAATTATGATATAATTTAGTTTTTATTTTATTTTTGGCAAATTTACATTTTTTGCCAAAATTTTATTAATAATTAATTAATATATATAATAACTTAAATTAAATTAATTTTATTTTGTACCCGAATTATATTATCAACTGACTTCAAAGGTTACCTTTGCGCGCTTCACATAAAATTCCAAAACGCCCAATAACAATGAAATTGAGACACCACCTTAGAGCTATACTAAGCCATACGCGTAAGTCATAACCGAACATTTGATCGACTGAACGAATTGAGAACCACCACCTTTTTTGAAGCCAGTTTAAAGAAACAAACACTATTTAAAACTTTCTTTAGCTATTTAATTTTCATTATATTCTGAGAAAAACCTACAATAGAATATAAGTTTACATTAGTTCGTCATCTCGGCTCCTTTGTTCCATGTCGAGATTGGCAGTTCGATTATCCCCAGTCTTGTAAAGAGATATATAAAAATTAGTCAGCTACGTCGTAGACTACTTAAGCGCCCCGCGGGGAGCGCCGTAGCTTAGGAAAATTAAAACGTCTGAATTACGAGACTGCTGTACGCCCAAGAAAAATGATCACTGCTCAGTATCGCCACCGAAATTAAATTAGAATAGCGCATCCTTTAATGAAAAACTTTAATATTGTACTGTGCTTTATTTTAAAACGTTACTCGTGGAAGGTATTATTATGAATTGTGTTTTTTGTAATATTAAAAACTTCTTAAAATTACTTACTAGGTTTACAAGAGGGTCACACAGAGTTATAAGTTCATAATTTTATATAACGAAGCTGTACATGTTTTAAAAGAATTTACAAAAACATTTAGATTCAAATTTAATTGAATGAAATTTTTAATAAAATTTTCAACCTCCTTGTAGGGTAAAAAAAATTATATGATTGAATACTGATATCGATTGCGATTTTGAATATTCGATTTTGAGACATGAACCGACTCATACTGACAAAAATATCAACTTATATAAGATTGACATTATAGATTCAAATAGAGAAAATAAGAAATCTCAATAATACAATTTTATAAATTAAAATGGTAGTCCTGGTCAAAACGTTAAAAAATCGTCTTTATTATTTTTAAGTCGTTCGAGTGCTCCCTCGTTTGAAAGTTTCACCTTGCCCTCGGTTGTGGGATGAAAGTTAATTTCTTTTGGTGTATTTTAAAATTAATATTGCTTTGTGCGACCGCACGCCTCGGGAAGAATTGTGAGCGGCCGAACGGCGTAGCTTTTACTTATTACAGGGCGTAAAAATAGCGGAGTACTCTTTGAACGTTTTAATGTTCCACAACAATTACTGGATGAACTTGCAATTTAAAACAATTTTTTAGAAGTAAAGTGAGAAGCATTTGCAGCGCTGAAAGCTACTTAAAAAAAACCATAAAAGCGCGCTGTTACAATGAAATCTAAAATAAAACTAAGCATTTTGTGTGCAATTTTTATTATTGATGAAACATACGAATATTTTCATGACAATAAAATGCACCACGCGATATTGCTTCCAACAAAAAAAAAATCAGGACTATTTTGAACACGTAAAAGTTTTTTTTATGATTTTCAAGCTTTAGAATTTTTAGTGCTCTTTAAAATTTATTAAAATTAATTTCTACATTTTAAATTTTATTTACAGTTGCTTATATTATTATTAAACTACTTCCCTAAAGATAATATGTACTACTCGTAAACATTTTATGTAGACTATAATAAAGTAGTAATAATTAAACAGGAAAAAATAACTTGTTACGTTAGAAGTCGTAATTTGTCCAATATATTAAAACATTTATAGCTACAATAAACACATAAATTATATAATTAATAAAAGTATATCAAATATATCAAAAAAGTTGTGTGGCGAGGCGACGTCTCGTTACTTCCTACAGGTGGCCGCTTAGCCAGGCTGTTTACCATCTAATTGTAGTTCATATTTATGAGTCTTTTTATTCCAGTCCGTGCAACGCTGCACTTGCGTTAAATCTTTTTACTCTGACCTCTTCTTTGCTGTTTAATTCAACGCGGAGCTTTTCATTTGCACCGTTTCAAACTTTTATATTTCTCGTTTTATGTGACCTTTTTTGTTGAATATATGTATAGTTTTGCATCTATTTGTTTTGTCTCTCCGAAGTCGTGTTAGGTATGAAACTTTAAGCTTTATTTTTGTTTTGTGTAGTGTTTTGTTTTTAATTTTCTTACTTTGATATCAATGAATAATAACAGTTTTTTTTAGTTTATGATTTTCAATAAATTTGAAGCTTCTTTTGAGCAAGAAAAGAAAATCAAATTATTTAAAATTCTTAATTTTTACATATTTAAATAAATACTTAAGTGGTGTAAGGAAAATAGTGTTATAATATTATCCCTAATCTGTGCAGGTTTCACAAAGCGGGCCGACTTCAAAGAGGCGGATCAAAGGCGAGATAGCAGAGGTCGGATAAAATCCACCGTTTGATATCCGATTGTCGGTTGGAGATCGTCCCACGACAGCGAGGTGGCGAACAGTCTTAGATTGTTTGAAAATGTATCCTTTTCACTGTTAGATTTAGAGATTAGTGTATATAATAAAAATATATTTTAGGTTATTTTTAATTTTATCATCGAAATATTTTTCTACGTAAAAATTTAATTTCATTCTAATTTTAAAATTCTTTTATTTTCTTATCGTAGAATAAATATTAAGTTGAGGATAAAAATTTTACAATGCTCAGCTTAACTTTTAATAAGAGCGAAACATTAAATTATCTTTTCAGTTAACATGCAACAGAGTTTTTATCTCTATCGATTCCTATGTAACATGAAATAATCCAGAGTAGATTTGAGTAAGCCGGTAGCTAAATGAAACGTGACAAACAACGACAAAGCTCACTACAACACGGTGGACTCACGGTTAATCTCGACAATCAGTGTGTGTCTGTTTCGTTTCAGTTAAATCCGATGCAGCCCAGTCCGGATGTCCGAACGACCGGATTACCGGCCTATCCGGATGTGCCGATGAGAGTGATCGTGCCGCGGCAAACAGCCCAGCGATTAGTTCCGATGCCCTCCTTGCGACGAGTTCTATCCGGGAATGACACGGATAAAATGAAAACAGATAAGGATATTGTGCCCTAATTTTCATTATCGGTTTTTAGATCTCGTTTATAGACATAAATATAACCAGATGGTTATGGTTTCATAAAATATTTATGTATCATGCAATTAACAACAAAGCTATCATATTAAACTAACCTTAGTTAAATTTATCAATTAAATAAAAGCACAATTAATTCTTATACGTTTTTAAAGATGCTTAAATAGCTTTAGTAACATAATTTATCGAATTTATCTTTTATAAGTTTTATTAGGCATAATACCGTCTTCTAGTATTCTCACATCAGTCGAAATTGACTAATAAAGAAGAAATAAAGCAGCTTATCTAACCTGTCTAAGACATATTCAGCGTGCCTATTAAACCGTAAGTTATTTACTATTGTAACTTTCATAAAATATTCATTGGTTATATTTAGTCTTCATTATAATATGTGCTGTCTTTAATATTTTAAATTATTATTAATATTATTTTAATTATAATACTCGAAACCTGTTTATTTTTTTATTGTGTTTGTATAATTATTAATTTATATCATGCATCAAGCAAAGAACAAACAACAATATCATACTGACATCAGTAAAGAAGACATTCTCTAACTTGGAGGTCACGCGTATTCTTGGGGAATTAACACAATTACGAGATGTTATTGCTTGAGAATACACGTAGCTGACAAGGAGAATAGCATCGTAGCTAGGAAGAATATTTTGAACATCCTGGAGCATCAGAAGATTTACTATAAATCTGATTCAAGATATGTTTACAATGTTCAATTAATTGTTTTTATTTGTTTTGATAATAAGTAAGTGTCTTTCAACATTAATGTAATACTACTACTTATGTATGTAAAGTTAATATATTTAAATGAATTGTATTTTTGTATTTATCGTTGCCCTGGAGAGAAAACCTTTTAATAACGTAATTTTACAGAAGATGAAAAATGTTTAAAAAAAACGTCTAAAGCGTGCTCTGGCTTGTGTTACCGAGTTCTTTGAGCAAAGTGACCGTCGTGGTCTTTGATTGAATAAGTCAGTTTTCCAAGGTTCTCATTATCATGGTTAAGGATTATAATCCAATAAGGTAACCAAAAAAATTCCATATAAATTGTTGTCTACTTGCCATTAGTTTTCCGCGTTTTAGGACGATTTTGCATACTTAATCAGTTGGGCGAAATCGTGTAATACATGCATAATGTGTTTTTGGACGGAACATATATACTTTTAATAAAAGTTTTATAATACCTTGTAATAATATTTTTATTTTCTTTCAGATGGAGTCGGTGGCCGCCTTATCCATTGCATGGAGTCATTTTTGTCATAAATATTGTTTTTCATAGACATTAATCAAATTGTTGAGTCTAAGAATTCAAAGACAACGTAAAAATGATTGTTAAAATAAAAAAAGATATAAATATAAAATGTAAATAATTATGAATTTTGACATAACCCGCTGAGTTTTTTTCGCCGGTTCTTCTAGGGATTGGGACCTATTATCCGAACCGGTGGTAGCTTTAACTTTGAATAGCGCAATATAAAATAATAAATTTGAAATAGAAAAATAATACTAATGTCAAACGTAACATGTACTCGTAAAATGATTTTATTTAGAGTTACCTCACAAATGATACGCATTTGTTATTTGATAAAGATAGTAATTAAATAAATAAACGTACACAACTATACATTTCTTGTTTTATTGTATCCTTTTTTTAACCCTTCTAATATTTTTAATATATTTTGTCCTTCGATCACCTATTTTTGGCATAGAAGTCGATACAAGTTCGGCCGCTGAGAGAATTCATTTCTGACGTCTGTCAGTTGGTCATACCTAACGATACCCTATAGAAATAAACAGTGGAAATAACCTTGTAACAGCACAATATGGATTAAAAATATATTACTTCCTTTTCTATTATAAATTAAATTAAACGCAAAGTAATGACATTTCTTGTAATTATATTGTTTATAATGATAATACTCGTCAGCAAACAAACGATAGTGATTTTTTTTGTCGTAAATTCTTCTTCAAATTATATCCAAAGTTACGTTCAAATCGATCATACGGACTTAATTCAGCCAATCAGAAAAGCACTCTTTCAAAGATATTTAACGTTCATTATACCAAAGTTATATCAAAAGGGTTATACCTTATTATTACAATATAATTTATGCCTTGTGAAGAGAACCTACGGGTGTAGCTTATATCTTAAAAACATATTTTAAACGTATTTAATAATTAACTTTATACTTATTTTCACACTTCTTATGCTAACTTTCACTCTTATTGTTTATTTACTTATTTAATTTTAATAAAATTTATTTTATTTACTTTAATAATTAAAACCACACATTTCTCAATAGCAAACAATATAATTGCAGCAAATCTAACTGAACCATTAAATCTAATCTCTCGCTAAACTTGTAGCAAAATCTAAACTATAAAAATATTATTTAAATTCTGTGTAAGGAATTCGAACTTTAAGCATAAAAAAGTATTCTAATTCGCAAAGAAAAAAAACGAAATTAATAACTTTTTATGTAATAATTTATAGCATCATATAAAAACTGTATTTCTTTTTTTTTTTCTTACTTCTGTATAAAAACCGAAAACTGCAATATGTGAAGCAGCTGGAATAAACAATGTTCCTTGACTGAATCGGATCCGGCACCAAAGATTTTACGCACTTTTTGATGGTCACTTCAAATTATAAGCCGCTTCTCAGCATTCTTTACGGAACAATCCAAGACATCCAGTTGATACAGAATTTGAATCTGGCGATAAGTTCACCCTTAGACCAGCGGTTGAAAAAATTGTTTTTTAATTTTAATGATTTAAGAACTTGAAAGAAATTCAACTGTTATATCCTTACAAATTTATGTGTATTAGTTATTTACTAAAGATTTTAAACAATAAAGTTAAAACCGTTACTATAATTAAGATATATTGGTTGAGATCACAAACAAATAAGTAAATAATTTAATTTTCATAAATATCAATAGTTTTACTTGTAATACTAACATTTAAATAATTAAATATCTAATATAATATACAGACAAAGTTTATGATTAAAATATGTAACTGAGAATCGACCTCATGGAGAAATGATTTTTTTTTTATAGTAACGAATGTGTTCACAACCTGATATTCTAATGATTTGAGACGATACAAACTAATAACTAATAGATGAACGCAGTTAGAAGGATAAGATCAGAAATGAAATTATCCGGAAAAGAACCGGAGTCACCGACATAGCTTGCAAAATTAACAGGCTGAAGTGGCAGTGGGCTGGTCACGTATGTCGTAGGACCGATGGCCGTTGGAGCAGACGAGTCCTAGAGTGGAGACCGCGAATCGGCAAGCGCAGCGTAGGGCGCCCTCCAGCCAGGTGGACTGACGACCTTAAGAAGGTGGCGGGCACCAACTGGATGCGAAAGGCGGAGGACAGGGAGCTTTGGCGCACCTTGGGAGAGGCCTATGTTCAGCAGTGGACAACGATTGGCTGTTGATTGATTGATTTGATTGAACGCAGTTAAATATAAATAATGAATTAATGAGATCAAATAAATTATCATTTCTACTTAATAATATATAGAAACAACCATTTTCTGTAAAGTTAATCAATAGTAATGGATCATAAGAAATCAATACTTCGTTCTCGTTAAAATACATTGCTTATAATCTCCTTAAAAAAGACATATAATATATACTACTATGTGGATTGAAATATCATTTTTAGTAGCTACGACGCATATAATACAATTGTAGTTACTATCGTATATATTTTTTATGATATGTATTAATTGTTCAAAATAAATAAATAATATATCGTCTTTATATAGTAGTCTTCTAAGAATTATGCTCGTATCTTGTCGTTTCGATTGTTAAGTTTATATACTCATCTCAGATTACCATTTACTATATACTGACTAGAGAATACAATTTTGTAGGCTGGTGCTAGTTACTTTTGGTAATAAAAAAAGAAACAATGAACGGATATTGGTTGTCTTATATAACATAGTATGCTTTTTAGGTAAATTTATTTCTGCAAAAAATAAATTTATTTATTTTAAATCATTTGGAAAATGGAAAAATCCATTTGACATATATTTATTATGGGAAATATTTTAAATTAAAAGTTTTTGGGCACCACGAGACAAAAGTTTAATTTAAATATAAGTACAATGTTTCTCACGCAAAACGGAATGATTAGAAGAATCATCATCATCTGTCACGTGTTAAAAAAACAATATTTTTTTCAAATTACTTAATATACAAATAAAAAAAGGTTATGTATTTATGAGTGAATAAATACCTTGTATAAAGATTTAGTGTATCTGTTGAATTTAGTTTTTCGTACGATCGTCGCAAAAGCGCCTGGGTCGATGATTGGCTTCGACTTTGTTGTGACGAATATGGCGTATAAACATGATAAAAACGAAATATTAATTCGTATAACATGTTAACTGAACAAGTTAGCTGAAGATGTACGGTAACATGTTCTATGAAAACGGATTTCCTGATTAAATTTTTTAAAAGTACGTAAAACAAGAATTAACCTTTTGTAACATAATTATCTGTACAATATATAGTACAGGTTCTTTAACTAGGTACACAATTTCGTGTTTCGGATTCGACCATAAAATCCCACTGAAAATTTCACCTGTATACTATATAACTGACTTGCATACTTATTTGAAAATGAAAATGAAAAGCTAATAGTTGGATTTTTTGTAAGGTTGCTTGTAATGTTATTAAAATAAATACAATTGAAAAAAGGCTTGTCATATTCATGTATAATGTGTATGTTATAAAATTAAAAAGTTGACGCAACAGTATTATTAGGATAAAAAAAATTACCTTAAAATTTGAAAATTTTGTGTAGATATAATATCTCTTCCAGGAAAAATTTGCACATACGTTAAGAAAGTTTAGTATAATGACAGATAACGTACGTTTTAAAAACGAAAATTATTAATTGATTTTTTCATTATTATGTATGTATTTATTAATCTTGCTGCAACATAAAAATATGTTTTTTTTTATAGAATAGGAAGGCGGACGAGCAAATGGGCCATCTGATGGTAAGTGGTCACCAAACGCCCTTACACATTGGCATTGCAAGAAATGTCAACCATCGCTTACATAGCCAATGCGCCACCAACCTTGGGAACTAAGATTTTATGTCCCTTGTGCCTGTAATTACACTGGCTCACTCACCCTTCAAACCGGAAAACAACAATACCAAGTACTGCTGTTTTGCGGTAGAATATCTGATGAGTGGGTGGTAGCTACCCAGACGAGCTTGCACGAAGCTCTACCACCAGTAAAAATGTTGTATAGTCAGCGTCATATATAAAATTACAGACAAAATTATTATAATAATAATAATGTACCGATTTCAGCCACGGAGGCCAATCTAAAGAAACATAACCAAATGCGCAGGAGATATTATAGTGCACAAGTGTGTGCGCAAACACAGGTGGACTCTCAATTCCCTAGCTTTCATAATCCGATGGGACGGCAATCCCAGACGACCAGAAAGAGTTCAGGCGCAGAACGGGACTGTACACACTTCGAAATTTCCAGACTCCGGGCTGCTACTGAGGATTTACTGACAGAAAAACCTAATAACCTTTTATTGGCCTGACCTGAGAATTTAACCCAGGACCTCCGGGTTCGCATCCTTATATCTAGCCACTAAACCAACAAGGCAGTTAATAGCAGTTCCATTTCTGCTGTCAGAAATATTACAATAGTTTATTAATATTTATATAAAAGTAAACCTAAAATGTATTGCGATAAGGTTTGTTTCCATAGTGTGTTCCATATTTTTAAGTACTTTGGATGCTTAGAAACCACTGACGCTTTGATTGTTACTATTTTAATGACGGTATGAATGAACTCATAACTTTTTTTCGATGTTCACGCTCCGATATATTTGGCAAAATGGATAGTTTAAATAATTTGGCGGCTTTGTATGTATGAATGTTATTGATCACTATATATCTATGTATTTGATAAACTTGTGTTACATTATATACGAAGTTGACTGTAGAAAAAAGTGTGTGCAAGCCCGTCTAGGTAGGTACCACGCACTCATCAGATACTCTACCGCTAAACAGTAATACATAGTATAGGACGAGCCGGTTGGCGTGGTTGGTAGACACTTGCCTTTCACGCCGAAGGTTGTGGGTTCGATTCCCACCCAGGACAGACATTTGTGTGCATGAACATGTCTGTTTGTCCTGAGTCTGGGTGTTATTATCTGTATAAGTATGTATTTACAAAAGAAAAGTAGTATATGTAGTATATCAATTGTCTGGTTTCCATAGCACAAGCTTTGTACAAGCTTAATTTGGGATCAGATGGCCGTGTGTGAAAAATGTCCCAGGATATTATTATATTATTATTATTATTATAGTATTTTTGCGTTCTGGTTTGAAGTGTGAGTGAGCCAGTGTAACTACAGGCACAAGGCACATAACATCATCGGTTTACATTGGGAATGTAAGAAATGGCAAATATTTTTTACATAGCCAATGTCTATAGGCAGTGGTAACCACTTAACATCAGATGGCCCATTTCCCGTCAGCCTGACTATAATATCAAAGAATAAAAAATGGCTTAATGCTGAACAATACCAGATTGTTTGTTGTTACCCGAGGTGCAAAACAAAAACAAATTATATTTTACAGAAACTTGTTTACTTGTTATGAAAATAGAAGTACTAGTTACCACTAGGGAGCTAAATGTTAGGTATCCTATATCCATTTCTATACACCTGACAACGCGTATGCAAAATTTCATGATCGATCGGTTCAGTAGTTGGTGTGCAACCGTAACAGACAAACAAACTCACTTTCGCATTTGTAATATTTGTAATTGTTTGTTTTGTTGATATATGTGATATTCTTAAAATAATAGAATACAAAATTAATTGCTCGCAGCACAATTATGTATTCTGAAATTGGAGTATAAATTGTTTTATTCCAAGAGTTGATCGTAGTGATCATTATTTATTTATATATATTATTATGATTTAAATAAATCCGACTGTGTAACACATTTCAAAAATTAAAAAAAAAACTTTTTTTTACTAAAAATATCATTATGTGAAAACTATTGCATGAATTTTAAGGTTGCCATATTTCTAAGCCCAGTTTAAGGGCCTTTACCTACGTTTTTTTTTCAGACGCCGTCGACGCGCGTTTCACGCAAGTTGAACGCACTGCGAACACAATTTTATCGCAACCAATTTACCTATTGACCGGTTCATAAAATTGTAGTATGCGGACGCGCTGTAGCAGAAAAAAACGTGGTGTGCAATGGTCCTAAGATACACACTTATTATCATGATGTGATTGGATTAGTCATAAAGCTGGATCCAAGTAAACTAGACAAAAAGTAGAACATTTGGTATGAAATAAATAATTACGAGAAAATAAATAGGAAATATTTATTCAAACTCTAATAACAAATCCATGAATGTGGCCCGATAATATCGTATAAAATATCTTAGAATATTAAAATGTAAGATAAAAAGGTCATATCCATTTATTATTTATATAATAAATAATACACGATATTGAACAAAAATATTTATTGCAATAAACTAAATCACTGAATGAAATGAATACGCCGACTTACAGCACCTCTCACTACGCCTATTCGATGTAACAAAAACTTGATACAACAAAATAATATCCAAATAAATATTTATCGACATATAGGTATTTACACTCGCTGTAATGGCAGCCATGACTTACAACTACAATCACCAATGCATATGAGAAGTTACCCATAACGTCCGCCTAAAAACTCAATACAATACAATATCCCTTGCATTGTCCAAAACACATCTCTCATTCTTGTCTATCACGTCAAAGTATCTTCAAGCCTAAATTAAAAAGTACCTTTAGAAATAAGTACCATCTACTTCACAATAGTCGATAAATCTATATTTACGGCCATGACTTTGAATATTTTAAATCTAAGTGAAATATTAACTGAATGTTTTATCGAAAGCGTAGAGGTACATAGTTTGAATGTTATTAGTCTAAATCGTCAGCCTCGGGGGACGCTCTGGGAGCCAATGTAACCGCAGTTGTCGCTGTGCTCGAAACAGGAGGGGGATCGTCTTCATTTACCTCCATGGTCTCTCTTCGTCTACGATCTAAGGTTAAACTCTCAATTTTAGAGTTATTTTTATGCATAATGTCGTCGTTAGCTCCACTTGGAATACACTTTACGTCACTATCAAGTGTTACGGCAGCCGAGCTGCTACTATGCATCGTCTTAATGTCGTCATTTGACTTCTTTCTTTTGATTTCTTCAATTTCTATAGCCTTTTCCTCGACCGGTGTTACTGTTGGAGACTTTTCTCTATTGGTAAGTACTTCTGCAACTTGAGCAGCTACGGCGCGCTCTTCATTTGGATTTCCTGTAGTTGTAGTAGTATCAGTTGCTGTTGTATCTGGTGAAGTACTGCGAGAAGATATCACTTCTCCAGTATGAGTAGTATTTGTTTGGACAGTCGATACGGAGGGTGACGTTTGCGTCGTAGATTGAACTGTATTATGAACAGTTTGCGTTGTCGATTGCGTAGTGGGTGGCGTAGCCTGGGTACCAGTACCGGGAGCGTCGTGGTAGGCAGCACCACTGGCTAAAGCAGCTATACCGGCTAAGCCCATCATGCCACCCATGCCATGATGTGTCCGTAAAAGAAGCTGTTGTAACTGCGCCTGCTGTAGTATCACTGGAAGCTCGTAGTGATGGAAGAAGTATAACATTGAATGCTGAAACAATGAAATTGTTTATGTTATTATTCAAAATATTGAAAATATGAATATATTTGCAGTGACGTTTATTTGAATGTATAATATTTAAGGAATACGTGGAAAAAAACAATCAATTTACGGTAAAGAGAAAAGCCGAGACAGAACCGTGTGCGAGGAGCGGACTCTGTAGATACTACAGATATTTGTGGCGCATTATGAGACACGTCTGTCGAAGCAAACTCCCTTAGACAAATAAATGAGCGACTCGTGACAGTGTCACGAATGGTCCCTGCGTTATTTATTTATTTCTGGGTCAAAGTACCCTCCCCTCGCGACACCCAACGTAAGTTTTAATTAAGAAACTTGTGACCGCTCCGACTCAACTTTTATTTGAAATTATATTTTCTCAATCCTACGTTTTCATTTTTTTTTTTTTGAGTTACGGGTGAACGTAACGGGTTATTAATGAGTATTTAAGACATCTTGAAAATGTGTTAGTGTCGAAGTAAATGTAAAACTTGCTGAAGTAATTCAATTATTATTTATTACAGGCATTACGAATATAAAATATAATTTTTTATCCTATCTTTTGTAATGGCATTAAGTCTTTACGTACATATGAATTTATTGCTAGCATATAAAATATAAAGAGGGACGTGATATGTTATGTGGACATTGGCCGGATCCAGAGGATGCGGAATTAGGATGCTACGCCGCCTTAATTAACATGGACTACGGAATCTGCTCGATGATCATCACCACGGCAAATATAAAAAAGGATCAAACGTTTGAACGTTATTTAATGGAGAGAGATGGTAGCCTTTTATGCGTTCATTAAAACCGCTTTGAGATTTACCTCAACCATATTTGAAAGGTACGTGAATAAAAAACGATGTCTCTTTATCAATTTTCAGATCATTTGTAACAGATTATGTCGGCTTTTGGTAATATTTAAGCTTATATTGCTATACATAAACGTTATAATGTGCTTATATTATATTTACATAACATCGTCATGGTCGTGCGTATATAAATGACTGAAAATACGTCTCAGGTCGTTGAGTGCGAGGGCGTAACCCTCCACAACTGTAATTATAGGACACTTAGAAACAAAGACTACAGACAGCTCGAGAGACGACTAAACTTTTCAAAAAGAGGCCAGACCTCTTTGTGATCGTAAATTTTTTTTTCCTGCAAAATAGTCTTAAACTCTTTACGGGCGGCGCGTTGATTATGCCAAGACGGTAGAAAATTTTGTCGAAAATGAAGTTATTTTGGATTTAAAATGCAAAGAAAAAACAAATGAACGACAACGCTCTGAGCTTTCCACCAACGAGAGATATTCTTCCGAAAAAAAAATCCTTTTCATTTAACTAATCCTGACGTAGACAAAGAGACTGTTTACGAATTATAAAAGAAAATATAAAATTCTAAGAATTTCGAAGTGCTTTATTAAAAAGATATCGTTTTTATTTTAAGGTAATAATAATAACATATTCTTATAGCAACTTAAGCACATATTGAATATATTTTTGCTAACTATATTTAATTTTTATTATAAATCAATATTAAAAAACATCTCTAAACTAATTCTAAGGACAAAAGGAAATTGCGATAAAGACTTATAACTTATACGTTTTACTTCATCACATCTTAAACATAATATAATATTCTGATAGATCGCTCTGAGCGTGATTGTATACGTAAATTTTATGAGGAAGTATTAGTTAAGGGCATACCGCAGTTTGTGTAACTAAGTGTAAACTACGATTAGCAAGATATCTCGAAGATTACGCCACTCCGCTGCGCTTTCATCACAACTTATCCTTGTTTATTTAGGACTTCCTTTAAATTAGCCAAACAATCTGTTTTAGTCCAGCAATTATAACAACGCGGAACACATTTTTTATAGATACAAAACTATGCTTTTATGCAAAAAGATTGACATTAAATTATGTTTAGTATTACATATTTTAACCTTGCCATTTAGGTTTAATATCAAACGCTTTACTATTCTAACGAAAGATTCAATGACTTTATAAAATATGTATGCAGCTTGTAAAAACTTAAATAGTGTTGGTGACTATCAACTTGTTCCGGTTTTAAAATGAATGTAGCGAGTCTCAAGCGTATGCTCGTCGCGTCGACGCTAGCGGGGAGCATGAAATATGATTTTTATTAATAAGTTGACACGCTCGATGATTATAAGATAAGCCCCACTTTGCATTCCGTAGAGCCTTCCCGTTTTTCGACGTCCCTCGCCCTGTAATCTGACAGAGCTTGCCGTTCCCCTTTACGGATCGTACAGCTAAATATATATCTAATAATTCAAATAATAAATCGCTCTTTAAATATTTTTAATTATGATTTAAGTTCTATTTACGTGTACATATTTTTTAAAATATAATGTGGCCCGTGTCTTGTTTTTAAAAGATTATACTTTTAGATTTTTCATGTTTTCAGTTTTCAATCTTGAGATATAGATATCTCTATTTATAGATTCTGCACTTTTAAATGAATTATCTTTCAACTAACATATCTTAAATATAATCAATCATATTGACTGCAAACTTAAGCCAAAGCGAAATTATTGAAGGAACTTGTAGCAGGATGTTTTTCGTATTTATAGGCGAGATATGGGATGTCATTAAAGTAGTGTCTAGTGTTGGTGCGGACCCGTTTGGACTTCTACTCCTTCTTTTCATTCATTTCATTTCATTTCATTTTACTCCTAAATAGTAATAATACTTTATATGTGTGTGTGAGCCGATTAAAAATATTTTGTGTATAGGCCAAAGCGAGTTATCATCAGGTACAACTTGTTCAAGGCGGGTTGTTTTAAATGTCACAAATAAAAAATAATCATACCAAATTGTATAAAAATATACAAAAAAGACATTAACGTTATATCACCTTTAAAAAAAATCTTATTATGGATACCTGTATTATCAGAGATCATATAGACTTTTTAGAATTAATTGAACTATATCTGTGCTTAAGTAGGGTAACTACCATCATAAATAATAAGTATATTTATAAGGTTGTATTATAAATAATACCTCAAAAATGAAAAGAGTGCTAAAACTATGAAGTTTTCTGAGCATTGGAATGTAAAGTAAATCAATGTAAATAGTCAATATCATAATATAGATCATATTCATTTTATTTTATAATATAAAAGTAGTCTTTGTTTATTTAAATAGCTTTCTAAACTGAATACAATATCTGTCAGCTACCGACCGGGGTCCGTGGCATGTTATTAGTTCCGCCCCGGAAATCGACCCCCGACTACTTCCCGGCATGCAACGATGCCCACTTCCCCGTCTCAAATGTTTGTCCGCTTGTTTCTTTATACGATAATTTTTTCCTGCCTTTAACGATACAATGTATTGACTGAAACATGTCATATTATTTATACTTCAATAATTTGCTCGTCTTGAATTTATTACATTATATTTGAGCTAAAGTCTTAAACAAAGTGTTATACAACAAACATATTTAGGACATATTTGTTTATAAAATTTAAATTAACAATGAGTACTTAAAACGATTCAAACAAATGATATATCATATCAAAGTCTTGAATAATTTAATGCGGAAATTTCAGCTTCAATTTTACGTCGACGTCACGTTGAAATTCGTAAGGTGACGGGCGTCAAGAGTGCTAAGTCATAATAACGTATGGGGACGTGATTTGTTGACAAATGCTCGGGGCCCACGCTCTGAGGATAAGAGGCTTTCTCCTTTAGTTTAAAAATAATAACCACGAGGCTCGCGAAGCGGATATATAGTACTTGTGTGCGTAAAATCTCATCGCGGTCCATGATCCCTCCGGCGTACCCCTGACCCGTCTCATTGTTGCTCTGTCAGCACTATCCTATTTATTTAATATTTCGTTGCGTCTTTGACAAATAAATATCCGGTTATTTCTCTTAATATTATATAAAGTAGAAGACTTTCGATGGTCCGTCAAAACGATTTCAATATACTTACTTATAGTATAGCATTATATTAGTATTATCAGAGTACAAATTTATTAAATAAACTTTATCCACAAAATGTTAATCAAAGTGAAATCCCGTTAGTTTTGTGAAATGAGCGTAAATCAACGTTAACTATGAAAAGCGCAATTATTTTGTTTTTATTGCTGTATTAATAACCGCATCCCTGTTTAAGAGCTAATATCGAGTTGTACAAACAGTTTGTCAAGCGGACAGCTTGCCCCGCGGCATCTGACCGACATCAAAGTGGACTGCGCAAACACAGCACTAGCATGACGCGAGCGACGAGTTGTAATGAAACGCAACTGCGTTTTACACTCGCCCGTGTTGTTTTAAATTGAAATATTTGTATTTATAAATAAAATAATACCAATTCATTCGATTATTTTATATATTTTACATTTTCGAAACGACTTTGTTTAAGAATATAATAATGGCCGACATAATTATGTTTACAATTGTAAATAACAGCACCACTTCGTAATTTTGAAGATAAACAAAGTAATATGATTAATGAAATTTTATTCTAAGCGCTCGATTAAAACGGAGCGCAGAGAATTTACTAAAAGGTGTAATACTTTTAGAAGCGAGCAAACTATGGAAACATTTATAAAAAAAGACGAAATGGTTTGTTTGAGATCTGAACTTTATCTGGTAAATCAAGTTCTGTTTATGCAACCAGATATTATATCTCTAGTGTCAAATCTCAAACGAATAAGATTTATCATAGCGTTATTGAAATTGTACTCTTTAAAATACGTTTTTTTATACATTAGTATCTTTTAGCTTCATTTTTTGTATTTATAATGTATATTTTTAAATAACAACTTTTGTTATCTTCAAGCAGTCAAATACTTGGTGACGACAAGAGAGCTTGTTTGTGAAATAACGTATGTGTAGGTTTCGCCTATTCATAGATTATTCTATCGCTAAAAAGCACTACTTAATATTGCTGTATTCCGGTTTGAAGGGTCAGTGGGCCAGTGTAATTTCAGGCACAAGGGATCTAACTACTCAGCTCTCAAGCTTGGTGTCGCATTGACGATATTTCTACGGCGCCAATTCCTATACGTGGTGGTCCACGCTAGGTGGGCTACAATATTATATATATAAATGATATAAAAAGAAATAATACTTACTTGTATAAAGAGCCAAGAGGTGACGAGTGCTAAGCTGCTGTACTGCCCGTTGAATCGGTAATGGTATGCGTAAAACGAAAAATGGTACAGGTAGAAGAATCTGTGGACAATATAATTGTAACATATTAAAATTATATTCAAAGATTTAATAATATTAATATATATATATATATATATATATATATATTTCTTATAAATTGTTGATCAGTTGATTGGTTATTCTACTACCGAAAACTCTACCACAAACACCGTTGAGATTTGATTTGAATTAATGTGTTACAATTCGAAGGGCGAGTGAGCCAGTGTAATAACAAGCACAATGGGCATAAAATCTTGGATCCTAATGGCGAGTGGTTTATAAATTTATACTGTCAATATCTACGGTTAATTGTGATTACTGACCATTAGACTATTTAATAGACTATTTGATAGACTATTTCCCGTCTGCTTTTATAATATCGATAACCTAGGCGATCGAGCTTTATTCGACTCTAATAAATTTATTATAGAGCCGTTTCCGAGATAACTACACGAAATAATTGTATATACAAATTTGCTCATTATAATATTACATAAATAAATAAACGAACCTTACGTTTTCATACACTAATAATAAGGGTTATATAACGGGTTGTATTAAATTAAATACTACATCAAAAATATTTAAACTTAATAACGACTTTTGAATGAGTAGGCACTTTCACCCGCTCACAATATTGATTCTATAGCGAACTTAAACGAACATAATTAAGACCTTTTATTTAAAATATAAAAGCCGAGATGGCCTAGTGGTAAGAACGCGTGAATCTTAACCGATGATCGTGGGTTCAAACCCGGGCAAGCACCACTGAATTTTCATGTGCTTAATTTGTGATTATAATTCATCTCGTGCTTGACGGTGAAGGAAAACATCGTGAGGAAACCTGCATGTGTCTAATTTCACTGAAATTCTGCCACATGTGTATTCCACCAACCCGCATTGGAGCAGCGTGGTGGAATAAGCTCCAAACCTTCTCCTCAAAAAGAGGTGCGGAGGCCTTTAGCCCAGCAGTGGGACATTCACAGGCTGTTACGGATTTAAAATACATACAATCATTTCATTACTAATATTATAAATGCGAAAATGAGTTGGTTTTGTTAACCGATAACCGATAAATATGAAATATTTATAATAATACGTTCACAGGAGTACTGACAAGGACATCGGACAATAAAAGCCGCAGACTTAAACTAGTTTCATATAAATTCTAGCTTATGATAATTTCTAATTAAGATCCAAAGATCTTACTACTATTATATATTTTTGTCAGATAACAATCTATTTGTTTAAACAGTGACAACATATAACTATAAAAATGTATGACGACTTTCCCCATCACCAGTATTCACAATACTTTTTACAGACGTGATAATGGAAATTGTGTTTGTTTAATTTTTATTATCATTAAAATTTATTTGTAGTATAAAATATTAGTTTATAGTATCAGCATTAATTTATACACTTACATACTAAAATATATTTGTAACAGAAACTGTATGTAACCGTGAACTATAAAAAAAATATTAGTTATTTTAACCAACGTGGTTAATGCGGTAGAATTGACAAAAATTTTCACTATTAAGCCCTATTACTGTCCAAAACTTTTAACAAATCAAATATTTATTAGCTATTGTTCTATAATATCGATCAAATGTATCTTTTTCGTCGTTTTTGTACAATTTTTGACAATTCACTTCAATAAACACGTAATCGCTATACTTGAGAAGAATTTTTCACAGTATTATTACTGAACCGAATTAAAACAGTGTTATTACCAAATAACAGATACGAAATTCGAAGCGTAATAAAATAAAATCTTAAATTTGCCATAAAGAAGTTCCGTTCTCAACAAAAAAATGCCGTAGGATTTTTTAAATAGCATAACAAAAGCCTGAAATATTGCATACATGGTATTAAAACCCACAAATGCTAAATTAAATATAAAAATAATTTCCAATAATAGTATATTATGGGTATTGCATCTAGGCTCCGATATACACGGCTTTAATAAAATGGAACTTTAAAAAAATTTCTCTTCTCTCTCTCTAATATGTTCGACACAACACTTAGTGTGAACTTAAAGAATTCTACTATCTTCTTCTTTCTAATGTCAAATTAATGATGACGGAAACAGACAAATGTATGTTAAAACTATTCACCCAATACACAACGTTTATTCAACTAACCAAACAAAATATTTTTTAATAAAGTTAAAATAACTCTATACCCATATTCAAAGCAAATAAAGTCGAGGATATATGTATGTAGATCCTTATAATAAATAAGAAGTGTCATGAAAGACCAGCGTCGAGATATCGAAGAGCAAGCTTGCCTTGTAACTGGAAGCAACAAGTAGCTCGGGCCGCGGGGTGGACAAGGGTGAACAGAACCAATACTTCACGTATAAGAAAATATTTTCAAGATTCTTCACGTTGAAATTTTATTGTAAATAAGCATTAGCAAAATTGTACTTTAAATAAAAAAAAAAAACTTAATAATGCGAGCATGAGAGTAATTTTATTGAAATAAAATGTAAATCGTTCCTTGTTTAAGTGATTTTTTTAGTGTCAATAAAATTTAATGATTATAGTTAACATCATTATGTACCGTGATAACATATGTGTCTCCAACTCATCGTTAAGCTACTGCAACAGGCTGCAGCGCCGATTGCAGCGGCGCCAAAATGGTTGAGGCAAACCAAACTAATATGTACAAGCAACACGTTCATCATATTTGATAAATATTTTCACGTAACATTTAAGGTGATCATTTCAAGTTCATTTTGTTAACATGCATAAATAATGTATGTATGTTACAAAAACTTTACAACCAAAAGTAATGTTAGTTAGATAATTTATAAATAAATAGTGTATTATTACTATTATTAAACATATAAAAGAAATATTAAATCAACAATTAACATGCGTTGTATTTTTAAATGATATAATTATAACACACATTTAATTTAGCATTTCGTTTGTGAACATAGGTATACGAGTTCAAAACTAAAGCTGATGCCCCTATCGTCAAAGGGAGCTATGTGAGACTGATTACTCTGACTAATGATATAAATTATTACTAGAGACAAGTCGCGAAGAGGATCCATCGTAGTTATAGTACTACTGAATAAGTACATATGTATTAATAACGGACATAATTATTGCTTATACGTAATCATTATAAATGAGTCGTGTACTTCATTACACTAAAAGATACAAAGCACTGTTTGTTAAGTTTCACTTCTAATCCAAATAAAACTGACTTACTTATTTGACGTATTAAAATTATTTTATGAGGCAGTCTCTCGATATATCACACTGGTGGGCAAACTTCTACAGTTTTTGAATACACGTGTGTCAGAAAAATATTTCAAAGAATGAGACGAATTTATTGTATGAAATACTCTTGGATTATTATGTAATCTAATTAACATAATTGATCATCAATATTTTGAATTATAAAAGAGATCGTTTCTTTTCGGCCGCCAGAAAGTGGCGTTTTCAACTTAATTAAATAACATTACATAGAAAGAAATAATATTTATATTATAGGAATCTCTAAACGGAATGAAGTATACATTCTCGACAAAAAAGCATCGCCTCTCACGAGCGTCGCGAGGCCAATTCGCACATTCCACGGTTCAACCATTAGCTTCGTTATCTCCTTATTTCGGTGTATAAATTCCCAATGTACGAGGCGACAAGCCCCTGAAAAGGGGAAATATCACCTCGTTATCTGAAAAGGTTGCAATTTTATTTGAAATCGATATTCACTGAGATACAACATTTCTCTTGTCGATGCGAGTGTAAAGGGATGCTCTTTTGTGAGACGCTCTTTGTCGGTAGGCAAGTCCTTACGCTTATTGTGTGGGTGTGATTTCTTTACAGAATTTTGATGCCAATTAGACGAGAGATTTAAAAATACGTATTTTATATATCAATATTCATACAAGTACGAGAAATAAGTAGCATTTAATATTTTAAGCGCCTTATCTAAATTTGAATTTCAAATGTATTTTTTTGCAATTTTTATGTACTTTTATCAAAATATTTTTGAAAATCGAACTAATTTTAAAGAAACGTAATACCCATTACCAGTTACGATATAGAGATTAATATCGTAATCTAAAATTCGCGGTTAACAATCATCCGTAGACCAACGTTTAAAGCTTAACGTAATCTTAACACAAACATTAACAAGTCGAAAACCGTAGCAGGTTAATTATAATTAAGCCGCGCACGTACAAACGCGCACAAACGTATTTGAATGTTAACATGAGGACTGAGCACGGAACACAACAGTCGCTAATTAGTTCGAGATTAATCCGACGTATCCCGTGTGCTCGCATAATACCGTATAAACATGCCCCACGTGTACTGATGCTTCGAAATCAATAAGTGTAAAAGCATACGGATCAAATACACGCTCGGCATGTTACATAACGTTCGTGATAAATATGGACAAACATTTCATATTATGTTTTAAATATCAAAATGCATTTTTGTTTCAGTAGACTTTTTTTATAATACGTTGAATAATTTCTAGCTTAACTAACTTATACTGGTATATTCAGTTGTATTCTTATTTCGTAAGATTAGTTCATTACTCACCATTCATTGCGACAATTCAATATATATTGAGACCTTTTGTTCATTACGGGATGCATTGATAAAATTGAATGTCGTGCAGTGATAATGATGTTTACTCGGAAAATAAATGTTTTAGAATCTTTATAAAAATATATGTATATATAAAGAGACACAATTGCGATATTGAATAAAAGAATTTATTACATAAAAACAACATCGAGGATGAATATAGCTTGGTACACAAAAATTACCAAATAATTTAGTTATGTCTGATTTGAAGCCATCAAAAGTAGCTGAGAATACAAAATCATTTTAAGAAAGAGTTCATTATTGTAACGAGATATCGTCAATAAAAAGGCATTGGGTTGAAAGCATAGAATGATTAAGTACACCTTTGTTTTATTTCCTGTCTCATCTTAAAGTACACGCTCTAGAAATTTTATTACCTATTCATTGATCTTAAGCGGTGAAAATCAATCGATTTAAATTTTGATATTATTTTTATCTATTTTCATAAGGATTGCAATTATGGCACAAATAAATCGTCGAGTCGAAGCACGAAATTGAGTTTTCCATTTTTAATTTAAATCTTAAAACTGTAAGTATGAGAATAATAAGAAATTTTCAATTTTGACAAATTTGTCGTCACATTTTTAATACTTGTTAGTGCCATATTATATGAAAGTTTTTGAAGCACGTACAATACAAGGCGCGTGAGACGAGTAGGAACAATCTTTTTTTATATGTTAAATTGTCATTACGAGCTAGTAATATAATATAAAAATAAATATTTACACTAAATTATAATATAAAAAACCTTTACGAAGTAATGGTTATATGCCTATTGGATTAATATTTTTGTGAAAACTGTACACCTATAAAAAAACAAATCCTTACAAAAAACTTTTTTATATTCTTCGCATGACTAGAAATTCCGTTCCGAAATTCGCAAAGAATTATTTTAAATGGCACAAAATGTAAGAAATCGTTTATCTCTTGTATTTTTCTAAATCTCCAAAAAAGAGGAAGACGAACAAAAGAATGAACGACACGCTAATGTATTCCAAGAGGCTATTTGTAAAACATTTTCAACAGAGATAAAAAGACCACTGCATAAAATAGTTCTTAAGCAACAATTTCACGGACAGATCGCTACCGGAATAATTTAAAAAGAGGGAGTGAAGTCGGCAAAGGTGATTCTCTTGTCCACTGCTAAGCCGCTTCCGAGGCGTCGGGCCTTTAAGCGACATCAAACAAACACTACCTACGCATTAAACATACATTGAGAAAAGAAGCAAGCGCTGTTTTCTTAATGTTATTTCGTACATAAATATTTTATTGGGCTCCAGTTTTAATAGAAATGTAAATGGGGTCACAAATTGACGACCGCTCGGCAGGAGCGACGATTGATCTGGAATGGTGTTATAGGTTAATCTTTTTTACCGTTGCTTTGAAGTTTATTTTAAATTATGTTTTATTTAAAAGTAGACTAGATTGTTTTCTATATATTATTATGCCCAAAAAACTTTAATTCTCCTCAACAAAATAACGCAAGGTTTTATGGTTATATATATATTTTATTTTTATAATCATCATAATTAAATAACATTAAACAGAGACTAAAGCCTGTCAACGTTAGTCTCTGCTTAATGGGTAATATTAAAAATAAAACACTTCATTTTAATATTTATATTTTTCACCCTAAAAAATGAGCCTCGGGCGATGTGTGAAGGAAAATGAGGAGAGGTGCTGTGACCAAAGTTCGTATAAAATATCAAAAGTCGAATGCCCATTTACAATTTCCCTTATTACATCAAAATTATTCAGAAGCCGACGAGGAGGGGCGCAACTGAATCTTGTTGAACTAACTCAGTGCGAAATCACTTTCGCCTTGGCCTTTGATCTCGGCTGAGCCAAAGGAATGTTATTCAGTAAAAACATGCAAATTCGATAAAGTATAACACAATATTACGGCTCAGCTGCCGTCGAGACGTTCCACAATGCTGTAAGCATCGAAGGACGCTTTGAATATTATTTGTTCGATACTGGAACAACAGTCTTCTTCGATAACATATATTTGCAATGAGGTTCTTAAGTTTTTCTTTTCATTACAACATCAAATTTACAATAAAACACTTAGTATATATAGTGTAATTTACTTAACAGCACGGGTAATTATGTAATGAAACTTTTTTTCTTTTATAAATAAGGTAAAAACCTTTATCTGAACGGAGTATCAGTACACACATGTATGTATGTGTAAGATTAAAAGTAAAAACAACTCATAATGCCTGTTACGAATTTCACGTGCTATTTTCTTTTGTGAATATTTCATGGCTTTCAACTTTACTCATAATGGATCGCTAAAAATTGTATTTCTTCCTAAATTAGGTTACAATGAAGCTATTAACACAAATTTTGTTTTAAAATATTTATTATAATACTCAATCATTTTTATGAGGAAAACTCTTTTGAGTTGTTTACATGCTTTTAAAAACAGATGATTACATTTTCGGGATTAACAGAAGCCATGAACCGGGTTGTAAAGGGAGGAGTATATAATGAATGAGAGGTTGAATAGAACTATAGGCGTTTGAGCGTGAAGCAATATGAATGAACGGTCAGGATCCATGGGAGACGGCACGGACGACCGCAGGAATCCGCAACCCGGGGAGCGCCACTAACGAAATGAAATTCCGTGGACATTCCGGCCTGCGTCCGCGGACTACTACCGGTATGAACTTCAGTTAGTGCAACATTGACATTATACATTGACATTGATATTATAATCCTTGACATTTACTTAGAGAAAATAAATATAATTTTTAATAAAACTTAATTAATATACTTTACTGATACTTGGTTTAAGGAAGTGAACCATCAGTAATGAAACCCAGCAAACACATATTAATTAGTTTTTTAAATGTATTCGTTTTATGGTTCAAAACAAATATACACAAATGTATTTGCAAAACACTACAAAATTAACATAATTGCTGTAAGGTATTATATAATTTTGATCAAAGAATACTAACATACGGGTGATTGATTAGTTGAACAATTCTGGGTCTTCTTTTGAATGTTAAACCAATACGTCATAGTTTATTATTATATAACAAAAAAGCCGAGATGGCCCAGTGATTCGAACGCGTGAATCTTAACCGATGATCGTGGGTTCAAACCCGGGTAAGCACCACTGAATTTTCATGTGCTTAATTTGTGATTATAATTCATATCGTGCTTGACGGTAAAGGAAAACATCGTGAGGAAACCGGCATGTGTCCAATTTCATTGAAATCCTGCCACATGTGTATTCTACCAACCCGCATTGGAGCAGCGTGGTGGAATAAGCTCCAAACCTTCTCCTCAAAAAAGGGAGAGGGACATTCACAGGCTGTTGCGGTGTGTAGTAAAACACTTATTCCTCTATTTATATCAACACGTATGTTCAAATTCAATCAATCAATCAATCAACAGCCAATCGTTGTCCACTGCTGAACATAGGCCTCTCCCAAGGTGCGCCAAAGCTCCCTGTCCTCCGCCTTCCGCATCCAGTTGGTGCCCGCCACCTTCTTAAGGTCGTCGGTCCACCTGGCTGGAGGGCGCCCTACGCTGCGCTTGCCGATTCGCGGTCTCCACTCTAGGACTCGTCTGCTCCAACGGCCATCGGTCCTACGACATACGTGACCAGCCCACTGCCACTTCAGCCTGCTAATTTGCAAGCTATGTCGGTGACTCCGGTTCTTTTCCGGATAATCTCATTTCTGATCTTATCCTTCAAAGATACTCCGAGCATAGCTCGCTCCATAGTACGCCGAGCGACTTTGAATTTGTGGACTAGTCCCGCAGTTAGTGTCCACGTTTCGGCACCGTATGTCATGGCAGGTAAGACGCATTGGTTGAAGACTTTCGTCTTCAAACATTGCGGTATAGACGACTTGAGGACTTGACGAAGGTTGCCAAATGCTGCCCATCCCAAGCAAATTCTTCGATCGGCTTCCTTCTCGAAGTTGTTCAAATTAATTAAGGATTATATATTGCTTACGTTCCAGGTGTCCTAATGTACGTACTCGGAAAAATGCTTTGTTTAGTTTGTCCTTTTTAAAAACTAATTATACGCCAAATTCCTCCTTTCATAGAGTTTGTAAGGAATATAACACTAAATTTTCCAGTATTGATTTATTTACTGAATCAATCGCAAACTTTAGGAAGTTTTTGTCAGAGCTAATAAATTCTAATTCATTAATTTAAATTTCCACTTCTCTATTGTTTTTTGTATTATTATTATTAGTTTGTTCTACTCCAATTATGTTTTAGTTATACTTGGGAACTTGACTGGTATGTGTGATAATATTAATATCATAGTTTTAAGAATGAATGTACTGTTTGTTTCCCAAAAAAAAATATATTGAGGTGACATTCGAAAAAAGAGGAAAAGTTTTGTTTAACTAATCACCCCCAAGATTATAGGTAAAGTTGTTAATTTTTTTTAAATATTTCACATAGTATATCCGGCATATAATATTACAACACGATTTCTTTAAAATTTAACATTTTATTATTGCATATTAAATCGTCTCGCAGGTTATTCATAAGTTTCATGAATGTTATAAATGAAAGGTCATTTAAGTCACGTATACAGTCATACTCAAAAGTCAATTGAAGGAGTTAAGAGTCCCTATCGACGCCGCGATTCAAACTCAAGTCGAGCGAGTGTGAAAAGCGTGACCCGACGCTCGACTTGTCAAAAGGAAGCCTGTTGCAAAGAGTTCCACAAGTTTCCAAACCGGGACCTATTCTCCACTGTTTCGAACGACAAAGTTTCACCGAGATCGGTCGGGAGCCGATACCCATATTGTTTACTATTGTTGCCTTAATTCGCTTGCTAAGTTTCAAACACTTACAAAACCCTGACTTCTTGTTTTAAAGTTCTGTTCCATAAAGTCATAATTTATATTTGAAATACAATATTAACTATGGTCATTATGTTATCTATGTATACGCACAATAAAAAAAAGTAAATGTATGGTACATTACAAACATAATTTCATTTTTGTTATTTGCCATATTTCTTTCTTTAATTAAACTACTTCACTCACACATAAGATAGATAATGATGGAATCACATTTTCAAGCTTACTTAACATATTTTGATTGTGTTTTATTTTTTTAAAACATAAATAAAATAACACAAGTAAAATGAATAAAGTCATAATTAACGTTTGAAAAAACATATTATCAACGTTATACAAGAGGTCTTGTTTAAGGTAATCGATACAGTGACAGTTTATTGAAACGTGAATTTAATTAACGTAATTGATGAACTACTCCACTTCATTCTATCAATAAACACGGCCGGTGGGATATAAAGTTATTTAATATAGGTCTCGATTGCATGGGCCTTTGTTATATATATTTTTAGTACTGTCCATTTTAATATGAATACTTTATTCACTACAGTACCTACATAAAATTATATATTACGTAGCATTTCACCGATGTATATGATGTGAGCGTAGGTAATATAACATTGTATTATTATTTTTTTATTTTATAAAACGGAGTAATACTTATGTTAGTCGAGACTCATAACAATGTTTGACGAGCCTGTTGGGGTTGGTTGGTACATACTTGCCTTTCACGCCGAAGGTTGTGGGAACAATTCCCACCCAGGACAGACATTTGTGTGCCTGAACATGTCTGTTTGTCCTGAGTCTGGGTGTTATTATCTATATAAATATGTATTCACAAAAGAAAAGTAGTAAAGTAGTAAATGCCTGTAGAAAATAATAAAAACGTATTTAAATAAATCATTAATACTGATGATAGGGACTTTGTGTAGGTTCACTAACTTATTCTACCGCTAAATTGCAATACCTTGTAATGCTGTTTCGGTCTGAATCGTTATAAATTCAGGCACAAAGAACATAACATTTCAGCTGCCATGGTTGGTGGTCCATTGACATTAAGAGGATTTTTTTCCGACGGTGCCAATATCTACGAATGGAACACACCATGGAAGATCTAAGATCGAAAGAACACAAGAACACATGGGAGATCGAACTGTAAGTATGACCCGTCCTCTTTGAAAGAAAATATCAAAATGGTTGTTTTCTTTTTATTGGAAATGAGAAGAATAACCATAACACATAGCTGAAATGAGAAACTTAACTTATACAATGGGGCAATTCAGAAAATTGTCGGCAAGACGTCAATTGTGTTGCCAGTGATGACTTATAGATCAGAGACGTGGTCGCTCACAATGGGCCTCATAAGAAGGCTCAAGGTCACTCAAAGGGCAATGGAGAGGGCTAACACAAGACCGGCCAACGTGGAAATCCTTGGGAGAGGCCTTTGTCCAGTGGACGTCTTTCGGCTGATATGATGAGATGGGTACCACAAATGTTGAAAACAAAAACCGACCTTTAGCCGCAGCGTATTCTCGAAATGTTCCAGCGTGATGTGGATCTCTTTTGCCCACGTCTTTTCGCCGTTGATGATACGTCGAGGTGTTTGTAGCGCCGGCAAAGTTATGGTCTCAGTGATCTGAGATAGCGAAGGAATCTTTTTCATGGATTATGGCAAATAATAAACAAGTATTTTTGTTTATTTTTTTTATACTATGTTATTGATTCCAAGCACTTTTTAATTCGCCCTCGTATTAAATTTGATGCACTAAAAAACTATCAAAAATAACATATCAACATGATAGACATTATGGTTAAGTTGCTACGAATAAAACAAGATCGTCGTCGACACGCAATCGCGTTGTCTATTATAATATAAAGCTAAATGATATAAAAGTGCGGATATTAATGCAAAGTAGGTGTGGAGTGTCGACGATTTGTCGCTGTCCGCGCCGCGCGTATTAAATTAACTTAGAGTTACCGCTTTATATGATCAAAGAGTAGATAGCTAAGTTCAGCCACTTACCACTCATTTTAAATTCCAAATGGAGGAAATATTTAAAGATTTTTAAAAATCAATGTACATAGACTTGTTTGTACTCTTTTCACAGTCTTAACTAATAATAATATTACGTTGTTTTTGAAAGGATATCTGTGGTTCCCTTTAATAAAACCTATTTTTTTTTTACCGTGGGATCTGCGGCCTTATTTCTAGTCACTAGACCAACGAAGCAGTAAGTTGAATATTATAGAAATTGATGCGCCCCAGCGCCATTTAGTGGCGAATGAAAACAAATTATAAAAACTACCTCCGTTAATATATATATATATATTTGTCATCTATCGGTCGAATATCGGTTTCTATCAATATCAAACAGGAATAGAAAAATCGATTTTTATATTATAAATAAATAAAATATTAGGTATTAATTTAGTAATTATTGCGTTTCTTTAATAATTACACGCAAAATATAAAATTACTAAATTTATTCTATTGAAACGTCTACGCTGGCTCATGGTTTGCGGTCCCGGTCACGTGCCCTTTTATCACAAAACGTTTTTAGAGAACTTCCGCTTTTTGAACCGACGCCAATACCGCAGACACCGCAGATTTAAAAGCTGGCAAATTTGAAGTAAAAACCTTTTCACACAAATGCACTCGGTACGCACCGACGGAATACTGATTGTAATTTTATATGAAATCATAAAATACTGAGTATTAAGAACCAAGAACAAAATTTATGTACAAAACGTAGGATAAACATAAGTATGGATTATATGTTTTTTTTTTTTTATATACAAATATGTATTTTTTTATTGTATCACCCAAAATTATGAAAAGTAACTTGGGATTAACATAATTTATTCATATAATAATAATTTATTAGCAAAGTTAAATTAAAAAGAAAGAAATACACTAACACTACACTAACACTAACAGCCTGTTAATGTCCCACTGCTGGGCTAAGGCCTCCTCTCCCTTTTGAGGAGAAGGTTTGGAGCTTATTCCACCACGCTGCTCCAATGCGGGTTGGCAGAATACATGTGGCATAATTTCAATGAAATTAGACATACAACCTTGGCCAAAAGTTTAAGGCACCCCAATTTTTGCCTTAAAATAATGAATAAAAACAATCTCTTAGTTCTAAACATATTTATTACTGTTTAATTATTACAAAAGGAATATAAAAAACTTAAAACCTAGTTGGTCCACCCTTGGATTTGATTACAGCACTGATTCTGTCGGGCATACTGCGTACAAGATCAGTACATTCCTGCCTTGTGATGGCATGCCATTCCTGCACTAACGCATTTTCTAAAGCCGTTTTTGATGTGATGTTGTGCTCTTTGATCTTCCGCTTTAAAATGCCCCAAAGATGCTCAATTGGATTGAGATCTGGGGACTGGGCAGGCCAATCAAGTAGGTAGATGTTATTTTCTGCAAACCAACGCATCGTAGTCGCCGACTTATGACAAGGTGCGTTGTCTTGCTGGAATACGACTCTGTCACCGTAAATACTCGTTAGCGAAGGCTTAAGTGCAGTTTCTAGTACTTCTATGTACTTTTCGCTGTTCATGCGACCTCACAATTGTTTCACAAACAAACATTTCTCCAACACCATCAGCTGCCATGCAGCCCCAGATCATTATGCTGCCTCCTCCGTGCTTTACAGTGGGTACGACGCAGTCTGGATGGTATTCTTCCCCGACACGTCGCCTCACGAAGGTGACACCTGGTGTTCCAAATACCTGTAGGCGAAAGAAAAAAATTTTTTTTTTTTAAATGATCTTAACTTTCACGATTGAAGTGAAAAAAATAAGTGATCATTCTTATTTATAACAAAAGCAGTAAAATAGGCTTACCTCAAAGTTTGATTCGTCAGACCATACCACATTGGACCAATCGTCCTCTATAAAATGTTTGTGTCGTAGAGCCCACTCGTAACGTTTTCTTTTGTTGGCTACTGAAAGCCAGGGCTTCTTCCTGGCTTTGCATCCTTTTAGGCCCGCTTCTCCAAGTCTACTTCTGGCTTTCCGAGCACTTATCGGCTTTCCGGCCTCTTCGGACAAGGCAGCAGCAAGCTCCGAGGAAGTTTTCTTCCGATTTTTTATTGACTCGCGTACTATTTTTCTATCTTCGCGCTTCGTAGTTATTCGTTTTCTGCCTGTTCTGGGTTTATTAGAGTGAGAACCAGTCTGGGCAAATCGTTTTATTGCAGATTGCACCGCGCAACGCGAACATTTCACCAATTTGGCGATTTCCTTTTGCGACTTCCCGTTTTCATGGAGCAGTTGTATTTTTATACGATTTTCTAAAGAAATTTGACTTCTTTTCGGCATTTTTGAGTAAATTAGGAGTCAACGTAATCGCATAAATGGAAATTGCAGCTTGTTCACTTGTCAGAGTTCCGAACACAAGTGACTAAACTTTCACTGAGATGATCGCAAAAATATCAAATCCTTTGTTCTCGGTCGCCACGTGTTTTATGACCTTTACAAATAGCCGCTTGCTGTTCTAAGAAATTATTTACCACCCCGGCGCGTCATCTAAGATAAGCACTTATTCATTGTTCGATTAGTAAACAAGCTTTGAGCATTTTTTTGGGGTGCTTAATACTTTTGGCCAAGGCTGTATGCAGATTTCCTCACGTTGTTTTCCTTCACCACATACTAAGCACATGAAAATTCAGTGGTACTTGCCCGGGTTTGAACCGTTTGCTGGGGTTAAGATTCACGCGTTCTAACCACTAGGCCATCTCGGCCAAAGAAATACAATAGTTTAAAATACTTAAATTCACAAGAAACTATTTATTATTATTTTTTGTTACTTTTAGGTTATATTATGTGAGACTGATATCTTGATTTCATCAAATAACTAACATAAAAAATTACTAAAAATCAAGGTCCTGGGTTCGAAGCCCAGGTCGGCCCAATAAAATGTTTAAATTAAGATTAAGAAAAACGAGAAAATAAATTACGAAGGAGAGCTTCGCCGAGCCACGAGCTGAGCACAGCACGGGAGAGGCGGCGGATGCTTTATATCAACACGATCCCGCAGCCTCTCCGATCCGTACCGAGGACGGCTATCGCAGTGGTTTTAGTGGGTAAGAATCCCACATAACCCAGTTGCCCCTTTTCCATGGGAGCTAAGTACCTTTCTGAAGGTTTCCACTGCGTGAAAAAAAAGGAGACTTAGGGAATAGAGAGTGCACCTGTGTTTGCGCGCACACTTTGTGCACTATAATACGTCCTGCGCAGTTGGCTATTCTCTCTTGAGATAGACCGCCGTGATCGAAATCGGTCTGGAGGACTATTATTATAATTTCAAAAATATTTCAAATAAATTAAAAATCATAAACATATGCGAAGACGTCTTAAAATAATTTAAGCGAAACGTATAACGGGAGCGAATGGACAGTGGATGCGATGTCGCGCAGCGGACGAGTGTGTTTATTTGTCACAAGACCTGTGTCGGTAGTGTTATTAAATTCCCGTCTTTTTTCCCTAATCTCGTTGTCGACATGCCCTCGGGCGGGCGGGCTCTCATCGGAAATGGCATTATTTCGCGGAGCCCGGAGCGGACATCGGATACTCCCTATTTCGCCCACCCCGAAACTCTTGTTTGAGATATTCAAGCTATTTCGTCGGCATCCGCTTTACATTTTCCCGGACTTTTAAGATTTGAACTCAGAGGATTTCAAAATTAGCACGATTTTACATGCATCACAAGACTTTTTTTTAATTACAATCTAATTAAATTATAAAACGGCTCACGGGTATGTATTTTTGTAAAATAAATTGCATGCATACGTATTGTTTATTACTTTTACTCTGTAAATGAAATTTCTATATGAAAACATTGAATATGTAAAATAACTCATACAAAGAATAGTTAAACGAACATAAATGCAATCACAACAATACAAATACAACACACACATACATAATAGTACACGTGAATTCGAGCACTGCTTTCATGTGACCGCTATTATTTCACGTTTCCACGTAATCCGTATTGTTTTTACATCCGATGTCGATATTATTTAAATACCTTTTCGAACAATAACCACATTGCAAAGCAGGATTATTTTAAATACAGAACGTGTAATACAACAAATTAAATGTCGAATATTCATATAAAATGAGAGAAACGACATGCACATGAATTAATCATATTAAAGACGAAATAATAAAAGCGTAGTCGATGAGAAAACAAAACATGCAATGTTTACTTTCGTTGTTTAGACGGATTGTTTTTCTCTTGCTACTTACTTTTCTTACACTTTGGATATTCGATAGGACTGTCGAGGCACTAATTAAGTTTCAATGAAGTTGTTCGTAGGGCATATTAACATACGCAAGAAACTTATTGGGACGTTATTTTGGTGGTGGTATTTTTATACATATAATAATTAAATATTATTCCGTCGTCGAACAAATCTATTTACCAGTATAAAATTATACTGAATTATAAGAAACATAAATATAATTAACAAGCAAGAAAACGAATATTTTTATTTATATTAAGAAGTAGGTACTTAGAAAAATGTCTTATTTTATATTAAGTAATAATTGTATATATTAAACAGAGTTTGATAACAATGGAATAGACATAACAAATTCAGAGCCAGCGAGCGTTAAACGTTCTTAAAAAATTGAAAGCGTTTCAAAGTATTTCATACGTACGTTACGATAACCGTCCAATGGATACCAATAAGGTAAAGCGATGTATCACTATAATATCATAATGATGCGTATTATTTTTTTCTTAGATAGCTACGAAAGATATTTATTCTCATAGTAATTGTTGATATAGATCATTCTCATAAGCCTTATAGTAAATATTTTAAAGTGCACGAACGCTTAAATAATTCCATTATCGAAATCGAAAATTAGATAAAGATGATCAATCAATGTCGCTTCTGCTTAAACATAGTACCTACCAATTCTTTTTGTCTTTTTTTATGGATCTCAAACAGTTCCACCTACTTACATTTCATAAAGAATGCACAACATAATATTTTATATATACTCCCTATGTATAAAATATTATGGTCTCCTATAATGATAGAAGAACAAAAAGGAGCTTTATATAATTTAAAAGTGTATCAGTGTTAGAAATGGCTTAAAATACAAATTAAAAAATAATGTATATTAAAGACCATTTTAAGATACAAATATTAGTTCACATATATAAAAAATATTCGACTTTGAAGTTGAGTGGTAGTGGTACATCACGGTCTAGTTCTTTCAATATTAAATACGGTTAAAACGCTTCAAATGTGATGGAGGAATAACCTAAGAGCGCCACCTGCGAGAGCTTATGAGGAACGTCTGTCCACCTTTATTGTACCGCAACCACCCTGCAACTTGTGCCCTCGCTTATTGTGAGACTACTCAATTGTTTCGTTTTTAAATCGTTGTGAAATTTGTTCGAGTATATTGTGATATTCCTTTTATTGTATTTTCTGATCACGTTAATAACTTTAGTGATAAAAATCAGAAATTCTGTTGAAATGTTTATAGCATTCAGAACGTCATGAGATTTAAGTTTATAAGTTCTTCGAAGAAAATCCATTTACTCGTCAAGAAACCTTCTTCCAACTTTGTATTTTAAATATTTTAGATGCATTTTTCTTAAAGAAGAGAAGGCATTGCAAAACTCAATAATGTCATATATAAGATATTACCAAGAAAACTTTATTTATGCAACTGAAGATTTATTTATACTATAAATTCATAAAGAATATAATCGCATATAAATATTACAAAATAACATATACAACTATTGAGTCGATTAATACCTCATATTAAAAAAATATTTTCCAGTGAATTCTTTCGATATTCTTTCATAAATTGTATACATTTTTACTTTTATTAGTACTAGTACATCTAAAAGTAATACGAGTACGTTAGTAGTTCACATTGTAAATTTCACACAGTTATGATGGTGAAGTATTGCCTCTGTTGTTTAAGTTTGTTGCTCTCTCAAGCATTGTTATTTCTCGAAAGTGCTGAAATATTGTTGTGTCAAGTTTTGAAAGCAAGTCTAGTCTGCACGAAAGCGATTCTTACAGCGAGTGTTTTGAACGAGTGGTGTGTCCGGTATGAACGTTTTTGGTGTTTACACGATAATGACACTTTAGTGTATTACATTTAAGAGCTCATTTCGCGTGTTTCGTGGATGGCGCAGGTGCAATCTGTGTTGAATCTTGCCTGTTGCAACGCGTATATCTTAGCTCCCGACGTGTCACGCCTACTTGCTCCTTTTACACACTTAGTTCATCATACACTTCGCTTGCATCTTAGCGTAATTAGGAGCGCTTCCTACAAGTTACGCTTCGTATAATTTCTTTAGATTACCTGCTACAGACCAGGTGGCTAATTTATCTGAGAATATTACACAATGAAATAATATGTGTAGAACTTACTAAAGAATATTTTAAAATAACTTCGTTGTTAAGGAAAATTATGTTTTTTTTTTATTTATAAAATAATTAAATTTATTAAAGCTCTAAAAAAACAGTTTTTGTTATTATTATATGTATGTATTTCTTACTTCTAATTACCATTATATAAGCAAAATTTGAGTGTATGTTTTTGTTATAATACTTAATCACGAATCACGATGGGCACCGGAACGGGTTCTAATAACCTGACATAGAAATCAATTCAAAAAAATTAAAATTACTGTCATGATAAAGTACAAACTAATTCTATCACCGGTTCAGAATGCAGATTCTACTACGAAATTAAATTGGTGGAAAAGAATTACTGATATTCTTGCCGGTTCTTCTCGTTAGAATTTTCAATTCGTAAAATAATGTTTTAAAAGTGATTGTTACCTATTCGACAAAAGTACTCGATTAAATATTTGATTTGATTTGAATATAATCAAAGAAATGATCGATTCTACATATTGTCCTGTTAAGCTTAATTAATGACTCTCTTATACCTAAACGATTTTAGTCATTAACACGCATTACGATATGAACATTCACTATAATAAGCTTATGAGATTATATATTCAAATATCAATTGCAATATCAAATAAATCGCTGTATTTACTAATTCGATGTGATTTTAACATAACGCTCATTAAGTTAAAATGTTTTAATAATGTTACAATCATATTCGATGCCAACGTACGTTAAATTAATAAGGATACAATTTCAAATGAGGACCGTTTATTAATCTCTTATAAAGGAAAATTTGAAAAAACAACAAATCTATTGAATCAAATGTGAAGGAAAATTTTGGTAAATAGATGTGGATTAAGATTTTTTTACATGTACCAACTTCGCTACGTAATGCCTGAGCTAGAGTAAATACTCGCTTAGCAATGACGGCTGTCAAATTTGAGGCCCTGATTATTTTTAGGTTTTACATTATATTTAGTAGAATATTTATTATCATATTAACCTTAACGACCTCATACAGGCTACTTTATAAGACTGCACATCTCGAAGTCGGATTCAAGCCCCAATTCAGGCGTTTAATATGTGATTGGGTTTTTTGTCAAGAAATTCTCAGTATAAATCAGCCCTAAAGTTTGGAAGTTGGCTGTGATAACACCCGTTTCTCGGAAAGCCGTTGTACCTGCGCCTTCTCACAGGTCGTGTGGAATTGCCGAAGCATCGGATTATGAGAGTGAGTTTGCAAAAAAACTTGTGCACCATGATATCTCCTGCGCAGTTGGGTAATTTCTCTTTGAGATTGATCGAAATAAAGATAAGTCGATTTGTAAAGACCGATTAATCGATATTTGATGATAATAAAATAATTTATTTCAATTTATTTTTAATTGTAACAACGCTCGGAATTTGATACAGTTAGTTAATAAAGCTTTTCATTTGTTGTTTTTTAACAAGAAATATTTGAGTATAGTTAAATGAAACCATCACCATTTATACAGTAGTAAAGCATTACAAAGAGGTAGAGCAATAAATAGTACGTTTACAATTGAACTGGTATAAAAAATGAACTTATTCTGAATATTTAAGTTGATAATTATCCATATATGTATTTACTTAAAAATCTTTAATGTAGATAATTAAACATCGCATCACTAAATTGAATTTATAAAAAAAACATTTGAATTACTTATTTTACATCAGTATTTTTATTTCGAAGTAATTCATATAAAAATAGAATTAAAATAAAATCAAAAGATATCAACACGGTCTATATAGTTGAGTAGCTGGTATTTCATACACGACACGCGGGGGCAGTGAGTATGGCAGTCCATTAAGTTCTCAGTGTCACACACAATACATGGCCGCGACGGCCGTCCCAGGTAACGCGATATCGACGGCTATGGATAATATTTACCTTGATACATGCTATTGATTGGAAATCAATCCTTGTTACGTTTTTAATCTCAATAGAGATAATAAAACTGGCCGCCATTTTGATACGTGTATTGTTCGTATACTTTACAAAATAATAAAGGTACTTACTATTTGCAAAATATAAAAGTTGATATACTATACAAACATATATTATGGGAAAATATTTTGTATCCAAACAAAACATTGTAAGACAAATAATTTCGTAACATATTCTTCAGAAATAAAAATGTATATCTTTTACTTTTTAGGGTACACTGGTATTTCAAGAGCATGAAATAGATAGGCCACATACCCTTCAGATTTCGAAAGTAACGTACTCAATTCGATTCCGATCGCGCCTTATTCAAACATCTTAGAAGCGTCAGAATATCAGTTACGGACGCACAACGGCGCACCTCAGTCAACGTGTTTGCGCGAGCAAATACAGGGGAGAAGGGTGAAGTAAAAAATATGGAGAAACGCGGCCCGAATAAACACAAGAGAAATAACGACATCAAACAATAATTGAAATCATAGCTCGCTGGCTGGGGAGACGTAATGCGGCGAGAAGCCGCACGTGTGCACCCGCCACTCGAACCGCGCCCGCGAACCAAACTTATCGTTTTCCATAAACTTGCTTTTATTTAGGCTTCTCGCTTCTTTCGTTGCGGGAAACCCCTTCTTACGAAACGGCTCAGACAAAAAAGTGATATCTTTTTAAGAAAAATAAACCGCTCGTTTGAGGCCTCGAACACACGTCGTAGCTATTAATCTCGGCAATCGAATGAAAAGGTAATAGAGACTGGGAAGAGGAAAGATTGCCGTCCTCAATGGGATAGTGGGGCCCTCGCAGTCGCGATACTATTATTAGTAAGTTAAGTCAATTTGCGGCATATTGTTTGAAAGGAGCTTAATAACAGACGAGAGGTCGAGGAGCATCGTCATGACTACCCTTGATCCGCCACAACCCGGACTCAATTTACGGCCACCATAATAACTATCCATGAAACACCTTCTACATACATTCGTTTGACACAAACGAGCTATTTTATGTATAAAAAATCGTACTTTAAATATTATCTTATGAATATTTTAATTATTCATAGGATAATATTTAATAATTCAGTAAACAGTAACGAAATATTCAGCTCTGAAATATTATACTCGATAATTTGATTTCAAAGTAATTAAATCGTAAAGCGTACTTAATCCAAAAACAATACTGGTAGTTGAGGCCTTACGATAATAGACTCGATCAAATATCATAATTTCGCCGCAAATTAACACCCATTAAATAAAGATAGACCAGATTGATTCGATAAGGGAATTAATTATTAAATAATTTATTTATATTTTCACCTTTGTAAAATAAATCAATGCCGTTACAATTCACTAATTAATATTTATTAGGTAGCATTACTTGTCGTAACTTAGTCTACGAGTTAAGTGAACATTAATTAATTAATAAAGCATAAATATATTATTTATATACCAGACTAATAAAATTAATTTCCAAACAACAACTTAAAAAATGTCCGAAATGACTGAATAAGAAAAATTAACTGGCGATTGAATCAACATTAAAAAAATAATTCGTAAACTGGTGTTATTTTAAATAGAATTTCGCAATAAATCTTTTATATAATATATAGAATATCAAGAAGAGACACAAAACGGCATCAACTGTGTTGTTATAACCTACATTACTCTTAACCCATACTATTTCTCACTAAAATCAATGGACATTTTTTGCGTAAAGCTTTGGAACATCGTTTTTAGTAAGTATAAGGAATAAATTATATCGTATGAAAAATCTTATCTCAATCAGTTCAAATAAACTATTTCTGAATGTAAAAAAGACCACTTTTAAGCCATTATCTCAATATAGTCACCGCTAAAGATCCATATATTGGGGTGTTCCGAATTTAAAAGTGAGTCAAAGTAAAGGCCCAGGTGATCTAACATTTTAAATCCTATGACAGCACGTTGTCGGTGTAAGAAGTTGTATTTCGGTTATGACAACCACAGACATAATGTGGCCAATTTTCTTCCGAAAGAAAATGAACGGAATAATTTAAATATACAGTACACTACAATAACGACAGAATTGATGGAGTTTAAGAATCTGGAGATCAATTATATAGCAGGCGAGTTTTTTATGAGTATTACGCTGAGGAAGTAGCAATTTTTCCTGACATGCCGCTTCCCGCTGCGCTGTCCCGGCCATTCGCTTAGACACTGCTTACTATAGTATGTACTACTTGTATACTACTATAAGTATATATATACTAGAAGTAAATACTTTACTGCATCACTAATTTCCAAACTATGTAATATATTCAACCGATTAAGTTACGATGATATTATCGTATCTTAGATTTTTTAAAGTAAACATTTAATTTTTAAGAACAAAATCATATAAAATAAATTTAAATAACATCCTTTTTTGGTATGAATTCCTTTTGAGAAAAATATTAGCAATAACTTGCAAACATATTTATACTATTGGAAAATGACAACACCAATTAGCCTAACAGGCGTCCTATAACGTGACTGATCGTTTCTGAACACACAACTTGCACCGGATATTTAGCGCTCCAGCCGAAACTCGACTGTTTCGTATCCGATATCCGGCCAATAAATCGCTTGCCATTTTAAATAATCACAAATCATATTTTTCAATATTTCTGAATTTGAAGGGCATGGGGAAATGTGTTAAAACAAATCATGTACCTAAAGCGGAACAAATTCAATTATCAATGGAAATAAAACGCAATTTTAGAAATATATTTCGAGAATTCAAGAACCAAATATGCTCCTTAGAAGCCGATAACAAATGATAAACAACTAAGTACAAAACTGTGATTTAAAATAAACAAATTCACACATATCTCTGAAATATATATTTGTTAATAGCGAAGCTACGATGGAAACAACGCTGTTCTTCAGTTGATACATTTTCAATTGCAGGCGGCTGTCAGTGTGCCAATTTCGCGGCATTCACAACAAATTACGTATTAAAGCGAGTGGAAGCGCAAACAAAACGGGCGTGTTCGTGACGTGAATTCACTAGACGGCTCTACGTGCAGGCCAGCTGCGGACACGGTGTGAAGCTTGAAGCGGAGTTAGCAATAACCACCACCTACTGTTGCTATTAACTGCTTCCTTGTAAAGTTGCGTTGTATCTATCGAAACTTGGGAATGAAAGAGACAGATATTTTATACTCTACAACTCTCATATTTGGTCATAAATTTAATATATGATCAAAATAAAAGAATTGAATAAATTCCTAATTGACGGTTAGAATAATCGGCTTTTTAAATGTTGTTAAGCTGGTGATGAGATGAACAATGCTGTGCCTTCTTCTTTTGAATATCAAATCCATGATGACAGAAAGAGAAAACTCAGTGTTTATCTTAATAAAGGATGTGTTTAAACAAAGTTAATACATATCATTGTAAAATAATATAACCATAAACAAAAAAATAATAAATAAGAATTAATAACGCTAGTCGTTTGCAAACCTATAGGTTTATATCAAACAGCTGATTTTACGAAATATCAAAACAGTTTACATCGAATTTAAAATTGAACCTCTCATGGAATGCATTTTCATTATAAATGATTGACGTTTTTGATATCAAAGCTTTGTATGTTCAAGTTAAACATTTTTAAAGGTTTACTTCATTATTCAAACAGTAATGTTTATTAATAAATTGAATATAAACCACTTTTTTTACGTAATCGCCGCATACAAATCGAGATTTGATTATTTTCATTGTTTGACATTCAACACGGTGTCAATGAGAAACACGTGATAATACTAAAAACGCTAAAATACGAATCGTTAACAATTAATCATTGAATCATTTTATAGCAAGCTAAAATTAAAATATTCTTTAGTCCATCTAAAAAAAAATATTTATTGAATACTGTTTTGGTAAAAATCTTCAAGTAATGTTATTTAATTTAGAAAAGACGACGCAATATCAATACTCCTCGAAGCCAATTAAAATATCTGATTAGCAGTTTATCGCCCTCGTTAAGAAATTGAAGGTATTTTTTATACACAGACAGGATTAAATTGTTTACCATTTCGCCTTTTACTTCGAAAGGATTACTTAAAGAAAAGATTTTTTGTTTATTATAATATTCATTCTCGTTATATAAAACAAGTCTAATTAAGGAAGTGCTCAGTAAAAATAACAAAACAAGAAATAAATAAAATTAATGATACAATGAGCAGGCACTGGCATTGCTTGATTTAACAATAACTTTATGTGATATTAAAAATGACCAGTTTTGAAGTCCAGTTTGAGACCAGACCAGACAAGTAGCATACGTTCATCTTAAAGTGCACAATATATAATTTTTTTTTAAACTCTTTTACTCGAGAAGTTTTACATTACTCATGTGTGTACAAACATGTGCGTATAATAATAAAATGCTTGTAAGTTGTGTTGTATAAATATTTACTTGGTTACCTAATTCAATTAAAAATAAATAACAAAAAGTTTGTTGTTAATATTATCATACAAAATTACATATATGTTAAAACATAATAGAATTAGTTAATTTTATACAGGATATTTAAATTTCATTGCCGTTATTGGTATGGTGGTGGTAATAACATGTTGAAATCATTTGTTCACGTGATCGACATGTAAAATTACTGTTTTGATTTTGGTCTCATATAATAATATTACCGGAAAACATACGATCACCAATTGTGACTCGTCAATTTGATTTAGACATGCAATTGCATTTTAAATGAGATGAATGCTAATAATTTGAGAACATTTGAACAAATTCGAAAGCAAATATAAATTATATTGTATGGCACCTATTGTTTTTTCTACTCTTGTGGTTACTACGGTAGACGTTATCTTTGATTTGATATATATCGGTGGTTTCGACATCAAGACGTAAAATTTGTAATTTTGTGATTAATTATTCATTTTAACTAATATTTTACGCCGGTCCTAAAAATATAGTGTAGGTATATATTATAATGTAGGTAGCACGAGTACTAATTCTACTTTCAAAGAGCTTAAAATTTTCTTCGTAGCATATTAAAGTATTTATCTAGTTCTAAACAATTTAAAGCTAACGATAAGTTTTCACGCTTTTGTAAAAAGATATTAAATAAATTCTATTAATTATTAATTAAAACAATACTTTATTATTATAATTTAAAAAAGTATGCATTAGTATTTCTTTAAGAAACCGTCATTGAAATGAATATTTAAGGTAATTAGGGCGTGGGATTCAATCCTCAAATGACACCTTCATCACTGATACGGAATACATAATTAAAATAAAAACAATGTTGCCTGCACTTCGCCTCGTCCTATAAAAGTAACTAAGATCAGTTTATTTTTAAATTAATTCCAGTTGTGCAATTAGATGTCGCAGACGGTAGTCTAATAGTCTAAATATCGGGTAAAGTGAGCTGTTATCTGTCCCGAGTTGAATAATCCCTTTAATTAGCAAGCGCAGTAGACATGATACTACAGAGTATCTACTAAGATAAATAGATAAGCATACTCTGACAGTGAAGTACGTGGGAATTATATTACTAATACTAAAATAAATCGCATGTATTAACAAATCAAACACAGCAACGTGATTGTATATGTGTATATTTAAATATTAATGCAGGTTATATAATATACATTTTTAAAAGAAATAATTATAAATGTTACTTAAAAGTATTTAAATGCAAAAATATTTTTATTGATTATTTAATAAGTCTTTTATTGTAATATTTTTAATAGCAAAACATATCGCATAGTCTTACTGTACGACTCCAATGTTTTTTTTAAATATTTAAAGAGCATCGAAATTAAATTAATAGAACGTATTGAATGCAGACAGCAGGTCTAGCCGGCGACAGGGTCGTCTCAGAGCCCGCAGCGCGGCAGCTACTCGTCGTGAATGCCTAATTACGGCGTTGAGTAAATAACTTTTCTATTTGCCTCGGGTTCGTTCAGTAAAACATTAATCATGATTGAGCTAAGTGGCTTAATACGGGTGGTATAATGGCGAGCAATGATCGCAGAGGGGGGGCGGCGCCGCAGAGGCGCGCTGTTGGACGTCTACGGTGACGCACCGCCCGGACGCACACTCCTCTATGCGTGTTCGGTTATTTTATCGATAACGTTCGACTATTCTCTGCGTCGAGTTGACTGACATCTATTTGTTCGTAGATAAATGCAGAATCTATATATTAAAATCTAAAATATACAATAAAATATTCTCCATATAACTATAATAATAACTACATAGGTCTCATAGATAATAATTACATAGACCTTTTACAGGCAGTTATGTATAGTTGGGTAGTTAGCCCAAACTAACTAAGAATCAGTTGGCCGAAACCGCGATAGCTCCCAAATGGGTAACACAAACATGAGCCATCAAACTACGCTTGCGGCAACCGTATGTTATTGTTTGTTAAGCGAAACTCTATCAGTTCAGGAAGCCTGCCAGCCGACAAAGAAAATCCATAAAAGAGTATATGATTTAAATGACTCATGTTGCTATTAAATAATGACATCTTAATATAATATTAGAAAATCTATATAATCTATTTATCCTATGAAATCTAAATAATCTATTTATCCTATTTATAATAAATAAAAAGGCACTGAGGAAACCTGAGAGTGACTGGTCTGTTTTGCCCATTGACAAGGCACTGCTAAAAATATTAAACAGTCCTAAAAATGTCAAGGCGCTGAGGGTCCGTTATTAAATCGTTATGTTCCTTGTTATTTTAATTATTGCTTTTTGGCGGTTTATTAACTGGTGAATAGAAAACAGTAATCAGATTATTATATTTAAAAACAATACATCGTTTGAAGACTAATTTTTAAATGAACATAAAATATAGCAAAAGTTTCAATGAAGCTTTTCAATAATATAAATTTCAGATAGTAGCGAACATTAAAAATACCGCAAGGTGCAATGGCGGTAAAATATTTACTGAATATAATGTGAGGTGCACACGAGTGCAGTATGTGAAATGGTGGCCCACCGGGGAGCATAGCCGCGGAGAGCTTTTCCTTGTCGCCTCGCATTACGTTAAACGATTATTCTGATACGATACCGATATTGTGAACCCGTGGTGCCCGTGTGCCTTGAATCTTATAGCAAAACAATTGTCGTACGCGGCGGTTAGTATCAATTAAGTAACGAAATATTACACAAACTTAACGTATGAATACGTATGAAAATGAAATGAATATATTTATGAAATTTGGAAGATTTAAAGAACAATTAATATTTACATTTGCAATATAATAAAGACAACCTGCTTTTTTATTAGGAGCGTCTTCGTTCATCCATTCAATATATTTTAATGTTCGTCTTTTGGTCGAAATTCAACCATAAACATTATTGAAAATTTCAGAACAAATATGAATTTACATATTTCGAACAATTTTTTGCTCTTGTTTTCATCAAATAGCTTATTGATAGCTAGTGAACAGTGTTAACTCTGTTAACACTGTTCACTAGCTATAAACTAGTAAAAACGAACAAAGACTACTCTTTTATATTTACCTATTTATATAGAGATATTATTATTAAGAAGAAAACTTGTCTTATTTTATAAGTGTTCACACAAGTCACACAAGTTCCCTTAAATTATGATAACATTTTTCAAATGAAATCTAAAGAACCAATCAAACGTGAGTATGGATGTTGACATCTATTTGAATGTCACGAAAAAGTATTGAGGGGCTTCTTTCCAATTGCTCTTTTCAGAGAATTCGTCTTTCAGGTTTTATGAAACGTTTCTATAATAATTTTATATTCCGAATACTTCTAAAAATACAGCTTGGAATTTTACTAAATAGATATTACTTGAATACAAATATAGGAACTTAGGTCAAGTGTTTGTTGGTATCGTGTTATCAATTGAGGTCATTCGATACGATCTTATCAATGGTATAGATAAGTAAAAACTTGTTGCAAATAATTCTGTTTTATTGTTATCCGACTTCAAAAAGAAGATAGTTATCAATTCGTTTCGTCAAGGGTTTTTTTTCTTGTTTGTATGTTCAAGGAACATAGCTAGCTCCGCCAATCGTGAAACAATTTTGATTTCCTGTTTAATTTGATGTGTTATGTTTCAAAGGCTGAGGAGTTCCATTTAAAAAAGATCCATCCCTAAGAGTACTTTAAAACGGGAGGATTTGTTACGTCAATCAATCACAAGTAATTGATTAGAATTAAAAGTCATGAATTTACTTATTCTTTAAGATTCCCATAATGATTTATTTATAATAGTATAAAAGTGATCGTACAATAAAAATACTAATCAGGTTTCGTGGGAAATCCCCCAGGAGTGGAGTTTCTTACTCATAATATGTAAAATGGAATTCATCAAAGTTATCAAAAAAAAAATTAAATATATATTTTTTTAAATGACTATAACTCGTACATATATATAATATGTAACTCGTACTATTTCTTCTACAATATCAATTTAATAAGAGAAAAATATTTAGACGTTATTACAAACACAATAATATATATTTATGCGCTGAATTTTATCTCACATGGTTAACGTACGCGATGACATTAACTGCCCGTATTAAAATATGCGTTAAAAAGTTTCGCTTCGATAATACAATCATAATAATACAGGTCAACTTGTTTTTATATTTAAACGTTTATTTTTATTTATTTAAGCTCCAAATCTCTACATCAGAAGTAGAGAAGACCTTAGCCCAGCATTGGGAATATTACAGATTATATATAGATCTTTCACAATTGTAATTACATACTCAATATTGACTGAGCTATATAACATGTCACATATGATCTCATCTACAAAAGTTTCTTCTACATAACATAACATAACATACACCAAGATATTTATATAAAAATAAATAAATGATATAATATAATATTGGACATCCTCGAAGAAAACAATTTCCTCCTATCGAACGCATCTCATAAAACGTTACTACATCTTAAACATAGTTTGCAAATTCCAAGTACTCATAGAATTGAAGAGTCGCTAGAAACTTGAAGGGAAATCCTTGTTGTGTGAAGAGCCAATCGAAGCGAGTATAAGTATCCCTAGCGAAGAAATACAAGCTCCACCTCGTGAGTCGTTTTATATTATTACTGTTCTCGATAACTTATTGTCTATTATGTGATATTTCATCGGAACTCAATTTACAATAAGCCGTGCGAGTGCTGATGTTGTTCGAAATTAACTTTGTAGTTCGGGTTTGTTTTGATTTTATATTGAACACATAACACAATATACTTGTGTTTATAAATGTGACCAGGTTAGCTGTATTAAAAGCTTACAAGTTTTTGTAATTTAAATAATGTATTGAATGATGATAAAATTATGCGCTTTAGAAAACCACTGAACTAAATTCTTCTAATTTTTCTTTCAACAAAAGCAACCACTGTTATATGTATACCAAGTATTAACATTACCTTTAATGTTCATTATAACAAACACTTCTCTCTTTAAAATAACAGTAGCCGTTTGCCCAAAAACAACATATCTATACGGCATAATACTATTGCTAAATAAATCTAGCATTTATAATGTAGGTACATAATTTTATTACCACTTCATTGCATTTTATGTAAATTCAAAATAATTATTATTTTATTAGAGATTATTCGCTCTACTGAGTGAGCGTTGAAGACTAGTGAAATCGTTCATGGAATACGTTAAGTATATTATAAATAGTCAGCTTGAGTTATTCGCTGTTAATAGACGAAGCAAATGCATGTCACCCAGTGTATTGGCACGTTTTGGCGTTATAACGCACCTATATATGTACGTGAGGAATGAAGTTTAAATAATAATACATTGCAAAGTGATAAAACATGCACCCTTGCTATGTGTCTGTATGTTGCCATAACTTCGCATTCATATTATCTTCATATTATATTTAAGAACTATTAAGAAAAATAAATAAATAAATATTCTACTAATCGTAACGTATTACCGACGTTTCGCATTGTCTATTCTAGCGCGAAGAATCAGCAAGGCATATACACTTAGGCTAAGACTTTACTTACGTTGCTTAGCGGCTGTTAAGATACACAATAATTTCGTTCTCTCTAACATTATTAATTTGACATTCAAAACAAGACGCAGCACTGTTTAACTCTCGATAAGCAACGATTATAAGAAAGGCCGATAGTGGTAGCTATTTTATTTGACAATATAAAATACAAAGTACAAGATTGTATTGTACGTATCAATCAATACCTACATCGTATTATGAACAAAATGAAGAATTTATAACTTAACTTATACATTAGCAACATCTAAAATCAAATTATTACCTTCGCCGAAACAAATATTAAGAAGATGAAATTTGAGAGCAAGTAGATTATTTTCATTTCTATTATTACAATTATATACTTACTTGAATGTATGTGTTATGTAGGAGTTCGGTCGTTATATAAGAAACTGGGTTTTTTATAATCCAGAATACTTTTCACAAAACTTTCTTTTTTTTTCAAATGAAAATGATAAATTCTGTTAAAGAAAAATATGAACGTATTGTATATTTATATTATGATTTATTAAAAAAAACGGTTTATTTTTAACGTTCACGCTAACAACATCACAGGCTTAACATAATCCTTTTATTATGAAGTCAATAAAGAATATTACAAAATAATAAGATAAAACGATGCTTATATCCTATTAAGGTATTACCTACGGAATTCTTAGATAATAAATTGGTCATTATTTTCTTATAAAGCTAATTAATGTACTCATCTGGCGGAAATCAACGAGACATCGAAGCGGCATTCTGTACCAATAACCACGGATATCCGCTCAGTAAAATAATCTTTATTTGAGAAACAACTTGATTTTATTCATAATAAGAGATATAATATACACAAGGTAACTTACCAAAATTTTCTTTTGCGTAATTATCAGTACCTAGATATAAGAGATGCAACTTTATGATCGAAATAAAGATAGAAAGAAATCATTCTCACACATTAAAAAAATAATGGCAATTTAAATTGCACGTATAATGTTGTGTGGTAAAAAGAACTAGCTCAGTAAAATCAGGTAAAACTTATTGGTAATACGCTTAATCTCTGTAATTTTACTACCTACTTGCCGACCTCTAGGACTATGAGAGTGCACCTATGTTTGCGCTCTATCGTGCGGTATAGTATTTCCGCCATAGTTGGCTAGTTGCCGAGACTAAAAGTCGGTCAGAGAAACTATTAAAGAACATTAAACGCAGTTCATTACATTTTTTTAACTCATTATTATTTTGTTACATTTACTTCTGTTACCTATTATTAGGTTTGCATAATTCAATGGAAAACAGTTATTGGCTCTATTGTCTGTATTTTGTATCACGCAGTTGTTTTCCTTAAATAAATAAATAAATAATAAGTGAAAAGAGGAAATTGTAAGAAAACAGAACGTCTAAACAACGATTTGTTTAAAGTTGTTTTTTTCTTGCAACACTATTTGAGATTAATAATTTTGCTTGGAAGCTATATCAAATTAATTAAAATCTAAAGATAAAACACACTCCTTTCTTTGATACCTCGAGACCAACACAACGAATACGAAGTTAGGCATAAAAGAGATCTTTTGCAAAAAAATCAACGTGACTCAACAACAAACAGCATTCGAAAACGAAACCAAACAAAAATTCGCTCGGGCACGATGCGCGACCGAACGGGACGGGGGTGAGAGGGGATCGAGGGAGTCGGCTCACAATGCTGATTGAAAACAAATAATGAAATCATAGGGAATGGAGCGTCGACCGCGCCCGCAAATACTGTGAAAAATTGCACCCACGATCTCACAACAATGAAAACTTAGAGCTTCGATGCTTCTAGTACAGCTTGATTGCACTTTGTCGACGCTGCGATAAGATATTATCGTAGCTTTTGTTGCATTACCTATTATTATTGCTTTTAGTAATATATTATTAATATTTCAGCTTGTCCTATTTTAGCACCCATAATGAAAATAGTCGAGGATCGATTTAATTTTTAAAACATTTTATTATTATCAATAGTCTATCCTTTACGATATTAAGAAGGAATTAAAATAAAAGGTGTGATATTACATCCTTTGTCAGTTTCTAGAAATTAATCATTGAAATAACTATTAAAAAAACATTCTGCTACATTGATTCATATTTTATATAAAGGTATAAGTCATATTTCATACTTTATATTCTATATAAAAAAAAAGCCGAGATGGCCCTGTGGTAAGAACGCGTGAATCTTAACCGATGATCGTGGGTTCAAACCCGGGCAAGCACCACTGAATTTTCATGTGCTTAATTTGTGATTATAATTCATCTCGTGCTTTACGGTGAAGGAAAACATCGTGAGGAAACCTGCATGTGTCTATTTCACTGAAGTTCTGCCACATGTGAATTCTACCAACCCGCATTGGAGCAGCGTGGTGGAATAAGCTCCAAACCTTCTCCTCAAAAAGAGGAGAGGAGGCCTTTAGCCGAGCAGTGGGACATTCACAGGCTGTTACGGTACGGTATATAAAGTATCTCTATACTTACATATATGATATTTTTACATAAGTACATAACAACACTTAATCTTTTGGACTCTTATATAAAAAAGAGTACATACACAAATAGGCAGAAACAAAATAGTTCATTTTTTCAATTCTGTTTGTCGGTTAATATCGGTTTTGTATTTTTTTATGTGGTAGTGTGCTTGAGTGTTATAAAAAAAAATAGAAAAAAAGTTGATAAAAAAATATTCGAAATCAAATTTTCATTAATGTTTATGGTCGAGTGGACTGAACGAACACTAGTAAAAATAATCATGTACGTAAAATCATTAACAAAATATTAGAAATTCTTACGAGTTATTTAAAGCCATATTTTCTATGATTCCCACGATTCGCATCTGCAAAAACAAGGAAAAAGATGTCGCGTTACTTTGCACGCACTTCGCTCACGTGACAAGAGGAGGCTGATCAATGTTTCACGGTTATAACGACAATGTCACTTGACATATGTTCGTTCGTGGCATTTGTCAAAGATATATTAAATAAATGCTTTTAGTTCCGTCAGTTTTAAACAAAACACAACATTTAATATAGATAAATGTCTCTCATTCATTTTTCTATATGGATAGTGTCATTAAATATTAAAAAGAAAAATTTATAATAATACAAATTAAATTCAATGTTTTGCGTAATATTTCGTATATTTATATTTGAATTTTCATAAAACTGTAATTTTTCTACAAAAAATGGTATTCAGAATTTCATATTACTTTTAAAGTTTAGCTACGTAACATATCTATGTGCGTAATAACATTATAGGGCTTAGTGGCGTTAGCTGCTAGCATTATTTATGTAAACCATGTAATAAACATGCAAGAGTAATGTACAGTTCACCGACGGTAGAAAATTTTATTTACATCTTAAGATAATTACGAAGAATACACACATCACTTTAATTAAGTCTTGCAAGAAAATAGCTCTACCAAGCTCAAGTCTTTAACTTAATTTCTGTTTTAAAATTGGTTTATATTTATACGTTTTTAGAGCGACTTATTTTTTAACAAATAATGAAATTGTTAATGTATAACAAAATTATTTAGTATACATAATTTGACATTTAATTGGAGCACTCAATATCCAACTACGAATATATTTTATTTATATAGGTTATTTGTCAAATTATAGTTCCTTAAGAATACATTTCTATTTATTTGTAAAGAATATTATTAATTTGTATGAAAAAAGATACATAAAAAAATTTAGTGTTGACTTTGCTACGTGCTACGAACCTCGCTACACGCAGCACTTGCTACGAAGCGGCGTAGCAGTCTTAATCTCCGTATAACGCCAATACTTCAAAGCTAAACAAACAGTATTTTATTTATCAGTAATAAGGATAATATGCAAAAATTAACATAAATTAATATCAATATCCAATAAATGTTAATAATAATCGACTACTCTATACATTATTTACTTAAAATGCGTTTGACAGTCAAGTGAACCGTGGCTATTAGTATATTGCAGCTCTAAAAGATGTAAGGTTTATTATTCGTTCTCTTATTATTTGATCATAACAATTTGAGCCGCATAGGTATTCCGAAAAATTCGGATTCACTTACTTTACTTAACAAAGAATATATAAGCCATCTGTTAACAGTGAATTTTTTACGTTAAGAAGGGCCGTCGCCGTAAAGAAGACGGTCAAACAGTGTCCGCAAACACGGGCGCGCCGGCACACCCGTAACAAACAAATGAAACACTCGACCGATCATTCTTAAGCCACGCCATATTTCCTTGTAATAACTTTTTTATTTATTATTATTTTACGTGTGATACAAACTATATTGAATTTTTAACATTGTGTGTGTTTAAATGAATAGAAAGTCAATTAAAAAATACCAATATTTGTATAATATCACAAGCCTTTGTTTCATTGTTGTAAAATGTAATGTTTTACTAACCACAGTGTCGAATGAAATTGTTTCTATTACGTAATCATTTGTTGTTTTTTTTTGGGAAATATATGCATTTGGGTGTATGAATTTATAACAATACCATAAACAAACACAGCTACAGCCTTTTGATGCATTACAAATAAGTGAATAAATAACCTTCTCCTCAAAAAAGGGAGAGGAGGCCTTAGCCCAGCAGTGGGACATTTACAGGCTGTTACTGTACTGAATAAATAAATAAATTGAAAGGAAATTGTAGAGTTTGTCAATATCGTACCAATTAAATTAGCTTGTCACAGACGTGATCAACGCATCCATGCAAATGATTTACAAATTAACCTCGGTGCTCTTTCATCTTCATGTATTAAAAAAAATACATATATATTACAGAGAAGTAGATAGAATTAAACATTTTGTCGTTAAATTTAATACAACATCTAAAATGATACAGATATCGATGTGATATACAATTAATATTTAAGTTAATTTTATTTATATATAGGCGTCTGCATCTTTGACAGATGATTTAAGCGGCATCGCGAAGGCACTTGCGTTCATGACTGAAGAGACCAATGCGAGCGAGGATCCTTCGGCCGCACTCCCGACAAGTGTACGCGCCCCCAGATGGGCGCGGGTTTGAAGCCCGCTCATGACGCCTAGTGCGTTTTTCTTTTACTAATTTAAACCAGGCATCGTCATGCTTTGATTGACCTTCGTGAATAAGGCGTCGCCACTTGGCACGGTCCCCTTTCTCCATCCAGTTCCTCCCATCGATTGCTAGGGATGTTAAACGCAACCATATCACGCTTAGCGCAATCTTTGTAACGGAGCATGGACCGCCCAACAGACCTTTTTGCATCCGCAACCTCTCCCAGTAATATTTGCCTTGGAAGACGAGTCTGCTCCATTCGATGCACGTGTCCCAGCCACCGTAACCGTTTTTTTTTTTTGATAATGCTGTGCCTCGCCTAGAACAGACTCGTTTGTCACGCGATCCTGCCATGTGATGCCCAGAATGTTCCAAAGACAGCGCAAGTGAAAAGTCGGCGTTCTTGTTTTGCGTATGTTGTCCACGTTTCTGCTCTATACTAGTAAGAGTGTGCTTAGGACACATGATTGGTAAACAAGCATTTTCGTTTTTACCGTAAGGTGTCTGTTATCCCAAACCCTTCTACAGAGCCTCCCGAACGTAGAGGCTGCTTTGCCGATGCGGAAGTCGATCTCTGCATCAAGCGAGAGATTGCTCGACAAATGCGACCCAAGGTAGCAAAATTTGTTAACCACCTGTAAAGGTGCGCTGTTAAGCAAGATGACTGGTTGCTCTAAACATCCTTGAGCTAAAATAAAGGTCTTCTTGCAGTTTATGGACATTGAAAAGAGGTCGCACGCTCTGGCAAATTTGTCCATTAGACTCTGGAGTTGAGCTTGGTCATGAGCAACGAAGGCAGCGTCGTCAGCGAAGAGGAGACTATCTACAAATAGGTCCTTCCTGTGGCGTTTGGACTTGAGCATTGAGATGTTGTACAGCCTACCATCGGTTCGCGTGTGTAAGTGGACGCCTTGCTGTTCATCTCCAAAAGCAACCTTCAGAAGCACCGAGAAGAATATTCCGAACAAGGTGGGTGTCAGTGCACAGCCTTGACGAACACCACGGCGTACTTCGAATGGCGTGGATGTGTTGCCATTGTGCAGGACGGTGACTTCCATATCTTCGTGGAACGATTGCACTATCCTTAGGAGTTTTGGGGGGCATCCAATTCTGACAAGAACCGAGTACAACCCCTCTCTGCTCACGGAGTCAAAAGCCTTGTTTAGGTCTACAAATGCAATGATTAGGGGGGTATGTTGCTCCCTACACTTTTCTTGTAGCTGTCTGAGTGAAAATATCATGTCGACAGTTGACCGTTGAAACCTAAAACCACATTGTGCCTCAGGGTATACGCGGTCGGCGAGCCTTTGTAGTTTGCCTAAAATGGCCCTGGCAAAGGCTTTACCGACGATGCTAAGTAGAGATATTCCGCGGTAACAGTTGCAGTCGCCACAATCGCCTTTGCCTTTATAAAGAGTGACGATGTTAGCATCTCGCATATCCTGAGGGACGTAGTTTTCTTCCCAGCACTTAGCCAGGTGGTTATGAAGGATGGGCAAGAGGTACTCAAGCTTGACGACTTCGGTGACAACATCGTCTTTTCCGGGGCTCTTTCCGCATTTGAGCTTCTTGACGGCCAGATAAAGTTCCTCTACTGTGGGTGCAACGTCTAGCTCGTGCCAAGTTGCCAGATTCGGGACAAGCTTCACTGTTTCTGGCTGAATATCCACTGGGCACGAGTAGAGCCCCTTGTAGTATTCTACCCATCTTGCCATCTGACGGGTGCTGTCTGTTATAACAGAACCGTCAGTTTCCTTGAGAGGTGCCGTCTTTTTTGGAGTAGGTCCAAGAGCTCTTTTGATGCCCGCGTACACTTGACTTTGGAAAACGACTTGACTTTTTCCCATTCGACTCGCACTGATGCCGTACTGTCCCAAGTTGCAACTTCTTCGCGGACGAGTTCCACAAATGACTCCACTACTTCCATGTCACGAGTCTTGAAAGGATTTATCTTTTTTCGACCGAGTGGCTTGGAAGAATGGACTCTCCTAGGGACAAGTCGGACTTTAGTAGCAACGAGGCTGTGATCGGTGTCGCACTCGGCACTGTGAAACGCCCGCGTGTGGAGCGTTTCCCGTAGATCCCTCCTGAGTAAGAGTTGTAAGAGCAAGGTCTAATTGGTGCCAGTGTTTAGATCGAGGGTACATCCACGAGACTTTCCGCATCATTTTGCCTTTAAAAAAGGTGTTGGTAACACACAGCTGGTACCTTGTGCAAAACTCCAACAATCGTTGTACGTTGACGCAAGACCATAATCTGCTCAGAAACACCTACAGGTGTCTCTATGGCGTTGATGAGATGGTTTCGAACCGCGAAACCTACACCATGCTCTCGTGTTTTTCCAAGGAACACTTGCCCTTCCAGTAAAGTAGGTGGTTAATGTCACAGCGTCAACGTCTAGCTGTAAGGCTTGTGTTCCGTTCACCCAGGCGGAACAAGTTAACGCTGAGGCGGATCAGTACCTTATTGATCGAAGGCTGCTCGACTTAAAGCAGGCGGTAGCTGATCAATAATTGATCAGCTAATTTTATTTATTATTGCTGAATTTTAATGAATACATTTATTTATACAATTTAACACAATTTAACATTATTACTAAAGTTTAAAAAAGAAAACAATGTTTCTCATAGGTATGCAGATTTTTTTATTAGTAATAACAAATATCCTATATTTAAATAGACATTTCTTATTTATTCCTATAAATGTTACACAAGTGACCGAGATACAAGCAGTTTGTTGTTTAACCGTCGGAACTATACGATGTCATTTGTAATCAACATTTAACCGTGTCGCTCCATAATCAAGTCTACGGCATATCATCCATAATGAGAATTTAATTGAGGGCGTATCCGCGTTGATCCGTCGGATACGCTAACTTCATTAGGCCGGTCGACTATTACGTTACCTAATGTAATTGCTCTGTTCAACAATTTCGCACGCTGATGTACTGTAGTGATTCCTGCTACGGTCGCATCTTGAGATGAGATATAACTCGTTGTGAAATGGATTAAAATAAGAAGTTCAGTAAACTTTTGTACATTAGAAAAGATTTTAAGTTTTATACTATTATACATAAATAAATAACACATAATATTTAAAAAAAAATTATAGTACAGGTAGGCGGACGAGCATATGGGCCACCTGATGGTAAGTGGTCACCAACGCCCATAGACATTGGCATTTACAGTAAGAAATGTTAACCTTCGCTTACATCCTTGGGAAAGTAAGATGTTATGTCCCTTGTGTCTGTAATTACACTGGCTCACTCAACCTTCAAACCGGAACACAACAATACTAAGTTTTGCGGTAGAATATCTGATCAGTGAGTGGTACCTACCCAGACGAGCTTGCACAAAACCCTAGCACCAGTAAAATATATATAAAATGTATATTTAAAACAAAAACATTTATACAAAAAATAAAGTACTAAAAGCAAAAAAAGCAACAAAAAACATGTTTTCTAATAAATTTCATTTTTTCGATCATATAATTCTAAAAAGAGTCACGGTTTTAATATATTCAAAGGTTTGTGCCACTTGTTGAATATTTTCAGTCAACGGAGCCCGCATCTGAACTCTGAAGCATCGAAATGCAAATGAGCAGGCGCGGCGCCAAAGCCGGCGCCAGCGCGACGATCAACGACTATTAGTCGCTACGTCGAGAGCGCCTCGGTAATTTGAGAGAAGTCGACCTACCCATTAATATGCAAGAACCTTGTTATTTGACAAATATAGTGTTGATATACTGAAAATTTATTACGTTAAAATCACATGAAATAGTAATTTTATATAATTCAGTTTGCCTTCATAAACCTTTTTTGATCCAATGTTTTGTATATTTGGTGCGACAGTAAAGGTTTGAATTTTATCAAATATATTGTTTGAGAAACTTTCAAATGGAACAAAATATCTTCGTTATACAAAAATAAAAATCACATAGCAAACATTTTTCACCGTATTAAATATCAGGATAAACTTGGAAAATAAGGCGAATGTATGAGTTTTCAGCTAGTCTGTGGTAGGTGTGCCGCCGGTCAAGCGTAATTAACGCTAGCTAGCAGCCGTCATCGCGCATTGCCACGCTCCAGTGGGCCTGCGGCCGCTTACATCGGCCCCATAGTATGTCCGTTTTCAAGTAACTCAAAGATACTAAATATCTTTTTCATTTAACACGATCTGCTTTATTGAATCCAAATCAATCACTTATACTTTACTATTCAAAAGTACTTGTAAAAGTCAATGTGAATAAAAAATGTTATTATGATTATTATTTTGATTTGCTATAGTTCCGTAATAAAGTTAAACAGGACCTTAATATATTTTACATATTTTTTTTAATTAATACAAATTTCTTTGGCTTTTGAATTTCGGGACTAAAATCGATATCAAGAGATACAAAGAAAAAACTCAAATACATCCGTATGCAAAACAAATCAACTATCACCACATTATATAGAGGTCACAGCTACATACAAATACATAAAAATATGTAGTAGAAAAAAAATGAAACTATTATGTTTTAACAGGATTATGAACTGAGATCGGAAGGCGTTAGCGCAATACCCGCGAGTTTTTCGTCATAATGAAACGTGCCTACGATACGAAACGCCCCCTTAATTTATGCAGGCCCGGTCTATGAAAGTACATCGAACTCATCAACTATTCTATCGCGAATCATCAATACTCCGTATCGTTATGTACTGGTTTGAAAGGTAAGTGAGCCAGTGTAATCAGACACATGCGTTATAACATACTAAGCTACTATGGTTGATGATGACGACACCTTGATTATGTAATAAGTGGTTTAATTATTTCAGCCTATGAGCGATGGTGACCAAATACCATCACTTTTTTGTACGACTGTCTTCCTTAAATACATAAAAAAAACATATTTCCTTTAAAACAATTTAATATAAAATTAAAACAATAAATTTATAGTCTAAAAAAAAAAGAATTTGGAAGTTGCTTTTGCATATGTAAGATTTTAAGCAAGTTCATCTTATTTGTTAAATATACCCATACCAAAACAACCAGAAATAGAAAAATGTTTTGTCCTCTATTTAATTGCTTTAGTTTCCAATGTTTTTAGACTTCACTTTTTTTTGGGTAAGTTCTATGATCTTTATTTTTGACAAAATATTAGGCTACATTGAACTAATAAGTTTCAGAGAAGGGGCGAGAGACGATAATGATTATTTTTTATATTAACTTTGCAGTTCAAGATATATACATATATGTCTTGAATATATATATAGAACTTCTTATAATCGATGTGATACATAATGTTCTTGAAATATATATTTTACTTTATAGTTTGCGCTACCTTGCAATATCAAAGTTTGTTTATTTATCCTCCCTTGATTGGATGACCGGAGTAAATTCGGGGAAAATAGGCGGGGGTAGACAGTAAGCTTAAGTGGTAAAAAAAACACAATTTAATATATAGTATTTTAGAATATCCTATTAAAACTGATTTCGATGCGTAAGCATGCGTTCATATTGACGGCCCAGCGCGGTTGCGATGACGGGCGGGAAGTATCAAACTTATGAAACCGCCGTTTGCGTCCATAGTGTAGTACTGTACTGTAGACTAAGGCGGGCGGCGCCTAGCGCTAGGGGCCCGAGCGAGTTAGCGCGCGTAGTTTTCAAACGTTCCTATCCGCGCATTATGGCTACACTACGAGCCTAGACAACAAGCGAGCTAATGCGCGGTTGGCGGTGGTATCAAACCAGGTCGGTCTTGTCACCCGGCGTATGCGCTTTTGCTAACCTTTTTTTTATAAAATGACGTAAGGTGTTTATAAGTGCGATTCAATCTAAACCAACAGGCAAAGTAATCATCCACACCACAGTAATCACGTATGACAAGAAAATTATTGAGCGAAATAAAAGAACAATTATCAGGGAGTGTATGTAAGTTTAATATTATATGCCTGCTCTCGTATCGGATATCTAATAGGATAGGATCGGACTATCATATAAAAATATCAAAACCTCGTCCATAGTTTACAACACCTGAAATAAGTCTTATCGCTAAAGCAGCTCGCTCGTCACTGTGGCCACCGCGCGCCCCGCCCTCACGCCCGCCATAGGCCCTAGTCACCGCGCATTCAGTGTGGACATAGGGTAAGAATCGAATAAAAAAATCTTTAAATTAAATAAAAACTAAATTATAATCATTGTTTTATAGAATAATCTTCGCACGTGTTTAAACAACATTAAAAATAAGAAATATTAATAACGGTTTTTTTTATAACTTTTTTAAGCGACAAGCTTTCCAGGTTGACTAGTTCCAATGTAGAATTTAGTGATTTCCCTCTAGTTTTGATACACGATCGCGAATATCACTATCGTGTGTTACATGCGGAGAATAATTTTATTATGATAACTATTCGCACAACTGGCAGACAATATTGGGCGAAGCTTTGCAGGCGTAACGTGTGACGGTCATAAAACTGTAAGAAGTGTTGTAGTGATAGATATATCATATATATATATATATAGATAGATAGATCACTTTTATAGGAAACAAAGTTATTGTAAGTAGAAAGTACCGCTTCATAAATGTCCCATAGTTGGGCATTGGCTTTTCTTTCTTGCTTAGAATATATAAATATATTAGAAAATTTAGCTATAATTATACTATCGGTTTTAAAAATCATTTTTCTTATTCAATTTAAAAACAAAATTTATTAACTTGCTAGTTCGTATGTTAGTTTCCATTGGTGCAGTTTCTATAAAAGATTACACTTCTCATTCAATGAAACAATAGAATGTAACAACGTCATGTTATTATTTTCAAATAAAGAACAGACAACGTCAAAGCATAAGAAAACTGACCTCGGCCGAATGAATAAAATTGTAATCGAAGGTTGCCGCTGGAGGCCAAGGCATAAATCAGACTCCCCTAGCTATGACGCCCGCCGAACCTTCAATTTGGTACATCCTTAAAATGACATACGAGAAGTCGCCTAACGATCGTGTCACCTCACGCCGAGCGCCACGATAAATATATCGCACATATTGCCGCCACAATTTATGGTTATTATTCAATTGATATATAAATATGTTAATTTAAATAAACAATATTATTAATTATTATGCTACTTAAAAATGGTCTATTCCGTCAGGATAAAGGAATAGAGATTAAACATTGGTCCCGAACTGATTATCAAAATCATGGTACTTAATTTATTTTTATGCATAAGTAAAGTTATTTAATTAAAACACCTAAGTGAAAATAATCTTTATTATTAACGACAGATTTCATCTAAGATGTAATATAAGCATTATTATTATTTAATTTTGCACGTTTCTTTGTGTTTTTTATCTATATATACATATATTGCTTAGAATATATTTATATATTCTAAGCAAGAAAGAAAAGCCAATGCCCAACTATGGGACATTTATGAAGCGGTACTTCCTACTTACAATTTTTTTTATCTCAATATATATATATATATATTGAGATAAATATATATATATATATATATATATATATATATATATATATATATATATATGTGTATTATACTTGAAACTATATTATGACGAAAATACGCAAAAGTTAAAATGAGAGTTTTAGAAGTAAATTTAATTCACGTATGCATTTAGTATGCAGGGAGTACCCTCAACTCAATTATGTAAAACAGATGCATTCAAAAGGGTTCTCATCCGAATAAACGAGTCCTTATTTACGTCAATATAATATCATATCATAACCCATAACCACAATTGCTTAAAGTCAGTCAGTCAGTTCTTGTATCAATAGATTTGTCTGCGTATGGTATTATCGATTAGACGGTGGGTAGGAGAATCATCCTATAGTATAATGCGTGGTGTGAAAGCAATCAGGGCGGTAGAGGAGACAAACTGTCGAGGCGGACCTTAATTGGCGGTCGCGGAGATTTATGCGGGGTACCGCTCGTCATGTGGTCGCCGATTTTGTACACAGCACCGGATTCGATACAATATTTAGTGTCGTCATACATCTTCATCTTGTATATAAAATATAATTATGGTTTTTGTTTGTTTTCTTTATTCAAGCATCGTTTATCAGATTGAGTTAAAACTCTTTACAAATATAGTAACCATCAACAATACATGGCGCGTATTAGTAGAAAAAAAAGGAAAAATTGCAATGCATACAAAGCAGTAGCTAGTATAAAAGAAAATGCAAAAAAGCTGTTAATGTAATTTGTTTGTTTTAATTTTATATAATTTTTTGTTACGAAAGATATATTATATTAATGATATTCTTAAGTTTCAATTGTCCAACCGACAATTGTTACAAAATTTGATATAGCAGCCAATATTAACCGACCAAAACCGGTAGAACAGGCAATTATTGTTATGTTAGGAATACCTTATACTTATACATATCATTAATCATAACATATCGAATCATGCATCCAACATAATATCCTCAGAGCGTATCCTAAAATGTAATCTATGAAATCTTCTTCGCATTTTTTGTATTTTATGTAATAGGAATATTGCATAATATTTTTCATGTTACGCTAATTTAATCGTGAACGCAAAGAAGCAAGTAAAGTATGCTCTCACAGCAGAGTGCATTATTACGTAGACAAGAATAGCAGACTTAAATTGACAAAGAACTTGGGTACTTAGTGATCCGATGACAAGGTACGGCAAATACTTTAAGAGATTAATTTTTATAGAGCGTTCTTTGTAATTCCAGAAATAGAGACAATTTACAGTATTCCAGGTACTTTAACTTTTATTTATATACAAAATATAATTATATATTTTATAAAAAAATACGTAAAACTATATCCAATTTCTTCTTAAGTACCAAATCGATGGCAGCAAAGTAAATATTCCGAGTGCATCTGCATTTTTGTGAAAATGCTTTTTTTACGAAAATAAGCTTATAATTAACCTTATCTACAAGTCTGTATTAAAAGTTTTTAAATGTTTCTAAGTAATTACAATAATCTGGTACGTAAATGAATACATCTACACTCGAATTTTAAAAAACGCCGCAGTAGAAACGGACATTTGAATTTGTCCGCCTTTACTTCGGAGTATCCACAGATGATTGAACCTCAAACAAAGACATCAGTCACTTATCAAACTCTTGCGCATACGCGGTTATGCGGGTACGCGGTTAATTTATCGCACTTTTTGTTAAAACTATATTGTTTATAGCTTACTACATTTATGTATCCTTAAAATATTAGTTTCTATCAAGATACCCACCATGATCTTTACAAAAATATCAAACACTGTAGCGTAGGAGAATCAACAACAGTTGACGACGCAGAATTTAAATAATAACTTAGTTTATTCGCACCTCATCATTAACATTTTGATGTCTTTTTTTTCATTAGAAGTAGTTTGAAAGTGATAATAATTGTTTAGTTATAAGATTTATTTTTTTATTTTATACTCGGTAACTAATCTTTACTAATATTATAAAGCTAAAGAGTTTGTTTGGTTGAACGCGCTAATCTCAAAAAATACCGGTTCAAATTGAAATTTATGTTAGAGTGAATAGTCCCTTTATCAAAGGCTATTATTATACTTAACATCAAGTTACAACCAATAGCAGCTAAGCATCAATAAAAAATTTAGCAGAAACGGGTAAAATGTATTCTTTTTGAGAGCTTCCGTTGCGTGCGCTTCCTAAGCGGTTAAAGTTAAGCAACAATCACGTATGCCAGAATTGTTTTTTTAAAAGATAAAAAAGCGTCTACGATATCATATATGTATAATTTAAGGATGACTTACTATTACATTTTTTTATTGAAATCAAATTAGTTTTAAAATAATCCATTATTTGCGTAGATTTTCTTCTCATTGTTTTGTTAAATTTATAATTACTCGTTTTTTTAATAGTTAGTTAATCATTAGTACTTATTTTTTAAATACAGATTTACCTTTCTGTTTTAAAAGGATACAAATTCTTATGAAGGTATCGTTTGCAGTCATAATAAATAAAGCACAGAGACAGACATTAAAATATGACGGAACAGATTTAAGGGAATTCTGTTTTTCTCATGGCCAATTTTATGTTGCCCTATCTGGATGCAGAGAAAACCAATAAATACTAATATCCTATGAAAATGAAACTAAAAATGTTGTTATTACTGAAATACTATAAGTCCGCTTTTAGTGATTTCTTTAAGTTATACACGGGTGGAACCGTGGGCACAGCTCGTTACCAATAAAACACTTAACTGAGTGATTACAAATAGTCTGACATTCTGTAAATTTCAAGGGTAATTATACTTTTAAGAAACAGTAATATTCATTTTTTTATCTGTATGTTAGCATTATACTTTATTTATATTAATTAATACAAAAATGATTGTCTTTGATAGTTAATCTAAAGTATAATTTACTTAAAAATAGTTATGATTTTTTTGTCCATAAACAAAAATATATTATTATTATGAATAAATAATAAATAAGACAGTATTATTGCATATGCATTATTATTAAAACAAAACATTTGTGTGGTTTATGAAATTAAATGAGTTTAACTGAGAAACGTAGATGAAGCTATGTGAAATGTTATATGCAAAGTTAATGAAGACATCTACAAAATTTTAGTCTAAAAATGTTAAATACTGTTTTTATGTTGCTTAGATTTCTTTAAATATCATTAAAAAATAGTTCTGGCGGTTGTTACCTTAATTTATTAAATATTTTAAATAGAATGGGCTCTATTTTGATCACAACGAATAAACGAATATCAGACTTTTACAAAGTAATAAAATACATCTACATTATTTCAGAAAAACAAAGAAATAGTGATAAAACACGTTATACAATAAATAAAAAATGTTATTTTAAATCATCATGGAAAATTTCAAGTTAATTGATACATAAATGTCGAAATGGTAACTATTTTTTACTTAATGTGCTCTCCTGAAAAAATGCTATTATGTAGATGTCCGTATCTACTTCGCTGCCATCGATGTGATGTGAACATAAATAATTATCCATGACCATAGCAATGTCAAACCAATACCTGACTAATATGCATAAAACGTAAAAATATATACACGAATATAAAGGAAGAGACGTTTTCGTAATGCAAAGACGCACTAAAGAAAAGATTAGGCTTAGAGTCGATTCAGTCCTCAACCTCATCGATACGTGTTAATCAAGGTTCTTATTATCACACTAACCACCAGTTTCCAAAAAGCTTCTCAAAGTCAGATTTACTGATCTGGCTAATGCTGACCGCTCATTGGTTGACTATGTCGGTATTGCGTCATGGACTGCCATCGACCAAATCAATCCAATCACAATGATTTTAAAGTAAAAAAATCGTTATTTTTACATTTATCGGCATTGAGGCATTGGAAAGTTGACTTATGCCAAATAATTAATTAATATTGTCGTATTTGCATTTAGTATTTGACCAATGAGTTTATTAGGAACTATAATTATTTGACATGAACATTGCATTATCGCATAAAATTACAAAAACATTTAACTACAAACTATTCTATTACATATATGAAATAATTTAATGTATTAAAACATGTATAATTTCAAAATAATTTTAAAAAACATTTTGTAGTACTGTAGTTTACAGTAATTCTAATTAATTATAATATAATAAATATAAATACAACATGAAAAATGAAAATATTTTACCCCCATACAGGCAATTCTTTGACTTTATAAAGTGTCATTTCTAAAACTTGTCTGCGGTCTATACCCAACTCCCCTTGCGGGGTGAAGCGGTGCCGTTTTCAATTTGCTCTATTTGCGTTTGTTTTAATAGCTCTCTCTCCTTATTGCACGCGGACGGCCAAATTGCTTCGTGCCTGGACGCCTTTTGATTAAGAGGCACATACCACGGGTCTAGGCGTAAAAACAAAGTGTCCGACTGTTTGTACACAAACTTGGAAGACTTGGGGAATATATTGAACACGGAATGGATATTGGAACTTTTATAGACGTGACTCGAAATTTAGTAACATTTTTCGCATCATTTCATTCGGTAAAACTTTATGATGATGAAAATTAAATTAAATTATTTATATACCAAAACGCTATATTATTTAAACTTATGCTTTTAACGAATTAAAGTTCAAGTTATTCCGTCAATCAAATTGAAGATGATTAGAAATACCGGACCATCCACAAATTTGACAAGTAGAGATAGGTTGACAGAGAATTTTAAACGCACTCAGGCAAAATTAATAATTTAATAACAATCCTTTGCCATCAACAAGATATTAAATTCAAATACATTATATAAACCATCATTAGCCCCAATTACTACCATAATAGAAAACGTTATATTCAGTAAAATTTTCATACATATTCAGATATAATGAACAACAATAAATTTTGTCAAAATGATATAAAAATCCCAATTACGTACGTAGAAAAAGTAAAATTATCTACCCTTGTAGCAGAGTCAATACAACGGTAGATAAACATCGTATCGTCAAGGAACGTCGATATTCGACGGCAAACATAAAAGGCATACGGTATAACGAGCTCAATACAAACATACAAACATACGTATTAAACTCGAGTGTACTGTAGTGTACCTGTCGCTGGCATATAATTTGACGTACGCGCGGACCGCGCGTCAGCACAACCGCACGTGTCAATGGGCCGCGACAGTCGTCCGTCTAACTCGTGCGGTTATAGCAATGGATTAATTTAATTAACGCCCGAATACGATCCGGATTATTCTAATTCGATCCGAATAAAACAATGAATTTGAAAATTAGAGTATATCACAAATTGGTGAGGAAAACGCATAAATGACTCTCGAGATTATTCTTATGTACCAAATAAGGTAAAGTTCATTATCATATAACATCCCACTACCATTATTAAATTTATTTATTTTTTAATATTATAGGTAGGCGGACGAGCATATGACCGACCTGATGGTAAGTAGTCACCAACGCCTATAGACATTGGCATTGTAAGAAATGTTAACCATCCCTTACATCGCCAATGCGCCCAAAACCTTGGGAACTAAGATGTTATGGCCCTTGTGCCTGTAATTATACTGGCTCATTTACCCTTCAAACCGGAACACAACAATACCAAGTACTGCTGTTTTGCGGTAGAATATCTGATGAGTAGGTGGTATCTACCCAGAGCTTGCACAAAGCCCTAACTCAACCATTAAGATAACACATTTCTTTGCAAATAATTAGTAATTGGCTTAAAAAATCAATTAAAATATTTGTACTTTTCACCTAAACTACCGACCAAACCAAAACTAAATCTCTCAAATGCATACATTTTGCATATTGATTTCACGTATCAAACAAAAGAGTACTAATTAATAGGCAGGTAATTATTTGTCGCAATTTCGTTATTGGACGTGAAACAAAAGCTGTTGTACATCGAAATCCTGAGCACAAACGTCGATGACACCGGCCGCCGTATCAATACGCTAATTAATAAGCGTCGGACCGAACCCGAGTACTTTTCAATAAACTAGAGCCATATCAGCGGCGACACTAATTGGGTTGCCATTTTGTAGGTTAAAACGTAAATGTCATTCGAAAATCCATTTGTGTTAATGCGACGTTTTTAAAATGGTATGCAACGTTTTTTTTAAACAAAATAATCTTTTGATAATGGAAATTGGAAAATACATTTAAAAACAAGCTGACCCGCCCGACTGACGTTGTCTTTTAAGGTTCATGACGACGTCATAAAAATATATTTAAAAATCGTGTATATATATATATATATATATATATATAAATAGGTGTCACTTACCTTAGCCAATGTCTTTTAGCGATGGCTGTGTGGCAACAAATCGCGTCATATTGGTCGGCTATCCATACGATGAGAATAATATAGAATGCTGTTGTTGTATCATTGAAGAACTCTGACATAATGGCTTCCATACCTGTCAAACGAAAGATTTTTATTTTAGTTAAGGCTTCGAGTACAATTTGGCTTAATATTAAGTGCAAAGGGACTGCAATAATAAATAAATAATGAAACTCTTTATACCAAGTTGAAGTAGTAGGTTAATTAAAAATACAGAAACTGAAGATTTGGATTTTTGGAAGATTGGATTTGGATGGAAGGTTTGGATAAAACAGGAGTCTTACGTATGTATATTTTAATAATTATTTTACGGCCTTACATATAAACCTTGTTTAGCGGGTGATTAGTTTACCAATGCTGAGTTTTCTTCTGTCAAATGTCAAATCAATAATAACAAAAAGAGTGAAATCAGTGTTTAACTAAACAATTGCTAAGCAAAAGTACGGCCGTTAGTATAAAAATAATTGTGTAATTAATTCCAATAAAATAAACGTCTTTCTGCTGGGTTAAAGCCTTGCTCTCCTTTTAAAGAAAAGGTTTTGGAGCTTCTTCCACCACGCTGCACCAATGCGTTTTAGTTAAGTGTATTAAGTGTATGTAGCAGATTTTCATGTGAAACATGCAGGTTTGTTCACAACATATAAGAATATGTGGTGAAAGATCACCACTAAGGACAAGACGATAGTTACGATTCACGTATTCTAATACTGAACTATATCGGCAATAAAATAAAAGAGGCTGTATGAAGACGCCTGTTACATCATCGTTACCACTGTTACGTACCATAGGTAACGATATTGTGTACAATATATATTTACTATCGTATATAACCCGATGGTAAATATATATATTGAATTAAAATATATATATTGAATTTTATAATTAAATTGCGAATAAAGTCTGAAGCCTGCAGTGATGAAAAGGCAACAACTTAATTCAACGAAACAACTTTAAACACGTTCTTCATCTAGCAATTAGTCGAACTGAAGCAGGTCCATGTGAGCGCAACCGCATATTTTAGCTCAGCATTAAATATCGCGGGTCATGTGTGATAGTCATAGGAGACGGTTGGTGTCGGGGAGTAGGACTAATTAGGTGTCGACAGTTACACCCTAACGACCGAAATCCGAGCACCGCTAGGAGCTTATTAAGCACCCGACATGCTGTGGAACACCACCTCGACTGCTAAGCATACATTCTAACGTACTATTTTTGTAGTTAATTTAGTAATCATTAACAATTTCAACGGACAAGCTTATTTCTAAATTATCCTTTACCGCAATATGAAACTCATTAAGATGAAAAAACGGATCTCCTAAGTCATCTAAATGAAACAGTGGATAGTTGAGCTTATCTAATAAATATGGTGGACAATACCGACTCTAATAATAATAAATTCACGTGTTTTCAATTTTTTATCTTATTTTAGATTTTAATAAGCTGTTCTATCATTTCAAATAATAATAAATGCGTGAGAGTAACTTTTTTGTCAGAAATTTAGAACTGTGCACTTATACAGTTTTATATTTTTGGAAATACATTTTACATGACTTGCTATATGACTTTCGGGAAAATGTTACCTTTATAAAATCAAAATACAATAAATTATATTATTATATGTACCAGAAAATAGAAACAGGTCTGAAATTTAAAATTAAATTACGCTTTTTGAAATATCGTTCTTTCCTATAAGTATAGTTGAATGTAACAGTAACGACAGCAGATTATGTATTAATAAAATTAAAGGTACAATGGACGTTTGTTACTTCTGAATTGTATTATTAAATGTGTGACATAAGTTCATAATAAAATTTCGACGTGCAGCAATAAATCCCGTATGAATTTCACACTCAACCCTCAGACAATTGGTCCGGAGCGGGAACATAACTCAATATAACACGGACAACTGTCCGGCGCCGCGGCAGAGCCTTATTTGCATTTTGATGAGGCCCAGCACTGATACAATAAACACGTTAGGAGTAGTCACGAGCCTGACGACACGCGCCGACAGCCAACCTAACGCTGACGACGAATCAGCGTGTCGCCCTTAACTATGTTGGCACAATTAATCCTAACTTCTAATCTATTATATTCTTGAATATGTGATATCAACTTAATTATGCACTTATGAAACATATCCAAAATATGCGTTAAAGCTTTTCTGACAAGGATTGTAGTATATAATATAAGAATGCAATTAATTAGAAGAGATATTTATAAGAAATAATTGAAGTAATGATTTTATAGTTAACATTTTACTAACTGATCTTTCTTTATTTCCAATTAATAGTAAAGTTTTTATTGTGCGTTTAACGTACCATACATTTTTCATTAAACATATATAAAAGCGAGTCGTCTTAATGTTTTCGTTCCAGCCATAACAGATTGAATACAGTATTCGAAGGAAGTAATATTATTGTCTATTATTGTATTCATTCATTCAATAATTTTGCATCTGTAGTGTTTCGCGCGTGCTTTTCACCCATCTCCGGCGATCTACGTCTTGTGCCGGAATTAAAATTAATAGCGGACGCCGGCACGTCGGCCGGCCCCGTCTCGACCCGCTCGGTAATTTGTTTACTCGCTTCGCTACGGATTACGTCGCATGCTCCGATGAATTGGTAACAGCCGTGACTTTTTAGCTCTGAATGATTGAACCGCAAATGCGAAACTTCTTAGCATATATCTTTTCATCAAGTAACTTTCTTGTGGTTTTATAATATACGATGATATTGAGACATGACAAATTTATTGCATATGAAAAAATAATTAAGTTAACGCAATTTTTTTTAATATTCATATTACTATGTCATAAAAATGTAGTTATTGCGTGTAACATTAATTTATATACAATAAACGTTTGTTTATATTGGAACCAATCAGACATAAGGGCGCAAAACAAATGAAAACATATGAAAGTCGATTGTACTCGATAACAGCTCAAGAGCAATCCTCGTATAGCCGGAGGTGTAAGATAGCACACAAATTGTCGCTTCTTCCCAGGTTTTAATCAAGGGGGACACCCGCCGCGTCTGTCGTCCGCGCTTCCTTGAACTTGGCGTAAATTGAGAATAATGGTGCCTGTACTATTTTAGGGTTCTTAGGATAAGACAGGACTGAGACATGGCTCCTTTAATGTTCTTTTTGGTATTCATTTATTTACCAAATCGTTTGATTTGCTAAAATTGATTTACATAAATATACTGTTACAGTACATATTTTAATATTTATCGATAACTTCCAGTGCGTTTTTAGATCTCTGTAATAAATAATAATAATAATATCCAGGACATTTTTCACACACGGCCATCTGATCCCAAATTAATCTTGTACAAGGCTTGTGCTATGGAAACCAGACAACTGATATACTACATATACTACTTTTCTTTTGTAGATACATACTTATACAGATAATTACACCCAGACTCAGGACAAACAGACATGTTCATGCACACAAATGTCTGTCCTGGGTGGGAATCGAACCCACAACCTTCGGCGTGAAAGGCAAGTGTTCTACCAACCACGCCAACCGGCTCGTCAAAATATACTGATAATTATAGTCTTGTGACTAAGGATGAAACCTGGGTTTGCCATTATAACCTTGAGTCAAGTCAAGGAAGAGCGGAAGTTAAAATTGTTATTTTTTGTTCAGTTTCTTCGTACCGTGATTCGTGAGAGATTCGTGTTGCCTTAATGGTACATATCGTAACTCGTGGGTAGAAATTTACCATTATGAACAAATTAACAAAGTAGGTTGGACGCATATTTCACACTAAGTAAAAATATTACTTTATAATTTTAAATTAATTGAAGGTATTCAATTAATTGAAAGGTCTTAAAAATGTAATCTCTGATAGCGTGGCAGTTGACGCTATAACAAAAAGTAGAAATGATTTTGTATTTTTAAATCCCCTTATATCTTTCATTCCGCCCACTTTTAAAAACTCCCACTCGTAAAAACTCACAGTTGTATGACTAATATAGAATTTCAATGACATATTTATTCATTTTCTTCTTTTATAATGATATTTAGTCTGGCTTTAGAATCACGTATCATTACGTAATTAAGTTTGCGACACATATTGATGGTTCCGTATTGGCAATCGCTTTCTATCCCGCGGCGATTAAGTTTCGGCGCTAAGCCGTGCATTGGTGATCCGCCTTTACGAGCTCGTTAGGGTCTGTAATCGCGTTGCAGGAGCCGGATTACGCCTGTGCATTATTAGTGTTTTTATTGATTCACTCGCCTCCCGTCGTAAACTGAGATTATTATTCGCGACGCGCCCCACCCCGCGTCACCCGCCCGCCTCAGCTGACTTGTTTTGTTACTTAATCGCAACGATAACAACATTTAACGACGGCTAGGTGACTGGCTTAATTCCACTCCGATGTTTAGTGCTCATTCTATTTTCATTAACCATTTACCCACTTAATGATCCAAATCCTAAGGGAGTGATTCAAAGACTTGGTGTCCATAAAATTAAACCTTGGCGTGACCTGCTACACATAGTTAGGCGAATGTTGACCTTTGGCCTTGATTAGCCTATATACCGTAGCACGATCATCTAGTAAAAATAATATTTAAAATATATTTATAAAGCCGGTCCGTATTTACTTATAACGCACTATATAAATAAATTCATATTTAATATGTTAACTGCAGATGAAGAACTGCATGGAAGCAAATGTGCATCTCCTGCTGCCGAGAACAGAAATTGTCTTTAAGTTTTTTAATTTCCCCTTATCTAAACTTGATCCCCGATCTGTTTAAACTTTAACGATGTACATATGTTATGCATTTCATACATTATATTTGATTTTTCATACATTACATTTTAAACGGCGATTCGGATTTTATTCAGCTCGTGACCACGACCAGATGGAACTTTGTCGATACGCCGTACAACATAAAAAAGTATGGTCATGTTTAAGCCATGAATATAAAATATGAATTGGTCTCCACAATCACATTATAATTTAATCATACAAAATTTGACCAGATAATAGTCATTTTTTAATTTACTTTACTTGTACAATAGCTTTAATGTTAAAAATGTTAGTATAACCGCATTGATTAAAGATATATCAAAATAATACAAAAAGCAAGTTGTTTTGACTACGTCGCTACGCCTCATCCTAGCGAGTCTGACACACGATCATTCTATTATGTCAAAATATGCGTTCTCTTTTAGTTATAGTTATGGATATGTAGAGAGATATTATTTTTTAAACAAAAATATATATAATTTTGTTACTTTTTTATTCAGAAATAATCAAAATACCATTATAGGCTTTTATCGATAATATAGTGTAAGGTTTATATATTTGTTATTATTATTAGAAAATCTCTCACTATTCATTTTATAATAATGAACTTTACTTAAATTAAGTCTTAGTTATACGAGTACAATATCAAACAACGAATTGCGTCATTTTTTTTACAAAACGTGTTGCAGGTATAATTCATTCAACTCGATAATAAACTTTCGTTAAAGAAAATATGATAAACTAAAGTGATAATACGTCTAAAGTATCAACCGCCAACTATCAAACGTATAGTAAAAACTTTCTCGTTCAATGAGATTACTCCCTCTGAACCTCGTTTCGGGGACGGGACAACGGCATTACACATTTGTTATACTCGTCTCCGCCGGTGTTCGTTTTTATAGCAATATAGCCTTTATTACATACATGGTAAGATCAGGTATTCTTAGTGCAACCGCAAGTACATCGAACCGTCGTCAATTTGTATCGAACGAGCATGCATGTTAATAAAGCCTATTGTGTGCCTCGCCTTAGCCAGATTAGCTCACCAAGACGGTCTTTGCCAATCTAATACAGACTTATGCTTTCGATACTCGACATCGTTATCATATACACAGGCTATGCCTAATAAATGTATTATTTGTGACAATTTTAAAAAACCTATAATACATAGTAATAATAATAGGATAATGCGCAGTCAATCAGTTTTAATTCTATGGCTATATCGTACGTTCTTTTAGAGAACAACTTATAATTGCGATTTTTTTTTCACTTTTAATAAGTTAAACAAAAAGTACATGTGCAAAAACATTGATATATAATTAAACAAAGAAACAATCTCGGCACGATTCATTACGCATAATATAAAATTTAAAACGTCTAAGTACCCGGATAATAATATAAATTAATTAATTTACTACCTAAACATTTTCCAATAATCATCGAAGGTAAAATATAGCGATATTATAATAAGGATTATTGGCCCAAAACGTTACGTAGCGTCTTACGAGAGAACCCCTAGCACTCGAGTGGAAGAAGAGTCAATCATTAGAGCCGATGAAGAGGTTAATTTCGATAATCCGCTTTACCACTCACCTAAAATCTGTTGCCTGACTCTCGGCGCCGACAGCGTTGAGGAGATTACTGTCATCGGTACACAATGGTATAATACTTAGGTATATCGGCGATACCGTCGGTTCATCGTGCCATTAATGAAGCGTACGTGTCGGGCTAGTCCGGTCCCTTGTGATCAAGGCGAGTGCGGGCCGTAGTTTAATTAGGGCAGCGGTTTAACAAACTGCTAATGGTGAAAATGGATCAGTGTATCGGTCGGTCTAGCTAGCTAGATGTGGCCCGCGGTCAAATCAACATTTGCCGACGGATCGAATTACGGTTCGCCGCCACGTCACCCGTAACGTAATTGATTCAGTGTCCGCTGGGCGCTGGCACGCCTTTTTGTCTCTCACCCGGAAAAATGCAAAATCCACCAATAATTCAATATCCTCACACTGTCAACGTTGCCGCCGCCGTTCCAGCGACGATATAACTTATAATTTGCTTTTAAAATATTGTGCTGCTTTATACTTCTACAAATAATTTTAGATTTTACGCACATGAAATTTTTAAAACTAATGTATTAAAAGTATAAAATACCGAAATTTAAACATGTGTTGTCGAAAAATAGCCGTATTAAATAAAGAAAAGATATGAAGACTAATATGGTTTCATTTTAAAAGCGAGTAAAGAATATGCAGGTATTTATTTATACATAATTTATTCTTGTTTACAAATATAATATAAAAAATACTTTCGTTCTATAATATCGTCATTAGAATTTGATTTAATCTATGCACTTTTGACAAGTAAGCATGTTACAATAATAGCGTGCAATATCAAAAAGGCAAACACCAAGTCGAAAGCATACGATTAGGTGCCTTAATAATTTTATAAAAATATACTAAAATATTATACACAAAATACAGTGTAAAGTCCATTCGCGTGAGTACATTCTTACGTGCAATTGAACAGCATCCGACGTGGAAACAGATACACGACAAATGCACAGAAACACTCATATCGAAACGAAAACATTTCACCGATACGAAATATCGGAGACGAATATTCGTATTTCATTTGTTATTACGGTAGGGGTTATGAGTTGCACCTATAATACATCTCTATGTGTGGTCTACGTGAACAGTTCTATTTGTACTCATTGAAGAACAAATAAGTAGTACGAACTTAATCTTATAAATTAATAGTATAAAAAAACATTTTTCAAAACAAGATATACAAAATTTCTTGTTTATGCCGATCATTGAGAAGTTCCTTTGTCTGGAGCCGATCCTGGGTGTAGAATAAGTCATGCTTACCATAAAAATGCATTAAAATGTAAAATTTTAACTCCGTTGGATAAGAGGAATTAGTAGTAATGAAGCTTGCATAATGTGACCTTAACAAACTACATATATTGCATGTTAATAATATATACATTGCAAGTTAAAAATATCTTGTAATAACAATTAATGCAAGGAAGACCTATGCATTTCAATCATAATATTTCTTTATAATTCAATCCAATCAGATTATATTACTTTAAGTTTATTGAGTTTGAACTTCAACATCTTTGCTCTTTCTAACAAAAATCTTTAATAGTTTTTATAACCTATATATTAAAGTATATTTGATACCATATAAAGTTTTTATTTCTTAACACATTCATATTTAACAATATTATCTAATGAATGTGTTAATAACATAAACAAATACTTGAGCGAAAACTCATTTTCTTCCTCTATATTATTAAATAATCCTTAATAACGTAGTAAATATACGCAATATTAAGATCGAAATTATATTTAATGTAGAGTGTTGGACTTATATCCTGTGGGAGTTATCCGGTATATTTGAAATTGGCTTCATAAAAGAATCGTAACGTAGTGTACGCATTTCAAAATGAAAAACAACTAGAAAATCGCCAGGGACGATGGCGCAAGCAATATTGCAGGATTTGATTTAAAACTACGACATGCCGTTCTATCAAAGTGTACCGATAAAAAACAAATTTCCAAACGACACAGTTAATTCCCTTGAAGATCAAATAATTCCATCTATATATTTTTAAATTGTACCATGACTGACTGACAGACAACGTTCAATCTCATCAAAGCTACATAGAAATATGAAATTTAAATGCAATCTTCATTTTATAATGTAAGAAAGATAGAATTTACTTATATTTAGATTTTCAAGAGGGCGTTTCTGGGATATTAACACTATATTATCGCGGTATAACTAATAATCTCCACCAACTATAATTTTCCACCAACCCGCATTGGAGCAGCGTGGTGGAATAAGCTCCAAACCTTCTCCTCAAAAAAGGGAGAGGAGGTCTTTAGCCCAGCAGTGGGACATTCACAGGCTGTTACTGTAGCTAATAATAATAAAAAAACACCTATGAGCGCCTTTATTATATATACACATGTATTTTATAATCAAATTAATTTCAATTAATTCATGTTGGTCACAAAATATTTAAAAACCTTTTTAATTATTTTCTATGAATTTTAATACACAATCTTACAAGCTTACAATGATGTTTATTCCTTAATCAAATTTATCAAAATGTTTAATGTATCCTTACTTATGTAAAAGTAAAATATTTCACACTAACCGCCTAACATGAGTGACATGATACAATCAAAAGTTGGGCGACAGACACCGGTCGCTTCCGTCCGCCTCGGATGTAGACAATTTGCAACTAAATTCATCAATGCTTACGAAACCCACTTACGTCGGCTTTGATGTAATTGGGCCTCAAGGGCGACATTATGCTTCATTTTCCCGAGTACTGGTAAAATAACACGGCGTTTGTGGGGAAGTAATGCAGTTTGTGGGGAAGTAATTACGAGAACTGCAATGGAGAGGCTGAAGAAAATATGAAGGAACCGAAACATTACCAAAGCAACCAAGATCCGGCTCGTACAAACGCTTGTTTTCCCCATATTTCTATACGCTGCGGAGACGTGGACTTTGCGGCAGGTCGAAAAAAAGAAGATCGATACTCTGGAGATGTGGTGCTGGAGACGAATGCTAAGAGTTTCGTGGACCGAATTTCGCACCAATATCTCCATTCTTCAAGAACTCGGCATCAAACAGCGTCTTTCGGCGCTGGTTCGAAAGCGCATACTAACATTTTTTGGACACGTCTCCCGGCATTGAAATGACTCCATTGAACGCCTTGTTATTCAAGGCAAGGTGGATGGCATCAGACCACGTGGAAAGACGCCCATGCGATGGACCGACCAAATAAAAACAACTGTTGGCGGTCCTTTGCATGAATGCACCAGGCTCACCACTAACAGGGACATAAGGCTAAGGCTCGTGAGGCGAATAACATCTGCGCCGAATAATTCATAGATACATACTTCATTGCGACCACGACCGCTCTGACAAGAGTGTCACGACGAAGAAGAAGAAGAATGCAGTTTGGCAATCGTGAAAGGATTTTAACTTTTAATATATACATGATTATTTGTAAAAACGATCAAACCTATAAACCTCGCAATACCTTATTACTAACACAATAAAGAATAACATTTTGTTCTAAGACTTGTTCCAAAACCTAATGGATTTTCCAAAAATAGACATTCAAGTTTTTGTTGTTTTCTCTGACATTTTACATCTGTATTTAAACCCTATTCCAATCGGAGTAGGAATAAAGGTAAACATGGCATAGATTTACAAATTGCACTCGATTTTCTAATTGTTCTGTTGTATTACGCACTATAAACAGTTATTGATTAATTTATCTTTATTTAAAATACAACACAATTTCACTTAACTATTTATAACCACATTAATTTAACTTTCGAAGTTCCAATTACAACTTCGCGGATATTGAAAACGCCATTTTTTCGCGAGTCCATGGTGAATATGATAAATTATTCAAGATCTTGACCAATTATATCGCGTCAATTGATATCAAAAAAACCGAGATGGCCCTGTGGTAAGAACGCGTGAATCTTAACCGATGATCGTGGGTTCAAACCCGGGCAAGCACCACTGAATTTTCATGTGCTTAATTTGTGATTATAATTCATCTTGTGCTTTACGGTGAAGGAAAACATCGTGAGGAAACCTGCATGTGTCTAATTTCACTGAAGTTCTGCCACATGTGAATTCTACCAACCCGCATTGGAGCAGCGTGGTGGAATAAGCTCCAAACCTTCTCCTTAAAAAGAGGAGAGGAGGCCTTTAGCCCAGCAGTGGGACATTCACAGGCTGTTACGGTACGGTACGGTACGGAATTGATATCAATGTCAGTTGTTTTTTTGGGTTTACTCCTCTGGTGGTTGGAATAGGTTATAGTAGTGAGTAGTTACATCACGTCTACCGTGCTTTGTGATCCGTAAAAATATTTCGGAGTACCCATCGAATCATGGGCCCATGGAATTGTTTAAATTGCTTGCTAGACTTGTAGGTACACTGCAACCACAATCGCTTCATACTCAACTAGATTTAGGACTGTCTACAGAATAAAAAAAATTATACGCACTAAGTATCGAAAATCGACAAAGACATGCTGCGCGAGCGCCTCTTAGTGAAAGACGAGTGATAGCAAATAAATTAGCGTGCTACATCTTAGACCGTGTCGATGCTTTACATCAGGCAAGTCAACGGTCAAACGCTGGCCTATTAGTAGTAAAAAAAAATAACTAGCTTTCTTCGAGTTGTTAATATTTAAAAAAATCATTTTTATTATGTAAATTCTTGTATGAAAGAAAATTCTAATGAATTATTTAAATTCAAAGAACTAAAGCCGTTAATTATGACGTTAGTTATATGGTACGGCGAGATTATTAATGTTATACAAACAATTTTGTATACATAATAAAATAACACAACAAAATCTAAATTGTTAACTTTTCGAAATATTATTAGTCAGCTTGTGTTTTTTATCCTTCGATTTATTGATGATTTTTATTTATTTTTGTATATGTCTGAGGCTGAGAGTCGTTATTTCGAATTTAAAGTGGATAATTCCGAATGGTCAATAATGAACAGGTCGATGCGCACCCATAAAACCATCGACTCTAATAACTTATTATTATTATGAATAATTCATTGTTTTATTCAAATAATATTATATCTTATTTAGTCATTTTATTAGTTGCAGCCGTTTTATTACTACGTGTCAATAATACTCGTTACACTAGTAATATTTTAAAGAAATAATTCATCATTAAGGAATACTAAGAAAATGTCGAAGATAAGGGTTATAATTATTGTATCAAAAGTGACATAAATCTATCCGAAGCATCATTTGCAAGCAGCAGCGGATGTTGGCAATTTGAAACTAAATTCATTATAGCTTACGAAACCGACTTACTGGGCTTTGAAGTAATTGAGCCCCTAGGGCGATGTAACGCTTCGTTTTACAGATACTTGCAACGCGAGACAGATACGCTTCAACGGCATGCAAACTGCAAGTAAACCGTTTTTCACGAAAGTTCATTTTTACAAAAAATATCTATTATATAGGTATTAAAAAAACATTATCTAAATCTGAAAATGTTGAAAGTCAACATTTTCCCCTCTCCCCTCCCTCTGTGATACTCCGCTGGTGATGCAAAGCAAAATCGCCATGCTGGGGATTGACGTTCGCTGCGACCTTAGTCCAAGGGATTACATCGAGGCTGTTATAAAAACAGCTTCACGGAAACTCGGAATTCTGAACAAGGTGCGGCGCTTTTTCACGCCACAACAACTGTGCCTGCTGTACAAAACACAGGTACGGTCTTGCGTGGAATATTGCTCGCACCTTTGGGATGGCTCCGCTAAGTACCTACTTGAGGATTTGGACCGGTTGCAGCGACGTGCCGTACGCATTATTGGCGACGTAAAGGTCACAAACACCCTTGAACCTTTACAATTGCGTCGTGAGATAGCAGCACTGAGCGACTGTATCACGGCGAGTGCTCTGAGGAATGATTCTCTCTAATTCCTGCTTCCCCCTTCCTTCTTAAGTCCACGCGAGCTGGTTCTCAATGTCACCGCCTAACTGTGACATCAATTCCATCGCGAACAAAGAAATTTGGCAACTCCTTTCTTTGTCGCACTTCCAAAAAATGGAATTCCTTACCAGCTCACGTGTTCCCCACCTCTTACAACCCGGGTTCCTTCAAACGAGGCGTGAAGAGGCATCTTGCGGGCCGGCAAGGCGAAGGCGGCTAGTGCAGAACGTTTTTCCCGTCTGTACTGGCCGTCGTCGCGTTTGGACTCTACTACCACTTACCATCAGGTGGAGTAGAGTCATTTGCCCTCCCGGCGAATATAAAAAAAAAAAAAAAAATCTGAAGTGTAAAATGTGTCAAATATGTCAAATGTTAAGGAGCGCTTATGCGGGCAAATGTTTTGGGCTATTTATTTATTAGTTAGGTACAAAAACAGAATAAAATCAGAACGTTCATTAAAATTATAGGAATACAGTCAGTTGCTATTTATATAATAATCAATAAAATTACTAAATTAAGGTAATTAATAAATTAAATTATGATAATTAAACCATTTAAATTAATTAACTAAGAAAATAAATAAATTATATGTTAGGTGTGGAAATTTAAGTCAATTTTTTTTCTTTTCGTTTCCATTTTATTGCTTTTAACTTATGATAAAAGCGCTAAAAGATCGATAAAATCCTCCGTAAAGAACAAAACATTTGATGCCAAAATGATGCTTTTTGCCGTAGCCGTAAATCGCGTTACTATCGGCCAATATTAAGATTAAGAGCATCTTTGCATATGTGTGTACATACTGTAATTTTGATTATATTATTATTTGAATGTAATGTTAAGTAATATAAAATATAGTATAAAAAATATAATCAAAAAAATTAAACGAGCGTGCTATTAATACAAGAACATGCTATTATATCTTGATACTTACTACAAAAGACAGGGTTAGTAATTATTTTTTGAGAAGCTTACAACAGGATCCCAGAAAACAGGTCACTAATGTTCTATGGTAAAGTTAAATATTATTAACGAACATTTAGATACTGAAGGTTATATCAAAAGTGACGACTTTATTGATGCTTTGTCTTGCTAATGAAACGATCACATTTCAACAGTATAAGCAATTTAAAAAAAAATTAACCGCTTAATTTTTTGTAGCCGGTTACATTTTATATATTGAAAAAAGATATTAACTGACTTCGGTTTGTCATACTGTAACGGAAATTTACAGACCTTGAATACTCGACTCGATTGAAGAACGATTAAATAATGTAAATTCAAAATACACACTAGCGAGAGAACAGACGTAGACATTGACGTTCATTGTTTGACTTGATCCGGTCGATCACGAACTAATTGCAGCCTCGGGCTGTCGCTTTGGATGCGCTTTTCGGTAAGTTTGAAATATTCTCACCACAGTTCATACATATGTGTCGCGATCATTACTCACACATATATACGGATTCGTGTTGATCTCGTTTAAGAAAAATCGGAAACGAAGATAGGAAATATAATTTGTATATTTGCCATGTACTCTATTATAATCGAAGATAAATTTAATTTTAATTTGAAACATTATGGATATTTTTAGTATACGTAAGACTTATTTTCTTATACTTCCTAAATAATATTATATAAAATTAAAACACCTGCAAGATCGAGAAGGTTTCCTTTTTAATTTTATAAACAGAAACTAAAATTTTACTATTAGGAAAGAAAAAAAACTCTAAAAAAGTAATTCTTCTAAAAAAGTTATAACCATTTGCTGGTTTGTGGTAGAAAGAAACTTTTGATTTAGCAATTGAAACTCTCACATTATAAAAACAATGAAAAACCTCAGGCAAATTCTGAATATATATGATTATATTTAACAGAATATAACTTTCAACTAAGGGTTACAACCCTCTGACCTCCATAGCCCTAAGTGTGTCGGATCTACGTAGGGGGGCTATATTTACAGGTAGATTAAAAGATGTGTAGTTATCTATTAAATGTATGATCTTATTCTTATATTTGAACCAGACTAGATTTAAAAAGTCAATACTTAACTAAATCATATAAAATAAATTATATATTATTGAAAATTGCTATTTAAAAAGACAAACTTAAAGTTAATGAAGTTAAGATAAACGTATAGAAACGACAAGACCAAGTTCATCGCCTTGAAGCATGTAACGTGATATAACCACCGAAACTCGTAACATTCCACTTTCCGCGGTTGCACAACTCCGCTGAACTTGTTGCATGCTTCCGACGTCGGGCACCCGAGGTGTGGAAGCGGAGAGGGAGGTCTTTTTTTCTGTTTCCCTTTATTTTCTTTTCCGTTTTCAAGAGACGGCGCATCTCATCTGTACAGTGGCTCGGGGGAACGAATGTTCTATCTAATTAACTTTATCATAAAGCGCCGGTTATTGCCTCGCCGGCGCACTGTTTAATCGGAAACACGCTTTATGTTACAGTTTTTGTGTCTGTAATTACTATGTTAATAAAGATACAAGTAATTGAAATATGTCCACATTATTAAGATTCGCTATAATTGGAAATTTTATTCATTACATTTAATAATCTTCACTATATATTATCAAGACTCACGAGTAGTTTTCAATTTAAAACACTTAGGAAGTTAAGGACGTTATAATATAATAATAACATACTTTATTTTTTATTTAAATTTAAATTTAAAATTTAGTATTCAAATGTATTTCACAAGAGCAAAATATGTTGCACGAATCGGGTCTAATGCTATAATCATTCTCTTCCTGCCGATGCATCTAATAATACTTGTTTATTCACGTCTATTTAATTTCTATTTAATATTTAATTTAATTTCTATTTATTTTTTATTATATAATATTGTTTTGCTGTTGTTAACTGTTTGAATCTTAATAATTATTTTTATACATGAATTAGTTTTGAGTGGAAACTTGATTGGTGTGTGATCGAGTTAATTTGTTGTGTAGTATATGTGGCGTGTACTGTTTGTTTCCCAGATATAATAAAAATAAAATAAAAATAAATAAACATAAAAACTTCCGAAATATATACTTTCCTATCATCACAAAAATCATAATAATACTGATAGATTATAATTAAATAATCTAGAGAAAAAAGTCCTATATTATTTATAAATTTATATTTACTAAACATGTAAATGGTAAAAATGGTATAATTCTATACAATATTATTCTATAATTCGGGATAGAATCTCTCATATAAATGAAGACTATCACAAAAAGTAATCCCTTAAAAGTTATTCCCTCTAAAAATGAAGTTTTCTCAATTAAACGCAGCGAAAGAACGTACGGGCAAAGTTTCAACTTTGATCTCAGATAACGCGGCGTCTGGCGGTTTCTATCCGCTAGGATTAATAACAAATGAGCTAAGTATTGACGGAGATATGAGATTTACTAAACTTGATATCAAATTGAAATTACTCTATCGCTTTTAAGTTATTTTATAATTATTAAGGTGTAAATAGGAACATTTGAATCACATAATAGTGTAACTGGTAGTCTCATGTATGTTTCCGTTTTGAACATTGATTGTTCGTCATCAGATCCAATGATTAAAGCCGCATGGACGATTGAATGTCTATAAAGCATATAAGTTATATATGTGCTATTGCTTTGCGTTACTATATAGATACATTTGCTGGTCTGTCTTCTTGTAATAGAAAAACTATTTGGTTTGAAAGTTTATCCGAATTTGTTGCTCTTGTAATCGGGATCTGATTAGCTTCAAAACTAAATATATTATATAATATACAAAATTGTGTCTATAGACACGCAATAAAAACAAACGTGTAATTTAAACGATACTAAACGTAAATTTAATCCTTCCTTAATTAATTATAAAAGGCTTTTACTGAAAATTCAATCAAGAGGCAAAATAGTTTTCAAAGCAAAATACAAATAGAAAATGTCTATTATTTAATTTTTTAGTTTAAAGCTGATTTGAAATGTTTTCATAATATCACAACATAAAATGCATCACATGCAAACTTGTTCGTACAAGTCCGTAAGGAAATAATAAAACTATCACCGGCAACTGCCCCGAGTATCGGAGATAGAAGAATCAAGCAAACGTGCCGAACTTCGATAAACTTAGACCGGTGAGTCTTTCCGTCTAACTCTTATTACAAACTCGTCGTAACTTATAATAAGCTTAAGAATATCAATTTACACATTTCACATTTATTTTTATTTAATACTTTGAAGTTTAATACTTTAAATACACTAATTTTAAGCAAAGTCTGTTACTTTGCTTGTGAATATCATACTGCTGAATTAAAACCTCCTCTCCTTTTTATAGTCTGTGGATTCGAACCCGGAATAACACCAATGAGTTTTCATGTGCTAACTTTGTATTTATAATTCATCTGTTGTTCAGCGGTAAGGAATCTTTTGAAAACCTATATATGTGTTGGACGAATACTGTCATACGTGTATCCAGCGACCAATCAAACAACTTTTTTCAAGAAGCTTCTTTTGAATCATAGTTTAAAAAATGTCTAATATGAAGCTGGACATTGAACTACAAATGTATGTAATTAAAAGAGACATAATATACTGGAAATAACCGGTTAATCAATTGTTACTATTTATAAAAAATATTAGTCAATTAATTTTATATAAAGGGTTTAATTTTTTGTTTTCACTCGCCTTTGTTAATAATACACGGATCAAATACCCTCACATAATACTTATGAATTATAATTTATTAGTAAAATGTTTTCTTCATACATCCAGTTCAACGGTAACATGAGTTCGCAACAACATACCGTTTCATTGCATAAAGCCTTTTTAATCCTCCATTATTCTGTGCTCGGATATTATAAATCATTTGTTTTGATTGCATTGTATGTACTACTAACTAGCCGACCAGTCACAACTTTACGGTTCAGATTTTTAATTGTATTTTTTTATAAATGAATTCAAAAAAACTTCTGAAATTATAATAAGCCTTATAAAATGTTATTATACAAGAGAAGTTTGTTAAACATTCAAGATTTCTTATGATAGTATTCCTCTGTCCAGTTGTAATCCATTGTTTGTAGATAATATTTTATACTCTCTGCTCTAAAATCTAAATAATACCTCAGTTAAAAAAAAATTAAACAAAGCATAAATTACACTAAGATCATCTTAAGTCACCGATACATGGTACAGGAATAATTTTAGATTCGAAACTTTTATTGAAACCTCAAACATCGTTCCTAATAAACACAATTCCGCAGTATGCGCGGTTAAAATATTTAAAACTAAATCAATAATCAGTACATTTTTATTATATTCACAGTATTATGTCGTTTTGTAAGGCTACCACATATTATTATTTTTTTCTAAAAGTTATAGCTGCCTAGGCAGGATATTTTTAACGAAATAGGTATTCTTACAATCATTTAACATAATATTAACAATAATCTTACGTATATTTCAAATAGTATTGATATAATATTGATTTTTATAGAAATACGAGAAGTAGATTCTCTTCTGTTTCTTCTCTACTGTTTAAAACAATCCAAATACTCCATACTACCTCAAACAATAGTATGAGTTTCTCAAAGACATGCAACACCACAATATGCCAATATTTTTTTAATATTTCCAACTTATAAAGATCAAAGAACACCTTGCTTCGGTTATGCGTAAGCGATGATCATCCATGCGTTAGATTATGTGTACACTAAATATGTCAATTTTGTATGAGAACTTCCTTCCCATACATTCGAAGCGAGAAAACGCAAAATTGTTGAAGGTGTTATAGCCTCTTGATCCATAGGATCATTATTGTCTTTTATTAATGTCTTATGGGTTAAGTATCATAATTTAAGGTCTAGCGTTATATCATTGGATTATTAAACAATTAGGGGTCAAAATGTTATGCACAGGAATGACGCGATAGTACATTTAAAATCACTCTATTGAAATTCTTGTTCCTATTGCTTCCAAGATCTTTGATATCTAGAATTAATATTTCTTTTTCAGCCACGTCGCCTCATAGTATTTGTTCGATAATTTGAGCCTTAGAACCATTTACTTGAAACAGGCCATTAACAAAATATGTGTGACCCATCAATCGAATCATAGTGATACGCCATATTACAGGGGATGAGGAATATATCAGAGTAATGAATGGGGCTAAGATTTTTCGTTACTTTAAATTGTTTGTATCCATTGCGTTTTACAATCGTAAAACATTTTTCCTACATTAAGCTGAATTTGTCACAGTAACATTGGAATGCATTTTTCTTTTTATCTAGTAAAATAACTTGCAGTATAATAACTTGTACATACATCCTACGATCACATGGTTGGCAGCATATTGAAGTTGTATGAAACAATTACACTGTTTCACTTCTCACAGTGCCTAAAATAAAATACTTATAACTATTCATCTTCTCAACAGCCGAGATGGCCCAGCGGTTATAACGCGTGAATCTTAACCGATGATCGTGGGTTCAAACCCGGGCAAACACCACTGAAATTCTGCCACATGTGTTTTCCACCAACCCGCATTGGAGCAGCGTGGTAGAAAAAGTTCCAAAAAAGAAGGGGAGACCTTAGCCAGCAGTGGGACATTCACAGGTTGTTACTCCGATTTTATTGTATTCACTGACAAAACTTTAACTGTATTATTTGATCACAATACCACCTAAATGCATACTGTATGTCTTTATCATTATATAATAACAAATTAAACAAGCCAATAAACACACGAATGCATTTAGGCGCAGAACACTAATAGTTGAAAACTAATAAAAGTAATAACATCCACACACATGTTCCTACGACATAACCAGCAATACAGGACATCAAACGGCACCTCAAACGACATTTTAACAGTACATCGCAAAATGCAATAAAAAACCACTCAGGTTGATTTCCTCATCGCAGTTCCAAGAGCCGGACTCTATAGGACGCATCCTGTACAAGCTGCAGCTTTTATTTTTAGATATCCTTTAACCTATACCATCGATTTCTTGGAATTGTATTAAAAAACAATAATAAATAATAATTTAATATCGGTTTTCCCTAGAAATTCCCGAGGAATCCGACCCTAAATCCCAACCCGAAGAAGAAAAATCGTTTCTTTAAAATCAACGATTCAAATAAGGTTTCTGAAATTGTAAAATCCATCCTGAGTAAAGAGTCATATAAAGAACGTATAAATTAAACAAATAACGAGTTTGATCGCGTAGAATCATTTGCTTAATTTTATAATGTATTATATGTTACATATTTAAAATAGAAAAAACATTTGGAATAGCGAACCTAGAAATTCTAATAAAAATTATGGAAATCTACAATGGGTCAACACGTCAATAAAACTAATTTTATTGACGAAGTTAAATAATAAAGGACATGAACAAATTTCTGCTACTACAGAATCAGAGATACAATTATAATTTACCTTTATATTACAGAGGTAACTAGAGCCAAAAAAAACTTAAAACGCCTTATAAAAGTGCACATAGGAACGTGTGACAGTAAATTGAATGGGTCGGGCGGGTGCGGCGATGTTTGCACGCTCATCAATCATACCCGTATGGATTTCATTTTAATGCGACGTCATCGGCGTCTCGCGGCCGCACCGTCATGCCACTATCATCTATCTATTGTTTCACGTAACCGTCACGGATAGGTAAATGTTTCGTCACATAATTAGCCGCGGTTGACACGACTAAGATCTCAGGAGCGTGTTTTCATTACGAACTTTCACGTATTTTTTTTTTATTCACAATAATAACACTAACTGGAATTTCATATAATGAGCAAGTAAGAAAAAAATATAAACGTTACAGTTAGAAGTTACTTAAAAATTTAGTCGACAACAGTATAAAATGTATTACGAAATAAATTACCACAAACTAGTCAAAGGAACAAAAGAAAGTTGCCGACTAGCAGAGCTCTTAAATTTTTATGTCATTCAAATGTTCCGGACATGCAATTATTAAAGCACTCAACAAACATATTGTAGATTCATAATATTTCACAACATCCGGAATATTCAGTCCACCGAAACTCTTGTTATTAGCCTGACCCCTTCTTCGTTCGAGCGGACAGGAGGTGGAAGCACAAATTTTCGTCTATTGTATTTACGGATACGGCAAATTAAATCCCCATTTGTAGAGGCAGAACACCTAAGGGGGAACTGTAATCCACACCGGCCGCCTCCATTGTCGTCCGTACTTCGCTTTACCTAGGCTTAAGAGCTTCGCAGCGATACGAGAGACTACAGACAATTTGCAAATTAATAACCAATCACATCGATATTGAAGCCTATGTCGTCCATTTATTTAAAAGTTTTTAGCTAAAGGTAACGCTTTCAGTTTTTTTTATTAAGGTTTAATTTTAATATAAAAGCTTAAAAATAATATAAATTTGAATAAGTTGTTCAAGATAAGGGCATAATTCTTTATATAATATAAAACATATCGCATAAATATAAAACAGAAGGAAAACAGTACGGGTCAAGTATAGAAAATACAAAACTAGTTATATCAGCTTGGCCCGAATATTGACTAAAACAGATTGCTTTATGCAGATCGAGCGCTATTGGTTCATGTCTCACTCATCTGCACCAGGATTATCAATTCAAGAGATTATGTTTCGACATACGCTTCGAATTTACATTTTTATTACAACATGAAACTATTTTTATATTAGTAAGGAAATATTTATTTGCCAGACATCAAAATGTCTTTGAGACACTATAAATAATACTTTATTTGTAAAAAGGATAGACAATAATACGAATTACTTGCGCCTATCCAACATATAGCGTCGTATTTAAGCGGATGCACTCCGTCTGATTGGGTATTGTTTCGGACAGTTCAACGCTAATACCGTGCAGTGTGTGCGACGCGAATCCAATTTTCGGACGCGACCCGCGATGCGCCCGGTCTCTATCTATTAGTATTCAGCGTAAGTCCAGTGTACGTGTTCGCGCGTCACGTGATGCTATGTGCGAGCAAACAAAAACACGTGAGCGCCTGAAATAGGCCCCACGCTGCATAGACTCTCCGTTGTATAATATTTTCACTGAATTCCAGAAGTTCTAGTTCGTTTTTCTTTTAGTCCCTATTGACTTCACTGAAATTCCAACTATGGATAAATTCTTGTATGAAATTCACATGGAAAAGAACTCGCACGGGATAAGCGACTAAAAATTTTAATCTGAGCTGGGGTAATTGAATGTCTTCGAGTTCTCGAGGACAGTGGAGTAGATAATAGAAGTTATTAAATATGCCGAACTTCGCTGGCTGCTGGGAACGGATTGAAAGTAATCTCTTCAGTCGACATTTTTCAGAGTTCTTGAATGAGTGACAGGCTGAGGCACGAGATAGCATCTTCGAAAGTAGATTGGAAATTTGAAATGAAATCTACCTCAAATTTTCTTAAAAAGAAAATAGATAAGAAGAAAAATCTTTATTGCTCGTTTGTTTTTTGTCTGTATTAAATCTCCGTCCTTCATCTTTGTACATATTCTATATTTATCCATGTAATTTTTGTTTAGACTGTAATATTTGAATTTATATTAATATTATTAATTCAATAACAATTCGAATTTCACACAAAAATCCGTTTTTAATCTAGAAATATATTGGAATCTAACGCAAAATGTATTCCAATTCATATGTGGTTGTATTCGAAAGTTGTCAGATACCGTACGACGACACAGCTAGGGGCGATATTAATCAGACGATATGCAATGCGGGCGACGGTCGCACACACCAACTTCAAGATTAGAATTTCTAAGCTACCTCGTAACAATAATTGAGTCTGCCGAACTGCAATTTGTACAACGTATTGGTGAACTCCACTAATTTCGTTGAATCAAATTTGTTTTAATAATATTCCTTAAAATAAGATTTAAGATCTTATTAGGAGTTTATAGTGACATTATTTATATTTTGATGTAGACGGCTTCTAAATAAAGTCGAATAATGACTATGACTATGCCATTTCAACATAAAAAGTAATAGAAGAGGAGAACCTGCTACGCTGACTCTAGATTTATGTTACTGGTAAACGATTGATGAATATTTTACCAATTTTGATTTTAACCGGTATTGTCCACAGAAAGTGCTGTGCTGGGCCTTAAGTATACTTTCACATTTTATACAGGGCATAGAACTACATGTTTATGTCTGCTATAGGTTTATGGCTGCCAAAAGCAGACCTGTTTGACCAGGTTCTGGGAGGATAGGAGTTCTTGCCGCCCGGAACTTGCGGTATTTTCATTGGCATGGAAACCACGTCAATAATGTGCGATGAGCCAGTGTGTTGTCAAGTCCGTATAGATTAGGAGTGCCAGATGAGGCAGAGGGGATAAAGTTACCTTAACCAGTTGACCGAGGAACTCAGGAGCACCAGAGTCGGGTGCTCATTGATGGTGTCTGTTGTAACAAAATTAGCTAAGCCAATAATATGGTGTTTGCTGAGTGCCTCAATTAGTAGCATTATGAATTGAGGGCCCGGGGAGAAGATTATGCGGTAAAGCATTGTTTATAATGCTAAGAACGGTGCAGTTATGATATTCGATGTTGAGGTAGAATATCCAAATAAAATCCCACCTATTTAGTTGAATTGTATTGCTCTGATAGTACAATTTCAATGTATTGGACATGTGTTAACCCCCAGCCTCAAAGATGATACAGACATATGAGCTAACTTTTATGAAATAAAAGCTTTTTCTAATATGGATTATTAGAAAAACTTCTTTTGACGTATTATATATTACAGGTTGACAATATTTTCGTAAGTATCCCCGATTGTAGAAGAATTGCCTTAATTTGTCTTTACCGTGGACATAGATTTGTCACAGTGATTGAGAATTTAACTGAAAATGTTGCTTCGGTTTCAGATTGCTCGAATCGAACAATGTTTATGAAAGATATTTCTACAAATCCTTAGGCATCACCTATGCTTGTTAACTTTATATATATATATCCACACATATCCATACCTAGATCTCATTTATAAGATATTACGTCAATATGATTGAAGATGTAATATTAGATATCGTTATTTGGTTAAAATGGGTCAAAAGTATTAGGACTTGATCATAAGCTAGGCGGGTGGGCGGCTGGCGTCTGTAAGGCGCAACAGGCGCCCCGCCCTACCGCGCAACAGGCGCCGCACCCGACTTACTTGTTGAATCGACCGACCTACTAACGTTACAATGAAGATGCTACATACGTGAAATCATTATTATATAAGAAGTTCCTCAATAGAAACACAGCCATTACACGCTAACATCAAAGTAGCGCCCGAGGTGGGACCAGTTACATCCAAGTTATATGAAGTCATTCAATTAATGAAGAATATTTTTTTCCTTGACTGTTTATTGTTTTTCCATATAAATAAATACAACAAAAGTTTCAAGGCCATGTGGAACGTGATAAATTCAATCTTTGAGAATAATGTTGAGTATCATCTGTTCAAATCGTTTGTATAATGTAATGTCAATATTTGTAATATTTATGTAATATTTATTTCAAAATCTTTCCCAAGAAATATAAGATCAATAATAACTAAAAGATATTAGAGAGATTTTTTTTCAATATCAAATGTACAATTCCTTCATAAAATAGTAAGTGCAGATGCAAGTGCAAACGTGCGAGAATTTCGGTGTGTCAAACGTCTTGCAACCATAAAAGCTCCCTTGACGCGCTAAATATGCGACTTCATTTGCAAGACAAGTCTGCTTATCGCGCTTTGCGGATAGAATCGCAGCAATTATTACGCGAACTAGTAATTTGTTAACTCTGCGTCGTTCATTAGGAATTTTCTTAAAAAATTTTATCATTTTAAAAATAGGTTTCGTTTCGTATATATTGATTTTGTCACCGCTATAAATGTTAAATGATAAATATGCACTTACCAACTAGAGCTAAAATAACTGTGAGTAGTGGCGCCGCTGGGAACGACACAGTCACGTTAAATTCCAGCATCTGCAGCAAATCCACTGAAACAAGCACAAATATAATAACAATTATTTATGACATTCATATTCTTATATTAATATCATAAATAAATATCAAAATAGATTTATGAATTACTATCCATAATAAAAAAATATTATTTACATCTATTATGTCAGTTATTATATCTTTTAAATAGATAGTTTATGTAAGCATACGAAAATAATTAAGATTTAATATGCAGTGAATGCATGTTAATAAAAGTTATGTAAATCCAATTTAAAAACAAGTTTATGGGCGGAACATTAAAGGTGAGAACGCTATAAGCCATTCTTAGGATCCCCAAGAGTGCGCGCGCGACTATGCGACGCGTTAACGCGATCAAACGGCATCTGTATGAATTTTTCATGCGACACGAGAAGTAATGGTGTCGCCCGAGACGTCGGATCATTCTTTACGAGCCGACAACAGAAACCTTTAAAAATATACGGTTTATTCGAAGCTAAAACGAACGTCGGCACGGATAAACCTACCTTGCTTTAACGCTATTAAAGTGTTACCCAAACTACTTAAAAAAAAACGAAAAATACGAGTTTTCCTGTATATGTACCTGACGCATACTATGAACATCCAGTTTGATCCTGTTTCAAACAGGATTTCGTAGCTGGACTTGATACTTTCGGGGAATAGAGTTTAAAAAAGCACATTGATAATAAGATAAAGGTTTTATCGTTAGCTGTTTCCATTTACCTTCAGTTCGTCGAAGTACGTGGACGTTAGTGGGTGTGATAATCCCAATATAATGGTACGCTCTTATTATATAACCTTTTTTTAAATAAAATAAAAAAAATAAAATCTTTTTTCATCAACTCAAAACAAAGAGTGTGATATTCTAAAATACGCATCTATTGACAAAAAATATATAAATTCCATTCAATGGTAATTTTTAAAAAATATAGAAAAAAATGCACATTATTTATTGCTATTGACGCAAGCAAACATTATACCACTTTTTGCAAAGCTTTTCACTTGATTATATTAAGTTTGTTGGTTGAAAAAGTACTCGTGAAGTTTTATGAACTATAAATTAGTGATTCAATTCCTTTGATATAAATTAATGCATGGTGTAAATTTTCAAATAAATTTGGCATGACAATTGTATACTAAAACGTTCACACGATCCACCTTTCGCAGATCTACATTTTTCCGGTACAGATAAGCTAATATTTTCAGTGGAAATTTTAAATTGCATCGTCATCGTTCATCATTCATCATGCGAAATTAATTTTGCCGTCGCTTTCCCGGCCTCGTTTCGTTCCGTATTTTCTACAATTTACTGCTTCCTAGTCATATTATTATAAAGCATCGGTATCTAAGGCAAATATTAAAATTGAAAAATGTTACATCTCTGTACAATTATTTATTATTAATATACAAATATTACAACAAAACAAATCATATACTAGTACTACAAATTTGACTGATACAATGTGTAGTCTTCGGGTTCCAATTTAATTTAATTTTTGTATTGTTTTATAGTACCCACATTGGAGCAGCGTGGTTTAATAAGGTCTGAAACCTCTCACAAGGAGAGCAGGTCTTAGCACAACAGTGGGAAATTTACAAGCTGTTATTATTTTTTTAACTTTTATTTTAGTAATTATACTTTTAAATAAGAATTTTACTTTTTTTATTATTTGTGTATATTTTAAGTAATAGAAAACTAAGCCAATGTTAAGGATTAATTAACTTTTTTTATAATTAGCTCCATTTTAATACTTACAAATATTTTTATAAGTCATATTATTATAGCATAGCATAGCATAATACAAATCATAAGGTGCTAGCAGCTTAAACTCTCAATAGAGATTAATTCACGAGGGGGTTTTCCCATAAAATGAACAGAGTGAATCCCTCATCACGTAACGAAATTCTAAGAACAAATAGGGATGCCCTTTTTCTGAATATGAGTTCAATATGTAATAATTTTTAGTTTCAAGGTCATATCTCTCAGAATTAGTATTAATACATAATCATTTCACATAGTCAAACTAAATCAAAAGAAATTAACACGCAAAATTTATAAAAATAAGAGCAGGAAATTTCGGTGTATTAAAGTGGCAACCCTAAGTGATACTTGACGCTGAGAACAATATAGCGCAGGTAATTGGCATTAAAGGCAGCTCGAACGATTGTTAGCGCAAAGTGAAGTGGACTGCGAGCTGGCGCCGCTCCTGGTCCTAATTAGACAAAAATACGAGGTAAAATGAGTCTTCTCTTGTATAAGCCACGCTGTTCACTTTGTTATATTTTAAAAAGGATTTTTCGTTGAATAAAATATTTATTCAACTTCTTTTCAATAGCATTGAAGCAGTTTTAACCTTTGCCGTGATCTTACGGATTAATCTAATAATTATATACATATTATATAGGACTGTTTTATGTAGCACTAATCAAAATATACTTTATTCAAATAGGCTTTTACAAGCCTTTTGAATCATTTTAGTAGGTAATGTTTTCCGACAGTTAGTAAAATACAATTAAGTTATTTAATAAGTAGTTTCGTTCGTGACTTATCGATCTTTAAATATGACAATCAAAAGCAATAACACCGCTACTCAATACAATTCTGAACTCTCTTTAAGATTAGGTACGCAAAATCACGGAGCCAGTTAATATGATAAATAAAAATAAACCGTTATTACTAACCTTTTTATTATGTTAAAAAGCAAAATATTTATTGACATTCACGTCATTATAATCAGCTTATATTCGCTTTGAATACCACCCAATGCTTTTTGTAAGATTACGCCTTATTTGGAAGCGAAATAATTGATCAAATTATATCTCAAATCGCCTTAACGGAGCAAAAAAAATCCTCCAATAAATATTCATTATTTGATATTCGACAATCCAAATTATGTTTATAATATTACAAAACAAAATTATAAGAATGAATACTTTCACTTTTCATACTTAAAAAAGCGTTGATCGTAGTTATACTGTTATCTTAGAATGAGAAAAGATTTGTCACTGAATTTTAACCTTATATTAATATTAGTTTCTATACTTGATAGAAAGAAGAAATAATCTCCACAAAAGTAAGGTTATAGCAACGGAGAAGAATACAATACCCTGAGATAAAATGTACGACGAAAAAACTACATTTCCACGACTGAGTATCCCATCCAGTCGTTCCAGTAACGCGTCATATTAAACTTTAGCGTAACACACATAAACTTATGAAGAGGGAACAAAAGGCGACTAATAAGGAGTTTCTGGAGAATGTCTTGGCTTTCCAAACCGATTTCTCACTACACTAATCATTATCTTATCTTTTTTTTATGGCCACCTGATGGTAAGTGGTCACCAACGCCCATAGACATTGGCATTGTAAGAAATGTTAAACATCGCTTACATCACCAATGCGCCACCAACCTTGGGAACTAAGGTGTATGTCTCTTGTGCCTGTAATTACACTGGTACACTCACCCTTCAAACCGGAACACAACAATACCAAGTAGTGCTGTTTTGCGGTAGAATATCTGATGAGTGGGTGGTACCTACCCAGACGAGCTTGCACAAAGCTCAACGACCAATAAAAAGCTCTACCATCAGTAGTATCTGTGTTCCTAAACCATATCGCCGATACATCGGCGTTCAACTAAGGACGATCAACTAACGACTAAGCGGCGAAGAGAATCTTATCTTTATATTATTATTATGATCAATACATTTATACTAATTTCTTCTTTAGTATTGTAATGAGACTATCATTACTTCTTATATAATATCATTTGTATCAAGCAAGAAATGGTAACTATATTTTCTTATTTATTCACCGTATTCAAGTGAAATGCTAATGTAAAGACGATACACATTCCCGTTTGCATGTTTCTAGTAAGCGAGCAATTTACTTGAAGCGGGCGAAGCATATGAAGCCTCGCAAGCAATTGGCAAACCAGCATTGGAAATTACCAATTGAAGACCTACATAAAATGTCCTATTAGTTCACTCTTCCGAATTGATCGTAGACTTGAACGGCACAATTTTATAGGTAAGTCCTTCGAGAAACATTAAATTATGCATTTTAAATTGGAAAATGCTTGCAATAAAATGCAAAACCGTAAAATGATATCTATTTTATTTTCTAGTTAATTTTATATCACTTTTGAATTTAATGATAGTATGAAAATATAAGTCATGTTGTATCAATAACCGTGGGATATACATATGTACGTTACGTGCTTTGAACCTGTCATTATATAATTATTGTAGAGCTATGGCTCTCTCAATCTTTAAATCGTAACAAAGCAATACAAAATACTCTTGTTTTGTGGTAAAATAATGGATATGTGGGTGGTTCTTACACCCAACTACCTACAGAGACAGGCCAGCACAAAGCGTATCACCTCTTAACATGTGACGTGTATCAATCACGTCATGCCATAACGCGATGAAAACTACCACATTATTGACTGCCTCGTTGGTCTAGTGGCTTGATATAAGGCCGCAGACTCGGAGGTCCTGGGTTCAATTCCCAGGTCGGCCCAGTAAAAAGTTATTGGATTTTTCTGTCAGAAAATTCTCAGTAGCAGCCCGGAGTCTGGAAGTTGGAAGTGTGTACACTCCCGTGCCTCGGAAAGCACGTAAAGCCGTTGGTCCTGCGCCTGAACTCTTTCCGGTCGTGTCGGATTGCCGTCCCATTGGATTATAAGAGTTAGGGAATAGAGAGTGCACAAGTGTGTGCGCGAACACACACTTGTGCCCTATAATATCTCCTGCGTAGTTGGCTAATCTCTCTTGCGATTGGCCGCCGTGGCCGAAATCGGTCTGGAGGACATTATTATTACTTACCACTACACAGTATGTTTAAAACATGTTTAAAAAATATTTTCTTGATGTTTTAATTTCAGTTGCAATCCCCATAAAATTTAATGAGTGTATATTCCAAGTAAGCCACGGTTTGTCAACGCGCTTGGTTAATTAACCAAAAGTCGGTCGCTTACCACAGATTTGTGTTAATTTAATGCTTCACGGGTCGGCGGTACCTTTAAATATTAATCTGAATGTCATTACAATTTCGTTTCAAAAATATTTTTGACAAATGACAACATTTATCATTTCTTATCAAACTTGAATTTGTTGATTTATTTTGTTTTAAATTTAAAAAAAAATCATATTATTAAGTATTCAATATAAGTTTTGTCTATAAACATTATTTTTGTTCAATAAATAAGACAATTAAATTTATATTTTATTGCGTTATTTTTTTAATTAATTCGAAAATCGAGTACGTTTCTAATACTCGACTTTCCCACGCCTTTTTCGACGAGAACATTCACTGATATTTTTGTCTATAAAGAATAATAAAAGCTTTTAATTTATATTTAAATGGGAAATGTTTTCGTACCGTCATTATAACCTTTTAAAAAGAATAATATTGTGCCTACGCATTCGCCTGCGCGTATAGACGATTTATGTACACCCTATTGTACCCCTTTAAGACGTCTGAAAAATATAAATATTCTCTTATTTGTTACAAAAAACAAAGGCCTTTAGAGGTTATATTTCAATAATAATAATTTTCTTATGATTAATATAAAAAAAAATGATAATGCCAACCGATAACGATATTTAGTACTTTTACAAATTTTATCATTCTTTAGAGCTTGGATATGAAAATGACTAGTAACAGTTTTAAAGTTTCACAACGTTCTCAGGATTCTAAGAAAAAAACATCAGTTTTTAAAATATCATCAATCAATCACTTCTTTCCCTACATTATTACATTATACTATGAATGCAAAAGAGTTATTAACTCTTTAACTCTTATAGTATATCTGTCTGTAGTTATTTTTAAAAAATTATAATTTATTGTCAATAGCTTACATTAAACATTTAAAAAATAATTATAATCAATAAAGATAATTAACATGTTTAAGATTCGAACGAAATGTCGTACAATGAGAGAAAATAACATTCTCTAATGACTATTTTTAAAGTTAAACCCGTCGTATATTTTTAATTCATTAACTCGACGTCTCTGGTTATTGGGATATGGGCATCGACGAAAGTTGTTTTTTATATTATCCATTAGCGAAAACGAAAGCTAAAGGATAATGTTTAACTTCCGAGAAAACATCAAAAGGTAACCAAACATCGGAAATTAAATAAGAATGATTTCCGTTTAAGTTTTGATTATTTATCTATCAATATTGATACATAATCTTTAACTTTAAACATAAAAGCGTTTACGTTTAAAACATAAAAGCGAACTAGATATCATGTTTGAATTAAGAAAAGAAAACTTCATTATATAGATCGAAATGTGAAAATTATAATAATGAAGTTCATGTAATTTTCAAACATAAAAAACCATTATATTACTTTTGAAATACTGCCACATGTGTATTCCACCAATCCGCGTTATAGCAGCGTGATGGAATAAGCCCCAAAAAAAAAAAGAGTAGCCCTGCAATGGGACATTCACAGACTATTACATATAACATTAATTATGTATGTTAAGCAATTGACGTAACAAATAACTCATCTTCTTTGGCAGTTTTATTTCATAATCATTAAGATTAGAAATCACACAATCACTTATTTTCTCTTAGGTTCAGCAACAGTAATTTTACATTAAACAATTAGTAAAATCAAGACAATACGTTTTGTCGCCGTATGTTATATCGTACGATTTTATTCTATTATAACCCATTGTATTATATCCTTGTAAATTGAGCATCTTAAAATTAACCATCATTAAATTACCTCGTCGAGATCGGGAAGTTAAGTCCGATATTTAATTATGCAAATGTTGGAGTCTTTTTCCTCAATAGCACCTCATTATAGCTAAATCTTTATAAAATACTTGGCTTAATTAAAAAATCAAATATTATGGCAATTTATTTTTAAAGTAATAATAATAATTAATTAATTAATTAAATTAATAATTAATATAATAAGGCCGATCGTGTAGGTTTTTTTGCATTAAATTTATGCGTAGGAAATAATACAATCGTTTTTAAAATAGTGCCGAATCCTGCTTATCTTTAAATCGTCTGATTTCATGCCTTTTTCTAATAAAACTTAACTACGTATTGTTGTAAATTAGAAAATTGTAGCTCATCATTAAAGACAAACTTGGTTGGTAAAAAAAGCGTTTAAAAAAAATACAAATATCTTTTATGATGGGCCGAAATCTCACAGGAAAATTCCACTGCGAAGTGAAAACGCTTGTAATTTTCTTTGAATTTTTACCATAATATAGTCCGATATCGAATTTAATTAGGTTGAACAATTAAAATGCGTGCAGTGGCGTCGCGCGGAGGTTTGTTTGTCACATTGTATGCGGTCCCTTTGTACGTGCCGCGGCATTGTACAAATGATGCGTAAAACCATATTTTCCGTAAATTAATAAATGAAAATTATGATAATTAGGCATCCATCGAGCAAATATGTACATACATTGTGTATCACTCCAACTAATGTTCTGAATTTGAATTATTATTATACCTGCTAAACATATTCATAATAATTTTGATACAAGATTAAAATATGAAAATAAAATGTAATTTTTGTATCATATAATATTACATTTATTTAATTGCTATAATATACTCTTATATGATTTCTTTATGACTAAACTGTTCTCGTAACTCCATCCAATTTTTCACGTAATTTTTTTCCGTTAGTTATATACGTACATAACACAGGCAACAACAATGTTAAATTTTATTGCGTTTGGTTCAATGTTGTAATGACGTAACAAATAGACAATTAATATATATTTAAACATAATGATTTCACATACTCGGTAAGCAAATATAATCATTGGATTTATAAAAATAACCAAGACATTTAACTTCATTTAAATATTTCTTTGAAAATAGAAAAACGCCATCGACTTTGGGTACTGAGATGCCTGTGGTTGCACTGGCGCAAATACCCTTCCAACCGGAACACTACAAAACTAATTATTGCTGGTTGGAGTTAGATTTGTGGTGACTGGATTGTACCTACCAAACCCTTCCAAGTACTTGCAAGTAACTTGTAATAATTTTAAGAAAATTTATTATTTAAAATTACACTAAAACCTTTTGTATCAAAGAGTTTGTTACGTTCCGTTTATCCTTAGAATTCTTAGAATAGTTTTATTGTATACTATATAAGAATAATACGATCTGTGGTTACAGAGACACAGTACAGACGTATCAATGTAATCCTTCCTTTGCAGTGGCCGGTGCTAGTACACAATGGGTAATCCTCGGAACGTTCGAGAATTCGCACACGTTTGTTTCTGCACTATATCGGGTCAGCTGAGCTTTGATACCGTACCGTTCCATTCACGTATTAATCTATGTTTATTGTTCGAAAATCTATTCGTATTTCATAAATGTAACGGGGTCATGTCTGGATTTAAATAATCTGTGTATTGTATGGAAATAAAATATTACAAAAGTTCTACTAGTATAAACTTCATCGGAGTAAACTTACATAACGAACATCTATAAATGGATGAAAATGTTTAAAGATCGATTCCAATGATATGAAAAACCATTTCGTAATTCAAATTATCACCACATAGAATTGTCGTCGTAAACGTCTTAGATACACAAACATTTGAATGTCTTATACACTCAAACATATAAAAAGTTTCCTTCGCTAGGAATGATACGGCTGTTCTCATCAAATTCGTATATTACAGTGCTAAGTAAATACGCAAAAACAGGTGAATTATCGATTGATTATATTTGAGAGTGAGTCTCATAAAATCGATGGGAGGACATTTCGTCACGACCGGAATGAGTTTAGGCGCTTAACCCACGGTTTCCGACTCAAGGGAGTAAACAACAAACCAGGGCATCACGATCTGCATCCATATAAACTAACTACTAGACTAGAAGTCTGTAAATAAGAAAAAAAATATATATACAAAACATTTACTTATAAGATAACATAAAACGATCAACGAAAACGACATCGATACGAGAAAAACAACAAAGATAAGTTAACTTTTAAAAAGAATTAGGCATCAAAGATATTCGATATTCACAGCGTCTTGATAAGAATATATTTCAGTTTTCTATCTAAGTATATTTTTCAATAGCCTCAGCGGGGATGAGTCGTCATAGCGACCAACTGGATCCCATTGAACAGGTCTACCCTCATCCGATATTGTGAGATTGAATAGTTTATTCTGTAAACTCGAGAGCTGCTTACTGATAAAATCACCTTTGAATGTTTTAAGTTCAGTTTTACTCTTAAATACACAGATTCAAATGTTGGACCGTTTAAACTTCAAAGGCATTTGATAATACGCTTTCAAAACATTTTTTAACTAAATTTAAAACGGGGATGTTTCGGAACTTTTCTCCTAGAGGTTTCCTCACGGTGTGAATTATAAACAGAAAATAAGCACATGATACTCAGTGGTGCTCGCCCGGATTTTTGCACGTGACACTCTCCACGTGCTCAATCCACTGGACTCAACTTTATATTTTTTTATACTTATTTTAGCTGATTTCGTTTTTTTTACAAAGCATCACAAACCTAGCCCTAATTAATAATACTCATTTTTAACAAGAAATCAATAGGAACATTCTTTAAAAGTACAAATATGTATTATTATTGAAAAGAGCTAAATAAATAAGGTGCTTACATTCGAAATCCAACATATTATTGCTTCGTGTATTTAAAACCACGTCATATAAGTTTTGGGTTTTCTTTTTACTATCTCAAAATAACACAACATTTTAAAAGATTATAATAATTACATATTAAGTTACAGTTTATGATTAAAATGTAATACAAATATATTTACTTAGATATAATTTATTTATTAGATTTTTTCACTTCGTTTAATCGTATCACATTTGAGAACGTGAGATGATAAAAATAATTACCGTAGTTAGTTTAGGAGAGGATATAGCTAACCTGATCCGGCGACACGTGAATCCGGGAAGGCTATAATAAGCTTAACAAGCGTACGGAGCGAACTTCCTCTGAAAAACTCTTGTTTTTATCGCATCGACGCCTCGATAAACTAAGCAAATATTGTAAACATTTCCATTTACTGTGAAAATTCAAAGGTAATCCCGGCTTATATAAAACAAACCACCCGACGCTTTATAATAGAGTAACAGAAGACGTAATTGAGATTTTTCATTCTCTCGGCGAGAAAAAAAGACGAGATTGAAATTGAAAACAATCATCGAATCGAATCTCTTAGCCGAGTGGCTAGAAACAAATGGAAAGAAACAAATTATTTGTAGCCAGCTAATTGTCAACAGATCAAAGCGGGGAGCTAGGTAAATCCGACCTGTTATATTTTATTTTCGAATGGCAAGTGGGCGCGGGGTGGGACGGCCGCGGGCGCTATACGCAATTATTGTTATTACAAAGAGATTGCCGCTGATCCGGCTCAGGACTCGAGTTTTTTTACACAATTTATTCCAACAACTCATAATTGTTGTTGTGTCGTAACTAGCTATAACTAAGTCAAACAAAAACAGCATTTTAGTTGTTGAATATTCATCAGGTTTGGTGTGGATTGGTTTCAAAGGTTCTCTGTCATATTAAAGTAAATATAAACAAGTACACATATATGTATATGTTGTATAATAGTTGCAATAAAGAGACATAAAAAAAAACATATATTAAAAATGCGACTTACCAATAAAAACGAATATCTGATGATGAGCATACCTCAACAGCATTGATATTGACACGGTCTGTAACAATGGAAAGGTTAATTAAATAAGCCGACAGGGATACATACATACAGAACGAATTTTGAATTTCGAATATAAATTAGTAATTCGAAATTCAAAATGTGACAATATAAGTGTAACACACGCTAATCAAAATGCCTACAACAAATGGATAATAGAGCAATTAGGAAATTATAGTTTCAAAACGTACATCGTTCGAAAAAGTCGTGTCTGTGTACAGGAAACATTTGCCGAGGCCGATCGCACTCCCACTTAAATTGATTCAATCCGCACTAAGCGTTTCATTAATGAAATTCAATCGTGGCGAACCGCGCGGGGAGCAAATGATGTGGCGAAAAGATTGATAGCGGCTCCAAGATATCCCCACCTGGAGTTGTATAAGCAATCCTGTTTCGTCCAGAACTTTTAGTAGTATTGTAAAATTATCATTCAAAATCAATTCGATCGTTTTAATGCGTGGAACCGAGATCACAAGATTATGTTGTTTCAGTAAGAATTTCTGTTGCCGTAACATATTTTTATATTATTGCCAAAATAATATCAAAATCTATAATAAAAATTTCATTTAAGTTGCCTTTTACATGCACTTTGGTATCGTTATTTTAAAATATTATATTAAATGTAAGCCAATGGAATGATTAAATGAACTTAAAAAAGGGGTTTTTTAATTTGGACTTATTTTAAAGAAGCACACTTTATTGTCTGCCTAATGATAAGTGGTCCACCCATAAACATTGATACTCTTTCAATATACATTTATAGCAATTTCTTACTAAGTGAATGCACCACCACCAACCAACCACGGGATTAAGCCTATTATGTAATAACACTGTCTCAAACAACCTTGCAATCAGAAGACCAACCGAATAACTCTTGACTGCGTAGTAACGCCCGTATGTGGATATATAAAGCGATACCAGTAGTAGCTGGTACAACTAAGAATTGATTTCGAATATATTTAAATAAAAGCGCTTAATTATATAACCACTCTATAATTCTATTTATTAACTAAGAAGTGGATTATGTGGAAGGTTCTAGTGGAACGACCATCGCGTATCGTCTCATCAAAGTGCTGCATATCCAAAACCTTTTCTGACATGGAAATCGAATTGTCGAGCAAAAAATTGCATCGAGCGTCGAAGCGATCACCGCATCCACGCGATGGACCGTATGTAACCACGTTCACGGGCGACGGGCAAGCCATAGTTTTTACAGCCACCGTAAAGTGAAGCATCGATCCGACCGTTAATATTAAAAGGCAGTGCCGTTAATATATGGCAGCGTGTACCGCCCCCACTAGATCGATCAATCACTGTATCGCTTCTTGTTTTTACGCACAAGTTTCGGTTGCACTAGTACGGCTTGGTATTCGAAACTACTCATTGTTTGAGTGTTCCTACAACGAACTCAACTCTATAACATTAACGGCATAAAGAAAATACGAATAATAGGAATGTTTCAATGCGATTACAACGAACTTGAAATAACTTCGATACGTATTAACATCGAAACTAATTTTATTTCTTAATATAATTCATGTAAATTAAACCTACTTTGCTTTTATTCATAAGACATTTTTTATATTCTTCTCCTTATAAGACATGGACACTTTTAAAATGACGATTCAAAAGCCTAAATTATTATATTTTGATTTTATTGATTTTTTTATTCAAAATTATGTATGGTGTAGGAATTATTAATCTATAGCCCGTTATATAGATACCTATCTCATAAACGAGTGTGCAACACATTTCGCCGAAGCCAATACAATTGATATTTCCGTCAGTTATGAGCGATAGCTAGTAATAAATGGTATTTTGGGGATAGCTGCATTCCACAATTTACTTTGTCCTTTGACAGGCTCCCGTGAAACCGGAGATATGTTAGGCAATACGCCAGCCGTTTGACAATTGATTAATACAATTTCTCTGCGAGTTGACGTCGCTATATGAGATTAGTCGATCGGCGCTTATACCGATACGATGTGTAGAAACGATGTTAACAAAGGACAACGCTTTTAATAAAGCCACTCTCAGGTGATTCAACACTCAATAAAAATTAAAGATATTATTTTTAAAACCCTCATCATTCACCGAAATATTGAAAATCATTATTTTACGCTAGTATTTTTATGTGATTATTTACCTTTTTCGTCTTTAGCAAAAACCTAACTTTGTTGGTACTTTAACCAATATTACCATATCGTTTTTATTAATTAAGAATACAAAATATAGTATTTCTACGTAGTTACATTATGAAATTACAAAATACATTTATCTAAAAAGTTCGATTCTCTAATTTTCCTAAAACCCGAACGAAATGCTGTTAAGGAGTTTTGTTAAACACACATAAGACGTGCGCACAGTATAAAGGTGGAATTTGGAACCGTAATAAACTTTGAAAGGGCTGTAAAAGTGCAATAACTGTAACTCGGGGAGAGAGTCCTGATTTTAGTGGCGAGCGAGGGGCCGCGCCTCCCTTTAACTATTAATTGATCTATAATGCCACTGGCTATAACTCTTATGGTATGTGGGACAATATTTGGGGATATATTCGCCGAATAATTGTCATTTTGCTGCTTATTTTATAATAACCTCATGGAACAAACTAAAAGTATTTTTACCGTTATAGAAAGGAAAAATAGATAACATTGAAAAATTTTCGAACGGGTGCAATTTTCTTTATGTTTGGCTCACTTAATATTTAATGTAATCCGTCTGAGAATACAAAAGCGGTAAGTCTTAGTTTTAAAGGTCGTTTAGTTTAATCGATTACAACTTTTTCAAGATTCCATTCTTTTATCATTTTTAAGGTATCTTGTTAGTTGGTACTGGATTTCTTTGTTTAACTTGTGTTCCAAGTTTATCTCTGAAAGTTTATATCTATCAGATTAACCCTAAGTAATCCTAAGCTGCAATATCGATATTCTAAGTTATTTTAAAAACACAATCAACTCACGTCTGTGCTCTTGTCCAAATGCCTCCCTATCTATACCATTACGTGTTATACTGAGCGTATTTTTCTCCGGGTCATCGTCTGGCTTAAAAATGCCGCTGACAAAATCGGGGTTCATTAATTAAAATTCGTTACTTCACGAAATATCATTACAGTGATAAGATGCTCTGATATCTCATTATGGCATCCCTGTACTCCAGCCGGATCCTCTTTATTTCTATGGTTTTGATGCTTACTGTGACTTTTCAACTTCCTGAAGCTAGATCTTACTCGATTGACTGCCGTTATGTTACTCGAAACTAGCAATGTTTAAGCAAATTTGTTCTAAGTGTAAAGATTTTCTATTACAGATACAGCATACGAGATTTGAGCTTCGCTAAGGTTCGGAAATGTTGAGTTGAAATGTCTATATTGATCTAATTTTAAGGTAAAACGACATACAACGATAGTTTTTTGAATAAAAATTGAAGTTTAATTATTGTAATTCCAAAAAAGAAAAACCAAATTTAAAATTTATTCTGTTTAATTCCATTAGCTGATATAGATTGTCAATATGTAATGAAAACATAATAAACACTATTCCGCCATTCATACGTATCTCTTATATGTCCGTAAGTGTTATATTAAATAAAAACGCTTTTATTATTAACACATTTTATGACGGCAATTTTGATATATAAATCTTATAGTACACAAGAGTCTATTTTAAATAAACAAAATGTGTAAAATTACAGTCATTATTTATTATATTTAATTATAAGTCAAACCGTTAAATGGACCTTGTTTAAAACTCATTTCGCACATGCTAAAAGGTAACGTCAAATAAAAGCTTGTAAGCAACTATACTGAATTGTACAAACAGAAACAAATATTACAAAAACTTGAAATACATATTTGAATGCTGTGTGTATGTACTGAAACGTGAACCATTCTAGATCGATTCGCTTTGTTTTACCAGATAGATTTAAGTATACATGCCAAGAGCATACTTAGTTTTGTTCTATCAATAAATTGTGAATGATGCTGATATATTGAAATCATAATTTATCTTGAGGTACGTTTAGAGATTTGAAACGTCAAATATCGCGTTTACTATTTAGCCTAGGTAGGGTAAGTGTAGATGTTAAATAGAATTTAGTGTCATATTATGTAACAAGCTGTTCGTCGCCTAGCTTTATTTTTATTGGATATGGAAATTATTAAAACCTTTATTTTTCTAGAATTCAAAAGAATGCTCGTGTTGACATGAAATTTAATTTGGTTTTAAGTTCATTCGTTAAAATTAAATTTATTGCCAAAATATTATGAAGTATGGAAATCACTTCTAGAAAATCACGCAGAAGTAAAAAACATAAAACGAAAGCTAGTAAAATTTATTTATTTAATTAGGTGTTGCAGTTAATTTGTGAATAGTAATATTTATTATACTGTTTTTGTTTTTATAAGGCATTTTTTATTTTAAAAAATCAATCATAAAGGAAATTAATATTTTTAATTACGCCATCTATGAACGAGAGGATACATTAAAAAAGAACTAAATTTTCGAGAACCGTATTCCTGTATATTCATATTGGTTATGCTACACGACGCTAGATGGCGGTTTTTTATTTGGTAGCAATGGTCTAAAACTGCAAGTTTATGATTTTGGGTTAATTTAAGTAACAGTACAGTAGTAACAGCCTGTAAATGTGCCACTGCTGGGCTAAAGCCTCCTCTCCCTTTTTTGAGGAGAAGGTTTGGAGCTTATTCCACCACGCTGCTCCAATGCGGGTTGGTGGAATACACATGTGGCAGAATTTCGATGAAATTAGACACATGCAGGTTTCCTCACGATGTTTTCCTTCACCGAAAAGCACGAGATGAATTATAACAGAAATTAAGCACATGAAAATTCAGAGGTGCTTGCCCGGGTTTGAACCCACGTTCATCGGTTAAGATTCACGCGTTTTACCACTGGGCCATCTCGACTTAAGTAACATATAATCTTAAATATTATCTCCTGTGATACTCAAAGTGCAATTTAAGATAAAGTTTGTTAAAAATGCCAATGCGCCACCATTCTTGAGAACGAAAATGTTATGTCCCTTGTGTCTATAGTTACACTGGCTCACCCACGTTCAAACCGGACCATGATAAGTGAATGGTACCTGGCGGGCTTGCACAGAACCCTACCACAAAGTAACGATAGTATCAGACACATGACCAGTCATTAGTTTGAAAAAAATATAATGGCGTACTCACAAAGACGAGCATTATGAAGAAAGCGGCGATGTAGGAGCTGCGCGCAGTCAACATAGAGACGAAGCGATAGTGCTCACCGGTTATAACATTTCTGTAACAAAAACAATTTTTAAAATATAAAACTCAAAAACACAATCTGATAAAATAAAACCACCTTCACCCTATTCCAATCGTAGTAGGAATAAAGGTAATCAAACCGTAGGCTTACAAATTGTATGCGATTTTCTAATTGTTCTGTTGTATTACGCACTATAAACAGCTATTGAATAATTTACCTTTATTTATAATAAAACATTATTCCACTTAACTAGTTATAACCACATTAATTTAACGTTCGAAGTTACGATTACAACTTCGCGGACATTGAAAACGCCATCTTTTCGCGAAATATATAGATCATATAATAGACTATTCAAGAACTTGACCAATTATATCGCTTCAATTGATATCGGTGACCAATGGTATTGGTGTCAAAATTGTTTATTTGGGTTTACTGCTCCTGTGGTTGGAATAGGCTATACCTCAATTTCAAGGTAGCACGCGAAAGCGATCCCGTAGCGCTCCGCGTTAAGACGGAATGGGTACCGCTGGTTTTTTAGTGGGTATTTCGATGTTCGGGGCGCACGGCGCCTTGGACACCGGCAAACCCCACATAGCCCCCCACTGTTCCCGTGAGAGAAACTCGTAACGCGTTTTTCCAGCGATAAAAAAGCTGTATATACCTCAATACTTTCGAATTTTTTATAATAAAATATTACTTTGTTAGTTTTCATACTGTTATCTGTTGAGCGTGATGTTGAGATAGCTCTAAAATCACTAGATCCTAATAAAGGCTTTGGACTTGATGGTTAGCACTATTTATTAAAATAAATTATCGTTACCTATGTACTCGACTTTCAAAGATCCCTTTTAAAATAGCGTAAGGGTCGCGAATTTTTCTATTGAGTGGAAATTGCGAATATTATTCCCGTTTACAATCAAGGAGATAAGTGTCAATCAATCAATCAACAGCCAATCGTTGTCCGCTGCTGAACATAGGCCTCTCCCAAGGTGCACCAAAGCTCCCTGTCCTCCGCCTTCCCCATCCAGTTGGTGCCCGCCACCTTCTTAAGGTCGTCGGTCCACCTGGCTGGAGGGCGCCCTACGCTGCGCTTGCCGATTCGCGGTCTCCACTCTAGGACTCGTGTAAGTGATATATATATATATGAGGTAAGTGTAACATAAAAAAATATTCTTTACTCTTTTTTTATTCCAAATAGGTAAGCGGATAGGTCAACTAGTGGTAGGTGATCACCACCGTCTATATCCCATACAACATCAATGCACCAACAATTGCTTGTAGTTACACTGGCAAACTCATAATTCAAACCGGAATACTACAATAATAAGCTTTGCTGTTTGTAGGTTGAATACACATATATTCAGTGGGAGGGCTTCTGCAAACCCTACCACCAAGTAAATCTTTATCCAAATAAAAACACACTAACCTCAAATAACCCTTATTGTCCTCTTGTTCAGCGAGACTCTTAATCGAAGCCATAAGAAGGTCGTCGTAACCCAGGAACTCATCAAGAACAATACGAGAGAACGTATCGCCGAAGCATTCGTCCCTCTGCGGGTCCAGGGTGACGATTTTCACCGGTATCTTCAAACGAAGTCTTGCACTCGGAGATAGACGAAGAAATCCGTACTCCAGTGAATACTCCAGGATATAATCCTCATCTTGAAAACAAAGAAAATCAAAATGATTAATTATATTATATTGTTCAATAATATGAAACGCCAACTGAATAATTCAACTCTCAAAACAAAGAAGTCACGCCTAGCTATGAATCCTTGTTACAAATCTTTTCAAATCCCATCCAAGTATATTTTCAGAATATTATCTATTATATGATAAACACGATGAGAGTTCTGGTGCAGGACCACCTGCTTTGCGAGCTTTCCGAGGTACGAGAGAATGAACAGTAACAACGTCCACGCTAACTCGACCCGGGAATCGAACCCAGGACCTCAGATCCAAAGTCTATACCCTATTCAAATCGGAGTAGGAGGAAAGGTAAACAAACCGTATATATACAAATTGCATGCGATTTTTAATTGTTTTGATGTATCACGCACTAGAAACTGTTCTTGATTAATTTACCTTTAATTATAATACAACACTATTAAACTTAACTAGTTATAACCATTGAAAACGCTATTTTCTCGCGAATCCATAGTGAATATGGATGGATGGATGGATAAAGTGTGAAAAGATTATTCAAGATGTCGACCAATGATATTGCGTCTCTTGATATCGGTGGCAAAGTTGTTTATTTGGGTTAACTCCTCTTGTGGTTCGAATAGGCTGTAGATAAGCTAGCTAATAGACCAACGAGAATATTTTTTTTTTTATATTTGCCGGGAGGGCGAATGACTCTACTCCACCTGATGTTAAGTGGTAGTAGATTCCAAACGCGACGACTGCCAGTACACTCGGGAAGAATGTTCTGCACTAGCCGCCCTCGCCTTGCCGATCCGCAAGATGCCTCTTCACGCCTCGTTTGAAGGAAGGATTATATATATTGCATATTTTAAATATATTTTATTCAAGGAAATAGATCGCTAAAAATTAACAGTTAACAAAGTATTGGTAAAAAACCAAGCAACGACTTCGTTTTGAGGTCGATTATGAAACAAGTGCCTATAAGAGAAACTCGATTGTAAACTGTTACGAAATCTCACCTTTTGTAGAATCACTATCCGCTGATTCGTCGATCGATTCCTGAAATAAAATATGAAAAATAATTAGTCCAATAAACTATTTTGAACAAATCAAGAACGTTTTTATGTCGAGACGAGATAACCTTGAATATGCCTTACGGATGGGTTTTTTAATCAAAATTCGTAGTCGGACAGTCTTTTAATTTTGTGTTAGGATATTCGCTTAAGCATAAGTTTATAATAAATTCATCAAGCACTCTGCGGTCAACACCTCGTAGCCTGGAGTTTTTTTTTATTATAATTGGGAAACAACATACACACCACATACATTACACAACAATTAACTCGGTAACATACCAATCAAGTTTCCACTTGAAACTATTTCATGAATGGTAGTAAACAAGCAATTTAGTAAATTATAAATAATAATTATCAAGATTCAAATGTATTATGAATATACCCTAATATTACCCTACAATATACCCTAATATTAGGAAAATAATACTTATACAATAGAGCAACTTGTTACAATAAGATTCAATTTTTTTTCCTATACAGGTTTAATAAAAATAATATCCATCCAACATAAAGGCCATCTGATTCCAAATTAAGCTTGTACAGAGCTTGTACTATGGAAACCAGACAACTGATATACTACATATACTACTTTTTCTTATGTAAATACATACTTATATAGATAATTACACCCAGAGTCAGGACAAACAGACATGTCCATGCACACTAATATCTGTCCTGGGTGAGAATCGAACCCACGACCTTCGGCGTGAAAGGCAAGCATCCACCAACCACGCCAACTGGCTCGTCAAACGCAGATTTATTTTTGCTCAACGAATAAAGTTATTTTAGTTATTTTTTTAGTTTATCATAGTTATTTTGACATCATCTTATTCAAAAATTAATACGGCGGATATTTTTTTTTAAATTCAACGCCATCAGAGCATTATTAAAATTTGAATTTTTTTTAAAGATAAATTATTCATGTACCACTGAGCAATAAAAAACACTTGTCTAATTTATAATAAAAACAAAACTAAACAAGAAGTACAAGGATAATTCGACTCGTTTTTTTTTCAATTCAAAATTAATTTCAAGCGATTTTTTCTCTATACAAAAAAAACATGATCAGATAAGCTACTAACCTTTGCTACCATACTATATTAATACCATGCGTCAGAAAATCATTATACTTTTAAATAATAGAATATTCAACGGTGACAATATTCTGTTTCAGTATAAAAGTTTTTAGATAAATGTTACCAATATGAAAAACATTATAGAACAGAGATGGCCTAGTGGTTAGAACGCGAGAATCTTAACTGACGATCGTGGGTTCAAACCCGGGCAAGCACCACTGAATTTTCATGTGCTTAGATTATAATTCATCTCGTGCTTGACGGTGAAGGAAAACATCGTGAGGAAACCTGCATGTGTCTAATTTCATTGAAATTATGCCACATGTGTATTCTACCGACCCGCATTGGAGCAGCGTGGTGGAATAAGCTCCAAACCTTCTCCTCAAAAGGGAGAGGAGGCCTTAGCCCAGCAGTGGGACATTAACAGGCTGTTACTGTATAGAACAGACTTATTTTTAATAACGCTATGTGTTAACTGATAAGAACAATAACAAACAAACATCACATGTTATGCGTAACAAGACTATAATTTGAAACTAAACAGTTTGCTTAATGCGTAGACTCTAAGAGAATACAGAATGTTTAATTTATAACAATGGACTTGACGTTATCCATTATAATATTGGTTTAAAAGTTATTAATAACTAGTTTCCACGCGCGGCTTTTTTCTTCGATTTACCTTAGAGCCGAGATAGGTTAGAGTACGTAAATCCTAAACGAAAATCGCATGGTCAAACATGGGCGAATGAATTTTCATTGGCATATTCACTTTTATTTAAATTCATATCGTGCTTTGCGATGAACGAACACATCATAAGAAAACTTCTTGTGTCGGATGGACTGTGTTACATGTGTATCCACCGACCCTCATCGACCCAAGCTCCAAACCTTCTTCCCTAGAGGAAAGGGTACGTTTGCCCAGCAATGGAACATTTACAGGCAATTACATGACTATCTCACCTTATAAGCTTAGCTACAGTTATATAAGCTATATACTTTCAAAACCGAGAACTCTTCTTGTAAATAAACACACACACACACACTATATTTCCATAATCGATTTCCTTTTATTTTTTTACATGTTATAAATCATATCGGTTAATTAAATTGCAGTGTAACGCATTATTTTGATAAAGATATTTATTACCGTTTTTAATTTTAATCATACATGTATATATTCATAGATTAACATAATTACTGGTACAATTGTATAATATGTCACGAATATATTATATATATTTATTATATTCAGAAAATATAAGTAATGCAGCGTCATGATATACGTAGTATCGATTACAATATTATCTTTTCAATGACCTAACAAAACTTGAGGAAGAACCTTTACAATCTAGTAATCTATTAATTAATTACATGGACGGTTCTATACCTTATTTGTATATGCATAATGGTTATAATACAAATCACGATAAGCTGTATCAAGTTTTGACTCTTTTAGGGGGTATTTCTGGAATTCGGTGTTCGGGGTATTAGGTGTATGCGGTTATATTTTTCTATTCGGCTGAATATCGAATATTTAAAAACAGAATTAAAAAATAACATAAAACAAGGTAAATTTGTTATGTATCTTTTCTCAATGCTGATGCAATATGTATCAATGCTTTGCAATCATACATTTCTGATCTATGTATTTATTAGAATTATATCAATGGCAAGTAACATACGTACGTAAATATTTTTTTCTTAGATATCAAAACCAGATAATTTATCAAATTTATTTTATATATTTCATGATTAAATATTTCTATTCTATTTATTAAAAAAAATACATTTGGAAAAACACGCACAAGCAGTGCAACAAAAAAACATTAAATAAACAAAACGACTAAATAAATGCTAAAAAATCAAAATCGTTTTGGTTATTATTTGCACACCAAAAATATTAAGTTTTTGAAGATATCACAAATTTAAGCTAAACGAATTGATATATGAACTATAAAAGAAGTAAAAGTTGTATATTACGATACACAAATATATTGTCTTCCGTATTTTTCCGATTCGTATGCTAATTCTTGAACATGCATTAATAAAGTCGAATATTCGGTAATACGGAAACGCAACTGAGCGATTTTGATATTTTTTTTAATATTTGCCGGGAAGGTATTTGACTCTACTCCACCTAATGGTAAGTGGTAGAGGTAATGTACTGGTACTGGTGGTAGGGCTTTGTGCAAGCTCGTCTGGGTAGGTACCACCCACTCATCAGATATTCTACCGCAAAACAGCAATACTTGATATTGTTGTGTTCCGGTTTGAAGGGTGAGTGAGCCAGTGTAATTACAGGCACAAAGGACATAAAATCTTAGTTCCCAAGGTTGGTGGCGCATTGGCTATAAGCGATGGTTGACATTTCTTACAATGCCAATGTCTAAGTGCGTTTGGTGACCACTTACCATCAGGTGGCCCATATGCTCGTTCACCTTCCTATTCTATAAAAAAAAAAAGAGTCCAAACGCGACGACTGCCAATACAATCGGGAAGAATGTTCTGCACTAGCCGCCCCCTAGTTACCTCTGTACGCCTAGTTTGAAGGAACCCAGGTTATAAGAGGAGCCGGTAAAGAATTCAATTCTTTGGAAGTGCGACAAAGAAAGGAGAGTCGCCGATTAAGACGATATTGCTCTTTTGGAAAAATTGATTTAAAATTAAAAAAAACTAAGAGAAACTAACTAACCTAAAATAAAAAAAGTACGAGTACCTATATTTCGATTTAATTACACATCGCAAATTTCGTAAAACAAATAATTGGTTGACGAGCTGGTTGGCGTGGTTGGTAGATACTTGCCTTTCACGCCGAAAGTTGTGGGTTCGATTCCCACCCAGGACAGACATTTGTGCGCATGAACATGTCTATTTGTTCTGAGTCTGTGTGTAATTATCTATATAAGTATGTATTTACAAAAAGTAATATATGCAGTATATCAGTTGTCTGGTTTCCATAGCACAAGCTTTGTACAAGCTTAATTTGGGATCAGATGGCCGTGTGTGAAAAATGTTCTAGTATATTATTATTATTAATAATAATAATAATGAAAAACTTACATCTTTCATCTTAGAATCCCTATCAAAGTCCTCAACGAGTCCCATAATTCCTTCCCAAATAGACGACGTAGGTTCTACGTCTTCACCTGCTACTATTGTTTGATTGAGATCCGACTGACCATCACTCTGTATCATATCCGGTTTACTCTCCACAAAGAATCCAGTTTCGATTACTTGGCTCGGTGAATCCTCGTTTTCGTCATGAATGCGAGTGATGTTCCCATAATCTGTACCGTCTCTTAAGTACTCATCTTCTTGTATATCTTCGTTCGTTGAAGACTCTATATTGATGAATCTGGAATAAATGAGAATTTTAAAATAAACAACATTGCCATGTAAAGCTTTTAGTAGTTAATGTAAAGAATATATCGTCTTCAGGTCTTTAATTTATAAAAATTTATGTTGATAACGCAGACTAATATTTAAATCGAAGCATTTTGCTTTAAATGATATAGCATATTTCCTTTTAGCATATTATATGCCCAATAAGATGCCGAGCCCAACAGGCCTTTAAAAATAATTCCTTTAGTAAGTGAAGCCTTACAGTAAAAAATGAGAAAATTAGGGAATAGTATTATTAGATTATCATGTTTCTGAGGTTTCTTAATGCCAGTGTTAAATCACACTCAATGAACTTAAACATGACGTTACACACTGTAAAGACAAAAATTACTTCTTGAATTATAAATTACTAATCAAAAACTCGAATAGAAATGACTTGAAATGTTTCTACTCTGATTTTTTTAAATACTGTCAAATTAATTTGGAAATTCTGTAATAAAAAATATAATAGATTTTGTAATGTCATGAAATATATTGTTGGTGAGACCGAGAATATTTCGTGGTTGCAAATCAGTGACATTTCAAATTTCATCAACAATCATGTTCATGTTTATTGGTATTATTTACAAAATTGAAATTTCAACTATTTTGATTTATATATGTAAGAAGTAATACTTTGCTCTAGGCTCAAAAAATATTATTTTTCACTTATATAAAGAAAATTTTTTGGAGGCCAAATGTAGAGCTTTGTTGTCTATTGGAACATAAACTTACCTATTTGTTTTTCTTCTCACAAACATACAAATGTAATCCAAACCATTTTATGTATAGAAACTCAATTATTTAATAATTAGTTAAAGAATGCTTTAAACATAACTTGGTGGAGTAGTTCAGTCCTACTGGACTACCACCCAGTATCATCAGATATTTTACTGCTAAATGGCACAATGGACATAATATCTCAGTTTCTTAGGTTGGTGGCACCTTAGAGATGCAAGGAATGGTTAATATTTCTAACACCCCAATGTCTACGGGTGATGGTGAACACTTATCCTCAGGAGGCCCATTTGTCCGACATAGTTTATAAATAAAATTGTAAAATTTTAACTAGACAAATTTTAAAGCTCTTCCTAACTAATATAAGTGTGTAACATTACTCTATATTAGAAATAAAAAAAGAAACAATTACAATCAATCTGACCTAAATGACATATATAATATACATGTTTGTTTACAAATTCAATGTTGCCTTTTTTTTTGTATCCTATAAATAACAGTTTTAAGATTTTTGAAGTAAGTAAATGAAGGTTATTTTAGTACCAAATAGAGAAAGGTCGTCTTTCAAAATTGTGTACTTATAGTTACAATTAGATGCACATCTATTAAGCACTATAAAATTACAAATTGACCTAAATTCATATTACAAAATCCGTTAAAGATTTTTTTATATGTTTATTTATACAAAAATAGAACTAATAAATTTTTTTTATATAAATTATAATTTGATTCCAAATCTTTTTAACTAATATATATATTTTTTTTTAATAATTCATTTCTGAATATCGTAATAATTCAACAATTACATTAGTTTTACCTGAAAATATTATTTTGTTAATGTGTTTGTGTGCTAATAGTTAGAATTAGATGCACATCTATTAAGCACTATGAAATTACAAATTGACCTAAATTCATATTACAAAATCAATTAAAGATTTTTTTATATGTTTATTTATACAAAAATAGAACAATACGAATACTAATAACAATTATAATTAGCTTTGTTGATTAAAATAAAAAATATTTTTTAAGTAAAAGCAATTGCAGTTGATAAGAATATAAATAATTGATTATCATTAATACTTATTTACTGGTGGTAGGGCTTTGTGCAAGCTCGTCTCGGCAGGTACCACCCACTCATCAGATATTCTACTGCAAAACAGCAATACTTGATATTGTTGTGTTCCGGTTTGAAGGGTGAGTGAGCCAGTGTAATTACAGGCACAAGGGACATAAAATCTTAGTTCCCAAGGTTGGTGGCGCGTTGGCTATAAGCGATGGTTGACATTTCTTACAATGCCAATGTCTAAGGGCGTTTGGTGACCACTTACCATCAAGTGGCCCATATGCTCGTCCACCTTCCTATTCTATAAAAAAAAAAAAAAAACAAAAGAAATTAAAGAATCTATTTTGTAATATGTAATTGTTACAATAGTTCAAAAATAAGTTTAAAACATGTACAATATAATCCATATTTCATATTATATAAACACTAGTTGCTCAATTATCCCCGCGGGTCAAAGAGTGATGTTATGTAGTCTATAACCTTTCTCAATAATTGAGCTATCTAATAGTGGTGTTCAAACAAACAAACTTTGAACCTTTATAATATAAGAATAATAAGTATATATATATATATATATATATATATTTTAAATTATTTAACAATTTACAATGAATAACTAATAAGTATATATGTAAATTATTACAGAAAATTAATCTTACCCTTCAGTTGCTAGCATTCCGAGCATTGAATTTAATTCCTCTTTATCCTTCTTGAGCTTCCTCTCTTTAGCATAGCTTTGTTCAATCGTATAATCTTGGGAAGGGTTTCTTAAGATTTCAACTCTCAATATACCATCTCTCGGCCATGAATCTTTGATGTGATTCAAACATGTAGTTGGTGTTCTTGAGAAAGCTATATGTATATATGCAAGCACAAAGAATGCTATGAGCGCTTTCAATAGTACAAGGAATTCAAAAAATCTCCTCACAGGCCGAGGGAATGTACGAGCATATGCAATAGCAAACTTGAAAAATAATGCATGAAATAGTCTTTCTCTAACATTAAATAATGGATTTTGATTATTATTCCTATTCCTATTCATTCCTTGGTTTATAATAGGTCCACCAGGCAATAGGTTGTTCTCGGGATTGACACCCGGCGGTAGATTGTTCATGGCATTAGCCCCTCCTGCACTCATCTCTTCTATATATTATGTATTATAGAGTTTTGTAACTTAATTTATTCGCATTATACACGTGTGTACGCTAAAATAAAAGAAAGTTTTATTTATCATTTTAAAAACACTCATGCAATTTTAATGTTAATGAATATTAATTTAAATATATAAACGTGGTTAAAAACTTGACAGATGTTGCGAAAAACATTGAAACTTAGTTATTGGTAATGTATCTAATCGATCAAAATTCGACATTGACCTCAGGATTACTTAGTTCGAAAAAGAATATTTTTTGTTCTTCATACATATCTAACGATGAATAGGCAATATTATAATAATTATATATTACAGGAATGGATAATAATTAATAAAAAATGAAGATGTAGATGTCATATCACAAAATTTACCCAATAAAAGTAAAAGTAATCAACAAGATGCTTAAATGTCAAAAACACTTTCACAATATAATTATATAATAACCTTGATACTCATTACATTAAAATGTTAACGTTATTATTAACATACAATTGTGCCCCGAATCACTTTTTCATAACAAAATTAAAATAAATAAAACATGCCACTATTTATTCTGTTAATAAAACCAGGGTACTGTCAAATTCCAGTAATGTCATTTAATAAACAATTTGTTCACAGACTATAGTTCAGGTGAAATTGATGCTGCTATAAACTTTTATCTAAATAAAGTTTTAAATTATGTCATACATAAATACCATATTACAATTTGCTTTACAGAGAATCTATCAATATATTAGTATATTTTTTATATAAATTATAATTTGATTCCAAATCTTTTTCACTAATATATATATATATATATATATATATATATTTATATATATTTAATAATTCCTTTCTGAATATCGTAATAATTCAACAATTACATTAGTTTTGCCTGAAAATATTATTTTGTTAACTGTTATATCTATTCGCCCTTTTAGTTCATTATTAAGTATTTTGTTTTTGTTGCGGGCAATAATATTTAAAATGTTCAAGCAGTGTCTATTATCGGCACTAGATGTCTCTAGTGTCATAAAAAGATTTATGTAGCCAATGTATTTTTTTTTTCAGATATTGTTCATGGATGCTTATCTTTTTAGTATTTTCCTATTATTATTAAAAAATTACACCCCGCCTTATTACCTCTACTGGTGACAGGAGGGCAGGTTCATTTGTCACCCAGAGAATTGGAATTGCGATTCAAAGGGGAAATACTAGTATTCGTTCCACCATTCCACGCGGTGACGATTTGTACAGTAGTTATTTTGAATTTTTATGTGTATATATTTAAGGCTTTAATGTAAATTTAATAAAAGCCAAGCTTATTAGATAAGTACATCTAACGGGTCACTATAAAACGCGTTACTTCTTTTTTAATGCGTCAAAATTGCAAAAATTATATTTAGAGAAAATTTTATTTGTACTTGTTTATTGTAATAACAATTATTTAATACTATGTCTTAAATTAAACATAAGTTTTCTTTTTTTAATTAAACCTAAAAATAGGTATTGTGTTTTATATTCACATTATCTGTACGTAAATCAATGCCGTTATAGACTTTTATTCTTCATTTTTAACATCTACGGTTCAGTTTGTACATTAATTTGATGAAGGTTTTTCACATAGAATCGTTAACTTCATACGACAATATTATAAAACGCATCGAATTTCTACATTATCATTAAATATGTTTACAGTAAATACTCTATTATCCACGATAAATCTTATAAATATCAATGAAAATAGTAATTGCAACACATTTCAACGCATATTAGTTACAGTTTAAACACAACAAACGCAAAATACACATTTTATACGAATACTTATATAGAGAAAGATGCTTTTATTTTATAAGTAATAAAAATGTACTTTTTATAAGCATAATAAATAGTCGCAATCGCCTGCAATGGTACAGAAGTTGCTGTGATTTTCTGGATCATTTCTAATACAAAGCAACGTCTTAAAAGCCTAATAGTCTTTGTAAAAGCGTCGCATGCGTACACCGAACAAAAGTCCATGAAAATTTTACAAAGCCAAAGAAGCAGTAAGCTTGATTGACGTCTAAATTGTGCGTTAGACCTAAAAAAAATGTTTTGTGCTAACGAAATGTCAGCCATTCAAAGTTGCATTAAAGCTCTCTACGTGATGAATGTGAATAAAAAAAGTCTATTGAAATAAATTTTATTGAAATGATTCTTATACCTGAAATGTGTTGCATAAATGGTTAATCGCATTAATAGTGTCATTGTTTTATTCGTTTCTTTCAATTTGAGTTGTTAAAAATCCTTGAAAATTTGTAAACCTAATATTTACAATTAGCCTATTTATACCATGTACTTGTAGTTATTTATAAAGTCCGTTATATTTCATGACTTATCCTTTAACACAAATGAAATAATTTTGGAAAGTAAATAAGTAGATGAGCACAGTGTTGAGCCTCTAAATACCAAAATGTTTGATGCATTACCACATTGCATAGAATATCATAGATAACTATATTTTAAACATATGTATATTTTAAATGATGTAAATAGTTTCACCTTAGCTTTACAATATATAAATATATTTAATATAAATTAACTTCCTTGTTTGTCGAGTAATATAAGTCCAAATTCTGGAATAAAGTACCAGATCCGGTCTGTAAAAAGTTGTTGGGTTATAACGTGAAGAAAATCTCAACGAGAGCTTGATCTTTGGAAGTTGGCAGGCCTGATATTCTCATGCTTTGAACATACCGCTTCGCCCGCGTGGAGTTGGGTTTGTGACTAAATTTCCTGTTCAGATATTTTTTTGACGACGGTTTTTAGTGCATAATTGTTATATGCACTTCAAACAACCACATATTTTATCACATTTTTTGTAACTTAAAAGCATATATTAAATAATTTGCAGATATACCTTTGCTTTGCTCGAGAGGTGAATTAGATAAGTAGCCTATTTCCTTTCTTCGGCTCAAGCTACGTCATAATTTTATAGATTCAGTTGTTTAACTAAGATATCATAATATTGGTCTTAATGTTTACATTTACATACACTAATTATTAAAAAAAAATCAGATGTTAAATATTCAAAACGGTTTAGATCAGCACAATTCTACGAAAGGCATTAAAAATGTAACTATGCAAAGCTTCGAGGACAAGTTCGTATTTCATCTAGCGGTTTTTTTTTCTTCGTTTGAACACGTTGGAATCCACATTAATCGGTACCAGTTGAAACTGAGTTAGATAGAGGCCCCGAGATAACGAGAAGCAAAGTTAAATTACGGTCCGCTCACGTTATAAATATTCAAAAACCCGAAGCGGACCGGTTGAAAAAATTGACGTCTCAATTATCGGAGCCTCAAGATGGACGTTAATTTATATTATTCTCACGTTTCTTGTTTCCTGGTGTCATCTCGCTAGGATATAGACGGTTAAAAATCAAGGATGCGATTTAATAATATAACACTTACGGCCAATATTCGGTTAATATTTTTTAAAATACATTAATAGATTACAGTAAATACTTTCTCTAATAAAAAAGACTTATTTATTATAATTTATTTAATTTTAGTATAAAATTCCTTAAAACGTTCCTTTATAGAATCCAACCACACCTAGTCAATTTTTTAAGTTACATCAGATCAGATATCGGCAAAGTTGATGAATCATCTAATCATGTTATTAAAATTCGTTTCTTCAGCGAGTTTCAAATTATAATTTACTCGTTATAGTTTTGTTATATAACTATCAGTATTTTAATACATTAAAATTGTGAACATAGCCTTATTTGTTGACTATGAATCAATCTATACGCAGTCAATTAATACAATCCGACCGACTACAGCCCTTCTAAAACATCAATTCACTTTCCATATTTTAACAAACATATTATATATTTAAATACTCTGTGTATCGTAAATAACTAACGATAAGCAATATCATCCTTTCCCGTGTCTTATATAAGAGTCAAGAAAAAAAATGTGTATTTAATTTAAAAAAATATATTTAAAAATACAGTACAAAAATACAGTTTTTATATAAACCAAATACAGAAGCAAATGACTTGTAGTATACTGAAAAGCTATTCTGTAAGAATCATATAAGAAACTCACTGCAAAAAACGGTCGTAAAATATGGGATAATTATTATCGTCAGTCGCAATTGACCATAATAATTAAACCAAGAACATCATAATAGTATATATCACCATAAGACGATTGTCAACATTTCATAGGTGAGTAATGGAGTAAGTCCTTACAGGATAACACCCTATGTCGTGTAGAACTGTTTGAAAATTCATTTGCATACTAACATGTGAAGTAAAATAAATATATATGTCATTTACACTACTAATAATAATTATTGTTTGAATTAGTTATATATTGTATCAGTATGTAAGTTTTATGTAAGCGAATATTTATATTTATTGTGATATAATCGTAAATCACAAATACACTAATATATATTTAGAGAATATTTCCGTTGTTATGTATTGTGTTTCCAATTTAAAAACATGATTACTGAATATTCATAGTCCCGTAGCTTCGTAACGAACTCATGTTAATTTACAACTCGTTTCTAGATGACAATAGGTAGGTGTACTTCACCCACGCTTAAGTTTATCAGCGCTCCAATTAATTAATACGTATTTCACTACTATTTCAATATATATGTGAAAGTCCCTTTATTTTGTCAGCTCATGTCTAATAATGAATAACTAAAGCGAAGATTTACAAAAGTGACATTCTAAAAATAATACTATTTCGACACAAGAACAGCCACAGAAGCTAATTAGTTTAGTTTGTAATTACGTATAAAGTAGGTACTAATCATTTTTATGATGCAAAAATATGATTGCAATGAAAACCATTGTCATTAAAACATTACACAATTATTAATTATTAGCTCATCGTTATGGCTTCGCACGGGTAGATAAGAAGACAAGTGTATTTTGAATAGGATTTGCGTAAAATGCGTTCTTAATGAGCGTCTATGTCGGGGAAGGAGTAACTGCGACAAATTTCAAATCAATCAGGCGGATAGTTTAGGAGATTTCGTGATGAGTGGTATTTCGCTTGCATATATATAGATTATTCAATATATAGGGATGTAGGTATTACAAGGTATTTATTTGAACTGTTAGAACTGATATTTTCTCGAAATCTGTATTTCAAATTATGGTTAAGGAAAATCTTATTAAAAAATGTAACCTAATATCGTTAGAAACATTTTATTAACTTAAATAACGTCTCTATTTCACGAGATAATTTGTCTAACTTTACGGATTACGTGACTGTTTGACTTCGTGCTTTATAAACATTTGCTAAGCACTGAACAAACGAATCCTATAACAAACAGGAATACAGATGCTTGTAGAAAAATACACTCATTCTGGATTTTTTCCCTATCAACCTTTACAATAAGGTAGATTATTCCATGAATTTATTTATTTTCAAATGCATTATACATAAAAATTCACCTGTGGCATGTTGGCAGCTCCCGTTTTAGAGGTTTTCTCTTTGTTTTTCTAAGTAAATCGTTTTATGTTCATATATTTAAACAAATCTAATTGTCATTTTTTGTTTTATGATAACAGATTATATTTTTTTTATATAGATGGATAATTCCGGATATATATGATGACTTAATTGTTGTTCTGTATATTTTATATAGAAATATATATTAGTATGCAAAAATAAAACGATTTGTCGTCCGATAATTTACACGCCTTGTACATTATTTATGTTCTTTTATGTTTAAGGCCAAAATAATAAAACTTGTGTTTTATATTTAAATAGATGCTACGCATCCGCTGGCTTGACTCGCGTAAATCATTGCAGTTTCGTCCTCGTTCATAGTAATGTAATGTTATATAACCGATTTTAACTCGTCATAATATATTCTTAGGAATACCGAATATGTCAAACCATTGAAAGTAATAAATTGTCTATGGGTTCAACTTAATATTTTTTTACACATTTTTACACTTTTACACCTTTATCTCAATCTGTGTCAATTATTTTTTATATTTATTTCACATATATACTACATAAAAAGTTAAATTAAAATACATATCAAATTATATTAAGGTTTTTAATATTTCCTTATTAAGCTATACTTTACGATGCCATCCGTAATAAAACGAATTATAATTCTTTTATTTCGTAGGCTTGACGCATCTGTCTGTGATCCTCTTATCCAGCTGCGATATCTTCATTTGGCGGCCGGCAGGTGTCACGTGGTATAAACTTTTTTATCTCACTCATACTAATGCTAATTCATATAGCCGTCTCTTTTCCCTTTGTGCCTCATCTCCATAGGAAAGCTTAACAGGGTTTGTAAGCCTCGGGTCTTATTTTATTTTTCAAAGTTGAAGGCTTTATTTATTTCTCCCGAGTTCCTGTTGGATAAAAATACATGTATGTTTGTATAGCATTCGAGAGATTTGTAGTTTGAATTTCTAACTAAAATCGCTTTCGGGTAACATCATAGTTTATGGTAATCAAGTTTGTAGATGAATTTCCGATAGGCTTAAAATATTATCTTTTGGTAAACATAAATTTTCGATTATTTAAATAAATCGAATGCTAGAATAAAATTTACACTTAAATTGATGATAGGATTCGTTTTTTTTTTATTAATATTTTTTATTCATATAGATATCTATAAAAACAATTTAGGACACTTGACTTATTTCAATCTACAGACTACATATATACAACTAAATACTACAATAAATACTAAAAACTCCAACAATGGTTACTAATTATCATAGAAACAGTGTAAAATAATTGCTTGAGAAATATATTCGAAGTGTTACTATGAAAATGATAAACTAATAGTCAAATCCGCGAACACGAAATACATTTTAACATTTCGATATGTATTGAATAAAGTACGTAGACGCATATAAATCATTCCCCCTCAGCGATCAATCATCACGGTCAATAAAACATGCGGCCGAGAACCGAACCGCTACCTGACATGACAGCCGCTTTCATGCTACAACAGACAATGCCTTATTGAGTTAAAACATTGCCTTTACTAGATAGTTGGTTACTCTAGTTGCACTCAATACTCTGATATATATAGTATTACTACAGTCTCGTTTTCGCCTGCAGTTTTGCCAGCATATCGCCAATGACAGGTTATATTAATAGCTAAAATTCATATCAAGAGAACCCATTAGTCATTACACAGAAACAAGTATTGCGAACTTAACTTCGTAATAGTTAAATATGGATTTTTCTATGCGAATAAAACATTTGAAGCCGAATTTATTCAAATGAAATAAACTTTCTAAATATTAATATGCTATGTATATACACTACTACTGAAATAAAATATATGTATATATATATATATATATATACATATATATATACTGAAATAAAATTGTAAAAAGAAACATCTGAATAAGACGCATACCGAAGTTTTACTGCTCTCAGCAAAAAGTGGACATCATCCAATTTAGTACTGTAAAACCATTAAGATTTCACAGCGGGCTCGATTACTCGAATTGTTTCTTTTACATGACCAGTTTAAAGTGACTCAGGGTGGTACAACAAGTATTATAGGTTATACAAACTTGATACAGTTTCAGGAATCGTCTTCGATAAGAAATAAATTAAAGTCCATATTGTTATGCGTATATTAAATCGCTAATGATCTTGTTAAATTTATACTTAAACAATGCAATAATTTAACTTGTCCAATATTATGGCAAAAATTACATATTAAAAGTCAATTTATAATCATCGTATTCCAAGTAAAATTATTTATAGATATATAGCTGTCAGATTGTAATAAAGATTTAAAATGGTGCAAAGCGAATAGCATATGCCATATACTTATACGGCTGTCTTAAAACTAACATCGGTGTTAATTAAAAATTTATATGGATCGACATGGTTTTAGAGTTTTAGAGGGAAGTTGAACCAGTAAACCAGTTTTTAACTCAACTGATGTAGTCGTTATAATAATATAAATAATCCTATGATTTGAAAATCAATTTTTATTTCTTAATTTTCTAATTTTATTTTAAATAAAATCTTTTGGTAGGGACCAAAAATGCGTTTGTTACGCTTTTCGGTCACGCGTTATTATAATATGTGAGTGTGTGTGTAAATATATGGTCAGTGTTGCCAATCGCCAGTAAAATATGGGGTATTGTCTGTATGTATATCGATGGGATGACCAATATAAAACTGTTACGCGTTATATTAGAGAAACCGGGAGCATAAATATATGTGAAATGTTCCCAATCAGCGGCCAATAAATGCTGTTCGCGGGGAGAATCAGGAGTTTTTCTTATAGTAGGTCGTGAATATCAACAGAAAGCCTGTCTATGATTTCTAGGAAATATACATTAGGTAATCAAATAATAATAATAATGATTATTAAAAACTTTTTGCGTAAAAAATATGACAATTGAACCAAATAAAATGTTTTATTTCTGTAGTTAAAATACGAGATAATGTGTGGAAAGAAACATATTCAGGTGTGTTAATTACAGAATCTTCGCGCTGAATTCATCATCTTGATCATGTTTTATAATTGAGACATCATCAATAAAGGTAGAAACGTTTCCCATTTGAACATTAATAGTCATGTAAGTATGAGTAGTTCAGAGGAAAGCGATCTCCACGCAAGCCTTCCAACCTTTCGCCTCGCCGCCTCGCCGCCGCCGATAGAGTCATTATCTTCCATTATTAACACACCACCTCAAACTTTGTGTTTTACGAGCTTAACGAAATGCTAACGAACCATGCATAGTTTTTGTATGTTCGCTCAATAGCTTTATTATTATTTATAATTACTTGGAAATAATTATTTAAAGTTTATTGCTTTATTTTGACTCATCTACGAAATGTATTCATTACAAACTAGTTCTCGCCCGCAGCTTCGCCCGCCTTTATTAGTATTATTTTTTATTATTACGTGTCATTCATCCTCCCGCTAACCATTAATCCCTTGTATTACTCTGTTGCAGTTTGAAGGGTGATTGAGCCAGTGGACAAGGCACAAAATTTAATATTTTAAACAGCCTTTGGAAACGAAAAAGCTTAGTAAAATACATTTTTATGAAAACTTTACTTGTGTGGTAAAAAAATAAAGTTTGACAATATATGGTCGGTCTGATTAACTCGTCGGGCCGGCCGGTACGAAAAGAGTGTGCGGTGCATCGCACGAAGACCTAATATTTATTACATATATAATTTTGTATCCTATTTTATTCACTGCAGGCTAATATTATATATAAAAACTGCAACTTTTGTTTTTTCGAAGATGTTACGATGGTATGAGAATTGTGTGTAAAATAAACATAATTCTCAAAATTTTATTATTTAATAGAAAGACCTCTACCACCATTAATAATTCTATAAGACAAATTATATTTTGTATAATATTTTTTTTATAAATAAAGCACATTAAATTATGTTATACCCAATGGAATACGTCGCATAGCAATATTTGCTATGCGATGTCATACAATTAAAAGAGGCATTAAGCCGCTTAATTTACAAAACAGTAATTATAAAAAAATGAACGTAGGAGACATAAAATTTAAATTTTATTTTAAAAAAGTACGGTACTTTTACGCCTAAGCCATTAAAATACAATACCCTTTTGATTATAATAGCTCAGTACTGTCTTGGAGACATTTAAGTAAATTATGCAATAGCAATCCTTTCATGGAACTATGTGCCTTGTACGAATAGCGGTGGGGTACTTTATTGCGTGTAAATTTAAGGTCCTGCATATTTAAGGGAAATATTGCGTAGGCAGGAGTGACGCCCACTAAGAAACACGTGTCCCGGATGTGGATGAAAGAAATTGTACCTTTTGTTAGATGAGTTTGAGTAATTAAAAGATTTTTGAAATCTTTTTAAACATTATTATATTTATTAAAAATTAAAAGGTTCTCGGGAAATTATACTTTTGAATCAAAAATCGTAAGAAACGGTCTTTAAGTACTGAGACGTAATAAAATCGCGTACGAAGCTTTTCAATTCAATCTTATATTTATTAGGTGTGGAGGCTACAGTCGCCATATTCCGGTCCTCAGGCAGTCTCAGTGAGAGGTAACTTTTATTGTCTGAAGCCGGACGAAGATGCAATAACCTTTTTTACCCGATGGGTGCCGTGTTAAATAATAAAGTTGTAGCGTGTCCCCAGAACAGGTTCTCGTTAGCGCGAATGAAGTTGTTATACGTGACGGCGCTCGCTCGTTTTTGTTATTACACGCCCTTTTATCCGACGCCACTCGCCGACGCGCCTTGAGATTGCTGATAAGCCTGAGTCACGTGTATAAAACATTTTTTTTTTAATTAGCAATATCTCATAATAAAGGTATGGAATACTATTAATGGAGAAGGGTGAAAGAAGGTCTTATATCGAAAACGTTAAGAAATTAGGAATCAAACGTAAAGGCCCGACACTTAAAGAAATAGTTGATCTGAATACGCCTACTAATTAACTCTCTTGATATTTATAGTTTTCGACTATATTTGTTGCTGTTGTCCTTATAAGTTAGTGTTGCTAACTATGTTAATTCTGAGGCCCGGGGCTAAAATCTCGAAAAGGGCCTCTAAAAACGAATCGGGTTTCTGCCAAAAACTTATCAGTAGCAGCTCAGAGTTGACGGTGCTTACATTGATGTGCCTTAAAAAGCACGATTCATCCTAGTAGGGTCGGAATACCATCCCATAAGAATAAGTTAATAAAAAGTGCATGTGTATGCGTACTCACTCTTGAACTATTATTTTATCTCCTGCGGTGTTCTTGGGATCGGTGGCCCTAGTAGGCTACGGTCAGGCGGACTGCTTCAGTCTATATATATATAAAGACAAAGTTTTTAAGCTATCGTCTAATAAGTCATATAACTCACCATGTCGAAATTAATTACAATTCATTTCTCGTCTTATTGCCTCTACTGGTGACTGGAGGGCTGGTTTATTTTTCGTCCAGAGATTCGGAATTGTGATTCAAAAGGTATATGCTGCTAGGATTTTTGCCACCATTCTATGCAGTCACGATTTGTACAGTAACTTTAAAAAACAGCCAAAGCGGTCATATGCTGTTCTTTAAGGAATGACTTTATGAAAGTCATATTAATGAAATCTATATATAAAAATAATTATATGAATATAATGTCAAAAACTACGTGAGCTATAGATATTTAATAAAATAAGCGATTTGACCTTATTAGATAATCTTTACAATATGTGAAACAAAATGTTAGTGTCACTTCATTTGTGTTTTTATGTAAGTTTAGAGAATAAATATATTTTAAAAGCAATTTGTGCTTAGTTTAAGCAAAATGTTGAATTACTTTATCTATATTGGTTTATCGACTTCATTACGTGCCGCAAACTTGTCGGCGCTATTCCTATGCTCTAATACCAAAGTAGAGTTCAACGCACGGCTACAACACGATACTAATAACTTGTTTCCTTGTACTGATTAAGAAGTACTCATTTATAAGTAAAAAATATTATTACAATGAATAACTAGAATCAAATGTAATATTATATGTATTGTTAAAAATATAAATAAACTTATTCCATTTGTATTTTTATACCCCTTAAATGTTCCCATTAGGATGCGAAACTGTAGAATATAAAATTTTACATTTATATTAATTTTTTTTTATTATAAATTACATTTGTAAAATGCTTACAAAGAAGAAAATTATTTTTTCCTTTAGAAATTCAAGACAGATATTTTTTTCGAAATTATTAAAATCTCGTCCAATTACTTTTCCCAACGAGAACTAAAAACGATAAAATAATTAACATAGTTATTTAGAACGTAATAAACATGTCAAAAACAGCTGCAGTAATTAATAATGTGCTAAAGCAAACCCCTTAGATTTATAACATAGCAGAATTGTAAACAAATCGACTATATCTTTAATGAAGCCTTCACGGCTTTCGGCTCTATAGAAACGACTCTAGCTTTGAAGTTACCGCCGCGGCCGAAGTGGTTTTTTCACAATCATTTATTCTGTCCATATCCGACAGGCGCTGACAAATTTCTTGTAACTAAGAGTGTTTGATGAATAGTTTAATAAGAATAAATTTGTAATCAACTACCACAAACTAAAGAGTATTTAGAAAGTTATAATTTAAATATTTATTAACTATATTACATTTGATTATTACTGTAAGTATAATTAATGTATGTACATCAGAGAAAGAAAAAAAAATGCAGTTATTTAATCCAATATATTAAATGAGAAATGTTGTACTTTAAGGTATTTTTTTTAAAACATTTATTTAAAACTATAAACATATTATTAGTTCATATTTTATATAATAAAATAACTTAAATATCTATTGCCTTCTGTCTTCGTTTCTTATAAGTCGGCTGTCAGCTTTGAAGCCGACTTACATGCGATGACGCCTCTATAAAACCCTAATGATTAATTCCACGTCTATCCGACTACAGTGAGTAACAACTTTATCGTAATTCGTTACACGATACAAAGAAAAATAAAATTTAGATATGGCAACACTTCACTAATACAAAATAAAAAGGAGGATTATCATAAACAAAGAACATAAATTAGTTATTGATGGGATTATTGACATAGTTTACTTAATATAACTTTTTATAAAAAAAGAGCGAACTCATTTATAGGCTTATTAATTAGTGATTCAATTTTAGAACCAAGTTATAAAATATATTCCTTTTTAAATAATCAAAATATATTTTTAACTAAAATTGTGGTTCAGCTTGTAAGGCATAGGACAGTAACAGTAACAGCGTGTTAATATCCCACTGCTGGGCCAAGGCCTCCTCTCACTTTTGAGGAGAAGGTTTGGAGCTTATTCCACCACGCTGCTCCAATGCGGGTGGATAGAATACACATGTGGCAGAATTTCAATGAAATAAGACACAAGCAGGTTTCCTCACGATGTTTTCCTTCACCGTCAAGCACGAGATGAATTATAAACTCAAATTAAGCACATGAAAATTCAGTGGTGCTTGCCCGGGTTTGAACGTACGATCATCGGTTAAGATTCACGCGTTCTAACTTGGCCATCTCGACTCTTAAGGTTGGTACGTCAGGAGGTGAATTCGACTTTGGCCAAATCAAGGCATAGGACGATATGTTTGAATGATTTTCAAAAAATATTGCTTTAACCATAGAATTAATTTTTACTCGTAACTATATGACCTGCATTTGACTAGTATAGTAGCGCTCTGTGCGTGCTCTTATATACTTATTGTGCGTACTTATGTACTCGTATATATCTTCGTAACTCTAATTGGAACATTAGAAAAGATGAGAATATTTAATTTTTTTGTCCCTGCGCTACTTCAACAACGGTTAAAAAAGGGTGTTAGATTTTACAAATAAAAACAAAAGTTTCACAGTTGTTATTGCCCTTAAATAAGTGTCAACTGTGATTTGCCTTCTTGTAATTTTTAAAAACACTATAGAATACTAAATTTAAAATCATACCTAAGCAGTCACTGTAAAGAAACAAGATCTTGTGATATCGAATTTATAAAACTAGCTAATTATAACCTACTAGTTTTAACCCGCGTGTTAGGGGAAGGGGGTAGATATCAGGTAAAAAAGTAGCCGATGTCCATCCTTGGGGTTCAAGCTTGCTTCATACCAAATTTTATCAAAACTGGTTCAGTGGTTTTACCGTTTTAAAGCGTAACAAACAAACCGAGTTACTTTCGCATTTATATTATTAGAAAAGATAACATAATTAATGAAAATGTTTGCTGCAATCGTCGCTAAGGAGACGCTGGTATTATTAGTTAGGGTTTTCTCAAATTAATTTCTGGTAACAAGTTTTGTGCTGTGTGCCCGTATTGTATTTTTACCTCATTATAATATTCCAAAAATATTTCGTGCGATTTTTCTTAATACAAAATAGAATACAAAGTAACAACACGTAAATGCCCTATTACTGGTCCAAAGGCATACCTACTTATTTTAAGAGGAAATTTACACTACAATTTGCAAACGTAAACAAAGTAAAGCTCAATTGCAGATTGCAGTTTTCATTCACTGTTGAGCACGCGATAAACTGTAAGCACTAAAGGCCTTACTTAAGTTGTTGCTAAATTAAACAATGCCATTTTTTTTTAATGTCAAATCAATAATGATAGAAAGTGAGAAATTAGTATTTAATTAATCAATCGCTAAGAAACGTTTATAAGTATAGCCGTAATTTTTCATTTATGTGTTTTTTTGTAATTTCAATACACAACCTCCATTAATAATGAGCTTGTTCTATTCACTGGGTCTAATCTTACAAATAATAAATATTTATTTCGTTAATTGTTCAAAACTTCCTACTCCATATAATGTCAAGTGCCCCTTTCGGTCCCAGATTAAAATGTACTTCAAAGCATTGTTTATTTCTTTAAGAAGATACGGTTTAAGAACGGATTATGTCAACAAACCACTAGAAGTTTTAATAAAAACTACAAGAATAACTATTACTTTGAGGATTAGCGCAGAATAATCTTGAACTAAGAAGGAAATAACACAATGCTAATAACTATTTAGCGAAGGCATAAAAGCAAACAGTAGCAAAGAGAGGTTATCAAACTTTGTTTTCAAAGGAACTAAGAAACGAGTTTTTTTTTAAACTAGTCCGCAAAGAGACCGCCTGCAAGTTGTGTAAATGACAGTATTTTGCTTAATGTGTTTCATCATTATGTCACTTTTCTAAAGAATTCCTCTATTATTATATTCCTCGCATCATTTCCCGTGTAAAATATGAATACGGGTATTTCAGACGATTTGCCTGTCAAGTAATTACGAGTAGCTTATATTATGTATATTTATATGTACTTGAAATTTACTGGTGGTAGGGCTTTGTGCAAGCTCGTCTGGGTAGGTACCACCCACTCATCAGATATTCTACCGCAAAACAGCAATACTTGATATTGTTGTGTTCCGGTTTGAAGGGTGAGTGAGCCAGTGTAATTTCAGGCACAAGGGACATAAAATCTTAGTTCCCAAGGTTGATGGCGCATTGGCTATAAGCGATGGTTGACATTTCTTACAATGCCAATGTCTAAGGGCGTTTGGTGACCACTTACCATCAGGTGGCCCATATGCTCGTCCACCTTCCTATTCTATAAAATATATATATATACATATATATATATATATATTTCTATAAATGTGAAGATAATAAATAAAAATATGATAATTGTAATAATATGGGGGCAATGTTAAAAGGAATATAATATACTTATTTATAAGTACATGAACACCGAATGCATTAAGTTATAAATTTGAAGAATTTAAAATATCACTCGTCAATATACATATCACAATGCAGTCAATCGGTAATTATGTAAATACTTACATTCTAGAATTCTAATTATCTATATTAATATTATAAAGAGGTAAAGTTTGTAAGGTTGTAGGGGGTAATCTACTTTGAAAAATTATTTATTTAATAATTATATTAATATTATATATTATAAAAAAAAGCCGAGATGGCCCAGTGGTAAGAACATGTGAATCTTAACCGATGATCGTGGGTTCAAACCCGGGCAAGCACCACTGAATTTTCATGTGCTTAATTTTGTAATTATAATTCATCTCGTGCTTTACGGTGAAGGAAAACATCGTGAGGAAACCTGCATGTGTTTAATTTCACTGAAATTCTGCCACATGTGTATTCCACCAACCCGTATTGGAGCAGCGTGGTGGTATAAGCTCCAAACCTTCTCCTCAAAAAAGAGGAGAGGAGGCCTTTAGCCCAGCAGTGGGACATTCACAGGCTGTTACATCAATTATAATTTTGAAAATTCTTTTACCAATAGAATGCCACATAATTTGTGAGTGTCATAGGCTATATATTAACCCGAAAAAATAAAAAGACTTTTTCGTGTTAGTGGGATTTCCAAAGTAACTCGGAGAAAAAACGGTCGAACGAAAACGGTTTTTACGAACGCTGCCTTAACGATGAGAGATATATAATTAAGTTCTAGAGAAAAGTTGTGGAGTATGATAATGCCTACAAAAAATCACCGACAGCATGTGTCTAACTTTTATATTTAAGACACAAAAAGTAGTTTTTTATATTAAAAAATAATTTAAGTCGTTAGGTCATGTTTATTAGTCATATTATCAACAATTATGAATTCTTATCAAAATAAATAAATTTATCCTCTCAAGTGTTTAAAACAAAAGACTTTTCCATTTACTGCATATAATTTGGACCAATGGTTAAAGAGGTAATACGACGTTAGGTATGGAACCGCGACCGTGTCGTAATCTATTGTGTGATATTTCTATTAGACGGTTTTTTTAATATACAACTAGTCAATCTATATAAAAATAAAAAAATTTATTACTAAGGAAATTTTATTTAGATAAAATTAATTTTTTACAGTTTGTTTTTTGGCTGCATGGTTTAAGAGATAGTTTAAAATATCAAATATTCGAGAAAATTTTTCATTCCTTTATGAATAGCTAACAATTAATAATAATATTTTTAACATAATATTGCATTTAGTTCAAAATACTGTAAAAGAAAAAGGTTGAATATTTTGTCATCACATTTTTTCTGTGACACTAAAAATAAAATAATAGTGACTGGAAGGCATACCCTTTTTTAGAATTCCTTTTTTCAAAACATCAGAAAAGCATAAAGTCAGCAATGATAGTGAATTTACAGCAATGGAAACATCATCTAAAATATATTATTTGTAATAAACTTATAAAAAAAGACAATAATTGGTCCCTTGCGTGTATATATTAGAAATATGTCGCTCAGCATGATTTGAACGGTACATTTAAAAGTTCGAAGAAACATGCGCCACACACGGTGTATCAAATGATGTAACAATGAGGAAACTAGTCGGTTTGGAGGTGTAATTACGAGCATCATCAGCGATCATTACAGAGCGAGTAAACGTGGTGAGGGCCCACCCAGAACGGGATACTGGCGCAATAGAATCGCCATCCCAATTTTGTTAATAACTAGATATTACGTAAGAAAATTGGCGTGGATCGCAAATAAGAATTGAATCACATTCTATTCAACTTTACCGTACATTCCTATGCAATTTTTTTCTGATTCTATTTTTATATGTGTAAGGTATGTACATTTTTTTTTGACATCATATTATCCTGGTTTTGTCAATGACACTTATAAAATGACAGCTTGAAAAAAATCGATAGTCTTTACTATTTATCAAAGTACAGAAAAATATTGTTTAAATTTATGATTAGGTTGAAAGTTACAAAACCTTGTAGTTTGTATATCTACCATCCGGTCGTCAATGAGGCTTAGCAAACTTAAGTAATAGCACGCTAATAGCCAAGTAAATCTAGCCAGTAATAAAACAATTACTAGTACGTAGACGATGTTTATGATATGTCGACGTCTTATGTTCACGTACGACGTCTTCACATCTCAATTAATATTGCATACTTTATGTATATGAAATAAATAGAAGGCTTTTACACGTGTATGATAAATATAATAGAAGCTTATATTTATTATATAATGTTAATTATATTCGAAGTTTTTTTGTAATCTTTAAATATGTCACATTGACTCAAAAAAATAATAATTATATAAGTGTAGTGTCATTTTAAGATGCATGTTTGTATTTTTGAAATGATTTGGGGTTGGGATGCTTACGTAACAAGACAAAGTAATTTTATACTATCGTTTAATTTAACTTTTTTACGGTGCACGTATCGTGTACGTGTCCGTCCAATAGCAATAGATACCTCTTTTCGCCGTTTGTCATCTAAATTAACTGTAGGCACATAGTTTTCAGCCTAAATACATAATTTCATCGATTAAAAAACATAACATAAGTAATTTCCAGTTTATACTTTTTACAGTGCATGTATCTATAATCGAGGGTTATCACTTATCATCAGTTTACCTGATTATTTGTTTTAGTAAATAAAAGAAAAAATTACAAATTCAAATTTAATCATAAATTTATATCTACGTCAAAGAAGCCAAAGAGAATTCATGAATATCATAGTTTAAAACTAAGGCCATGCTATATCGTCCATAACTCTCAACCATATACTCCTTCGCTGATTATAGGATTATCCGTACGACTCTGATTATTCCACCGGACATATATATATATACGAACTTAATTTAATACATATTTAAATAAATCTTTAAATAATTAGTTATTAATAACTTACATAAATTCAAATTAATAATAGTGTGTATTTGTTTCTAGCTGTTTAAGATTTACAATATGATGGAGTAGTGATGGATATAAGACTTAGATGTTAAGTTGCAATTTATATGCAGACGGGAAGCCATAAAAAGTGTATTGTAGTGGTCATCTTTGATATACCGCGTATGAGGAAATGGAAGAATAATGGTGATTGCTACATAGAATGCATGAAACAAAATAATAATAACCAAATGGTAGATTGCACAGGATATTCAAAATAACTGAAACATTGTAATGGAACTACGTTTACGATGGATGTATACAGAATTACTTGTATTAATTATTAGTTTATGAGTTCGAAGTTTATATCTGGAAATTTGAAAGATAATTGAGATTAATACTATTGATTTCTTTCTTTATTAAATATATAAAATTTTGTGAATCGTGATCAATGTTTGGTTCTCACAATCCTATGGGATGGCAATCCGACACAACCGAAGTGATTTCAGGCGCAGGATCAGAGACTTTACATGCTTTCCGAGGCACGATAGTGTTAATGCTGCCAACTACCAAATTAAGGGCTGCTATTGAGAATTACTTGACGGAATAATTTAATACCTTTTTGTTAGCCCGTCCCGCTGCTAAATCCAGGATTTGCAGCCTGTATCATACTGGAGGTGAGATAGTTATAATATATATAATATAATTTATGATTCTATTTTAGGAAGGTAAACGAGCAATGGGCTTTCTGATAGGAATTGATCACCTTTGCTTCTTATTGTCAATGCACCAACGACGAGATTCAAGAAGAAATGGCTGTTATTACACTTGCATGGAATGAGCACTCACCATTTAAACCGTAAAACAGCAATAAAAAGTACGAGTATTGCTGTTTGGTATATCCACATAGAAGGTATAGCATGTTATTTATGTTTTATATAAAATAACTCGAGCTTTGTTTTAATATAATTGAGTCCCTAAATAACTATATTATTTATTTAATTCAAATTAAAAACAAGTCAAAATACCATGACGATTACAAATTAGGTTGCCACTAAACGCTTGACCAATTTCGGAGTCCAAGTTCGGCGCTGTCTTTTTATTTCTCCTCTGTTTGATGTGTATTATTTTTATTAGTATTCCTCAGTAATCATTTTATAGGCTATATGTGGACAGAAGGACCACCCACTGAGCCACCGGTAATCGCCGCGGGCTTTAGAGAAAACAATACAGCTACACGCGAATTTTGGGTGCGGAGTCTCGGCTAACGTCACACTAAATCATTGATTTGAAGCTAAGGCCTCACGAAAATACATTTTAAATTTTCGTAAATTTGATTTTTTAACATAATAACTTTTTGACGTATTACAATAATTAAACAACATATACATGTTTTAAGACTATAGATTTTTAACTTGAACTATTAGTATATCATATGATATGAGTGACCAATACGAGTGATACAATTGCTTTAAGATTCAGAAATACTTTGAAAGTCACAATTACATGAAATTACCGACGGATAAATGTTTAATATTTTTATATATCTAAGAAAAGTTATTAAGTTCTAGAAAACATTCACTGTTAGAACCTGCCAAAACCTAATCTAAATCAAAAAAATCAGAATGTAAATTAGTATATATATGTATATTTATAGTTAGATAATTGTCTGACTGACTGACATATAAACGCACAGCCCAAATTATAGTGTCCAGTACCATAAAAATTTGCATACGGTGCTCCTTTTTACACAGATTGCACTTAGCAAGGATTGATAAAGGGGATGAAATTTTATATGAAAATCCTTAATTTTTAAAGAAAAGGTATTGAAATTGGTACAAGGATAATATAAATAATTGGAATTGGTTAACAATTCAGAATTAAGACGAGAGATAAGCCGCGGTTAAGGCGCTAGTATTTTATAAGTCCTTTGCATCTTAACGTAAAATTATAGGCATTCACACGGCCATCGCAAAACGGATGCCGCCTCTCAGGATATTCCCTATTGAAATACTTGTTGAGAGACAAGTGCTAAATCATGGGATAAGTACACTTCGCTTATAATGGAAGCTGATGACCCTATAAAGTAGCTGACCTGAGTTAAGTGCAGATTCGTCTTGTGTACGTGATTATTTTGGCAAAGCAATGCTTAGTTTCTGTGGGAACGGATATGCTCCCCATATCGGTAGACAATTCAGTCGGCAAAAAAGTGCTTAAAATGTTATCGACATGTGTAATTTCATAAGGAAATTACGTGAATGTATTTAAAGACAAAAGCATAATATAGTTTTTATGTCTACTTTACATAATACTTTACTCAATAAGGTTGGACCTCACGTGAAATATATATAGTTATTAAGAGGTATATAAAAGGAGTATCTAAGGTACTTATTTTGAAAGTGCCCACCTAGTGAGAGGTAATTAAAAAAAAAATATCCTTCTTTTAAGTAGTAGTATTATATGAGTACAACATTCGCCTTCCGGTAATTTCAGACAAAACCTTATACTAATTAAGTGGTTTCCTGCAATACAACTCTGGTGTATATGTACTTAATATGTACTTCAGTAAGATATAAAAAAAAATTAGCTACAAGAATGTTTGTTAATAAATATATTTGCATATTTAGATTACGATATAATGTCACCAAACCAAACAAATATGAAAAATATAATATTAATTATGGTTGGTGTGATTAATAGTATTTTTTAAAACTGCTATTTGTATTACTATTGTACTATTTGTGTTTTAACAATGTATATTATATGTGCTTAAAAGGAGCCTTGAAATACTACTGGTTAAAAAAACTTGATTAATGATTAACTTGATATGGAAATAAAGAAATTTTGTATATTACGTCTGTGGAATTTATAAATGATATTTAAATTATTACTATTACTGCGATTGTCTTTAGAACTAGGAATAGGTAAAAATACATTACAATACAGAAACAGTAATTGTTTTGTAAGCTTAATGTCTTCTTCAATGCTTACTGTTCTCAATCTCATGCATCCAAAATATTTTACTTAAATCGTATCACAATGTATAAAAAAAACGTATTAATGAACATTTATTCTAAACCTTTATATTTTGCGCACGTTCAGATAAAAGACTGACTAGGTTGTTAAAAGGCTGTTCTCTGCTTTACATGGAATACTAATACTTGCGATATATTAATGCTTCTCTTTATTGTGTTTCTTGTAATTGAGTCATAAAAATAATAACACTACTTCTATTTTTTTTTTTCTAGCGTGTAGCTTCGGTTGTTGAGCGCAAAATATTCTGCCAATTTCACGTATTATGGAGGCAGATTACAACTAGATCACAAAAGTAGATTTCGAAAACAACATGAAAAATACAACATTAGTTAGTATTTACTATTTAGTTATTTAGGTTAGTATTTACTGAAAATCAATTTAGTTAACAAATTAAAACTTTTTTCTAAAAATGAAACGATTATAACCTTTTCTAACAAATTCGTTAGTTAATTCCTCTAAAATAAAAATAAAAAAATTTGAGACAATAATGTTATTGGAGAATGTTTTATAGGTATGAATAAAAGATATATTTAGAAAACAGAAAATTTTATTTTTTAATTTTGTAAAATAAATACAACTAAAATCCATAAAAGGTTTTTGCGAAAACGAAACAAATGCAACAATTATTATATCTAATTCTAAAGTAATTAAATAAATAATTAATATTAATCTAAAATACTTTGTACGATTACCATATACGATGCTAATTTATTTACAATTTCTGAACTATACTAATAATCTCACTTTGGTAAACTGTGGTTAATAAGTTTTTATAAAAATCGATTTTAACGTAAATATTTATATTTAGTATAAATAACGATTTGCACCTTTGCCTTTGCATTTTTTTTATTATTATATACACATATTCGGTCAATATTATTTTTACTTAGCTTGATTTAGTAATGGTTTTTAAATATTTACGTTAAAATATATTTTTTGAAATACATAATTATCAAACTAAGTACATCTATTACAAATGATGAATCTAAATCATAACTGGCATAAGGAGGTCAGCTACAACAGTCAAACAATTAAAACACATGCAAACACACTCACAAAATGACTATTTACATTATTAATACTTATTTTTATAAATTACTTAATATATTCACACTGGCAGTAACACACTGTACACGGTATTAAAGTGAAACCTCTTTTTTCCTTCCAACAACGTTTCATTTTGTAACGTTATATAATAAGAGTTTTTGTCGCCGGATATTCAAGTCTGGGTGATTTCTTAATCTGTTATTATTTAATAAGGACATTTGAATTCGAATTCAATAATTTTTAGATAAATTTCTCCTTAAATATAAACTGATCTATCGTCTTCTTCTAATATAGACAAGAAGAAGACAAGACATCACTTCAAAATAGACAATAGTTAGTATAAATTCAATTTGCGTAATGCAAGAAGTCAAATGAATATGATTTCACATGAAAGTCATTCTGTGTGAAAAAAAAATAAAGTGGACTATACTACTCCATGCATAGTCTGTGCATTATCGTGACTGCTGCATTATGCATAAAGACGACATCATTCTGGCGATGAAACATTAGTAAGCAATTGTTTGCGAGTTGCATACCAAACAATACTGATGGAAAAGATTTAATGTTTTATCCAAAGATCCTTTAGGCCTTCGAAGAATACAAGTAGTAAAAATAAAACATAAAATCTATTTGACGCACTGCAATTCAAACGAAAGGAGTTACTATTTTAATACTTGCCTCTATGCGATATGTTTTTAAAATCTAAAATAGATTCGACTTACACTTCACCTCAATTTCAAATCGAACAATTGCTCTATTTTAGTAACACCACTACGTACGAATGATTGATGAACCGCGCCTGTTTTTTTTTATTATTACATTCATATATTTACACGACTGAAGTCTTATATAGTCATAAATTGTTCAGCACAAATATCTTTAAAAGATAATTTTTAAAATACAATTCCAGGTAAAAAAAAATATATTAATCAAACTCGCGATACCGAGAACAATCTATTTCCATATAAAATTTAACGCTTTTTTGTTAAACGATCAGATTACATGTTCTCCGACCTTTTAGAAAGATGATACAATCAACAAAAGAAATATAAAAAATATACAGAATGAGTGATAAAAACATGATATTGGTCCAATTTTTAATTTTAACGCGTAAAAAGAAAATAAAATTAGGTTGGAAAATGTATTTTATGTGTTCACTTTCGTATTCAACTGTTTGTAGGACCTTGCTCTGTCAGAACCGGTTCCGAACCTCTTCATTACAGGGCGACTCAGCTTAAGGTAAGAAACCACGATTTAACTTCCATCCATGGACTCTTCATGGAAATATCACGACTTTGTATATTACACGGTGAATTCACAATTACACTCGCTATTGAAGTCAACGTCATGTTCTAAATTAAAATTAGAATATGAGAGCTTTAAAATATATATCCTTCAAATATGACAGCGCCGCTTGACACGTAAAATAAAAATATTTTAAAAATAGAACATTTCAAAGGTCGAATCAAAATTCGTGTATGTAAATGTCAGATCGAGTTCATTTTTTTCTGTCATACCTGGTACAGAATAATAATGTTTTATCAAATACTTAATTGAAAATTAAAAAAGATATTTTCCGTTATGAAAAATACGAAACATTGTACCCACTAGTTACATTGTACCCACTGGTTAGTTAGAGCCTCTAATTGTACAATTTCATAATAGTTCGCCTCTGTATTAGCTTTCTTTGCTTTACAATTCTTAAATCGTAATTAGACCTATAAATGTAATATTTTCTTATTCAAATTTTAAAAAGATTTCATTTATAATTTTACCATGTCGTATTTATTAAGTTGAAAGAAATTTTAATGATCCAATATAGATACAAATAAAATGAAAAACGTCAAATGCTTTGCTGGTATCTAATCCTGCATTTTTGTAGCGCAACGAAAGACGATTAGTGTTTCGCCCGACGGAATTACCCACTCCAGACATCCACTTCCCGACGACGTGTCGCTAAACGTTCGACTCTTTGAATTGCATTCTTTTCTGATCTAATGAGATCGAGTGAGATGAAAAATGGCCGAATTTATATTCATCTGTTTGACATGTCGCTTAACCGCCTAGCTTTAGATCAATCGGCGTGGCGCCGCGACGGGAACAACCCTGCATTTGTCACCGGACCACCGGCACCGCTGTATTTATAGCGCGACGCCTGCGCATGCCCCCGTGGGCGGCTAAAGCTTCACAGATAAATTTATTCGGATATCTGTATTAACCATAAACACAAACTCATTCACACGCACACATATAAAACCTTATGTGTAACCTAAACGCCCTAGCCCTTGCAAACCCTCTCTTATAAATTAATATATTTTAATTTAAAAATAAATCATACTCGTCTATACATATCTACAAAGACTAATTGATTAAGATTAAAATATTTGTATAAAATATAAGCTTATGAGGTAGATCTTGAAGCTTGTGTCACGTATTATAATTCGAAGAGATAAATGTACATAACAAAAACAATAGAGTCGTTACATTAATGGAATTCGTTGCTGATGGCAGCTCTTCGTGGTGGTGCTTTTTATGTTTTGCCCCGTAGCCTCTCTCGTGACTCTTTGTATGGTTCTTTGGGTGCTTGTGAAAGCACAGCCTAGCAAGGTTGTTCTGCATCCTGGGGCAATCGTAGTTTTCGTTACCGTCACAACGACACACGGTTAAGGCCGCCGCTTTCTCTTGCTTCCTCAAAATTTCTATGGAGTTCAAACACTTATTAGAGCACTTTCTGCCACGATACACTGATCTACATAATTCGTTGTAATAATCTAAAGCTGTTGCACACTGCGCGTCAGCTAAACAGATGAGCTGGGCGAGGCGACATGAAGACGTTGCATTAGCAGCTCCTCTCAATACTTGAGGTCGACATACCTCAATTCTTTTCTTCGCATCCAGGCAATACTGGTCTTCGCATTGGCACTGTAACAAAAGAAATATCCGATTTTATTACCAATATTAAAAGTATGAGGAAAAAGCGTAAACACGGTGCACACAATAATAATATTTTGAGTTCGTAAAATATTTTTATGACACCAGAAATATCTGACCAACGACGTTTTTACAACGATATATCAGTTTAGCAGTTACGATGGTGAGCGTTTCTTAAAATTACTAATTATTATGTTATTATTGAATAACATTTTTCGGTATTTTTTATTATGGAGGTTATTAAACGAGTCTATGTTAACGGTTAACGGTTTTATTGTTCGTAGATATTTCGTAACGATCACATCAATATAATTGTCATCAGCTTAACGGTTGATGGTTGTTACGATAGCACTACGAATTTTAATGAGCCTAATGGAATATTTTGCGTAGCTTGCGCACGTTCCATTGTCGTCTCTAACCAAAAACGTATAGGAATAATTTCGAAATCCGGATGAAAAATCTAACTCATTCGAAAATGACGTACGCTATGAAGCTAATTAAACGCTTTTGACGGCATCGTTTAATTAAAGGTCAATTTATGGTTCTTTATGCGATGTTACAGATAAATATGCCTCCGTCTTACGCTATATTTTTTGTTGGGAGGCAACACCTGCGCAAGAATGAGCGCTGCGGTAGGTCCCGATCAAGACGTCAAATCTCAAGGCTGCGCGGCCGCTTTGCCCTACCTTTCGATACACATTGCCCAACCACACCACCATAATCACACCGTTACAACGACATAATCAACTCAACCGGTTCCTGATAATACCACGTTTCCTTAAAAAACCGGACGGTATAAATCTTGCACCGACTTCATAAATAGTATTAAATAATTTCAAAACTCATATACCAAAACTAGTTTTATTAACACAGATCCGTTTTATATAGGATAACAAATAACAAAAATATAATTGCAAATCTATGTCTGCTCATAAGTACAATTGAAAGTAATAATCGTGGTATGTCTATTTTCTTATTAACATCACGCCAAAATAGCCTGCATATTTGCTTTTTATGAATAATAAAAAAAAAACAGTTTTCATTTTTATTTATAATGAAAATTTACTAATTACTTTTTGATAGATCGATTTGGCGGATTCCCAATGATTAAATCAAATAAATTCAGTATTGTTAAAATTAAAGCATTTGCAATTAGAATGCAAACCGGTTGAATTCAAAATCATGCATGAGTATAAATGCATTCAGTCAAAATATAATCTACTGATCGCAATATTTAAGCTAACACTATCATCTAGTACGATGGTTCACGAGATTTTGGCGTCATTAATGTCATCAAAAGGTCGTTTGAACAGACGATTCAATGAATATCCCATTACTGTAATTGTGTGTGTTGTTTATGTCGTTTATGTTGGTGGTCCAGCAGATGTCATTTCCAAATATGAAGTTTTATTATTATATATTTAGAAAGTTAATGATATGCATCTGCAGAAGGTATATATTGAATTTTAATGAGGCTTCTGGTACTATTCTATGTAATTACTTGAAATTAACAATGTTACACTGAGCAGCTTTGCCATTTCAATTATTACCATTTATCATTACAATTAAACGCCAACATTATAGATATAAATAAGCAAATTAGGCATATTACTTATGCTTCTATAGTACTATATATGTTTAAGGTGTTCACCTTTAAAAGTTACGTCAATGAGAGGTCGTCAACCGGGACCCTCAGCTATGAAGCCGATGCCTCGTGTCCGACAAATCTGACGTCTAAATTAGATTTTATTGCGGGGCGTCTGTACCAAAGTAAACCAACATAAATAGACCTCCCATGACTTGCATGAAACCCATCACGTTCAATTAAAGAAACTAGCCCTAATAGTAGCTCACAATAATTTGGTCGTCTTCTTCAATTGAGAACGACACTGTAAACGAGTTGTGATGAAAAAATACTGTAGCAAATACGACCTTTGCCACAACAGCAACATAAAAGCACGAATACGATGCGTTACTATAATAATTTACAACGTTATTTAATATAAATGTTATATCAGCTCTTAACAAGATAATGTTACAACAAATGCGAACCCTGACCTGAAATATCCATTCATTCTTGGAAATAAACATGACGTTGTCATTTTAACGAAGCTTAGTTATCGAATACTATCACGAATTATTTAAACGTAGATGTGATCGTCCTACTAAATCTTTATAATAGGATAATGCCCGACATGCGTTGCAATATCTCATTAGTTATTTAATTATTTTCCGATACGTTTACGACCCTAAAATATACTCTGTGCTCAAATATCTAAAAATTATTCTCACAGCGATCGGTTTAGGTATAAAAGTTAATTTGCTAAATCTAATAGAGAATTACAACAATGTGGACAAATAAAAAACATCTCTTGAAGAAATACATACAAATATATTATGTGCCAACTTTCACGGCGTGTCGACACCGTTTAACCGATGTTAAAGTCTATTAATGTCAAACAGATTAAAAGACTTCAAGATTGAAAGAATTGTTGTTATTCGAAATATAAGTTTAATAATTCGAAATTTAAAAAATATGGATTTTGCTGACGTAGATGCGATAACGACGGCATATTTACAAAACCTCTTTATCAGTACAATAAAATACTGCAATTTTAAAAAGTACTAAATAAATGAAATATGTATTAAAGTTCACTTACGTTCATGAGTTCCTTTCCCTCCTCGGTGGAAGTTAACGCGATGAGTGCGTGCTCACAAGCCTTCGGGCACACGGTGGTAGGTTTGGAGAGAACTTCGTTACAAAGATACACGTAGTTGTTGATTGCGGCGCCACAGCCAGTACGGTAGACACATCGCATTCGCGCATCCTCGCACGACGTGCTGCCGGCCGCCACCACCGTCAGGCTCAGCACCGCCACTAGCAACCACATTACCTACCGAAAATAAAAATAAATCAATTAAACTGTTCTTTTTATTATTTACTTCAAACGTAATTCAGTTAAAGTTCAAAGGACACGGATATATAACACAGAGACTTCAAGACAAAAACTAAAACAAATCCGGGTTGAATGAACACGCTAATTTCACTATCAGGCTATCACATCTGACAACATTAAATAGTACCTACTTATCCTAAATTATTGAACATAAAACATTATAAAGTAGTGAAGGAGTAAAGTCATTGGCCTAAATCTTGAATAATCTATGTATTAATTAAGCGAAGTTGTTACAGAAATTATAGAAGTAAAATTAAAGTAGTAGTAGTAGAATATGAGTAGATCATTGGAATAGCGTTGTATTATAAATCAAGAATTGTTTGTAGTATATACTACATCAGAACTATTAGCAAATCGCATGAAATATGTGTGTTAATTTAGGGTTTATTTATGTTTATTCTTTCTTCGACTGGAATACGCTTATTTTTTTTGTTATCACCTTCCCGTCTCGATCAATGTGAGTTTCTAACAGTAAGATTTTCTAGAAAAAATCGCTATTAAGCGATGTAGCTGCCTTATTGTACAAACGGGTATATTATGCAAAGTATTTATATATTTCTTTTACATACGTGTTGTATAATAAAAGAGTATATATCTATCAACTATGAGAGAATATATGGCTATATTTTTTTTGTATTGAACCAGCAAAACTTATCATAAACACAAAAGAGACATATATCATTATAATGTTACAAGCTGCTAAATTATATAATTATACAAAAATTTTCATTCATCAAAAGCTTGTAAAATAGTTGAGTAGCCTATATTTCTAGTAAGTTCTATAATCCATATAACTGATTGCTCAATCAAATATTATAATCATAATATCATAGATTTATACACACGAGCGACCAAGTAGGTATAATTTCTTGGCAGTCAGTAAACTTATTCATTACTCATTCTGCAGAAACGTCATTAACCTCCAATCACACAAGCTATTAACACATTTAATCTCGCGAGCTCTACTTCCACTTCATTCATAAGCACAAGCCATTAAAATTTGATTACTATCTTTATATAACCATACTTTTTTAATATGAAGTAATGATACCGTATAAGGAAATCATCATTATGCCCAAAATTACAACTTAGGCACTCAATAATCTACTTACATTTATGGTACTCACAACACAATCGATTAAGTTATTAAATAAAAAAAGCAGTTGCTTTCGTGTAACAACATAATTATTTTATACACTTTAAATATTATTAACATTGCTACTGTCGACATTCAACACAATACACTGACACACATCACAATATTTTAAAAAATATATAAATTATATTAATAATATTAAATCGTCTTCCTTTTAAAAAAAAACTCCTAAAGAAATTTAATTCGAAAATTTCCTGTTCCCGTATTCACATTTAATACATTAATCAGTGACTTGTATCTCATAACATGATATCAGTATTGCAACGCTATGTAAACTCGTTCGGGTCGACTTGGTAATCCTTGACTGATCCCGAAGCCTTCTCGGAAGCTGGGTAAACAAACAGAATCGCCTCACGTACTTCTCACTCGCTACTAACTTACACATTTACCGTAACACATTAGGGTTGACAGAAATCATATCTTAATATTATATTCTGAACTAATCATATATTTCAATGATAATAATTTTAATGTAATGTAAAGATTAAATTCCATCCAATTAATAAGATTAATTATACAATATAGAAGCTTGAAACATACTCATGTTTTGCCAATTAAAAACTACCACCGGTTCGGAAAAAAGAAACCCTGATCTTAGAAGAACTGGCGAAGAAAATTCAACTGATTTTTAAAATATGAATAAAGAATACCTAATAATCGAAAAAAAATTGGATTTTGTATCTAAATGTATGAAAAATATGTTCACTTTATTAACTATTGTTACTGTAAGAAGACAAGACGAGACACATTGACAACCCTTAGAAATAAAGAGGCACAGGCACAGGTCGTCGTACGGCGAAGTGCCCAATGGTTAAAGAAAACAAAGTGACAACTCGATGTCCATCGCCTCCACTCCGAGTGAGACATTACAATAACAATTGGTACCTGCGATTCTTCGCCTAGCCTTTATTTCTATTGAATTAAAGCTGACGAGAACGTATCGCCTACGGTAGCAAAGATAAGCAGAGAGCGAGCGTGCGTCTTTTGTTTTGTTTGTTAATTAAATTGTATTTAAAGCAAGTTTATTCAAAGGTAAGAATAATATTAAATAGATTTTATGAAGTTTGTTAATATTCGTGACTTGCGAGTTACGCTGCCGGAATTGTAAAGGCAGCTGTCGATAGCGAGTCGAAATTTCGGAGAAACGTCGTGAGACACGAAAAGGTCCAAGTAAAAATGTATTCAGCCTTAAAAACGGAGACGACATCGGACATTATCTAAATCGAGATCATGGAAGAATCTCTGCGACAATCCCCCACTCAAACATTGAACGGTTAGCGTATAAGTGTGAAAAGCACTAATAATTGCTCGCACACAGTCGATATATACGACGTGGGTTTTTTATTGAAGTGAGTTTTTAAAATAAAATTTAATATACAAAATAAAATACATTATATAATCGAAATATATAAAAAAAAAACTTACCTACAGCGACAAAAAATAATTTGGAATGATCCGACAAATATTACTTTTTTTAAACGAATTACTTGTAAGTTATTTGGTATAGATAAATTTATTTTATTGTATAGATAGGCGGACGGATAAATGGGCCACCTGATGGTAAATGGTGGCCCATAGACATTGGCGATGTATGAAATATTAACCATTTCTTACATCGCCAATGCGCGATGCAACCTTGAGAACTAAGGTGTTATGTACCTGGTGTCTGTAACTAACACTGACTCACTCACCCTTCAACTCGGAACGCATCATAAGCATTGCTGTTTAGTGGTAGTATATTAAAAAAAAAAAGCCGAGATGGCCCTGTGGTAGGAACGCGTGAATCTTAACCGATGATCGTGTGTTCAAACCCGGGCAAGCACCACTGAATTTTCATGTGCTTAATTTGTGATTATAATTCATCTCGTGCTTTACGGTGAAGGAAAACATCGTGAGGAAACCTGCATGTGTTTAATTTCACTGAAATTCTGCCACATGTGTATTCTACCACCCCGCATTGGAGCAGCGTGGTGGAATAAGCTCCAAACCTTCTCCTCAAAAAGAGGAGAGGAGGCCTTTAGCCCAGCAGTGGGACATTCACAGGCTGTTACAGAAGCGTAGTAACAATTTTCAGTAAATATTTTTAGGTAGTTAAAGTAATTAAATAAGAAAATTGTTTGAAATGACAAAATAATAAAACTGAAGATCGTGCACGTGTAGCATCGGTAAGGCTCTAATGTCTAGTACTAAACACAAAGTCAAACATACGCGTTCCCGCTCACCTCATTATGGCGTGTCGTTAAGCTACAATAGATTCGACAAACATAGGACTGTCAGGTACTATCTGCGGTACAAGCGGCTATATAACACTACACATAATTATTGTACAGTTCAGTAATCCCACTGCTGAGCAAATACCTCTTCTCTTCACGGTAGCATGCGCAAGCGATCCCGTGGCGCTCCTCGTTAAGACAGAAAGGGTACAGCTGGTTTTTTAGTGAGTATTCCGATGTTCGGGGCGCACTCAGTGCCTTGGACACCGGCGAGCCCCACATACCCCCGTTCCCGTGAGGGAAACGCGTAATGCGTTTTTCCAGCGATAAAAAAGGCCTCTTCTCTTAATGACTTTTGGAGCTTATTTCACCGTGCTGTTCCAGTGATTTGATAGATGTATGTTTTTCCAAGGACAGATTGGCAACCGCGCAATAAAATATAATAATGCCTTAATGAAAAACCCAGACAATTCCGTTTACATTCGAGAAAAGAAAGATTCGATTTACAATTTAAATTATCATTAAATAATTTAAAAAAAGAACACATTTCATACTTTTCAATAAAAAGTGTTAAATGAAACATAAGACAAAGGGATCTAGAATAAAGCCCCATCTGCTCTTTGTAACGTTATAAAAAACGATACGCATTTACGATTCTTGCCCGTGTTATAAATTACGCGTTTTTATGTTTAGAAAGTTGAAACGGACACATTACGGTATAAATGTTTTTCTTTTACTTCTGAGAACAACTGTGTAAAGATTAAAAACATTTTTATTATTATTTTGAACTCCTGTATATAGTTCACTATATCATAAATATATTCTGTATATATTATAATCTGCAAATAAATATATGGATATATTTCAGTTTGAAAAAGATATCTATATAAATTCCCAGTAAATTTCATTTTTTTTTCAACGAACACGTTCAAATGTCAGTCTGGATTCGGTTTATAAAATTTGCCCTTTTTAGTATAAAATATGACGTAGGAAGAAATAGGCAACTTAGGTAACATGAGTTAAAATAAGTACAAATCGCTTTAGTGGCTGGGTTGACTACCGAATCGGCCCAATTAATGTAATCTCATTTAAGCTATATAAATAAAAGGAAAGATTACGACTGCTGTAATTTATTTATTTTTATTATATACATTCATATTATTGTTACTAAACGCCCCTAGGTTTTATCTCTCTCAATCCTATTGCAAGGACCAGAGAGAGAGAAAGAGAGAGAGAGAGATAAATAAAGAGAGAACGAGCTTCTACTGGACCAATTTGTATGTAACGAAATAAACATTTTGTTTGACGTCTTTATGTTTCATTTATTCAATTCAGCATCATACAATCTTACGTATGCTTAATTTCGACATTAAATGTATACTGATATTTAAAATGCGAAAGCATCATGACTGTCTATATGTCTGTTACCTCGTAAAGTTAAAACCACTCAACCGATCTTTATGAAATTTGACATTTAGGTAGCCTAGGATCTGGATAAGAACATAGGCAAAAAAATTAACAAGGATGGAGCCGTAAAGAACATCTACTCTGATCATAAAAATAATCTTAAACTTATTTAGTAGAAAATATATGTAAAAAGTAAAAATATTCAATTAAAAGTTGGCATTTCTTTGGTAGTGTTTAAAAAGCTCGTAAGACTATTTGAATAGAGTTTAAAATATTTTGTTTGAATGTGTTACCTTCGTCCGTACAAATGATAAATATCTTCAAGTTAGTTAAGAAATTACCGTATGTATTAGCAAGTTACCTTGGCCACAAAACAAACGTTACACTTATTACCCGGCCTTGCTGTTGTTTTCTTAACGATTACTTGTGTTACGTATGCTAGACAATTTAATAATTGCGCAAACGACTTTAATTCTATGCGACATATATATATAAATATACATATATAATTAATTAGTTAAACTTTAAGTGGATTTTTTTTTAAGTAATTGTTATTCTTAGATATTAAATTTAATTCCATTACTGTTTAAGAAATTTGCCGGTATTGTTCGAGTATGTTCTCAATTTGTTGCAAATAACATTTGAACGATATATTCGTTAAATAACACATAGTCTTTTTTTCACATAAATTTAACAGTCCTTTAAAAATAAAATTTAAAATTCCTCCACATTTTTTATTTTTTTTCGTCAAACGGAACGCCCATAACGGGCGTGATAAGCATATCCATTTCATTGCAACATTAAGCGTTTCCGACAGTAAAAGGTTTAATTATTTCGGCTATCTGAATAAAAAAATATTAATTCAACCGACAAAGCATACATGAGTACGATTAAAAATTTACAATGTAATATTGCAACGTTTAATGCCGCAGCTGATAACGCGACCTAAATGAATTAACACAATCAGGCTAAGATTACACGCGCGAAGACATCGCTAAAATGATAAAAGTCGCTGCGGTTATGACCTACTAACTGGACCTTATTTTTTTTACACACATACGCATTTCGTTACATATTACCTAAGTACGAATTAAGACAGAGGCCATTTTTAATAAGTGATTCATTTTAGTATCCAATATAAATAAAAATTATTAAGCTTCTTTATTTACATATTTACTGAGTCCCTATATGTCCCAATATGTATTTATAATCACGGTTGAGACAAACGAAGAAAAATCGAACCCAATCTATCTATATCTTTATATATATATTATTTATCTAGCTAGAAGATCATTGTAAAGTCTGGTCTTCACCTTCTTCATAATTATGAGTACTGACACTTCAGCTGAAACTTTATTTATGTACTAATAATAAGTGTTTTGAACTTAAAACTACGTAGCCTATGAAAAAGATTTGATTTGTAGTATAAAAATAACAATGTCGTACGAATTTAGCAATTTATCTATTATATTTGAATATTCTTTTTGCCCAAAATGATTTTATTTGTTTACAGATCTTTAATTTATTTTATACTTTACACACGTGAAACAATAGTATTACGCAAGTACGAAACGCATCCCGCATTGTAATTACACGAAAACGAGTACTTAAGATAACGTATCGCGTTTGATAGTCTGCATTGCGTTAGAATGTTACAAAGGTCTTAATGTAACTGATTTTTAAACGTTCGTTCCATATTTGAAACGCAATACTTGAGAAAATAGACTTTAAACAAATTAAAAAAAAGCACATAGAAATCGCAGATTATAATTAAATTAAATAAAATCAAATAATTCAGTTGGTTTACGATGAGATAGAATAAAACGTATTTACATTTTACATTTCAACTGTTTCTAATTTTAAAATTTCGTCAGTGTTATTTTTTTAATTTAAAAACAGCTAAGCCCGTGACATAAATTACATTTTAAAAATTATTTACTCTATACTCAATATGTTTATATATGTTTTGTAAATATTATAAGCATTATATATATAATTTTTTTCTTAACTTTTATCATAAATTATTTACACTTTAAGCATTTAAACTAATTCGTTAGAGTTATTAACAAATGAAAAAGGAAAACGTTATAAATAGAATCGGATCCACATCTTAATTAGGTTTAATATGTATCTACATATTATAATTATATATGTATGTATATACATCCTTTTTATGTAGAATGTATGATATTAAAAGTTCTAAATAATATAATATTTCATGAAATCAACATTTCACATGAGTGGGTATATCAGTGTAGTATTACCCACATCGAACGGTTAACATAACCAGTTATAAGTTTAACATTGTAACCATCATAATGAGGTTATCGTGGTTTGTTTATTTTGCTCAATATAATCTTAGCTTAGAACTTTGTGACATTTTTAGACACAGAGCCAAAAATAAAAAATAAAAAAATATTTTAACACTTTTTGTTTTCGGTGAGGCTTTTAAAATGTATTCTTGTTTGATATATTTAAAAAATTACTTAAAACGTTTTTTAATAAGATATCTAGATAAAAACCCGAAGGAGAAATAATGTAATTTTATCAATGCAATGACAAACTTAACTTGACCCCTACTTTATTATATCCGTTTTGATTGATAACACTTATATTGCAATATTTTAATAAAAAGACGAAGTAACTAATAAGTAAAAAATAATATCAAATCTCAATGATATTAATCATAATTTAAAATCTTGCTTATTTAAATTTCATCTTTAGAAACATTATATACCTTAAATGGCATTAAAAAAACAGATTTCCTAGTAATAGGTATACTTACACGAAAATTATACAAGAATAAATTATATTATAATATAGTTTATTTTATATATTATAATTATGGAGTATAATATATATAAATATATTATGTTTAGGCATTTTAATTAGCTGCAATTATATATCGTCAACTGAAACTAAGTCTGCTTGTAAGTTCGCTCTGCTATCTTTGGCAATGCAATTCCAAGTATAAATAGACGGGACGCGACACCGCGTGGAATGTCACTAGGTTTATTTCAGGGAATCAGTGCAAGTGAACAGGACACCGTTATCATTGCAATACATATTAACTGATCTGCTTACACGTGAGAACACGTGAGAGAATCGAACATGCAAATCACTCATCATTCGGTTGCCCTTATCAGGGCACGTGCCCAGGGTGCCCATATATATGCGTTCGATAAGGGCACCCTAGTCCCTGCCACATCACCAAACGATAACCCATATTTATTACCGAAAAAATATATTTTAATGGCACGGTCATAAGGGCCTCATTTTCCTGATGTATCTAGGGTCTCCAACAGGTTAAAGAGGGCCTTGGCCCTTTTTTTTGGGCTCGGCATCTTCGGCGAGTGTGGTTTCCTGATACATATATATCTATAATCCCTTTCTTACACATTTAATCTCCCAGGTCTGACATACTATAATTGGATATGGAAAGTTTATAATATAGTTATTTTATGTATCCAGTTCCTATATAAGATTGCCTTGTATAATTGGATACGAATATCATAATGCAAATGTATACTTCAAGAGATTTAAAACATGGCTTTGAGACTGCATTCCTTTCGTAAATTAACTAATGTTAAACTGATCGCTTCGAATTTAGATAAATTTATAAGAGTGACAAAAGTCAATAAGTTATATGTCACAAATTTAATTCTTAACAGTTTCGTTAGTATGTATATTAAAACTAATTCAGTATAATTTTTGTGACCCGGAAAAAAATATTTTGGTTCTACAGCTACTCTGCCAGTCCCACATCCCTCCGCCACGGTAGCATGCGAAAGCGATCCCGTGGCGCTCCTCGTTAAGACGGAAAGGGTACCGCTGGTTTTTTAGTGGGTATCCCGATGTTCGGGGCGCACTCGGCGCCTTGGACACCGGCAAGTCCCACATACCCCCCCACGTTCCCGTGGGGGAAACGCGTAATACGTTTTTCCAGCGTTAAAAAAAAAAGTCCCACATCCCTCACATCGACATCTTTCATTCTGTGTTCGTCTTTCGATGAAAACATTCATATTTTACTTCTTGTAACATAATAATAACTAATAATTCAAATGTCTAAGAAAATTGGTTCTTTATTTATTCCAGAAAACATCGAGAGCGATGATTGTGACTGTAATACTGTCGTCGTAAAAGGACTAGGCAAGATCTTCATGTTACAAAAACATGCGGGCGACTTAATAATGAGCTCGATTTCTCAGGCCTCTCGTATTTCTTCGACAAATAAGTGCTTACGCTAATATTAAACAAACCTAACGTAAGTAAATTTCAAGTAAAGTTGTAATTATGAGAATTACTACAATAGTTACTGTTTTTATAATACAAGATATTTTTCACGTAGTCGACTTGACCTGACTTCACTTTTTTTTCAACTTAGGTAGATCTTAGTCCGCAGATGGTAAGATGTCCCTTATTTTGGACATGACGGACCAGTAATAAATCACAAAGATTTAGGGCAAATTTGTCACATGTGGCGTGCAGCTGCAACGCACCAACACTCTGATTTTGTTTTATTTCATTAAATCATTCGTATATTCTTATTAATTGAAACATTCTTTAACATAAGACATTAATCTCGTATAGGCGAATAAACATAGGCCTTAATCCATACAATGGAAATAAAAAAAACAATCATAAAAAAATCAATACTGTATAAACGTCTAAAATCATGTTTATATTAACTTAAAATACCTATAGTTTTAGTCTATGATTGCGTTCAGAAATCATTGTTTATGTAAGATAAAGTCGATTTTTAATAATGATAAAGTAAGGTTTGTAAAATTAATCGCATAAATATGTTAAATAAACAGGAAAACGCTTGCACGAACGCGTGACTAAAATCAAAACAGTAATCGAATACACCGTGTATCACAATCAGTTTTGGCACCCTCCATAAATTGCCTATAAAACTGTATGAATGGAAATAACAAAACGTATTGTGTAACGCCACAAACGTTCAATTTAAACAAATATAATTTTTATGAAAGAAAAATTAGTAAATAATAATAAATTAATGAAGTTCGTATAATGTTTTTTTTTTAAATTAAATGTTTTTTTTCACTGACGAATGTTTTAACTTTTAAGTTCAGAAACTACGTTTTGATAAACGAAACAAATTCATATTAAATTTATTTTGTTTAAAACCTTTAAATGTGTGACGTAGTTTTGTTTATTATCAGGACATAACCTAGACATACTAAATATGTTTACGTCAATCAATGAAAACTCTATCAATATGCCGAATAGTGCAAATATCGACTCAAATACTGAGGCTTATAAACAACACAAAAAATTTAACATTAATATATGTAATTAGTATTGGTGAGAAAAGTTAAATCTTTTAATTCCACTATCGTACGAGGTTAAGCTAATATGTGACTGGCTTGTGTTATAAGTGTGACATTATCAAACCAAATATAAAAGCTTGTATAAACATCCTTTAAGATGAGTAAAGTACATCACGACAGGCTAGTTTCGTAGACAGGGCACGTCACGTAACGTAATACCCTTGAGGGCAGACATGCACAGTTAATTGAGTAAACATAGATTATACACATCGTGTGCTTCTAACTTATCCGATTACTTTTCTTAACAAAACTATTTTTTTATTTTATTAAAAAAAAGTTTTAAGCGTAACTAACGACTACGCAGTTTGCATATAATAAATATTTAAATAGCCGATTTCTATGTTAACCAAATCATTCCTTGAAACGACTAATATTAACATAATTTTCCGCTCAACAGACGCCGCGCTAATTTGCGTCTCAAAATTCGTTACATCTTTCAAGAATACAGCCAGTGCTTTACATGTTGTTGCTGAAAGATTTTTGTAATAATCTTTTTATTTTTAATTTTAGTAACACTTTCGATATACTATAGCAATGATAAGTTATTGCAATTTTATCAGTCATTATCGACTTATGTTACAATTCGTTCTACATTTTTATTTTATCGATGGATAAAATCGATAAATAATCGCACTTTCATTACACCCAATACACTTTCATACTCATTTGCATTTCTACTAAACAATCGACAATAAATCCGTAACAATATGCAATTAAGTTCCAAGCATTTTAAAAAACATTTTTTAATCAATTAAGTAAAATTCGAAGCTGATACTTTTTATTGACGCTTGACATAAATTCTTTATTTAAATATTTGAGCCATGTGTCTGTAATAATTTATTACAAAATATAGTTGTTTGAATCTGTTAAACGTTAATATCAAACACATTTCAAACAATCGATACAATTTCTCAGTAGGTTATATATTAATAGCATTTTGCACGTCACTACAGGTAGATAAGGAGTTAGGACAACTTATTATGGACAACAACGCGTAATAAATCAATCGAGCAATGCGTTCTGTTTTATTACTAGTACGTGCGGCCGCAGCTTAGTATTGACTTACGTATCTGTTTTGTATAATTCTCAAACATAAGACTCGAATCTATAATCTTCATACAAGCAATTAATAGAAGAATTAAAGAACAATTCAATTCTCTTTTATGTGTTTAAGACTAAATAAAAAGTAACTAAAACTATTACAAAATACAACACGTATAATATTCTATTTTTGTTGTGTAGGTTCGCATCAAAACCGATATTCCAATTGTAGATTATTAATGTAATCGTATTGTTGTATGTATTAAAATTGTTCACTTCAGCTTCGTTTCTATTAATATTCCATCGATATACGAAAAAGTTTCCGCCGTAGCATAAATTTATAAATTAGCATTCCATAAATTTAAATTGAAGAGGTTACTTGTTCAAAAACTTATTCTTAGCAATACTCGTAAATCAATCAATAACGTCAGGTATATGTTATCTACTTTTCCAGGCTCTATTGTTCGTTAGCTTTAAATATTTTTTATATACTATAAGTTATAAAGATTCCGAAACCTTATATATATATATATGTATAAAGAATATAAACATTATATTGAAAAAAATTACATCAAAATTGGTTTATTACATTTTAATAACCATGGCGTTTACATGATTACTTTAATTGTGTAAGTATAGCTTTTTATACATTTATAATTGTACGTAATAAGACTGTAATTTGAATTATAATAAAAAATAATTACGCAATGAAAATACTTTTATTGAATGGTTAGAATAACAAAATTATGAATTAAGTGATATTCATTCGCTCATTTATAGGTCGTCTATTTCATTTATAGTAATAATTTGTAATAATTCATCATCATTCATCAATTATTTTAATCGAAACCTTAATGCGACTTCACTTCATTCGTGCATGATACATCTACGTCAACTACTTTATAGACCATCACATTATTTCAGCTCACGTTTGCATTACAGCTAAGGACACGGGAAAAGCGAGGACAATACATTATTACATAGTAGATTAAATTCACTATTTCTATGCCTTTACTACGAGTAATTTTTCTTTAATAATGGTTCGTCTACAACTTCATTATAAAGTACATTGAATAGATTTTTCTTGTTGGTAAACTTTTTTAACGTCTGTACGTCTACATACCGGCTAAGAGAACCATTTCTTAGTTACGTCTTCGGTACATACAAATTCGTAGAATTTATCAAGTAAATCAAGAATATAATATACAACTAATAATAATATAAGGTATTTATCATAAATAATAATTATTATATTATACAGACAAAATAGTGTAACATTTCCTAAAGAAGACGAAGGGTTAGATTTTACTTGATAAAAATAATTAAAAAAATTATAGTATAAATAAGTAAATAGAACGTACTTTTATTTCGTTGCTTCGTCTTAGTCACATGGCTTGTGTTCGGTGAAAAGTTTAACAAAAACTTTACGATCGCCTACAAATATACCACTGATCCAGTCACAAACCAAACATCACAAACTAAATTCCTGAAGAGTTATTGTTCAATTTATCAAAAAAATTCACTTTGTTTATGTAATTTTATAATTCGTATAAGATGTTTTGTTTTGGCATCGATGTCAATGCTCGTTTTACAAGGCACACGTACAATTCAGCCGCGCGCACGCTTCAGATTGAGTTGTGAATGTTTGCTCGGCGGCCCGCGCGCACAGATGACAGCTTCAATATCTTCCCTTCCCGTGCCCCTCAGCCTTTTGGGATAAATAAAAGTAAAACGGAGCACTACGGAATAGAGTTGTCCTGTTTTTATTTACTTTTATTAGTCTAACGCTAACCAGTCTTCGAAGATTGTATACTATGATTTAAAAATTGAATGAAGATTAATGAGCTCTGTATTTAAAAATTATAAAACTAGAATAATATTAATTTAATAAATAATATTATATAAAACATCATAAATAAATAGCATTTCTTTTAAATTAGTTTTTTTAGGATAAAATTACTGCGACGTCCTTCTCAAAATAATCCAAGTTTTTAATCAGTTTATTATAAATTATTTTGTTTTAAAGTTCAAATTAGCTTGTTAAATCTTACCTATACCTACTTCGGGAGTTGTTTATATGTAACAAGTTCTCGAGAAAGTCATTATTGAGACCTTCGTCGGGGCATATTTTTTGTTCGAACTTCGGAGCGGCCGACGTTTGTGTACTATAATAAAAAACGGTTTATTTTAAAATTGCGTTGATTGAGTTGTTACGGCGGCTGCGGGCGACGGCGGGCGGCAGGAGTTCCAATATTGGAGTGATTTCATGCTTGCGTATTATGAGTATTTATGTTCATGAATAATTGAACACAATTACAAGCTACATATTTGGCAATAGTTAAGTTTATTTAGCTTAGCGACTCATCTTACTTTGCATATTTAGTATTTTGAAAATTACAGCTTATATCTTTATATCTTAAGTAGATCCTAACCTAAGTTTATATTCCACTATTTATTTAAATATATTTTTCCAGTCATTATCACTTTAATTTAGTACAGCTTATATATTAATACGATAACATACATTAATTATATATAGAAATAGTTACATTCGTTATTTATTTTTTATAGTTTAAATCAGCGGTACTCAACATGCGGCTCGCCGGGCTTTTGTAGTTGTCCCTCCTGGTGTTACTATATTTTCAAGTATTTTCAATTTCAATTTTTTTAATGCCGATATAATTTGAATTAAACAACTGCTAGTGACCACGGGCTCTGCACTGTTTGAAACGTCAGGAATTTATAAAAAATGTTAAAATATACGTGATAAATCATTGTTTAATTTGTAACAATCCCAAAACCTAAGAAATAATAACATAAATATTTTTTATTTGTGGCCCACGACACCGTGATCAACATGTGTTTTTGGCCCCTATTAAGAAAAGGTATGAGGTAAGTATCGCAGGTTTCAATTATGGATAAAACAAGATGAAACAAGTTCGCAGTTTCGAAAACAGATAAAGCCATACAAATAAGAGTAAAGTAATAGCTCACGTAGTATAAGTAAATTTCACACAGCTTGGCAAAAGCATTCTTCTCCTTAAGAAGATTTATAACTTACGTGAAATAAGCAGCACGCTGCTGCAATGGTGATTGGTGAATAGAAATGTAGCAAAATTTCATACGAAACAGTTCGGAAAACAGTCACGTGTTCTAGCCAATGGATCAGTTCGGCTTGTGTTAATAAAAAAAATACAATCGTAAAATAAAAATATACTCTTCAAATGATAAACTTTTATTTAAGGTACTAAATGTAAGATCTACATTAAAAAAGTAAAGAGGTTACATATATGTATGTTCAACGCCAAAGTTTTTGCTTTATTTATGTACTAGGTCTAGCCATTTTAGAGTAAATAGAAAAGGGTCATAATAAGTATATTAAAAATGTCATAATACACTGCTGAATGTAGGCCATGTACAAGATATTCTAAAGCTCCCGGTGCTCCGCCTTCTGCAATCAGTCGGATCCAAAAGGCTGACAGGCAAGACGACCTACGATGTGTTAGCTGAAGACTGTTTCCACTTTAGGACTTATATGATTCATCAGCATTGGTTCTACAACACACGTGACCAATCTGCATCTTCAGTCTACTAATATTGTTCTTTGCGAATTACGTCGGCAACTCAGGTTCTTCTTCAGATAAACTAATTTATGACTTTATCTTTCAAAAGCATTCATATGAGCACAACTCAGTTCGCTCCATAGCACGCTGAGTCACCTTGAACTAGATTCGCAGTTAGTATTACATTTAGTCACTTGTCACGTCAGTTAAGATGCAGTGGTTGAAAATTTTCGTACACGATTTTCGATACCGTAAACTGTATAGCCGACGTAGAGACCTAACGTAAATAGTTATAGGTAAGTCAAACTTCCACAATTAGGCAAACCTCTACATCTGGAAAAAAATCTTGCCTCTATTACTAGCCCCAATGCCTCTATTAATCTGAAATTTGAGCTCTAGACAAGTCGAAACAATCAGTGTTTCTATACGATGTATTTTACATCATACATATTTTCCCCTTATAACTTTGAAAAATATGAATCTCAAACATGCAATGTTTGATTATGTCATCTACAACTTGATTATTTTAAATTAATAACATATTATATAACTCGGAGAACAAAATTAACGACACACATTACTCTCTTAGAAGTAATTTAACGAGTGTCTAGAAAATAATTATCATTATTTATTTATTTGACAAATATTACAAAAATCTTCGAAGTTAAAACCTCTATAACTCGATTTTTTCGGTTCTCTCTTGTAATTTAACTTACCGATATTCTATCGAAACCTGTACTGTACATCTAGGTGACAAATATATAACCTACTATTAAAACTAACCTTTTATTAAAATCGCTTTAAAATGGGCAAAATTAATAGAATTCAGATATATTTTAAGTCAAAGGACAACTTGACAAGTGACAGTGTCACATAAATGTCAAGTTTATCGTATCGTATTCGAATTAATGTTGTAGTTAACTATTTTAGATCTGGTTTCAAATTGAAGATTTAAGACATAATCATTACAGTATCATACAAAGTATACATGTAAATTTAATTTTATCCTTAACATATTATATTTTAAAGTCAAAAAAGTTATTTTTTGCTGTTTCTAATAGGTATATCCATAGTGTTTAGAACAAATATATCATGATTGACAATAAAGCACCCTTTAATCCAAAAAAATATTTAAATAAAGATCTTGTTGATAAACCACCACCTCTTGATGTGTGGGTACAAGGTACGATTGAACAAACTGTTGGAAATGATATTTTAATTATTTCCGATATATCTGGAAGAGTAAAAGTTGTAAAATGCCAATCAGCTGATGGTATTGTGGATAAGACCTCTTTACGTAAAGGTGATGCTTTGTTTTATAAATGTATAGACATAAAACTTTGGGTTTTGTGATGGGATTTTAAAATTATTAAAACTACAAAATTCAATCAAAAAACAACATCTGTTTAGTAATTAATTTAATAAACTGAACTGAACTTCCCATTTGAAAGTTATTTTTATTGTACCAATCTTTGAAAATTTAAGTATCATATGTTTGTCAGTAAGTTACAGTTGTCAGTTTTTTTAGTTTCAGTACAATTGAAATTAAATGAAACTTTTGTTATTAGATTAGTCTATTCACAGTAGTAATGGAAATCCTGAATTAAGTTTTTAAAAACCTGTATCTGAAGGTCAATTTTTCATAATTAACAAGAGACTCGTTGTAATAAACTCCAAAGCCCCACAAAACAGCAAATATTTGCTACACATAGTTAATTACATACAAACTGTACTCCTAGTTTTTATAATTCTCATCAACAAACTACAAAATAACTTCTACTTCTAGACTCCGGGCTGTTACTGAGATTCTTTGACAGAAAACCCCAATATCTTTGTGTGGGCTTTATAATATCCGGCCATTAGACCAATGAAGCAGTTTATATACACATTACTACGCAAAAAAAAACTTCATACTTTGTTACTTAATGTTAAAATATATCACTTGATCTGAATATTAACCTTAGCTTTTCAGTACAGGTACTTACTGCTGCATATTAGGTGTAGCGACTAAAACAAGAGGTTTACCAGAAGTTCAAGCAATAAAATTTGTTGATCTAACATCACAGCCACAAATGAAAATCGCATGGGAGAGTGAAGTTAGAGAAGCGGAATTAGTATTAAAGGGAAAACTCACGCCAGAGATTTAAACAAAACTTATGAAACACATTTTATTATTCCATCACCTTAATCCTAGCATTGTCTGGAATGAATAACAATTATATAAAGATAACATTATCTTATTTCAAATATAATATCTCTTAAAATAAATTATATTTATATTTTTGTAATAATTTATTTCTGATTTTTTTTTTAAATATGCTATGGTACGAATAATTTTGCTCTTTCCTACAGAATTTGTAGTCTACAACATTAAAGGAATGATGTGGATTTATTTTAAATAAACAAATTTTACGTAAAATATTTTTTCTGGTAAATAATTTATGACAATAGCTTCTTATCATTATAACTATAATAGAATTTCAATAATATAAAAACAATTTATATTATATTTATAAAACCCATCTTAAATAAAATATATCCATACCAATACATATTTATATATGAATAAACTTTATTGATTTTTTATAATTTAGCTCCACTCTTCAAAAGAGGTCCCAATTTCTGAGCCAACATAATGTTGCCAGCAATCTTAATTTTTCCCTTCAAATAGGCAACTTGTGGGCTGAGTGTACCAGCTGCAATATCCATTAGATCATTATCTGATACTGTCATTGTTGTGTCAGCTTTCCCTGTCTTTGGTTCTCCTTGATAGACAGTCAAACCTGATTTCAAATCAAGTGCTGTGGACAAAATAAAATGTGAAATTAAAACCATATAAGTTTATAACAGCTTTGCAGATAAAAGTAAGCCTGTAAATTTTCTACTGAACTAAAGACTCTTCTCTATTTTGAGTAAAAGATTTTAAGCTTATTTTATTATGCTACTCCAATGCGTGTTCGAGGATACACATGTGGTAGGTTTCATCATGCATTGCAAGTTTTCTCAAGATGTTTTCCTTCACCACCAAGAGATAAATTAAACACATGAAAATTAAGTGGCACTTGCCTCGGTTTACCTTCAATCTTCAAGTTAATATTTACATGTTGTAACCTTCTCGGCTCTACAGATTGTTAGTATTTTAACTGACCAATAACATGTTTCAAAATGACTATGGCAAATAGAAAATTCTAAAATATCTATAATTTGTATACTAACTCCATTGCTTCACAGTCTTGCCATTCTCTGTAATATTGTACAAGAACACAGCACCCACGCTCTTCGCTTTGTCTGGGTTAGCCTTGATACCATCTTCAATTTTAGCAAACAAAGAGTCACTTTTGAAGTTGCTAGATGATAGAGCTGATTGTGTGGTAGGAGATGATGAGTTACCACCCATGACAACATTCTTCAGGTCTACATAGGCTCCTATTCAAAAATAAAGATATTAATTAGTAAAAGTTGGCTTAGCTTGAGTAAAACTTTTATATATCCATATATATGTAAGTAAAGGCTATTCCAATGATAGAAAGAGTAGAGGAACCAGCCCTAGATTTATATATTCCATGTGATTTGCTAGCTATTCAACTTAACTACAATTTTCACCTTACATCAACTTTAATTTTATTTCCAAGTTCTGACAACAACTTTTCTGACATCCAAACGTTTTTCACGAATCCATTATGAAATACCATAGATTATTTAAGACTTCGACCAATAACATCATGTCAATTCAATGTCAAAGTTGTTAATTTGTCTACTCCTCTTCTGTGATTGGAATAGTCTGTATAAAGTCTGTCATATACTTTAAATTAACAAACACACATTTGTAGCAATATTCGATTGGTATTTTTTTAATTAAAAATAAATAATTTACCTGCAATAACAACATTGCCCGTCTCCTTAAGCTTGGTCTGGAAGTGTACGCGCTTTCCTTCTAACCACATTTCTGTGATGAGGGTTTGCCCTGGGAGTACTGGCTTAGCGAAGCGTGCCTTTATCGCCTTGAAGTTTGAGGGGTCATTTCCAGCATATCTAGTTTAAAATTAATGAATTATTTTAGTTATTCTTGTACAAAAAAAGAATAGAATGACTTATTTCAAGAAATGTCACAATCAAACCATTAACAATTTAAGAGCTTTAGTAGAGAATTTCAGAGATGTAAGATGTCACATGGTAAGAACAGATAGAATTTGACAAAGAAAAAATCATGATCACCATTTGATCACAATGAAAAGAACATACAATGAACGTACATACAGGTCTTAAGTCATGCTTAAAAACTTTAAGACATATTGTTAAGAAACATATGCTTAAAGATTTTAAGTTTTCATTCCCACCAAAGTTATATTAATGTAACTCCGAAATTTTAAATTATACAATAATCAGGTAAGAAGTTTAACTTATAATCGTTATTGAGGAGAGAATATTAAAAATAATGGAAATGAATATGGCTATCAAAAATATTATGCAATGTTATGTTTATAAACAAGAAAAGTAAAAACATTTGATTAATTTCTATGTTTAACAAAATCATTTGAACAATTCTCCCACAATAGATATTAGATATACATATATATTTGACTTATATAATAGGTAAAAACTTTACTAATAAAAGGCATAATATAACTATGAGGAATCAAGGGTCTATATATATACATGCATACGTTTGGACTCTACTACCACTTACCATCAGGTGGAGTAGAGTCATTTGCCCTCCCGGCGCGTATATAAAAAAAAATCTACTAAAATGTAAGCAATTTGTTTGGTATTAATATATTTTCAACTTACTTAGCTAGAACGTGTCTCGCGGAGAATCCAAGAGACGCCAGGCCGTGAAGAATCGGCTTTGGGTGTCCACTAGCTGTAGCCACATTAGGGTCAATGTGGAGTGGGTTCAAGTCTCCAGACAATCTGAAAAAAGTTACATTTTATTTTATGCAATGTCTACATTCAGCTTTAAATAACAGAATACAAGTTTTTTTATAAAAGTGATGATAATAATTTATCAATTGTATATAGTTAAGGTAAGTCATGTCTCTTGTATTGTCACAAATTAGTAATGGATCAATTCTATTGGTCCACAAAAATAATATGTAATCAATTTACTTTCTAGTCTTACAATGTGCCAAAATTAGGGTTCCAGCTAAGCCAGATGAATTTGACTTTACAACAAACAACTGCAGATTACCACAGAAAAAAATGTCGCTATTCGCCATAATAATATTGTAAATTGCAGCAACATCATGTTTTGTCCTTAACATGTACTAAAACTCAAGTCAATTGCTGCCCACTTCAGAGCGGCAACTTTATATTATTTAAAAAAAAAATTAAGATGACGCAAAGTGCACACTTGTATAATAATGAAACATTGTAAGCTCAAAGCAATACCTGTAGAGCGCAGCCTGGTCTTCGGCCGTTCGCTGCTGTACGATGGCGTCGGGCGCGCGTGTTGGCGGGCTCTGCACGGGCACGGCACGGGAGCTGTTCCGCGGACCGCCGAACCCGCCCTGCCCCAGCACGAAGATGTGCTGCTGCGTGCGCAGCACCAGCTGCCGGTCCTGGAACACCTCGCCTGCGGAAAAGAACAGGGTGTTTTAAACCACTACAAGCAATAAGAATAGGCAGATATTTTTGAGTTGATGTCTCTCCACTTAATGAGTTGTTAAAGCTCTTACCATACCCACCTTGACATGGATTCTCATTGTAATCTTAATTTTAGTTCATCCTTTTTTCACTGATTACTTCTATATTGATTAATTACACGCGACTTATATATAAACAGAACTCACTGTTGACGATAGCCACGGCGCTGGAGCCCTTATCGAGCACATCGATGACGTAGTTCCGGATGGTGAACTCTCCCTCGTTGCCCGGGAACTGATCTACAAACTCGATGTACTGTTCTCCGTGAAGAATCTAACAAGAAAAATAATTATTTAATAAAATACTACAATTAATCTTTTAACTATATATATTAAAGTAACTAAATAGTATTAAAAGATGATGCCAGGATTTGTATGAACTCTGGTCCCACCCTCGAATAGCAACGTGTAATACATGGTTGGATAGGTATTTTTAAGCCAAATGTGTGACCAAACTTTGCAAGAACCTTTGTTATCAAAACTATAAATATAATATTAACATTATCTGTGGACTCAGGCCATATACTAATTTATTCGAAGTATTTCTGACATAATAATAATAATTAAATAAAAATTGTAACATGATACTAACATTGGTGAAGTCAGCGTGTTTGCCAGGGGGCATGGCCTGAGATACGACAGGCGATTCCATGACCATCCCGGGTAGGATGAAGAAGGTCGGTAGAGCGCTGAAATTCTCATGGCTCTCATAGAGGAACCTGAGGTCTGATTCGTTCACCACGGATGCTCCAACTACAAAAGTAAATAAGTTATAAGAAATTGATTAGTTTTTGTCAAAATATATGAATTTATTTTAGAAGAAACTTTTATAGATAAACTTAAAAAGCAAAACCTTATATCGAAATACAGTTTAAGCAAAGTCGTTATTAATTTAAATACAAAAATTTCTCATTTAATGTTATACATACTTTGTATTCATCAAGATTAACCTTCAGTTTCTAAAACGACGATAGAATCATTGAACCAAATGATTTGGTTAATGGTTTCTATCGTAACGGTCATTGGTCGGTGGTAACCGATGACGCAATAAACGACCAATGAGCGCTCAGTTTAAACTAAATCATTATTTAACATACAGACAAAGCTTTCATGTGTATTTATTAATAATCTTACTTCCAAGTGCATAGCAGACGAGATCCTTGGAATTGTATTTGTAAGTCGCCCAGTACGATTCGCGATCGCTATCCAACTTGCTGCGCTCTTCAAATTCCTGAAACATACATATGTACATAAGAAAATTACATTAAAATTTTTAATAAACAATAACTATGCCTTCATAACAAAGTTGCTGTATGAAATTAATAAATTTATTCAAAGATACTAATGACTTCCGTACGGAAATATTTTATTTTAATTAGTATCTTTATACGATAACCAACTTTAATTTGGATCTAATAATTATCTTAGGAATGTTATTTATTTTTAAAATCATTGGTTATATCAATACGTCGTTTATAAATTATCTCAAAGGTCGAATAAATTTAAATTTATATGAAATAGATTTAATAGTTCGTAGTTTTTGTGTAAAGCTCTTTGTACAAATTACGTTATCATGACAGTATCAGTAATGTCATACATACATTAAAAATATTAAATAAATATTTTACTATGAGATTTTTTTGTCGGTTGCTATCGCTTTTTTTAGCTCCTTAGTATTAACATAATATATAGTATAGCCGAGATGGCCTAGTGGTTAAAACGCGTGAATCTTAACTGATGATCGTGGGTTCAAACCCGGGCAAGCACTACTGAAATTCATGTGCATAATTTATGATGATAATTCATCTCGTGCTTGACGGCGAAGGAAAACATCGTGAGGTGTATTCTACCAACCCGCTCCAATGAGCAGCGTGGTGGAATAAGCTCCAAACCTTCTCCTCGAAAGGGAGAGGAGGCCTTAGCCCAGCAGTGGGATATTAACAGCCTGTTACTGTACTACTACTTTGTAGTATTATAGTAGAAACATAACATTATATTTTTTATGTGAAGATTGTAGAAGCTTTAAATCTTACGAGGATAATTATATATATTAAAATCAAACTATGTAATATTACGATAAATCAATATTTACGGCTTTGGTTTGTGATCGTTGAAAATCGTTTGAAATAAAATATTATTCATTATTTTTCGTTCATTTATTATTTTATATTACCTGCTAAAAATCGATGCGTAAACAGGAAATATAATTATGTATATGTCAGTAATATATAATATAATGTACTACATATTCTTGTTGGCGATAATTACAATGACAAATATTCAAATATATGAGGGCTTTGTCATAGATTGGATATTCCAAAAACGGAAAGAAAAGAGATAGATGTCATAGATTGGATATTCCAAAAACGGAAAGAAAGAAG